>NC_136070.1:225366381-226033881 GCF_964261635.1 Lissotriton helveticus | reverse complement strand
AGACTCAGTACGAGTGACCTATGGTCCAATCCACTTTCCATCTGTAAAAACAGCCTATGCCTTAAGAAGAGGTATTGGCAGTACTTCAGTGGTCTATGGTTGCATTGCAGTATTGTTGGGGAGCTAACAGGAAGGTTTTTGAATTTTAGAGACAAATTGTATTGTGAAGAATTTCTGAACCAAATTGAACCCCCTCAGGCGAAATCCCTATACTTTCGATTCAGATATGGTATTTTGCCAGTTAACACTTTCTGCTCCAGATGGAATGCCCATAATACTCCCTCTAATTGTCCTTCCTGTGATGTCTGCTCTGGAATGGAAGAGCATTTCCTACTTTTTGTCCCAGATATACAAATTTAAGGGAAACTTGGCTGATTCTGATATGTTTTATTCTATCTGCAGGACATTTAAGGGCTACAATCAGGATTCTTAGAAGCGACAATACTAGATGGTTAATCTTTGCCCCGTCTAACTACCTGCTATATGTATGGTGGCTAGGATGCAAGAATGTACGGCTCCTCACCAGAGATTGAAATTGTTACTCCTTGATATTGATCTGCTTTTATGTTTTAAAGTTACTCTTATTTTAGCATTATTGCTGTAGACAATGTAGAACTTTAGAGATTGTGTATCCATTAGTGATTGGGACTGTTGTTTCCTTAGAAACTAATTGAGACAAGTGGGAATTACAAGTACCCAATTGCACTTTAGTTTTTCAGATGAATTGTATTTTGTGATGATTTTTAAATTGGTCTTAATGTGGAGAATTATTAATAGAAATGTAGATGAGACATTTTCTAGCGGGGGCTTTCGCTTTCTAATCACTGAACAGTGGTGAATGTGTGCTATGTTCTCCATGCCTTAGGGTTAGTACTTTATGCACGTACATTGGTGACGTGTATGATTTTAAGACAATGTATATTGTATATGGTTTTCAATTTAAACCACATAAAGTTACTACTACTACGAGTAATAACCATAGTAGGTAATGCAATCAAACCACGTTTCATTCCCTCCGAACACTGTGGACTAATACATTAAAAAAAGGATGGACATTTTCATGCAGTGTGTTTCACAGCTTCTAATGAACAAGCATTGGCATAGCAAATAGGTCTCGCCTTTGGGACCTTATAAGTATTTAATTATGCAGCATAATATCCTTGGTGCAACAACATCAACTGTTGCATGGCTAAAGACTTATACGGTCCCAAAGGCGAGACCTATTGGCTATGCCAATGCTTGTTTTGCTTTCTTTTCTGCTCTCACCATCACAGTATTTACTGTTCCCAAGTTTAAGGGCAACAAGAATGTTACAAAATAATATATACACCTCGCAAGTAGGGCTAGGCAAATCTAACTCACCCACAGCAATGAAGGCGATTTTTTAAAACCAAAATTCACTGTTTGGCAAAATATGAGTCGATGCATCTTCTAATTAAATAAATAAAGACATATGTTGAGTGTGAGTTGGGACCAATTCACTCAAAATAACACTGATAAAATGGTCACATAACTAATGTGGATTTCTTTTTTTAAAAAGCAACTCTGGAATTCAAGGAAAACAATGTACAAGTATAAATTCACAGATAATCCATTTTTTCTAGCTTTTAGACGTTTTTTCAATTGTTATTTAAAGATGATTTAAAAAAAATAATCCTGCAGCCCAATTTACAAGCCATGAGTGCATGAAATTAAAATGCTATGCACGAGAAGCGGCAAACAGAATAGTTGCTATGCTACATTTTGGTGCTGCTACAATAAATGTATTATAGTTTACAACCCACAAACACTACAGAGTGTCTCATTCTGCTTCACTGCCATCTTGACTGGCAGGATAAACATGTGATCAAACATATAGGAGGAAACTTTGGGAAACAAAAATAAACTGCACGGTTCAAGTCAGACACTGTTGTCGTTGTACATAAGAATAGCGTATTGCAGTTTACATGATAATCTTTTTCAGTTTTTTAGAGATACACGATGATGATTCGACATTATGAACACAGTCTTCATGAAAATACGAAACTCAAGCCTATCCTTAAATGCTCTTTTCATTGTTTCAGTATTGTCTTGCACTTAAAGCTTGGCAATGCCTGACCCCATCACGGCTTCCCTGAATACAAGAACTGCTTCAGAAGCTCATGCCAATAAAATGAGGCTACGTCATAAAATAAACGTGCCACTGGTAATTTCTACGTCATGAATGGCTCTTACATTTTTTGCAGCTACCCATCACTACGCCTAAGTTCCGTAAATACAGTCCTTGTTCCTTATTGTCTTCTAAAACATTGCTATGAATGGTTTCTTTGTCCCCTAACGCCCATCATATGCGATCAAATACATTTTGCAACAAAAGACCACAAGTTAAGGTATTCAATCTTGTAGTCTGAGACATATGACACTCAATAATCATGGACCACATGGCCACTTCTGCGTCAAGGAAGAAACATGGTATTGAAATGGACACCGTTTAGACATCGGCTTGTGGAGAGGGAGGAATGGTACAAAGTTTTAGAAAAATCGTGAAATTCACACAGGTTTTGAGCTGGGAAGAGAAAGGCACTTGGGACTCACTTGCAGTATTTAAAGAAGCCCCCCCCCGTCACCTTTTGTTTTGTCTGTGCATAGATAACTAACTACATGAATGAATAAGGGACAGAGGCGCAACTAGAGTCAAATTTCGGGAGGGGCTAAGAAAAGATTTCGGGGGGGGGGGGCCTGATTCTTCAAGCAAAAGGCAGAGTGGTGCTGCAGGGGCTCTAAGCAGTGGGGAGGGGGGACATCAAAGTCTCATTAACAAGTAAAAGGTCTTTAAAAGACCTGTGAAGTACTCGGTGCGGCTGTGTGTGTGCCCGGGAAGCGGTCTCATCCCAGGCTGCCACACACAACGGCGGGGGCTGAAGCCCTTTGAGTCCAATGGTCATTGCATGCTTGATAAGGGATATGGGACACGTCAAATTAACTTGGAGAACAATTTTCCATACTATGTTACCAAACACTGGGTGAAAAATTAGTAGTTCGCCCAAATCCAAGAACGCCTACAGCGCAATCACAGAAATGCTTAACTTTAATAAATAAATACAAAATTCACACATTTATGTTACTCTGCCAACTTTACAGGAAACTGAATTTACAATGAAGCACACAGGAATCCGTGTACATTTTTCATTCAACACAAAATCGACAGTGGACATAAATAAACCAAAAGCGAGAGGCATGTGGAACATGCAAAGCCTCCCAACTTCCTTCACAGAATGCTGACGCGGCAGGACTTTCATGTCCACCAGCTGAAAGTGGGGCATTCTTCCTTTCCATAATTCATGCAGGCAGAAGACTGTCATGGTGCTGTACAGTACTCTGTCAGTTACTCTTGCTTCCAGTTCATCTCATGAGTTGATGTGTGGCCCGGGGGCTGGCATTACAAATCACACTACTGTGAAAAATGAACCCGCCAGTTTCATCATTGTAGACAAACGCGTGATTGTGTTAGCATGGTTTCAAAGCTCAAACGGCTATGCACGTTTAAAACAAGCATTGGCCGATTGGCCGTGAAAGTGACACGGCTGTGCGAAGCACAGGTAACTAAGGAAAAAAATGGCAAAAGAGAAAGCAGGGGTGCATGCACACCGGCAAAGATGCGAGTAGTGCGCGCGCAGCAGCGCCAAAAGTGAAAGTGATCATGCTGCAGATGGCGCATCGGGCGCTGAAAGCTGGCAGCTGTGCACGTTCACGCTCGCGTGAACGCAAGCTTTAGGCCAGCAAAAGCCGGCGGGTAGCACTCTGAAAATCCACTTACTAAAAGTCAAGCAAGCAGCGCATGCGCTGCTCTAGGCTCGACCTAAAAATCATTGTCCCAACCCTGAGAGTTTGCCTATGCTATAAGTGTTAATGTGCATTCAGTTATAATCACTGTCTCTTTTTTGCCAGAGCTTCTGCTTCACATTTAGCAAATCTATTGGAACATTCATTTTTTTTTGTTCACTCCAAACACACGTTCTTCTAAATTCGGAAAACGCATTTGTGAAAGTACCATTAGCAATAATGCTTGCATTTCATGTTCGTTCAATGCTCTCCTATTTCCAAATTGAGAAGTGAGAATGATTTTCTTTTGGTATTAAAGGTACCAGCAATTCATCAATATAAGCAAAAACTGCACATATTAACCATTGAATAGTATCAGAAATATAATATATTCTGGAAAATAACATGCTGGAACCACAGTATGTGACTATTGAATCTGCCAACTTTCTGTTCCCCACACTGAGTTTACTATTATGGTTGTGTTCGAAGCTGAGTATCCATTTTCAGCATATTCACCTAAAATAAAATCAAACTAATAGATCACTTTGTGACTAGAAATAATCTAACTAATAGATCACTTTGTGACTAGAAATAATTAAACTAATAGATCACTCTGTGAAATAAACACACGAGTCAGGTTTATTGCATTTTGATTATAAAAATATGTTTCAGAGTCACTTTTATATTTCAGTGGAGACTTACAATAGGGGACATTTGGTTCAAATTTAGGCTTACCTCCTATTATCGGAGCTGGACACTGTTCCGGTTGTTGATATTGATGTAACGTTCTTGTTCCATTTGATATGTATGTATATAGATACTAATGATTATACTTGGTGCAACAGGGCCGTTGCCTATAATTTCCTATGTTGCGATCAGCGTAGTACACTGAAGAGTATGCTTGTAGTTGCATGAGTACATTTTTCACAGTGTCTTTATCCCATTCACTAGCAAAAGGACTTTGAGGCAAAAGGTCATATAAATTAAGACGAAAATTGTTCGCCACTTAGACAGCCTCTTCTTCCCCTAGAATTATTTGATGATCTAATTCCTCTCAGCTACGTTTCTACTATTATTTGAGACACTTCTCAAGTCACTGTGTGCATTTCATTTTTGGTTGTTTAGCATTTTAAGTAGTTCAACAGGATTCTTTACACCTGAAACATTCTCTGTGCACCATCCTCACAAAAAACACTATCATCAACCAAATATTTAGTCAAATTGATGGTAATGTCAGTCATACTTAAATCCAACTTAGGCTCATATATTCTTTCACACTATCTTAAAATTTCTTCCATTTATTTTTTAAGGAATACCTTTAATTAGCTTCTTTTTTTCGACTAGATATACTCTCCAACATTACAATTTAAAGGAATAGTTTCAAAATCTGATAATTCTGCACTTGAATCTTGCGAAACGGAGATACTGAAACACTGAAGTAGATCTGACTCCCTTTCAAACATGGAATGATGTGTAAATGACATTATGATGTCATGAGTTCTAAAAGCATGTTAAGGCTTAAGGAACGCTCTAAAAGAATGTTAAGGCTTAAGGAATACACAGGGGGCATTCAATAGATGTACTGAGATGAGTATGGATGCTGATTTACAAGCTCTATTAAAGGATACTACTAAATCATATCCATTGTGTCTGGATGACTCTTTTACAAAACAGTAAAGATGTAGCAGTTGGTAATATCGAATTATCAAAACTTCCTTCAGTGCTCATCATTTTCTGATCTCTGCTTTAGATTGATTGCTTTTCAATTCTATGAGGGGAATCCGAATGGGACATCTTCTGCAACAGAATTGTTGGCTGCACAGTCAGCAGTGGTGTAAGGAAACACGCCATTAGTTGTGTGGCATGCACAAGTAGTGGCCCCACAATCACCCCTTTACTTGGAACCAAACACCCTATTGTAGAGCTTGGCTGTCATGGTAGCGAAGCAGAGCAGTCCAAGGCCTACCATGGGAGGTGATGTGAGGAGTGCTTAATTTGAGCAGGTGGTTTCCGGTGCTCAGTGCAGACACTTAATTTTCAACACTGGCACTTATGACAGTCTGCTACATGGTGTCGCTGTTTGACTAATTTAGAGATGAACAGAACAACAATTGTTTATTAATTCAATATACATTAAAATGACTGATGCCTGCCTCCCAAGCCATTCTTTTAGCGTTGGAGGCCTGGAATAGTCTAAATTGTCAGACTTGTAGGAGTGTGATGCATTAGTAGTTGGGTTGGTAAAGTCATTGGCAGTGCTGGCAGGGGCAATGGATGGTACAAGCTGCAGTGGCGTCCTAACAAGGGATCTGGCACATACTTTTTTTTAAATTATAAATACAAAGCACCCGGCTAGTAATCACCTTTCGCTGGCATGCAATAATAACACTCAACAAATGATTGTCCAGTCTGTGATTTTTCTTTGAAAAAGGAAAAGTACATTTATTAAAGACTAACTACTAAATACTAAGCAGTCATTTACAAACTCACATAAGGATGGCGGAAATACCTTTTAAAACATTGCATTAGACTCCTAGAGGGTCACAAACACAGAAATAACAGTACCCCCCTCCCATACAATGTAACACCTAACCATTTAGGAGGGTATTCCTTCAAATCATGTCAATGTTACCATACGAAAAAAACAGAATCGCGCCATAATACATCATTCCATCACTGACTTCAGTAACCATAATCCATCGCTATTTAACTAATTTAGAGATGAGCAGAACAACAATTGTTTATTAATTCAATATACATTAAAATGACTGATACCTGCCTCCCAAGCCATTCTTTTAGCGTTGGAGGCCTGGAATAGTCTAAATTGTCAGACTTGTAGGAGTGTGATGCATTAGTAGTTGGGTTGGTAAAGTCATTGGCAGTGCTGGCAGGGGCAATGGATGGTACAAGCTGCAGTGGCGTCCTAACAAGGGATCTGGCACATACTTTTTTTTTAATTATAAATACAAAGCACCCGGCTAGTAATCACCTTTCGCTGGCATGCAATAATAACACTCAACAAATGATTGTCCAGTCTGTGATTTTTCTTTCTTTGAAAAAGGAAAAGTACATTTATTAAAGACTCACTACTAAATACTAAGCAGTCATTTACAAACTCACATAAGGATGGCGGAAATACCTTTGAAAACATTGAATTAGACTCCTAGAGGGTCACGAACACAGAAATAACAGTACCCCCTCCCATACAATGTAACACCTAACCATTTAGGAGGGTATTCCTTCAAATCATGTCAATGTTACCATACGAAAAAAACAGAATCGCGCCATAATACATCATTCAATCACTGACTTCAGTAACCATAATCCATCTGCTATCCTTATAAGTAATAAAGCTTGCAACCACGTGCACACATTATAATTAAAAAGCATTGCACAATAACAGCACCTTTAAATAAAGCTTTGTACAAACAAAAAACACATCTGTGTCTTTCTTAACCAAACTTAGGCTACAAAATGCACATCCATGAATCCAACAAACAGAGGTTGCTGCACTCCCAGGATATGCAGCAAAAATTGTAGCTTTGAGAGTGCTTAACATTGGCTGAAAAAAGTCAGAGGGATCACAATTCCTTTGACCCTGTCCACTTAGGTTCAGTGCCTTTTTGAAAGTTTCCTTGGAAGGGAGCTGCTGCACTCCTGCAGCCCCCACACTCTTTTCAATGTTGGTGGTGTCCCTGCTGTCCTGGGGCCACCACATCCCTGACAAACGTGGGCTTGAAGAAGCCATGCAGGGCTTTATGGAGCACTCCCTCACAGGAGCGTGAATTTTTAATGAGACGCTCCAGCAGAATTCTTTATTCTGCTGTTGTGCGGCCTCGCACTACACAGCTTTCTTTTTGCCTTTAATCTTTATTGGGGTGCCCAGTCGTACCCAGGCACCCCACACTGCTCCTTCATTTGGGGGCAGCTCAGGGATCCCATTACCTGGTTGTTCCTGCCGGCTCCTGCCCATCTGGCATTCTCTGTTGGCACAGGAGCTGGCAGCATTCTTCTCTGGGAGACTTCTTGGTGGTGGCCGTCCCGCTCCCCCAGACAGGGCCTGGAGATCGGTTTCTGGGGCACACTCAGGGGCGTAACAAACGGCCCGGGGTGCGGGGGGCCCCACTCTCCTCAGTTAATGAAGGGGGCCCGCCCCCCATCAGCTCTTCTGAGAGTTGTGAGAGAGGCTTGAGCTGAAGCAAGCTTCTCTCCTCTGCATCTGAAGCAGGTGCAGTCTGTCTGCAGCCTGCTCGGAGCCCCTCGCCCCCTCCTGTTGATTGAAGAGAAACAAAGTATCAACATACATTGTTTCTCTTCAGTCAGAGGTGCCAGGCCCGGAAAGAGGACGGGGGTGGGGGCCGCAGAGAGCAGGAGGCAGCACAGAGCAGGGACCCTGACAAGGAGAGGGGAGGGGGCCTGGGGGCCCCAGAGAGCAGGAGGCAGCACAGAGCAGGGAGCCTGACAAGGAGAGGGGGGGCTGGGGGCCCCAGAGAGCAGGAGACAGCACAGAGCAGGGACCCTGACAAGGAGAGGCGGGGCTTGGGGTCGCAGACAGCAGGAGGCAGCACAGAGCACTGCTCGGGACCCTGACAAGGACGGGGGGCAGAGAGAGGTACAAAAGGGGGTGGTGATGGACGGAGCATCAGAACCAATCAAACACTCACACCCAGTCAAAAGATCTGGGTTTGATCCATCAGGAGCACAGAGTACTGCTCGGGACCCTGACAAGGGTGCGAGTGGGAGCCCCCAGAGAAAGCATTCTCCAGGGCAAAGCTCATATGAGAAAGCATGAGGCAGCAAAATTCTGCCCTCAGGTAAGCACTCTTGTTAAAAGCACCATGTGGGTGTCCGCAGCGGGGGGCAAGGTGGCCTAGAAGGGTGCAAGGCAGAGGGGAGAAGGGTGCAAGGTAGAGAGGAGAAGGGTGCAAGGCAGAGAGGAGATGGGTGCAAGGCGGAGAGGAGATGGGTGCAAGGCGGAGAGGAGATGGGTGCAAGGCGGAGGGGAGAAGGGTGCAAGGCAGAGAGAAGGGTGCAAGGCAGAGGGGAGAAGGGTGCAAGGCAGAGGGGAGAAGGGTGCAAGGCAGAGGGGAGAAGGGTGCAAGGCAGAGGGGAGAAGGGTGCAAGGCAGAGGGGAGAAGGGTGCAAGGTAGAGAGAAGGGTGCAAGGTAGAGAGGAGAAGGGTGCAAGGCGGAGATGAGTGCAAGGCGGAGAGGAGATGGGTGCAAGGCGGAGGGGAGAAGGGTGCAAGGTAGAGAGGAGAAGGGTGCAAGGCAGAGGGGAGAAGGGTGCAAGGCAGAGGGGAGAAGGGTGCAAGGCAGAGAGGAGATGGGTATAAGGCAGAGGGGAGAAGGGTGCAAGGTAGAAAGGAGATGGGTGCAAGGCCGAGGGGAGAAGGGTGCAAGGCAGAGGGGAGAAGGGTGCAAGGCAGAGGGTAGAAGGGTGCAAGGCAGAGGGGAGAAGGGTGCAAGGCAGAGGGGAGAAGGGTGCAAGGTCGAAAAGGGTGCAAGGTGGAGGGGGAGAAGGGTGCAAGGGGGAGTGGAAGAAGGGTGCAAGGGAGAGGGCGAGAAGGGTGCAAGGCAGAGGGGAGAAGAGTGCAAGGGGGATGGTGATGAAGTAAAAAATGTGCCCCCCCGGAAACATTGCTGTGGACGCCCATGGCAACGCACACTACTTTGTGAGAAAGAGTGGAGTGAGAGAGAGAGAGTGGAGTGAGAGACAGAGTGGAGTGAGAGAGAGTGGAGCAAGAGAGAGAGTGGAGCAAGGGAGAGAGTGGAGAAAGAGAGAGTAGAAAGAGAGTGGAGAGAGACAGTGGAAAGAGAGAGAGAGAGTAGAGAGAGAGTGTGGAGAGAGGGAGTGGAGAGAGAGACAGTGGAGAGAGAGTTGAGAGCGAGAGTGGAGAGCGAGAGTGGAGAGAGAGAGTGGCGAGAGAGTGAGTGGAGAGAGAGAGTGGAGAGAGAGAGTGGAGAGAGAGAGTGGAGAGAGACAGTGTTGAGAGAGAGTGGAGAGAGACAGTGAAAGAGAGAGAGAGAGAGAGTGGAGAGAGAGAGTGTGGAGAGAGAGAGTGTGGAGAGAGAGAGAGTGGAGAGAGAGAGTGGAGAGAGAGAAAGAGAGGAGAGAGAGAGTAGAGAGAGTGGAGAGAGAGAGTAGAGAGAGAGAGTAGAGAGAGTGGAGAGAGTGGAGAGAGAGTAGAGAGAGTCGAGTGAGTGTACAGAGAGAGAAGGGAGAGTAGAGAGAGAGAAGAGAGAGAGAGTGGAGAGGGAGTGGAGGGAGAGTGGAGAGTGGAGGGAGACAGTGGAGAGAGAGTGGGGAGAGAGTGTGGAGAGAGTGGAGAGAGAGTAGAGAGAGTGGGAGACAGTGAAGAGAGAGTGGAGAGAGAGAGTGGAGAGAGCGAGTGGAGAGAGAGAGTGGAGAGAAAGAGTGGAGAGAGAGTAGAGAGAGAGTGGAGAGAGAGTAAAGAGAGAGTGGGTGGAGGGAGAGAGAGTGGTGAGAGAGCGGAGAGAGTGAGTGGAGAGAGAGAGAGAGGGGAGAGAGAGAGTGGAGAGAGAGAGAGAGTGGAGAGAGAGAGAGAGAGAGAGAGAGAGAGAGAGTGGAGAGAGAGAGAGTGGCGAGAGAGAGAGTGGAGAGAGAGGAGAGACTGGAGAGAGTGGAGAGAGACAAGAGAGAGAGTGGAGAGGGTGGAGAGAGAGAGTGGAGAGAGAGAGAGGATAGAGAGAGAGTGGAGAGAGAGAGTGGATAAAGAGAGTGGAGAGATAGAGAGTGGAGAGAGAGAGTGGAGAGAGAGAGGAGAGAGAGAGTGGAGAGAGAGAGAGTGGAGAAAGAGAGAGAAAGGAGAGAGAGAGAAATGAGAGAGAGAGAGTGGAGAGAGAGTAGAGAGAGTGAGAGAGTGGAGAGAGAGACAGTGGAGAAAGAGTGGAGAGAGAGAGTGGAGAGAGAGAGTGGAGAGAGAGAGGAGAGAGAGAGTGGAGAGATAGAGAGGGAGAAAGAGAGAGAAAGGAGAGAGAGAGAGAAATGAGAGAGAGGGAGTGGAGAGAGAGTAGAGAGAGTGAAAGAGTGGAGAGAGAGACAGTGGAGAAAGAGTGGAGAGAGAGAGTGGAGAGAGAGAGTGGAGAGAGAGAGTGGAGAGAAAGAGTGGAGAGAAAGAGTGGAGAGAAAGAGTGGAGAGAGAGAGTGGAGAGAGAGTGGAGAGAGGGTGGAGAGAGTGAGTGGAGAGAGAGAGAGTGGAGAGAAAGTGGAGAGAGACAGTGGAGAGAGACAGTGGAGAGAGACAGTGGAGAGAGAGAGAGAGTAGAGAGAGAGAGTAGAGAGAGAGAGTAGAGAGAGAGAGGGTGGAGAGAGAGAGTGGAGAGAGGGTGGAGAGAGAGAGTGGAGAGAGAGACAGTGGAGAGAGAGTGGAGAGCAGAGTGGAGAGAGAGTAGAGAGAGAGAGTGGAGAGAGAGAGTGGAGAGAGAGAGAGAGAGAGAGAGAGTGGAGAGAGAGAGTGGAGATAGAGAGTGGAGATAGAGAGTGGAGATAGAGAGTGGAGAGAGAGAGAGTGGAGAGAGAGAGAGGAGAGAGAGAGTAGAGCGAGTGGAGAGATGGAGAGAGTAGAGAGAGTGGAGAGAGTAGAGAGAGTGGAGTGGGTGTACAGAGAGAGAAGGGAGAGTAGAGAGAGAGAGAAGGGAGAGAGAGAGTGAAGAGGGAGTGGGGGGGAGTGGAGAGTGGAGGGAGACAGTGGAGAGAGAGTGGAGAGAGAGTAGAGAGAGTGAGAGACAGTGGAGACAGAGACAGTGGAGACAGAGTGGGAGAGAGAGAGGGTGGAGAGAAAGAGTGGAGAGAGAGTAGAGAGAGAGTGGAGAGAGAGTGGAGAGAAAGTGGAGAGAGAGTGGAGAGAGAGTGGCGAGAGTGAGTGGAGAGAGTGGAGAGAAAGAGAGAGAGTGGAGAGAGTGGAGAGAGAGAGAGTGGAGAGAGAGAGGGAGAGAGAGAGAGAGAGAGAGAGAAAAAGAGTGGAGAGAGAGAGTGGAGAGAGAGAGAGTGGAGAGAGAGAGAGAGTGGAGAGAGAGGAGAGAGTGGAGAGAGAGGAGAGAGTGGAGAGAGTGGAGAGAGAGAGAGAGTGGAGAGAGAGGAGAGAGTGGAGAGAGAGGAGAGAGTGGAGAGAGTGGAGAGAGAGGAGAGAGTGGAGAGAGACAAGTAAGAGAATGGAGAGGGGTGGAGAGAGAGTGGAGAGAGAGAGGATAGAGAGAGAGTGGAGAGAGAGAGGATAGAGAGAGAGTGGAGAGAGAGAGTGGAGAGAGAGAGTGGAGAAATAGAGTGGAGAGTTAGAAAGTGGAGAGAGAGAGTGGAGAGTTGAGAGAGAGTGGAGAGATAGAGAGTGGAGGGAGAGAGAGAGAGAAATGAGTGAGAGAGAAATGAGAGAGAGAGAGTAGAGAGAGTGGGAGAGAGTGGAGAGTGAGAGAGTAGAGAGAGTGGAGAGTATAGAGAGTGGAGAGAGAGAGAGAGAGAGAGAGGAGAGAGAGAGAGTGGAGAGAGAGTAGGGAGAGAGAGGAGAGAGAGTAGAGAGAGTGGGAGAGCGAAAGTGGAGAGAGAGTAGAAAGAGTGGAGAGAGAGAGAGTGGAGAGAGAGTGAGAAAGTCGAGAGAGTAGAGAGAGTAGAGAGAGCAGAGAGAGTGGAGAGAGTGGAGAGAGAGTGGATAGAGAGTGGAGAGAGTGTAGAGAGAGAGTGGAGAGAGAGGAGAGAGAGTAGAGAGAGTGGAGAGAGAGTAGAGAGAGTGGAGAGAGAGTAGAGAGAGAGAGAAGGGAGAGTAGAGAGAGAGAAGGGAGAGAGTGGAGAGAGAGTAGAGAGAGTGAGAGGCAGTGGAGAGAGAGACAGGGGAGAGAGAGACAGTGGAGAGAGAGTGGAGAGAGAGTGGAGAGAGAGTGAGAGAGAGTGGAGAGAGAGTGGGGAGAGACTGGAGAGAGAGAGTAGAGAGAGTGAGAGAGTGGAGAGAGAGTGGAGAGACAGTGGAGAGAGAGACAGTGGAGAGAGACAGTGGAGGGAGAGACAGTGGAGATAAAGTGGACAAAGTTGAGAGAGAAAATGGAGAGAGAGAGATAGAGTGGAGAGAGAGTAGAGACTGACTGACTCAGAGTCTGAATACTGACTGACGGAGAGACTGAGTGGCTGAGAAACTGACAAAGGGAGAGAGATAGAGAGACTGACAGAGAGAGAGAGACCGAATGACTGACAGTGAGAGAGAGACTGACTCACTGAGAGATACTGAATGACAGAGAGAGAGAGGGGGGGGCTAACTGACTGAGCGAGAGAGACTGACTCATTGAGAGAGAGAGAGAGAGAGAGAGAGAGAGAGAGAGACTGTGATGGAATTGGGGTCACAGTGTGTATGAAGCTATGCAATGCCTCTTAAGATTGCTATTGTCTACTAATAAAAAATGTATTATCAAAATTTGCTCTTTGTAGTTACATCTGCTTTTGAAATACTGCATTGTCGCTTTGTCTAATGTTTTAAAACGGAAACCAGAAGGAGCAGTGGATGAACCTTTGTCAAAACTGAACAATGAGTGGGCCCGATGTTGTATATCATGACAGGAGTCTGCATCAGGAAACCCACCTAAAATTGGGCAAACTTCCCTGGTGTACTGGTGGCAGGGACCCTGTAATGAATGGACCACCACCTATGATAGCCTGCTGGCAGACTAATCCCAACCTTAAACTCCACCATCCAGTGTTACTTATAACGGCTGTATTGGTGACAGTGGCGTAACAATTTCCCCGCATCCCCTGCAGTATGGCGGGTCGCTGGCCTGAGCGCTCTAGACTGGCACGGAGGATGGGCGGGGGGCCCCCTCCATGTAGTTTGCAGGGGGGCCCCTCAAGTTTTGTTACGCCACTAGGCACACTTCCTCTTCTTGCGGGAGCTCTGCGCCTCATTAGCTGTGTGTTGAGGGCCTGGAGATGGGGCACGGGCTCCTTTACTTTTCCTTGGGGGAGGGGGGTGTGATGGCGTTCCTCCGATCCTTTTTACAACGGGTGCCCAAAGATGAAGCCCCCTCAAGTATAAAACTGGCCTGGGAGTTTGGATCCCTGGGACTTTAGAACTCTGCAGAGTGCCCCTCCCAGGCTCATTAATTATAAATTATCCTTGTGTCGACGCAACCCCCGGCCCACCCTGGAGTGTTTTGAGGACTCGGCAACGGAGCTCCTCTTGCTCCAATCCTAGTTTGCAGGGTCGAAGGCCAGATCCTTATTTTTTGGATATCTTGGGCCACACTGGAACGAATCTCGAAATCATAGGCTCATTTTGCCCCGGGTGGCAAGCCCTTGCCACATGGAGCCTTTTCCTCATGCCTCCTGGCCTCTGAGGCAGCATACTTTGCAGAGCTCTGGTTCTACTTGCTCCCTACACCAGGCTTTCTCCTTTAGCTTGTCACCTGGAGCTTCTATCCTCCTTTGTGTGCAGAAGTCCAGTTCTTCCACCCACTGGTTCTTAGGGGACCATCTTTCCTGGTCCTGGAGAGAGGAAAAGCTGAATGAAAGAAAGATATTCAACACTACACACTGCTTTCATGAGGCTGAATAACGAAGTAACTTATGCATGCTTAAAGAGTTCCATCATTGAGAATGTTGATAAACGAATTCCCCTGAAACTAAGGCTACCAAAATCTAAACCTTTGGTACCATGGTTCACAGAAATCTTGTGGGAGATGAAATTGCGCTATAGGAAGCTAGAAAGGTAGAAGCGTAGATTGTATTCAGCTAAAGATAAGCAAATACTGAAGACAGCACTAAATAAACACAAAAAGAAAATTTGAGCCAAAGAGATGTACTTTAAAAAAACTATTACAGAACCTGCTAATAGAGTTAAGACGGTATTTGATGCAGTAAAAGAGTTAGCATCTCCAAACTGTCTAAAGCAAACAGTTGATCCTTCACAAAAATACGTAATAATCTATTTTACTTTTTTCAGAACAAAGTAGATCGGATTTTAAATCAGATTAAAAAAAAGGATAGCTATCCGAAGCAGGTGAACCATGCTTTAGAACAAAGATATATTAGCGAGATGAACCTCAACTTCTAATGAGAAATCTCATCGGGAGGGGTGTCTGGGTGTTCTTGATAAGGTGGACTTGTTAATAGCTGAAGAATTCAGAACTCTAGCCTCCTTATTCTCCTCTGGCTCCCCGCTAGACTTAATCCCCACTGAATCTGGAAGGACAGGGCAAATGAGCTCTATCCAGTCTTACAAATAATTTGTAATCAATCTTTACCCATGGGAACTGTACCAGCCGCCTGGAAGAATAAAGCTATTGTCACACCTCTGTTGAAAAAACATCTGGCAGATATCAAAGACCCCAGTAACTACCGTTCAATTTCTCTGCTTCCGTACCCGGTCAAGATTCTAGAACAGTACATCAGTAAATTACATAGCGATCTGCTTGAACAAGAGCAGTTGGGCTTTAGACCGCCCCATGGTCTGGAAGCAGCACTGATTATGATAATGGATGAATTTAGGATGTGGGTTGACGGTGGTCAAGCAGCATTTTTGATTTTGTTAGATATATTGGCTGCTTTTGACACCATCAACTCCTACTCAAAAGATTAAAAGAGAAAGGGGTAGGCGCTACCTTTCTGAACTGGATTATTTCATGCCTATCAGGGAGATGCCAAGCAATATCTCTCCCCCCATTTGTCAAAGGTTAAAGAAATTGAACATGGGGTACCACAAGGATTGGCTCTGAGCCCTATTCCATTTAATGTTTACCTTCGGCCATTGCTGTTCTTGATTAAATCTTTTGGGTTGTCATTTATAAATTATGCAGATGACACCCAACTAATACTTTCCTTATATACCAATATCACCCAGCTAGAAAAAAGTCATGCCTGCCTACCCGAGGTGGCAAATTGGATGAGCAGAAACACACTTAAATTCAATGGAAGTAAGACTGTGTTTCTATGCTGCTCCCCCGGCAAAAAACTCCATCACTGTCCAAGCAAGTTTTGGCCATGGACAAATGATTTAGACTTAATGATAGCCCAATCACTTCGAAATCTAGGAGTCCAGATTGGCAAGAAGCACTCCATAGAAGCTCATGTCAAAACTGTAGCTACCTGCCATGGACTTATGAGGAATCTTCGAAAAAGTGTCCCTCTACTGACAAAGCCAGCTAAGAAGCTGGTGGTGCAGTGTGCAGTGTACAGTGTTAAGCAGATTAGACTACTGTAACTCCCTTCTGATAGGAGCTCCAGAATACTTGGTTAAAATACTTTACAGGATTCAAGTGATGGCTGCAAAATTTGCACTGAATATAACAAGATCGGACTTTTTAGGCCATGTGTATAGTTCATAAAGCCTTAAATAGAATTGGACCTAAGTCTCTACAAAATAAACAGCCGTGGCCCATGGAGGGAGTTCGGTGGGGCAGGGAGGCGGTGCGGGGAGGGGCAGGGTGGAGGGTGGTAAACAACGGAATATGGATAATTGCAGGTAAGTAAACAATTTAATAAATAAAACGAATTTCGTAGCGCGCGCTACATCGCATTGCGATAGATAGATAGATTGGATAACTTCAAAAAGGAGACCCCTCCTGTGTTTGTTTCAAAGGTCTGGGTTCCCTCCTTTGTTCAGTGGTCCTGTCCCAACCCTGGAACAGTGCGACAGCTAATTAACGGATGTAGATTTTCATCTCCCCTTCCTCCTCAGCAGCTGAGTGAAGCACTGTTAATTGCCCCTTTTGTTTGGGAGGCCTTTGTTCCTTCTGCTGGAGAGCAATGTAATTAACTTGGCCATGCAGGGTGACAAAAGACCTGGGCTCTGGTCCTTTACTGGGCCAGAGAAATATGACAATTCTGGATGACCCATGAGATGTACATATATCTTCTTGGGACTTGCATAATCCTTATTGGCGCATGTTTCACCCCATTTTGAATCTTGATGGACTTTGTAGGCCTAAGGGAAGCGAAATTGCACTCTAAGGCAGATTTACCTCATGTATATAATAAAGTGTCACTGCAGACAAAACTGTAAGCCACACCGACTTTCCTCATGAGTGTCCCCTATTATAAGGCCTAGCCCAGGTCAATAACTAACCCCGCATAGTCCCCTCTGCACCAGGCTACATGTGCACAGGTACTGGGCTGCGCATGTTACTAATCTCACATATGCAGCTCTCACATGTGTGCACACATTAATGTGTAACCAGCCAAGTGCCCCTTACCCTTGCTGCATCACAGCGGCACTATCTTAAAAGGTGGGCACTGGTGGTAAACATGGGCAGGACAAGCAAAGTCCGTTTACAAGGTGATTACTGTGGGTGAGACACCAATTGTGGGGCTCACTCACAGTAAAAAGTCCAAATCCAGGTGATCAAAGGGAAAAAAATCCAGGCAGAATAAATAGGCGGAACCCATTTCTGGCTTTGGAAGTTGCATTGGTTTGCTGTATAGGACGGGGCACAGGATACAGTTTCACTGCCCGAACTGACAGCAGTCTTTTCCTCTTCCTCTCAGTTAATGGTGATAGCACCGCCATTCTTCTTCTCTTTGTCTGCAGCACCAGCACATGATTTCAATATGTTGGACCAAACTCTTCCCTCTGTCCCAATTCCTCTACCATGAGCTCACCAACCTTCAGTAACCAGCCAGCTACTGATACTGTGTTGGAGTCTGGCATAGACTTTTCATCGCTGCTACTTTGCAAGCATATACAGCAGAGTTCGCTGCCTGATATGTGGTAGAATTGCCTGTGAAGCGAATTCTCTCACTCTTGTGCACTAGAGAGTGCTGAACTTACACCAATGAAAACTGTTGTCGGAGCCCAAGGCCATTTAGATTTTGGCATCTTACTCCATGAATCTTTGCAATCATTGGTCTCATGATGTTCATTATTTCCCTGCACCCAAAAAGATGAATTGCACACAGTTAAGGTAGGAACCAACTTATCAATTTTTTGAAAGGTTAAGAGGAGTGCATTTAATTCTGTGATTTGTGTGATTGAGTCTACCAAGGACTTAACATGTATGATTTTGATTTTAAATCAGAAACCTCAAATTTTCCTTGCACTCCAGCACAAGTCACGGAGTACAATTGTTTTGTGAGTGTACCTGTCAATACTGTAGGGATTAATTCATTTTCATTACAGGATCGTACTCAAATTGTACATCAGTTCTGGCCTGACATGCAGCCCGTTACATTCAACAGGCATACACTGCATGTGGGTTCAGGAAACTTGCTTACCATAATTAGTTTCTTTTCTTCAGCCATGGGTCATTCTTTGATAATTGTGGTTTGTACTGCAGTGAGCATTTTCTCTATCAGATCGAATTGCTTCTCTACTGAAGTATACAAGTGTGGTTTATATACAATAGGTATGGTTTATTTTTCATTGTATAAGATAGATAAGTACCTAGACTAACTGGGCACTAATCTGACCACCAAATTATGTGTTTATAAATATGCTTTTGTAAGCATGTCTCGTTGTAAGTCTGAGTATTTGCATATGTTATTGCTCCCAATTTGTTATGGAAAATGTTGTTGTGATCAACTGAAATAAGGATCTAACTCTTGAGGAGAGGATGTGGCCTAATGGCTAGAGCGATCGACTTCGGAACTGGGGAACTGAGTTCGAGTCTTAGCAGGGACGCTCAACATCCTGTTATTCTGGGCAAGTCACCTAACCTAATCTCCCCATGCCTAACTCCAACATTTAAAAAAAAAAATGAATGTACTGATCTGTACCGCAACTGGTGCTCATGTAAAGCGCTTTGATAGCTTCGGGTTTAGTTTGCGCTATATAAAACTCCCCCCCCCCCCCTTAAAAAAAAAAAACAACTCAGCATACTGTGCCAAATTTACTGCCGAAATTCAGGAATTCCACTGATGCTCGGTATTCCCTGAGGGAATTGGGAGGCTCAAGTACCCCACCTTTTTTCAAGAACCCAGATAAGTGTCTTCCCTGTGAATATTAAAAAGCATATTTTAGATTTCCTAAAATTCAATTTATAGCCTGCTTCAGCTGGCACAATAATTATGCTGCCCACGTCTGGTAAATGTTCTTCCAAATCATCTGATGTATATAGGTCATTGACATAAGATGCCACTTGTAATAAGTCAATTACTCTTGTAGGAGATACTCGAGGACTATTTTCATAGCTCTGGGTGAGTTCTGTAAATCCAAATTGGATTTCTCCTAGTGTAAAGGAAGCCAAATAATATGATTTTGGTGCTAACCCTTGAGTAAAAAAACATGTTTGCTATGTGTAAAGTGATTTTGTACTTTTTGCATGTTAGTTGCATCATTAATCCAGCACAATAAACATTGTTTATTGCATATGTTTTGCAATTAAAATTTACATTGTGATCGTCAAAAATGATGCTCCAAGGCTTATCAGCTTCTAAAATTCGGTAAACTAGATTATTCATGGTTGGTGGGCATGGGACTTTCCCCCATAATTCATCTATAATTTGTTTAAGATCTTTTTAGGCTTCAGGTTTAGTTGGCTATTATTTTTGAACTTGTAGTTCATCTCTCAAAAGAATCACTTGTGATTTGGGGCTCTAAATGATGCTTGTGGCATGCTCTTGAATTTACACACTATCGTGCTGTGGGTATCATCTTTTGTCAAATTTATGAAGGATATAATCAGATTTGAAATGAGATACTTTTGTTCAGAGGACTTTCAAGGTATATGAATTTGGCTTATGCAGAATATTAATTTCTTAGGTCATATAATAATAAGAATCCCCACTTGGTGAAGTTGAGGGACAACACGACCTACATTTTATTAATAACATTTATATTAAGAAAGGACTTTTTTTAATGATATCAACACAATCTAAATCGGATAACTGAATGTTGGACTAGTCCCGCTATATGTACTACACATTATCATGATTGCAAAGGACCCATAACCAATATAGAATTACTTATGATTATTGGTGTGTGCCAAAACTGTACTTCTCCATAAATGATCTAAGGGTTCTTTAGTAGAAATGGAAACATGAATTTTGCAAAGTACAGTTGAGAAACCACAAGTTTTAATTTGTATTAGCTGGTTTCATTTCTGTTAAGAATTCAATGAGAACAATATATGTATGATTTAAATTTAAAAGAAATGTTTGATGAAATGTTGTGGAGGTAATGTTGATTCTATGACTGTTATGATATTGTATTAATGGATATTCAATGTATTTCGTTACAGCCATGAAGAAGCGGTCCGATCGCGGCAAAACACATGTTGGCTGAGGCTTAGCTGCAGATGTTATGACCTGCTGTGAAATTAATTCAATCCTTGGATATATATATATATATATATATATATATATATATATAGATATAGACTGTGGCTTAGCTGTCCATGTTGTGAACTGGTGTGAATTGCTGTGAAATAAATTTTAGTTATTGATGCATAAAAGTAATAATTGCAAATAATTGTTGAAACTGGTATATATAATTGCATAGTAAAGAACGTACTGATTGTTATTAATTAAAATGCAATTGTTGATCTGAATAAAGAACAGAAACATGCAGTTAATAATTTAATTAGAACATAAGTTACTTACCTGTAAACTGTGGTTCTCCAGTATTAGTGTCTTTCATAGACTCACATGCTTGAATCATTCCCCGTCGTTGAAGTGGGAGTCCCACGGTACATAAAATAGCAATAATATATAGTAATGTGATCAAGAGAGGGATCTCCCGAAACGCGTTATGGCACTGGCTGAATAAAAATGCACTAAAAATATCGGGTCCACGCTCGTCTGTTCATGTGGGAATAGAAGTAAAGGCGTGTTAGGAGTGATATATTATATATATATATATATATATATATACACACACAAAGGATAGCCATAGTTAAAAACTAAAAATGCCATAGGCAGTATTGTAACATAGCAATAAATAGGAAAAAACTTGTCACTTTATTAGCTCGTCCAAGTCATTCGATATAGTCCAAACTCTGGCCAATCAGGCGTTAGCACCCTCTAGCAGTCCTGCCAAGTATCACACAACAGGTATGACACTTACGCATTTCAGTGGTCCGCATCACCGCACTGAAATGCAAAGTCACGCATAAATGGGATAGGCGGCTCCTCGCTGATAGTGTCGATTGTGCTGATTAAACTGAAAGAGTGGCAGCACGCTGTGTCATGCAGGCTGCTCCTGGCAAGTTTGGGGCTGACAGTGACCGAGCCTAGGTAGTAGCTGCTAACTCACTTGGCTGCTAGAATTTATTAATAAAAAGCTAATGACTTCCCGCTGCGGCATTCATTGTGACTGACGTCACGTCATGAGGCAGTCCTGTGGCCAATAGGCGCGCCGCAGGACGTCATATCCTGCTGACGCTGGCTACAGTTAAGCTTGTGGCAGGCCGGCACATATTGGCAGCGCTGGTGCTGCTTGGTGGTAAATTGAAATAAATGACAGCGGGACCCAATCCATGGACCCAGCGAGCAGTGAAGAACAACACTGTGCAGCTGAGCTGTTCCTGCTGCTGACCCTGAGAGTGTGAGTTTGATGGCCGGGCGGCTGCGCAAGTTTGTAAGTACAGACAGTGCCACTGACTCATCGTTTTATTGTTAATCTAATTTGCTTTTAAATTGAGTATTTAGCGCGTCATCAGCTGCCTGCTGGTTAGTGGGTCTTTGTTGCGGCTTTGCTTTAGGCTCAAACTCATTGAACTCGAAAAGTGGCAGCGCACTTAAGTTTCCCAGCTACCTTCGTGAGTATCTGTTAGTCGCTGCACTCCCGAGACCTCCTTACTGAGACCCATCAACAAAAGAATTTAGTTGACGTTTGTTGCTCGGCATTCTAGGTCTTTAGACTCCTGACTTTGCATTAAAAATGGTTGAATGGATATTTTATTTACAGGTTAAACTTCTATAGAAATGCATTTGTGGTAAAGAAGGATGAAGACCACGCCGAGCAGGTAAGGAACACTTTCTTTATTTGACGGAGAAGCATGCAAAACAGACTCTTCCCAACTGGTCGGAGGATCAACTGACCATACAAGGAATGTTCCGGTTTGATGGCCTGGCGGCTGGCGCAAGTTTGTAAGTATCACAGACAGTGCCAGACTCATCGTTTTATAGTATTGTAGTTCCGACCTTGTCACTGATGCTAGTGTTGGCGGGCAGCTGTGACTTTCAAGTGTGTACCTCATCTGCCTGTCAAGCTGTCGTGCCCAAATTCAGTGCCGGATACATGCTGTTTACCGCATCTAATTTGCATAGACGATCAGGACTAGTTCACACTGAGCTTGTCCCTTTCACCACAGCAATTACTGCATTGCAGGAGGACGACACAGTGTTGAACGCACCAGAGAGAGCCCTGTGATTACTCTGTTGTGCCTCTCACGGCCGGCCCCCAGAAACTGAATCTCCAGCCAGAGCCAGTTAACTAATTTTCTGTAGTAAGTTGTAGTACGGAGGTGAGTGCTCGGGTGGCAGCTATATAAATATTCCATTGCCACCAGTTGAACCCGTAATACTCAGGTCCTAATGGAAGCAGACCCTTTGAAAGTCAGCAGTACAGTATTATATTTATATAGCTCTCCCTACCAAGGGTACCTACCTGAACCCGCGGCACCGGTATATAGTAGTTCAGCTTACTTGATGTGGCTGCTATTAATAAATACAATTAATGCTTCAATCGTTCTGAGCTGCCTGTGTCCTCTGCCTTTAGTTTACTGTGTCTGAGAACTGTGCAGCCACGCTGTCTGACTCCGTTCTGCTCAATTTTCAACTGCATGCCATTAATGTACTTTAGTTCAGTGACTTTGTAGAGTTTCTAGTTGCTCAAATTGATGTAATCTTATGTTTCCCTTGCCTTCATTACGTGACTTTGCTCTCGAGAAAATGTCACTCATAATTACACTTAAATTATGAAAATGTCACACACAGTAATTTGAAACCTTGGCAGCTATGCTCTAGATCCCTCTCCCCAGAGGCTCAGACCCTCAGATTTTCTAGCACGAGAGTGACATAATAGTCAAGTAAACGAGTGGAGCCTCTGAGGGGAGGTTGGTGGATCGCATGTGAATCTATGAAAGACACCATTACTGGAGAACCACAGTTTACAGGTAAATAACTTGTGTTCTTCTCCAGTATTGGTGTGTCTTTCATAGATTTACATGCTTGAATCAGAGTAGATAGTAGTAATCCCAAAATTGTACATAGCCAGTTATATATATATATATATATCATAGTAATATATATACATGTATATAAACAAATATATACACATATATATACATATATATATATATATATATATATATATATATATCCGATTATGTACATATAAAAATATCTGTATCTAAAAATACACATATATTTATCGTAATGTACATTCTGTGTAGGAGGAGGGAAGAAAACAGAGGCTCACCTTATTTAAAAAAGATTACATAGCACTGCTTGCCCCACAGCTGCGTCCACATTGTCTGCAGATTCCAGACAGTAATGCTTAGTAAAGGTGTGTCTGCTGGACCATGTTGCAGCTCTACAAATTTGGTGAATAGGTACACCGGCAAACGGGTCAGCCGAAGAGGAGACTGTTCTGGTAGTGTGCCTTGACCGTCGTTTGAAGTGTCTTTCCCTCTTGTTGATGACAAAGGAAATTGTACTAGATATCCATTGTGTGATAGTCTTTTTGGTTACTGGATATCCTTTATGCATCATGCCGTAAGCAACAAATGGTTGATCAGTTCTTGGAACACTGTTTGTCTTTTGCAGATAACATTTTAAATACCTTTTAACATCTAAAGAGTGTAAAGCTTTTTCCGCCGGCGACTATGGATTAGGGAAAAAAGTCTTTAAGATGACCGGCTCATTAAAGAGGAAATCGAAGCACCACGACCTGTAGGCTTCGTTTTTGGCGCGTGGCCGCCATCTTGGGGGTGGCGAGTGTCCACTGTGCCACTGGCTGAGCGCTCTAGCGCTTTTTCACCATCACAGGTGAGCCCTATTTAAAGCTCGCTACACCCGCGCAGCGGTGACGCGCAGCGGTCGCGCCTGACTCGCGCCGGAGTCAAGCCAGAGTCCTGCCCGTCTGCGCCCGTCAGCGTCCCGGAGGCGGGCGGAGCGGCGGGTGGGACTCTACCATCAGGGATGTGTCCCCCTGGGACCCCCGTTTTGCGCTATTCCCCTGGCGAACTTCGCACTCTCCATCCTCATGTCTCTGGCTGTCGCGCTGTTTTTCCCGGTCGATATCATGGGAAATCCCGTTGCCCGGGTTGTGGCTGGTACCCGACCCGCTCGCTCACCTTACGGCTGAGCAACGACACCTTCAGGATGGCCTTCGGATGCATGCTATTAAACACCAGGTCAGCATGCAAACATGCGCAGGACTTCTATGAGCTTCTCGACATAGAGAAGCCACTATGCCTCATGCTTACTGAGACATGGTGGACTGATTCTTCTAACCCTGACGTCGCTATGGCAATCCCGTCTGATTATAACATCTTCAGAAAGGATAGAGCCAAGGGAAGGGGAGGTGGAGTGGCGTTAGTGGTCCGGAAAGGAACCCCCTGTGCGATCCTGCCAGCTATTGACATCCGAGGCTCTGAGACCCTAGCCTTCTCTATCACTCTATCGCCTCACCAATCCTTTAAGGGACTGCTTATATACAGGCCACCTGGTGCACCCGGCACCTTCTTTGAAGACCTGGATTTGGTGCTGGTTGAGTTGGCCCTGAAAGCTGAACATTTTATCGTGGCTGGCGATTTCAACTTCCGGTTGGATGATCCATCCGATCCGGCTGCCACCAAACTCTCTGAGGCGCTAACCCCTTTGGGACTTATCCCTTACCTTCGGGAGCCTGCGCATGAGAAGGGGCACACCCTTGACCAAGTTTTCTCGTCTGTCCCTCTTGAGGGTATAGAGGTTACTCCTGTCCTTTGGTCAGACCACTTCCTTGCCAAATTTGTGATCAAGGGCATAGGTAAGTCAGTGCCTACTCCGGCACATCAACAGGGTCGTGTCCATAGGGCATTCCATCGAGTAACCCCAGAGATGCTGGCGCAAGCAGCTGTGGCCCATCCCTGCCTCCTTTCTGGCGATCTAGACAGGGATTTGCAGACCATGCAGGACTGGTTTTTGGACAGGCTAAACGATCTTGCCCCGGAAGTAACATCTCGCCCGACACCGAAACGGGTCTCCGCGCCTTGGTTTACCGCTGCACTGTCGGCTACGCGGCAGCAGTGCAAGGTAGCCGAAAGAGCTTGGCGGGCACAATATGACACTGTTGCCAAGCTGACCTATAAAACGGTGGTCAAGGCTTATCACCGGGACATTCGCCTGGAAAAAAAAGCGTATCTAGCCAGGAGAATTGATGCTGCTTCCAACTCCTGCAAGGAGATATTCTCCATCGTGAGAGAATTCACCTCACCTTGGTCGAACACCTCAGACCAAAAACCATCTGGTACCTGGGCTGCGGATCTGGCTGACTTCTTTACGAGCAAGATCCAACGCATCCAGGAGTCATTCCTGGTACCAATATCGGTGGGCCAAACTGAACGTGACATCACCACACTGCCAGAGGCCGGGCCTAGGGCGACGTTGAGTGTGTTTCCTCCAATCTCTGCTCCGGACTCCCTGGCTCTAATGGGCAATTTAAAATCGGGTTCTCCCCTTGACCCATGCCCGGCTAAATTTCTAGCGAAAGTCGCGGAGGTGATCAACCCGTTGGCTAATCCGCTTTTGAATCTTTCACTGAGGCTAGGTGTGGTCCCGCAAACCTGGAAGCAGGCGATGGTGATTCCCTTGCTTAAAAAATCTGGCCTAGACCCGAAGGCCCCAGTCAATTATAGGCCCATCTCCCTGCTGCCGGCCCTCATGAAGATTCTGGAAAAGCACGTTCAAGGCGTGCTTTCCAATTTCCTTGAATCTAATGAGATCTTGCACGCCACCCAATCGGGCTTTCGTCCCCATCTTAGCACGGAGACTGCGCTCCTGGAGGTTTCGGAAACCATTAAAGGGGTTCTGGACTCTGGGGGCAAAGTCATGCTGGTGATGTTAGACCTGTCGGCGGCTTTTGACACCGTTCCCCATGATGGTCTTCTCGCAAGACTTCGCGAGATAGGCATACGGGGGACGGTGTTCGACTGGTTTTCTTCCTTTCTTGCCGGCCGCCGGCAAACGATCTGGGCCCCGCCTGATTCCGCCGTGATGCCGCCTTTGGGAGTCGGGGTCCCTCAGGGCTCTATTTTGAGCCCGACCCTCTTTAACATCATTATGACCCCGTTGGCGGCACTGGTGGAGTCGCATGGTGCCCAGATCGTATCCTATGCGGATGACACCCAGCTCCTCTTCTCTTGTACGAGAGGAGGCGACTTTGATGGGGAGAGTATTCGGGATTGCCTTGGGGCTGTTTTTCATTGGTTCCATCTAAACAGCCTTAAGTGCAATTCCGACAAGTCCGAAGTACTTTTCTTTGGGTGTGACACCGAACCTGACTGGCAGACTTGGTGGCCACGGGATATGTTCCCTCCATCCTGCTCCTCTCAGGTTGCAAAGAATCTAGGGGTGAAGTTGGATAACAGGTTAACCCTGAAATCTCAGATCCTGGGGGTGTCGGGCATGTGCTTTGGCATCCTTAGGATGCTGCGGAGGTTCCTTCCTCTGTTATCCGTGGAACATAGGACGCTGACAGTTCAGGCTCTGATTGGGTCCAGGTTGGATTATTCCAACATTCTCTACCTGGGCCTTCCAGAGTACTTGCTGCAGCGCCTTCAAGTGGTGCAGAACGCCGCGGCCAGGGCAATCTTCGGCCTTAGTAGGCGCTCTAGTGCCTCGGGCTTGCTGGTAACGTTACATTGGTTGCCCATTCGCAAGAGGATCGCCTTTAAGGCTCTGACCTTGGTCTATAAAGCTCTTCACAAGGAGGGAGCTAAGTACCTCCAAAAGAGACTGGTCTTTTATCATCCGACCAGGTCTCTGAGGTCGGAATCCCTGCACCTTGCTGTTGTCCCTCGGGTAAAGAAAGCGCGCCTTGGCGGGCGCTCTTTTGGATTGCTGGCTTCTCAGCTATGGAATTCTTTGCCGCTGGCCCTGCGGGGAGCCACTAGCTTGCTGGCTTTTAGGAAGGGCCTTAAAACGTGGCTTTTTATTCAGTAGCCGTTCTCTCTTGAACTTCTGGCTCACTGCTCTTTTAGTCTTTCATTTGGTGTTATGTTATTATGTTGCAGCTGTCTTTTGCCTTCTCCAATAAAAGCGCCGGGACACTCTTTTTGAGTAGCCGTGCGCTATAAAAATGAACTAATAACATAACATAACTAATAACATAACTGAGTCCTTGGTAAAGTGAAGAAAAAGTGGTTTAATAGTAAAGGCTTGTATGTCGCTTACTCTTCGAGCAGGAGGAAGAGCCAGAAGCAATGAAGTTTTCCAAGAGATAAATTTAAGATCAGCCCTATGAAAGGACTCGAATGGGGACTTCATGAGTTGAGCCAATGCAACGTTTAAATGCCACAACGGAGGTGGACGTCGAATCCTTAAGGGTGGCGTGAGATAGCCCAGATTTAGCCAATTGCAAGAAAAAAGGCAAAAGTTGCTCTGGCGTAGAATGAACCGGGTGAACATTTGAGGCTTCACACCAAAGGCAAAACCGTTTCCACCTAAGTTTGTAGGTCTTGATAGTGAAAGGTGCCCTGGCGTTAGCAAGGACCTCCCTGCAGTCCAAAGGAATCACTAAGTCGGCAAACTCATAGTGTTCAGGTGCCAAGCCACCAATTTCGGAGATGCTGGATCCGGATGGCAGGCTTGTCCTTGGTCCGTCGTCAGAAAATCCGGAATTGGACGAAGCACAATTGGGTCGCCCTCTGACAGAAGGAGCAGCTCCGAAAACCAAATCTGGCGAGGCCATCTGGGGGCTATGGGAAGAATGCGATATGGCTCTCTCTGCATTTTCCGAAGCACCCTTGGGACTAGAGGAATTGGCGGAAAAGCGTAAGCATACATTTTTGACCAGTTCATCAAAAAGGCATTCCTGAACGACCCTGGGGAAGCCAGCTTGCGTAAAATGGGCATTTGCTGTTCTGACTGGTTGCAAATAATTCCAGATTGGGCCATCCGCACAGCCGAAAGATGTTGTCCAGCATTGGTTAATGAAGTTCCCACTCATGGTTGGACGAGATTGACCTGCTCAGGGAGTCCGCTAGAATATTGGACACTCCCGGAACATGAGCCGCTGTTAAAGTTATTTGATGCTGAATCGCCCAGTTCCAAATCTGCTGGGCTTGTAGGAACAGCAAAGTGGACCTTGTGCCTCCTTGCTTGCTCACATAATGCATGCTTGTCGTGTCCGGATCAACACCGAAGCTCCTTGAAGAAGGGTGTGGAAAGATTTTAGAGCCAGGAATATCGCCAGTAGATCCAAAAGGTGTATGTGCCAAGTTCGTTGCTGAGCATCCCTTTTTCCCTGGACTGTGGGACCCTGAATATGCGCCGCCCCCATCCCTCGAGGCAAGCGTCTGTTGTAAGGATGAAACTTGGATCGTCCGCTATGAATGAGCGACCTGCTGAGATGTTTGTCCTGTGAATCCCCCATAGCAATGCTTTCCGCATCCGAGATGTGATGACGATTACATAGTCGAAGGACCCCGAGATCTGTTGCCATGGTTTGTCAATTTCCTCCTGTAAGGGCCTCATTTTGAGACGACAGTTGGGAATTAGAGGGATGCAGGAAGATAACATTCCCAGAAGCGACTTGAACTGTCTAACAGAAACGGACCTTCTTGCACGTAGAAGAGATGCCAGTTTGGAAATTCGTTGTTGCCTTTCGTTTGATACATATGCCTATGCTGTCTGAGTATTTATCATGGCTCCCAAGAAAGTACGAACTTGAGAGGGGGTGAAGTGTGACTTTTCCAGATTTATGGATAGGCCCAGTGACTGAAACAGAGACCGGCATATTTGAGTGTGTCTCGTTGCAACTGGAAACAACTGCGCCTTTATATGGCACTCGTCAAGATGGGGAAATATTTGGACGCCCGCTTGACGAAGGTTTGCCGCCACTGGTGCCAAAACCTTTGTGAACACTCGGGGCGCAGCGCGGAGGCCAAAGGGAAGGACTTGGAATTGGAAGCATCTGCCAGCCACTCTGAAGCGCAGGAATTTTCTGTGTCTGGGTAAGATGGGGACATGACAATAGGCATCTTGAAGGTCCAGTGTTGTCATGTAATCTCCTTGAGATAGAAATTGAAGTACTTCTTGGAGAGACAACATCCAAAATGATTGCTTTTTTGAGGAACTTGTTGAAGGAACAAAGGTCCAGGATGGGGCACCAATCCCCCGAGCTTTTCTTGATGAGGAAGAATCTTGAATAGAAATTGCACCCCTTTGTAAGTTTGGAACCACTTCGAAGGCCCCTTTTTGTAACATGACTTTGATTTGGCATAAGAGTTCTTTCAGATGAGCAGGAGGAGGACCTCTGGGAGAAGAATTTGGGGGAAATTTGACAAATTCTAGGGTGTGTCCTCTGGACACTTTGTCCAAAACCCATTGATCTGAAGTGATGGCAGACCAATTTGAGAAGAAATGGGAGATTTGTCCTCCAACTTTGGCTGAGTTGCTGGGAAGAGTGGTCGGCAGGTAGTGGCTGTCACTGCTTTTTTGAGGGATCTCTGCCCAGTAGGAAGACTTTCCTCTGTACTGTTTATAAGAGGCAGCTGGTGGTTTATGATAAGTCTGCTGTGGCTGAGAGGAAGAGTAACGTTATTGTCCCTGATAAGATTAGTACTGTCTGTTCCGATTGTAGCCTCCTCGAAAGGAATAGGAGGAACCACGACCCCTCGCACCACGAAAAGGCTGTTTCTTAAATTGTAAAGTGCCAAGAGCACGTGCGGTGTCAGTATCTTTTTTAATTGCTTGGAGGGTGTCGTCTATTTGCTGCCCAAAAAGTGATTCGCCATCGAAAGGCATATCGATAATCTTTGTTTGCACTTCTTGGCGAAAGGAAGTAGCTCTTAACCAGCCCTGCCTTCGGAGGACTGATGCTCCTGCCAGTTGGCGAAAACCCATTGATGGGACGTCCACTGTACAGTCAATGATCTCGGCAGAGATCCTTTCACCCTCCTGGAGAATCTTTAAAGCTTCAGTTTTATAGTCTTCAGGTAACATGCAGATAAAAGGAGAAATGTCCGACCACATTTGCCTATCACAGCTGCCTAGAATGGCAGGGGAATTAGCCGCCATGGACAGTAGTTGCCGTCATGGTGGAATGTTTTTTCCCCAGTGGCATCAAGGCGTCTTCCCTCCCGATCAGGAGGAGCCGTCAAAGGAGGAGGATTCCTGGCACGACATTGAGCCGCCTGAGAAATGATTGAATTTGGCTTTGGTTGACCAATTAAACAGGCTGGGGAATTTTCTGGTGCCTTGTACTTTTTATCCAAGCGCAGAAGAACTGCAGGAATGGAGGCAGGGGTCTTCATGACTTTCAAACGCTCCTGCCAGATGAAATCAATTATAGGAATAGCCCAAACCGGTTTCTGTGGCTGACTTTTGAAATCACACAAAAAACAATCCTCGTCCCTTGAGACCATAGGAAGATGAAATCTCTTGGCCACTCTCCATGAGGACATGAAATCCACCTATATCCATAGGTGGAGAGTCAACAGGAGTAGGAGTGGTAGGCGACAGAGTCTGGATTTGATAATTGTACCACTCAGTAAGTAGGGATCTCTCATCTAACTCCCCTTCTTCTCTGTCCTTATCAGTTGTCTGAGTGTCTTCTATATTTTGAGCAGTCGATGCCACTGGAGGGGCGGCCCAATGATTGATGAAGGCGGAAGAATAGGAGTCTGAGGGATCGAAGAAGCTGGCTCCGAAGGAGGAAAACGGCAGTAGTAGTCATCTAGCATATGTTGCAAGTTGCAAATGGGTGGCAAAGGCATCTCTGCAGCCGGATTTTCAGAGTGTGATTGAATATTTGGCTCGGAGTAATAGTCATACTCTTGTTCATCATCTATGTCCTGGCACTTAATGAGGAGCTCTGAAGGACTTTGAGCAGCTCGAAAAGTATCATCCTCCTCTGAATCCCCCTCATCCGCCCCATAATCAAACAGTTGCACAGGAAGATTAGGAGAAGCTTGTATCGGCAATAAAAGGTCCATTGAAGACTGTCTGCGTTGAAGTAAGGAAATCTTCCTTCAAAGGCTTCCAAGGCAAAAGAGGCATCAAACCTGGAGATGATACCAGAGGTTCCGTCGACGAAGCTGCAGCCGTCGACGAAAGACATACTTGCACCTCCATTTGCAAAGATTTCACTGGAGTTGATGAAGCAGCCGTCGACGAGACAACAGTCGACGGGACAGGCGTCGACAAGGCAAGCGTCGACGGAACCAGTAGATCTTTGGAGGATCTAGTCGACGATGAAGCGTCCATCAATGAAAGTTTCTTCTTTTTCGTTGTCGACGAAGAGAGGCAGTAGATGACTTAGGCCTCACTGTCACTGAGACTAGTGTTGGCGGAGAAGATGCAGACATCACCATAGAAGATTTAGGCGAAGAGAAGGTAGCAGTCGGAGTTGTGACGACGGAGGACTTCAACGACGGAGGACTTCATCGAAGGCGGAATTGATGACTAGCCCGTCGACGAGGAGACAGTTTTTTGAGGTAAAGGTCTGTCAGGCAGTGGTTTTGACACCTGAGACTTAGATCTTGGAGGTGTAGAAGGTGGAGAGTGAACCTTAGGGAGAGCTGGAGTCCCTATAGATGAGGAAGGCTGGTCTTCACGCTTAGAAGAGTGGTGCTTCTTCAGCACCTTAGCCTTAGGAGATGTCATCTCCGCCTCACTCGCCCTGTTCTTAGGGGCAACAGTCTTGAGAGAGGAATCACTCTCCACATCAGATAATGGGTCATCTTTCTGTAGCCACAGAAGTAGTCATCTTTCTCTGTCCCTTAAGGTCTTTTGAGGAAAAGTCCTGCATGTTTTACAATCTCTCACCTGATGATCAGGATGTAGGCAGTAGATACACTTTTGATGTGGGTCCTCAGAGTGAAGTCGCACTTTTCCACAAGACTCACAGTGTCTGAAGAGTGATCTCTTAGTAGTAGACATTATAGAGAAGATGTAAGCAGAATTCTTGAAGAGAAAAGTTTAAGTACTGAACAGAGCTCAGAGAGACTCCCTTCACACAACGTGCGGTAAAAAATCTGAGGGTCTGAGTCTCTAGGGAGAGGGTTCTAGAGGGTGCTGATGCCTGATTGGCCACAGTTTGGACTAAAGTAACACGTTTTTTCCTATTGATGGCTATGTTACAATACTTCCTATGGCATTTTTAGTTTTTACTATGGCTATACTTTGTATATATGTGTGTGTGTATATATATATATGTGTGTGTGTGTGTATATATATATATATATATATATATATATATATATATATATATATATATATATATATATATATATATATATATATATATTATTTTATGTACAGTGGGACTCCCACTTCGACGACGGGGATTGATTCAAGCATGGGAGTCTATGAAAGACACCTCAATACTGGAGAATCATGATTATTTGGCTCCTTACAATAGGTATGTAGATCTAGATTGAGGTATTTGCCAATAGGGTTATTTATTGGCAGTAGTGGGTAGAACCAAGCAAACACAAGGCGATGATAGACGGAGCACTGAAGCATTTCAAGCACTCATCCCCAGTCACAGATCTGGGTTAAATCCATCATTGTTCTTTAACTCACTTGCTACCCCAGTTCAGACACAGATATATGCAAATCAGTCTTGACATTGTAGCTCATGGCAACGGTCTGGCCCGAACTGCCAAGCCATGTCTTCCCTGGACCGGAAACCAGCATCCTGGGACCGGTTTCGGGCTAATAGCACTCATCAGCCATTCTAGCTTGAATCCAGTGGCAAAGTGAGCAAGGGACCCAAGTCTGGCATATCCTGCCAACTTAGGGCGAACAAAGCAAACACAAGTAGATGATGGAAGGAGCGCTGCAACTTTTCAGACACTCACCCCCAGTCACAGATCTGGGTTGAATTCATCATCGTTCTTTTTCTTTTTTTATGTTTTTATAACATTTTCATAAATGCAAAGGGATAAAAGAACAGAAAGAACCCAAGAAAATTAAAACTAAAATAACAAAGTACAGAGATCAATTCCAGGCATGGCATACATTACAGTGTACTTCAGTGAATACCGTCCACCATACATGATGAATACCATGTAACATAACATTGCAGCATCGTATTGTCCGCGTCTCAGAACGCTGAAATAAAATGTGGCATCAAAGTGCAAATGACAAAAAATATAAATAATTGTTATATATCAAGCCCAACATCAATTACCAAAGCAGGCAACAAGTGCACCACAACAGTAGAATAGAGTGGATCCATGACACATCATCTGTGGAGGCAACCATGGACTAATGACAGGCAGTCTCAACCCGCATCATTCTCTGAGGCAGTGGGGGCTCCCCATACCCCAGCATCGTTATCTTTAGTAGTGAGGTCTGTCCTATACAATTCCCAAAAGTTTTTCGGGCGGTCACACAGAGAAAGCAGTTTGCTGTAATTTACGGTTTGGGTGCAACAATATATAATGTCTTTTGACCAGCTAGCTACTGTGGGGAGCGGGCCACGGGACTAGCAAGTAGCAATTCTACGTCTCGCAATCAGCAGCCAAGGGTTGGAGTACCCAAGCAGAGCTAGCGTGAGGTCTGGGGTAAGTGGCATATCAATAATGTCCCCTAGCAATTTAAAAATCTGTATCCAGAAATAGCAATCCCCGGGCACAGCCATGCAAGATGAAGGAAATCGGCAACATCAATACCACAGCGCTCACACAGAGCAGCGTCGCGCAGCCCATACCTATGCAGTCCCTCGGGAGTATAATATACCCTATTGAGAAATTTGAAGTGAATCAGCCTGTGTCGTCCATTCAGCTAAATACGCTTTGTGCTTTCGCAGCAGCAGTATTTCCACATCCCATCATCTATGTCTACCCCCAAATCCACCTGCCACGCCAATCTCCCCTTCGTATAATGGTTGGAAGGGTAACTCTGAGTAATCTTATATAGCTTTGAAATGATATGCTTCGTAGTATCAGTTCTAATTATATAGGACAGGGCAGCCACTTCAGGCGGCTCTACCATATCAGAACCCAAGTTCTCAAGTAATGACTGCCTCATCCGGTAAAACTGAAACCTGGTGAGTATTGTATGTTGCAGTACCGCCTTGGCCACTTCATCCCATGTTCTGACAATACTGTCAGAGAACATGTCACCTATCGTCTCGATATAAAGAGTCTCCATCGCCCTCGAAACCCCTCTGTCTGTGCATGCAGGCAGCTATAGGCACCAATCCAGCAGAGTATAAGGAGAACAAAACGACTCCCGCCTGTAGTTTCAATAGATGTTGCCAGGCATGCACCGTCACGTTAATGGAGTCTAACGATACCAGCCCTACGGTCCGGCGTGGAGCAGCAACCACCCTCTCAATCTGTATATGCTGAGTGTCAGCCGGGACGTGAATCCAAAAGTGCGCATGTGTACTTTAGACCCCAGACATCATCAACTCCTCCTTCCACACCGCCACCTTCCCGGAGAGCTGGAAGCACGCCGAGCTGACCGCCCTCCTGAAGAAACCAACGGCGGACCCCACCGACCTCAAGAACTACCGTCCCATCTCGCTCCTCCCCTTTCCGGCAAAAGTCATCGAGAAGACCGTCAACAGACAGCTTGCCGCCTTCCTCGAGACGAACGGATCCCTCGACCCCTCGCAGTCCGGATTCCGGGCCAACCACAGCACCGAGACCGCCCTAATCGCAGCCACCGACGACATCAGAACCCTGATCGACAACGGGGAAACAGCGGCTCTCATCCTCTTGGACCTCTCTGCGGCGTTCGACACCGTCTGCCACCGCACCCTAGTGAAGCGCCTCAGCAACATTGGGATCCGAGAGAAAGCACTGGAGTGGATCATCTCGTTCCTCGCCGGAAGAACCCAGAGAGTCCGCCTCCCCCCGTTCAGATCCGAGGCCACCAAAGTCATCTGCGGCGTACCACAAGGATCTTCCCTCAGTCCTACCCTCTTCAACGTCTACATGAGCCCCCTCGCAGCCATCGCACGCCAACACAACCTCAACATCATCTCCTATGCCGACGACACCCAGATGATCCTCTCCCTCACCAACGACCCCACCACCGCCAGAACCAACCTACACGAAGGAATGAAAGACGTCGCCGACTGGATGAGGAACAGCCGCCTCAAACTGAACTCAGACAAGACGGAAGTCCTCATCCTGGGATCATCACCCTCCGCCTGGGACGACTCCTGGTGGCCCCCGGCCCTGGGCACCGCTCCCAAGCCGACAGACCAGGCACGCAACCTGGGCTTCATCCTGGACTCCTCCCTGTCGATGACCAGACAAGTCAACGCCGTCTCATCTTCATGCTTCAACACCCTGCGCATGCTCCGCAAGATCTTCAGATGGATCCCCACTGAAACCAGGAAGACCGTCACCCAGGCACTCGTCACCAGCCGCCTGGACTACGGGAACACCCTCTACGCCAGAACCACAGCCAAACTCCAAAAAAGACTCCAGCGCATCCAGAACGCCTCCGCACGACTCATCCTGGACATCCCACGACACAGCCACATCACCGGACACCTGAGAGACCTGCACTGGCTCCCCGTCAGCAAGAGGATCACGTTCAGACTCCTCACCCACGCACACAAGGCTCTCCACGACCTGGGCCCCAAGTACCTCAACGACCGCATGACCTTCTACACGCCCACCCGCCAGCTACGATCGACCAGCCACGCCCTCGCCACCGTACCACGCATCCGCAAAGCCACCGCCGGAGGAAGATCCTTCTCCTACCTGGCAGCCAAGACCTGGAACACCCTCCCCACCCACCTTCGGCGAACCCAGGAGCATCTCTCCTTCAGAAGGCAGCTCAAGACCTGGCTGTTCGAGCAGTAGCGTTCCCCCTCCCCCAGCGCCTTGAGACCCTCCCGGGTGAGTAGCGCGCTCTATAAATGCAGTGATTGATTGATTGATTGACCACCCTATAATATACATCTAAGTCTGTGGCCCCTAAGACACCCTTATGTTATGATAATGTAAGTTTATCCCATTTGACCTGCGCATGTTTGCCTGCCCAAGACGTAAGTGTTCTAAAAAAGGAGCTACGGAGGACCATCGGGATGTTGGCAAACAGGAACAGAAACTGTGGCAGCACAACCATTTTCATAATTGATATTCTTCCCGCAAGGGACAATGGCAATCTGATCCAACGTTCAACGTCGTCTTCCAGCTTACTCATAGCGACCCTATAATTCTCCCTAAATACTACCTCCGAATCAGAATGTACCTTTATACCTACGTAAAGCACCCGGTCCGTTGTCCACTGCAGCGGGAAATCAGGGGCGAAGGGAACTGAGACAGGGGTAAGTGGGAAAATGATTGACTTAGTCCAGTTGACCTGTAAGACGGTCAAAGCACCGAATTTGACCACTTCGATCAATTGGTATCCCAGGAAATAAATTCATCGGTACCCAAGATATTCTCTAAGTGCGTAGGCCAGTGGCTCCGCAACCAGAGCATAAAGTATCGGAGAAAGCGGGCACCCCTGCAGCATGCCCCTAGTGATAGGAATTTGTCCGTGACCATGTCATCAAGTTTTTTCCTAGCCAACGGGCCATTATATAGCACACCAACCATTTGCAGAAAGATGCCTCCAACCCCCATCCTTGTCAGCACTTGATAGATAAATTTCCATTTGAGCGAATCAAATGCCTTCTCCATATCAAGGAATATGGCAATAGCCTGCACGTCTTGCAGCGTGTGTTGGATTGCCCCAAAAACCGTTCGTACATTATAAGTCAGGTTCCTGCACAGGATGAACCTCGCCTGCTCCGGCGTCACCAGCAACGACACAAGAGGGGCCAGCCGGTTCACAAAAGATTTTGGCATATAGCTTGGCATCCACATTCAAGAGTGACGAGGGGTGATACGAAGCACATTGAGTTGGCGGTTGATCAGGCTTTAAGATCGCAACAATGAGCGCCTCCCTCATCGAGGGTGGCATCTGGCCACTCTTGCTAATCTCCTCAAAGAGCGTACTTAAGTGCAGAATAAGAACGTATTTAAACTCCTTATAAAACGACACAGTGAGGCCGGTCACCCCAGGGGCACTACCAGATTTCATCCCTATCAAAGCCGCTGTGATTTCCTCCGGGTCCAAGGAATGCATCAGAAATTCCCTGTGTACATTCGTCAGCCAAGGAAGTTTAATATGTGCCAGGTAGTCGAGCATTTCGGCATCTAGACACCCCGCCTTCGAAGCATATAGCTGCGTATAATACTGCTTGAATCTATTAGCTATATCTGACGAGTCCGTCAAAGGGGCTCCCTGCTCATCGTTGATGACTCCGACCCCAGTTGTCTCTCTGTGCTTCCTTATTATGAGGCCCGTACTGAACCAGGGCGGTCGCCCTCTCCATAAACACGAGCTGTTGCATAGTTCCCCATATGTTTGAGCTCAGAGTCGGCTGTCTCATGATATTCTGTTATGAGTTCCTTTAACTCCTCCGTAAGCCGGACATTAGCTCCATTAAGGAGATCACGCTCCATCACATGCAATTTCTTCTCCAGGTCCAAAAGTTGCCCATGGAGGGCCCTAAGGATGCCAGAATGTTTAGCCATAGCTATCCCACTGATATATACTTTAAATGCCTCCCAAACCGACGAAAAGGTGTCCACTGACCCAATGTTACAATCTAAAAAGGTTTTCATTGCTTCCAGCAGCTCTGATCTAAAGACCGGGTCAAGTAGGGAATATGGAGGGAAGCGCCATGTAAATGGGGTTATCTGTGTGTGCAGGTAGTCCAAAACGAGCAATATTGGCGAGTGATCTGAGAAAGTACGAAGCAGCACCAAGCAATCTTGTGTAAGTGTCGATTGGGATCAGTTGAAGCCCCACCTTAAGGTTAATCCAGGTGATGACACCTCGAGCATGTGTCGTGAACCCTGCCACATGAGTATTCCCCTGTAGTTCTCTGCAGCCTAGCATTCTACTGCCAAGAGGCAAGTGCGATTCTTGCAGTAAAGCAATATCAACAGCATGCCTGTTGAGATAGGAAAGCACCTTTCTCAGCTTTCTGGAACCAATCAATCCGCGGACATTCCAAGTCAGTACCTTTAGTTTACGAGCTTGCGGTTGTGTCATGGAGGTTGGTAAGTGTATTGAGCAGCAATCCAGGCTGATACATTCATGCCAACCTGCTTACATCCATCCATATACCGTCAGTACACCTTGCGAGCCAGACATGCCACAATGTTATTAAGGTCTCAAACAGGTCTCTGCACCCCCACTCCCATGCCATACATACCCCAACTTTGCAATGGCAAGTATACCCTTTCCTCCCCTTAATAAACAATAAGACAAAACCAAAAATTAAAACATCATGAATCAAAAAAATTAAATTGAAAAAATGCCAGGTTGTGGGACACATGCGTGGGCAGATGTTAGCCAAGCCGCTATCAATTCTGTCACAACAAGAAAGGCGTTCCCTCCACCCACCATCTAGCACATCTTGTGCATCAATCTGGCCACTCAGCAAAATTATAAGATTTCTCAATTTCAATGGTAGCATGCAAAACCCCCTTCTTATAATTATCTCCTTATTGCAACAGAACCGTGCAGTATTGCTGCATAGCGTCCATATTACTGCAAGAACCCCAGATGGATCCCCATCTCCACTACCCTAACTATGAGTTTAAGGCAACAATAATTAACAGTTCCCACAATGCTCCATGCAAACTCAGAATCCTATCTGCAATGTGGGAAATTTGGGGTATCAGTCCTGGTCGTCGAGACTGCCTCCCGGCGCTCCCTCAAGGGTGGGTGACACCATGCCAGGAGGCTTTTATTTTGCCCATTCTTTGAGAGCCTTCTGCAGGATCTTTGAAGATGCAGGAACTACCAAAGCGGTTCACCCTGAGTTGCGCCGGATCTAACATGGTGTAGTGAAGATTCAGATCTCGTAGCTGCTTCTTCAAAGGAGCCAACTGTCTGCGTGCTTCCTGGACTCGCACTGTGAAGTCTGGGTAGAGAGAGATGGTCGACCCCTAGTACTGAAGTGATTGTCGCTCCCGGGCCGCCTTCAGAGCAGCATCCCTGTCCCTGTAGTTTAACAGTCTGGTGATAATAGATCTAGGCGGAGCACCAGGCGGGTATTACTTTTTGTCAGAACACTTGACAAATGTAGTTAAATAGGATGAAAAATGTGTAAAATGCACTGTTCAGATATCTGGACTCTAAAAAGCAGAAATGTGAATTGCTTATCAACTGACAAAAAGTAGTGCCCTCTGGGGCAGGAGTGTCAAAAGGGAGCTTAAAGAGAGTGCAGTATTCACTTCTTGTAAAATCCTACGCAATGTATTAGTTTATGATGCTATCATTATGTCTAACACAAGAATAAGAATGGTTTACAAAGGTATTATACTTTAATCTCAAACTATGAATACATCTCTATCTTATTCATTGTATGGTAATATTGTATTGTATGATGAACGCTGCAATACTTTTTTCAGAAGATAAACTGTCATGGCAGCCCCAGTAATTATTTCGAAACATACCTCTGAAAATATCTAATATTTCTGACTTCCTAGATTTATCATGTTTATCTTGTCTATATTAAATGTTGTAAGTATTTCTCTACCAAAATATGTGAAGTGAACGAAAAGTATTGTTTCATTGCAAACATAGTGCATTTTTGTGCATTTCCCAGCCATGAAAGTAGATATATCACACTGGCAAAAATAATCAAATTTCAATGCATTTTTAAAAAGGTTTATTTGATTGTTTCCCATTAGGTATACTTTCATTCAAAAATGGCATGTAAACTGTAGTGTGTATAAACAAAACTATTTGTATTTTTACATTTTCTGAAGGCGATCTTGTAGAAATAAAAGTACTTAGGCAGCATGTGCATTTCACATCACGGTATGCTTTCTCTAGTTAAACCAAAGAAAGATACATTTACAAATATTGCATTTGCCTTTCTCAATGGTGGTCATTGTTCACACCATTTCAGGCAGCATTATAGACAATTTTAGGCAGCACTAGAGACAGCGAGCTTCTTCAAATGATCCATGAATACTTGCAGACTGACATCATCAGTGAGAATTGGAGCACCAGAATCCTGGAATAGGGAAAAGAGAAAAAAGGAATATTACCATAGCATAATTATAATCAAACTAGGAAATTTAAATATTCTCAGTTGTAAATCACAAAACTGCACAATACCAAAATGTTAGCTAGTTGTTATCTACATGGAAGAGTCCTAGTCAGAAGCGGAGTCAGTTCTCGTACCAGTCACTATCCACACATCAGTAAACCTCGTTTTGATAAAACCTGTCTGAGAGGACAAGAGTTGTAATAAGGGGATAGAGTGCAAACCTAGATCGCCAAAACAGGGATACATGCTGAAGAACACCAAAAAGAGCGTTACTCAAGGTAAGCAACTTTTTCTTCAGATGGATACTTCTACCTGCAGATTCCTCAACTCAACTTTTGAATAGATTCCCCAAGCAGTAGGAGGGTACATTGTTGGTTATACCAAGAAATCCTGAAGCACTGAGCAAGCAAAGTGACCTTTCCTCCTCATTTCAGAGTCCAAAAGATTATGCTCTGGCGGAATGAGCACGAACACCTTCTGGTGGCTCCTTGTGTGCCATGGTGTAGCTGATCTTGATGCACAGTGTGGTAGTCTAGCCTGAATTCAAGAGCCCTGTCCACTTAGAACCTGACGGCTCTTAAGCCGGTGAAGTCTTTCTTCCTCCTTCGTTGGATGCAGAGGAGGACAGAAAGCTGGACAGGTAATGGACTGGGCTAGGTGGAAGGGGTAACCACTTTTGACAGCAACACAACCCTGGTTCTTAACACCAGCTTGCCTGGGAAGAAAGAGGTAAATGGAGCTTTCCAGATAAGGCTTGTAACTCAATAACAAGTCTGACATAATTTAATGAAAAAGACTGTCTTAAAAGTAGTAGTCTTAAAGGACAACTATGCAGTGGTTCAAATGAGGAACACATAACGAATATAAGAACACGGTTGAGGTCCCATAGGGGCATAATACATGGAGTAGGTGGAAACTTGTTATTGAGCCCTTTCAAAAACATGACAACAATGGGTAACTATAAGATGGACTTCTGATCCGGGAAACCGAGAAAAGCCGATGAAGCAGATAATTAATCTTCAACACTGCCCACTGCACAGCCCTGTCAGTCCAGCGAGAAGGCAAATTATAGAATGTCAAATAAACTGGCTTGAAGAGGATATATAGAGTTATCGGATCACGAAGTTACAAATTTGTCTCATCGGCTTGAACGGACGGATTTGGCGGATTGTCACTCTAAATATAATTAAACAATCACCACTTCAGGGGGCAGGTAAAAGAATTCAGGTTGCTTCGTTCAATCTCCAGGCATGCAGGTGCAGGCTCTGGAGGCTGGGGTGTAAAACATGCTCCTGCGACTGGAGGACTACCCTGCTAGGGAGATGGAGCAGAAGGCACAGGGAAATGTGAATAAGGTCTGCACACCGCAACCTTTGTGGCCAGTCCGCCAGGCATCTAGGATTATTTGGGCATAGTTAAGATGGATTTTCCTTAAAATTAGAGGAAATCAAAGGTATGGGAGATAACATGTAGTAAAGCAAAACATTCTACCACAAGCGATACACGCAACCGAATGCACTCTGCAACGGATTCTGGAGGGCACAAAAGTTTGGGCAGTGAGCTTTCTCTGGAGTGGAAAGTGGTCTATCTGAGGGTTTCTTGACAGCTGGAAAATGTTGTGGAAGACCTCCCAATAAAGTCACCATGCGTCGATAGCAAGATCATGCCAGCTGAGACTGTCCACCCGCATGTTAAATTTTAAGGGCAGGTGATTTGCGACTAAGTCGATTTTACGGTCCTGAGTCCAGAGCTAGAGTTGCGTAGCTTCTTGGCAGAGAAGATGTAACCCTACTCCCCCTCATGTTTGTTGATGAACCACATTGTGGTTGTGTTGTTTATCAAGATATGGACCGACTAACTGCAAAAAGGTAGGGAAGAAGGCTTTGAGTGCCAAACCTATTGCCTGTAATTTCAACAGAATGATATGCAAACTATATTCTTTGGGAGACTAGGTGCCTCTGATTGCAGATTCCTAAGATGGGCTCCCCAACCTAGGGTGGAGCATCAGTGATCACTGTTATCACCCGAGGGTGAAGGTAAAATGGCTTCCTGTGTGTAAGGTTGCAGTTTAAACTCCACCACCGTAGATCTGCTGCAGTATCGCTGGATATTTTGTTGCAGCTGTGGAGATCTCTGTTGTGTTGGAACTACTGCCTGTGGGGAAACCACTGGGGGGCAGTGCAGGAGGTTAGGAGACCGAGCAGATGTAAGACAGTCCAGGTTGGAATGATTGCTCCACTCTGAAACATTGCAATCATAGCCTGATTATCTTGAACTCAGGCCTCTCCCATTCATCCTTAAGTGTACACTTAGCGTCCATTTTCAGATACAGATGGCGTTCTGGCCAATTTTCCTTGTGGTCCAACAGCCTAGTCTCTTTTGGGCTTACTCACCTGTTAAGCCTCCTCCAGTGCTTTTGCAGCTGAACACGGTCTTGTCATAACTTATGAGCCTTCCATTCGAAACTATTCACAAGTGTGATCTCAAATTCCTTTCTTGGAAGGTGGCTTTCCTCTTAGCCATCATGTCTGCACAATGTATTAAGTGAAATCCAGGCTTTCACCATAAAAGAACCTTACCTTCAGTTCCTACTGGACAGAGTAGTACTACGTACCAATCCTTCATTTATTCCCAAGGTGCCTTCAACATATCACCTCAATGAACCAGTTGTTCTGCCTACATTCTTTCCTAACCCTTCTTCAATGGCGGAGAGAGCAATACACTCGCTAGACATTAAGCGCTGTTTGAAATTCTACTTACAAAGAACAAAGTCTGCTAATAAACTCAGTTGCTCATCTCTTTCTCTGCTCCTAGAAAGGGTCTAGGCTTAAAGCGGACACGTATTGCTCGCTGGGTCTTCTCAGTCATACACTTCAGACATGAAAAAGGCTGGACATCCACTGCCAGTGAAGGCTCACTCAACTCGAATGATTGCAGCCTCTTCAGCCCTGTTTGCAGGTGTATCTCTGCCTGACATCTGCGGGGCAGCGACATAGGTGAACGCTCACACCTTCACAAAGCATTATTGCCTTTATGGCAGGAGGAAAACAGATGTGGCAGTCGGTCAAGCTACCCTGCTACGTCTGTTCGCATAAGGTATGCAACTAATAAGATCAATCTTGTTCATGCTTTGATGTTTTGTAACTGCTTTTCTTGAGTTTAGTAAAAGATATTTCTATGTATCTTCTAATCATTGTACAATTTAAAAAAAAGTCATAGCCTTGGCTAGTTGTGTTTTGGTTGAGTGTTGTGGTGGGATGGTTCGCCCTCCCATTGCTATTACTCTTTGGATACTGCTAACTAGTCTGATTCAAGCATGTGAATCTATAAAAGATACAATATTGGAGAACCATAGAATCAAGTATTTTTATTTAGCACAGTTACTTAAAACCATTGCTACAGAATACCTCGTAGCATTTCATTTGTAAGTTACAATTTTTAAAATAGTGTAAAACAATTTACTAAAAATCTGTAAAAATCAATGCAAGCCAGTTTGTCTTTGCAATACATTAGTAAAATAAACATTTGTTTAACAATGTCCAACTTTTTTTCTTTTCGCTATAATGTTATTCTATTCGAAGTTGGTGGCCTGAGGTCAGCATCTCGATTTTGTGGCATTCTCTTCTCTACTTGGTTCAAATATTTTAGCAGGCGGCAGTTCAGCTGCGTGTCCTCAGGTGCAAAGCACGCCAGCACAGCCTGCCTCCGTGTGTGAATACCTCTCTGATTAAAAAGTGGCTTTTAAAGCTGTTTCCGTTCCTGCACATACAGAGAAGGTGAAGCATGTCTTCATGCGCCGCACCGCACAGGCAACAGATGGAATCAGATCGTTTTTTTAGCCAGTGTGGATAGTGCTTTATACATGGTAGCAGGCCAAGTCGGTACTTTAAGAATTAAATTTTTGTAGATTTAGCAAACCCTAGGGCTAGGTATTTTTCAGCAGCAAGAGTGGAATAGGAGTTCAAAATCATCCAGCCGTGCGACCTTCTGGATAGGGATGCCTTGTCTTCGATCCAGGATTGACTCTTTACTGTTTTCTTTGTTACTTATTTGAGAAGGCAGTGACTTATAGGTGTTTCCCGAAGCTCAATGAAACCCAGGGTGATCAAGCCTGCTAATAGGTATTTTGCCCCTGGTGATGATTTTTTTCTGTTGTAGTTCTGACCACAAATACCAATTTAGGATTCCTGGTTTTGATTTTCTTACTTTGTCCTAAAAGATGACTGTCGCACCTTGTCTTGCGAGGGTCTGTTTTTGAACACCAAACTTGAGCCTAATCTGTGCTGGAGAGACTCTTGTTGGTAGAGCAAAGATTATTCTATACACTTTTGCGACCACACCATCCAAGCACTTAAGAGTCCCTTCCCCTCTGTGCCTCGCTCCCGTAAGTAATTGTAGGCAGGAGTTTTGCCCGTATTACTTCAATCAATGGGGCAAGTGCGGGGCCGCTCAGTTTAGAGTTAAGGTTTCTCATCGAGACTGCTAGGGCTGTTTCCTTTCTTTTAATTGTGTCCCTTTGGGCTACAAGATGCCCACCTTAGTCGATGATCACCCCCAAGTATTTATACTCCATTGCTGAGTCTATGCGAGTCTTGCCCCAAAACCAGACCGGTGTTTTCTTGGAATTCTTTTTGATTGACATAGTTTTGGTTTTCTCCCAGTTAATATTCAGATTATTTGCCTCAGAGTAATCAAATGTAGTCTTAAAACGATTCTGTAGACCCACCTTCGTTTAGCCAATCAAAACTAGGTCGTCAGCATAAAGTAGAGACAGTAATACAAGATTCCCGACTTTTGGAGAACCATAGTGTACAGGTAAGTAACCTGTTTTTCCTCTGACCATGGACATCTTGGCCTCCTGTTCCATGAGCGATTTTGGGTTAATCTTTTGACAATGCCCAGGCGCTGATGTAAAGTTCAGATCCTAGGCACCACAAGCAGATGTCGTGAGGGTCTGCAATATACACCTGTCTATCACAGTCCCAACAAGCTTTATTTATATTATTTTATAGCATTTGTAAGGCGCGCAGCTACCCACAAAGGGTTTCCCGGCGCCAAGAACGCAAAGCACTCAAATATCACTGGGGAGAGGACAGACAAAGCAATTATTTATTAAAAAGCCACGTTTTTATACTCTTTCTAAAATTCACATAGCTTTCCTCCTTGCGAATGTGAGAGGGCAATGTGTTCCACAGCACTGGCCCCAGGTAGGAGAAAGATCTCCCGCCTATTCTGGCTCTTTTAAACCTTGGTACTGCAAAGTTTGCCGCTGTACCTGAACGCAGGTTACGGTTTGGGAGGTAGGGCTTAGCAAGGGCCTGAAGATATTTGGGGGCAGTGCCGGCTTTGATTTTAAATAAATAGCTCAAGGCTTTGAAACGAATACGGTTCTCGACCTTAAGCCAATGCAGATCCTTGAGATATTGGGTGATCCTAGCAGATCTGGGGATTTTAAAAAGCAGTCTAGCCGCAGCGTTCTGCACTAATTGCAGACGCTTTATCACTGTCTTATTTGAACCCAGGTATAAGATGTTACCGTAATCAAGCCGAGATGTCACTAAGGCATTGATCACGGTCTTCTGGGTAGTAGGTGGCAGCATCCAGATGATTTTGCGTAACCATTTGATAATGGTGAAGCATATACCTGCCACTTTGTTTGCTTGCTGGGACATAGATAAACAGTCATCAATGGTGACCCCAAGGTTTCTAACCTGCGAAGCTGGAAATGGAAGTTTACCCAATGATGGTGGCCAATGGGAATCATTCCAGAGATCTTTGCAATTTCCTAACAGGAGTACCTCTGTTTTATCTCCATTCAGCTTAAGTTGGTTGTCTGACATCCAGCAAAAGATTTCATGGAGGCCTATTTTTAATGCAGATGGAGTAGACATGTCAGATTTGGAGAGTGAGAATAGGACTTGTGAGTCATCTGCATAAGTCATTAGACTTAAGCCAGCATTTTCTACAAGATTAGCCAGTGGACGTAAGTATAAATTAAAAAGCAGAGGGCTCAAAATTGATCCCTGTGGCACTCCATGAGGAGAATGGAATACCTCAGAGCAAGCCTCCGAAGAGGAGATCTGGAAAGTACGGAGGGAAAGGTAGGATCTAATCCATTCCAGAGCTTTGCCTTCGACACCATTCTCCCCCAGCCTGTCCAGCAGTATGGGGTGAGAAATGGTGTCGAAAGCCGCACTAAGATCTAACAAGACCAGTGCTACTGTTTGGCCGTTGTCCATGAGCTCCCTGATCCTTTCTGTGACCCCGAGCAGGGCCGTCTCAGTAGAATAACCACTCCTAAACCCCGATTGAGACGAATGTAGGAGATTATTGTTTTCTACGTAAGTTGAGAGTGCCTTATGGATATGCCTCTCTAGGATCTTAGAAAAGGCGGGTAGCAACGAAATTGGGCGATAATTGGCCAATGTCATCGGGTCTGCACCTGGTTTTTTGAGTAGGGGGCTGACCATAGCATGTTTCCATAGAGCAGGAACTATGGCTTGCTCTATGGATGCATTCAATATTTCTGCTATGGGAATTAAGGCAGTATCCTCTAATTTGTTTACGATACTGACAGGAATCGGGTCACGAGGGGAGCCCGATTTGATTGATTTAAGTAGTTCCTTCAGTATATCTAATTTAATAGGAGGCCAGGCTTCAAGATGACAATTTACTCTAGGGACTAGGGTGGTGTTTCCTTGCTTGTCTGTTGACTTGCTAGCGTTTTTAATATTAGAGACGATGTTCTCAATCTTATTCGTAAAGAAAGAGGCCAAGTCCTGGCATTGCTGGGTATTAAGAGGGGTAGGTTCTGCTCTAGCGTTCTCCCCAGCTAACTCTTTTACCGTGTTAAAGAGAGTCTGGGATTTGTTTACGGCCATGTTAATTGTATTGGTTACATAGCAAGCTTTGGCTTTCATGCAAGCTGAATGGTAACAATTTCTGGCCTTTCGGTAAACTTTTTTTTGGTAAAGGTCGTAATTTTTTCGCCACTGTCTCTCTAGGTTCTTACAGCTAGATTTTTCTTTCTTCAAGGCTTCTGTGAACCAGGGAGCAGGAGGGCGATGGACTTTCCCTTTACAACGGGCTAGAGGCAGGCAAGTATCAACAGCACCAGTTAGCCACTCTTGTGTTAGCTCTGCAATGCTGTCCATATCTCCATCCAAATTTGGATGATGTTCCTTCAAAGCATTGTTCAAGTCCTCCAGATTTAGGGATTTCCAATTTCTTCTACAAGATTCTGTAGGAGTCGAAAATGGACCTTTTATGGGCTCCAACAAAATGGCAAAAGTTAGAAGAGAGTGATCTGACCATAGGACAGGCGTGGTGTTAAGCCATGAAAGTTCTTTCATGCTTGATATTATAGGGTCCAGCAAGTGTCCGGCTTTATGGGTTGGACCGCTGTTTCGTAGTGTCATGTCCAACACCATGAGGTCATCTATTAGATTTTTACAGGTCTTGCTTTGGGCGTCGTCTAGATGAAGATTCAAGTCTCCTAGTACGGTATAATTTTGGGCTTTTAGATGTTGGGGTAGGATAAAATTTGCCAGGTCATCTGACCAAGATGGATTATTTCCTGGTGGTCGGTAGATTAATAGTCCGGAAAAGGTGAAATTTGGACTAAGGGAAATTTTGAAAGAAGCAGCCTCGCAGTTAGGAATAGCTGCAGGTTCAAAAGTGCACACATAGTCTCTGCTGTAGATAATAGCAATACCCCCTCCTATTTGTCCTACCCTATCTCTCCTGGCTATAGCATAGCTCGGGGGGAGGGCGGTTGCCACATCGGGGCCTGATCCATCGTGGAGCCACGTCTCAGTTAAAAATATAGCGATGGGCTTTCTGTCAATCAGTAGGTGAAAAATATCTAATTTATGCTGGGGCAGTGAACGGCAGTTTATCAAAAAGAATAAATGCTCTTTTGAACTAACTTTCTGTTGATAGGATTTAACAACAGTCTCCTGTGGGGTAACAGGATAGGGCTGATAGTTAGTCAGGGTAAGGGTGCACTCTGGGCATGTTTGTGTACCAGCTAGTAGAGGATTCAAAGTTATACAGGTGTCATGGCTAGAGGGGCGTAACGCCCTAAGTTGGTTACCTGTTAGCATATCTTTACTATGAGGTGGGCAGAGGGTCGTGCCCTATGTCCCGGCCTGGCCCGGACGGGCACAGACGGGCGGACTCTGGCTGGACTCCGGCGAAGACGAGGCGCGTCCGCTCAAAACGCGTCCGCTAACGCGGAAGAGACCGTTTCCTTATGAAGCCGAGCCTAGAGCGCTCTCACCACTCTATCCCGCCCCAAAATGGCCGCCACGAAATTTCCTACTGCTCGGTACCTTGCCCTAAAACGGCAGGAACGAGCGTGTGTATGCTGGGGTGACTGCGTGTGGGCGAACAGGTATGCTGAATGCAAATTATTGATTTTTCAAACACAGAAAAACAATTCTTAATTTCACATGCTGCAAATGCTAATTTTTAAAACTTCGCGTCAGTAACGCTTCCTAAAAACAATTCCAAGTCCTCTGGCAACAGAAACGATTTTTCCTGTCCCCTCACAAGCTGTTTGGCAGAAAGATGGACACTGCCGAGTGTTTGCTAGCTCGCAAGACACTGCCTGGGGGCTCCTTATGAAGCCGAGCCTAGAGCGCTCTCACCACTCTATCCCGCCCCAAAATGGCCGCCACGAAATTTCCTACTGCTCGGTACCTTGCCCTAAAACGGCAGGAACGAGCGTGTGTATGCTGGGGTGACTGCGTGTGGGCGAACAGGTATGCTGAATGCAAATTATTGATTTTTCAAACACAGAAAAACAATTCTTAATTTCACATGCTGCAAATGCTAATTTTTAAAACTTCGCGTCAGTAACGCTTCCTAAAAACAATTCCAAGTCCTCTGGCAACAGAAACGATTTTTCCTGTCCCCTCACAAGCTGTTTGGCAGAAAGATGGACACTGCCGAGTGTTTGCTAGCTCGCAAGACACTGCCTGGGGGCTCCTTATGAAGCCGAGCCTAGAGCGCTCTCACCACTCTATCCCGCCCCAAAATGGCCGCCACGAAATTTCCTACTGCTCGGTACCTTGCCCTAAAACGGCAGGAACGAGCGTGTGTATGCTGGGGTGACTGCGTGTGGGCGAACAGGTATGCTGAATGCAAATTATTGATTTTTCAAACACAGAAAAACAATTCTTAATTTCACATGCTGCAAATGCTAATTTTTAAAACTTCGCGTCAGTAACGCTTCCTAAAAACAATTCCAAGTCCTCTGGCAACAGAAACGATTTTTCCTGTCCCCTCACAAGCTGTTTGGCAGAAAGATGGACACTGCCGAGTGTTTGCTAGCTCGCAAGACACTGCCTGGGGGCTCCTTATGAAGCCGAGCCTAGAGCGCTCTCACCACTCTATCCCGCCCCAAAATGGCCGCCACGAAATTTCCTACTGCTCGGTACCTTGCCCTAAAATGGCAGGAACGAGCGTGTGTATGCTGGGGTGACTGCGTGTGGGCGAACAGGTATGCTGAATGCAAATTATTGATTTTTCAAACACAGAAAAACAATTCTTAATTTCACATGCTGCAAATGCTAATTTTTAAAACTTCGCGTCAGTAACGCTTCCTAAAAACAATTCCAAGTCCTCTGGCAACAGAAACGATTTTTCCTGTCCCCTCACAAGCTGTTTGGCAGAAAGATGGACACTGCCGAGTGTTTGCTAGCTCCTTTGAACTCTGACTGTTTAGGAGGTGACTGTAGGAAAGTAGGATCTTTCTGGCATATTTACCACCACTTTTTGCCTGGTGTCAGTGTGTTTTGACTGTAGACCACTGGGACCCTGCTATTTAGGACCCCAGTGTCTGTGCTCCCTACTCAATCCATTGGTAAGTACTTTGTACACCCCACAATTGGTATACTGGTGTACCCCAGTAGGTCCCTAGTATATGGTACCAAGGGCGTTGGTACACCAGGGGTCTCCCATGGGCGGCAGCATGTATTGTGTCACCCATGGGAACCCATGCAAACTATCTCTGCCTGCGTAAAATGGAGCATGCACCTTTCACTTCTGATATAAAGTTTTCCTTATATCCCAGTCACGGGACTTAAAAATATAAGTCACTCCTAAGGTAGGCCTTACATCCCACAGGCAGGGTGCATGGTTTTAAGTATGAGGGTGCCCCTGCACGAACAGAGACATCCATACAAACCCCAGACTCCCTTTTCTGGCTTTGTAAGTGTGAGGAAGTCTTTTTAAGTTATGTGGTGGATACAGGCCAAGTCGAGATGTCCAACTACATAAAGGCTTCACCGAACCTGGTCATGTTTCGTTTCAAACATGTTGGAATCATGCAACTACATTGATTCCAGTGTTAGCTGCATGATACCATGTACTGGGGGCTTCTTAGAGGACCCCACATGCCTACCTGTGTAGCCTTGAGGTCTGCGTGCAAGCCAGTGCTGCTGCCGACCCCACACACTGTTCTACCCTCATGCTGCCAAGCTTAACTCAGGCAGGGGAGGGATGAACAAAGGATGTTCTGTAGAGGCAAGGTGTATCCACCTCTCCTTTAGAAATAGGCATCGTAGGCTAGGGTGGGTGTGCTTCCGAGTGCCTCCAGACTGCTTAGAAAAGCACATTTGGTGCTCTCCTTGCATGAACCGGTTCCTCCCAGTCCAGGAGCCTTTGGCTCCCACTCTGGCATGAAACAAAACAAAGGACAGGGGAAAGACCACCTCCCTGCCCAGCTCCGCCCCGGGGAGATGCCCAGAGCTCTGCCAGGTGGCCAAAGGATTCTACCATCTTGAATCTTAGATGGGCAGAGGGCCCTGGGAGCATCAGACTGGTTAGTTCACCAGAGTTGAGTCCCTGACCCCTCCACCCCCGATAGGTTGGTCACCGCTGATGTAGTCCTACCCACTTTCTGGGTTACTTAAGGAATCCCCTGAGGGTGGATCCTTATATTCAGCCAGACTTCATCTTAAAGAACCGCCTGGCTTTGCCTGAAGATTTGTCTAAAGAATCTTCTGCTGTAGGACACTGAACTCTGCTGCTGGAACCCAGCCAGGAACCAAGACAAGACTGATTCTGGTAGGAAGACTCCCACTGCAACTTAGCCTCTGTGCTATTCCAAGTTCTGCAATCTCCATGGCTGTGCATCCACCACTCCAACTATCACTAACAGTTGCCGGGTGCCTCACCAATAGGTGTACACCATGTACTGAGCCAGCCTCCTACAGAGACATTTCAATGGAAAACTGCACTTAAATGAGATTTTGAAGAAAGATCAGGCACCAAGTTGACACTCCTGAGGAGACCTCCAGAATGTGCTGATGGTGCAGAAATAAAGGGAACTGACATCATCACGCTGATGGGGGTGCTTTATGGCTTCAGTGCCGAGTTGGAGCTGTCAACCTCTTCCGGCATGGGAGATTTTGTGACGAGTTTACGGATCCAGATTGGCAAATTGGATATTTAAAAGGTGAGACATTTGCAGGTAGACCTCTCTATTATAAAGGCATCTTTGAGTAGACAGAGTACGCATAAAAGCACAAGTTACTACTTGTGTAACGATATATCTGTAAGAGACATTAGTTAGTATTAGATTCCTTACCTTAGAATATCCCCAGGCGTCAGACTGGATCCGGACGGAAATTTTTGCGTAGCAGTACCCTTGCGCGTCGGTAGGCGTAGTCTGCGGCTCCGCGTCCGTCGTCGGCGTCGTGGGCGCCGTGATGACGTCGTCGGAGTACTTAGACGCCACCTCCGCGTGCTGACGTCAGTTCTTAGACACAGCTTTTCCGCGCCAGAAACGCAGAGCCATGTTAAAAACCAACACTGGTGCCATTGAAACTAGGGCCCTGAAAGGGGACAACCCTAACCCTAGATATTGGTTGCAGAACGGGGAGGATGGGTGGGTCGGTAAGGAATCTAATACTAACTAATGTCTCTTACAGATATATCGTTACACAAGTAGTAACTTGTGCATCTGAAAGAGACACGTTAGTATTAGATTCCTTACCTTAGAATAGATACCCCAGCAATACCCACCCCGGTGGTGGGTCTGCGAACCAATAATCACACCAGAAAGTCCTGGAGGACGGAACGGCCAAAGAAGCCATCCCTCCGGACTTGACTGTCCAGGCAGTAGTGTCTTGCAAACGTGTGCAGCGATGCCCACGTAGCTGCCTGACAGATATCCTGTAAGGGCACACCCCGGCCCAGGGCAGTTGTAGTCGCCGTGGCTCGGGTGGAATGAGACCGTAATCCAACAGGGGGCTCCTTCCTAGCCAAGGAGTAGCATGCCTGGATACACAAGATGATCCACCGGGAGATGGTCCTCTTGTGCACCGCTTTCCCCTTCTTCACGCCCACGTAACCAACAAAGAGTTGGTCATCCACCCGGAACTGGCGTGTGCGATCCAAGTAGAATGAGAGCGCACGTTTTGGGTCCAGACGGTGGAGCCGCTCTTCCTCTTTAGAGGGGTGCGGTGGCGGGAAGAAGGTTGGCAAGGTGATAGACTGCCCGATGTGGAAGGCCGTGACAACCTTGGGCAGGAAAGAAGGTTTGGTACGCAGCACCACTTTGTCCAGGTGGACAGAAAGGAAAGGTGGAGTACAAGAAAGGGCCTGGAGCTCACTCACTCTCCTGGCAGAGGCAATGGCAACCAGGAAAGCAGTCTTCAAAGTCAGAAGGCGAAGAGGACAGTTGTGAAGTGGCTCAAAGGGAGTGCACATCAGAAATGTAAGAACCAGGTTCAAGTCCCACTGAGGCATCACAAACGGAACAGGAGGAAACGTGTGTGTGATGCCCTTAAGAAATCTGTTAACAATAGGGGACTTGAACAAAGGCGTGATGCACCAGTAGGATGCAGGAGGCCATCAGCCCCAGAAGCCGCAGCGTCAACCTGACCGAAACCCGGGATAACGGCTGAAAGATGGGAATCAGCCTGAATATCCCGGACCCGCTGTTCGGGCGGATAAACCCGAAACCGCGCCGAATCCAGAACCGCTCCGATGAAGAGGAGCTTCTGAGAGGGGCACAGGTGTGACTTCGGCACATTGATGGAGAACCCCAGCTGGTGCAGGAGGTCTGCCGTCGTCTGGAGGTGGCTGCCTTCAACAACCAGTCGTCGAGGTAGGGGAAGACTGAAACCCCTAACCTGCGCAGATGAGCTGCGACCACCGCCATCACCTTTGTGAACACCCGTGGGGTGCTGGTAAGGCCGAAGGGGAGCAAGGTAAATTGAAAGTGCTCGTGGCCAACCATGAACCGCAGGTAGCGCCGGTGGGCAGGCAGGACGGGGATATGAAAGTAAGCGTCCTGCAAGTCCAACGCTACCATCCAGTCTCCTGGGTCCAGGGCAGCCAGGACCTGAGCCAGTGTCAGCATCTTGAACTTCTCCTTCCGGAGGAAGCCGTTGACGTTCCTTAGGTCCAAGATAGGGCGTAGGCCCCCTTTGCCCTTCTTGGGTACCAGAAAGTAGTGGGAGTAGCAACCACACCCTCCTTGTGGCCCAGGAACGCGCTCGATGGCCCCCTTGGCCAAGAGGGCCGTAACTTCCTCCTGCAGAAGTCGCAAATGATCCCCCGACACACGGTGGGTCTGCGGTGGCATGGCTGGAGGAGTCGCCTCGAAGGGGAGGGAGTAGCCCCTTCGGACGATTTGCAGCACCCACCTGTCCGACGTGACAGTGCGCCAGTGGAGGTGGTGATGGCGAACCCTGCCCCCCACTGGCGTCACGTGGGCCTGAAAGCACGGACTAGGAGGGTTTTGAGGCGGATGCTGCGGGGGAAGGTGTGGACTGACCTCGCCGCTGCCCCCGACCGCCCGGACGCGGTTCCCACAGCCGCCACCGCGTTGGGTATTGCCCTGCGGAGCGTGGCTGGCGGCGCGTGTGGGCGCACCCCTTCCGTGGCCACGAAAGGAGTGAAAGGCAGCCGATTGCTGGCGCTGGCCCGAGAGGCCCAAGGACTTGGCCGTAGCCCTGGAGTCCTTAAAGCGCTCAAGCGCATGGTCTGCCTTGTCGCCAAAGAGGCGACGGCCATCGAACGGCATGTCCATGAGCGTGCTCTGGACATCTGCCGAGAAGTTGGCGGACCTCAGCCAGGCGTGGCGTCTGACCGCCACCGTCGTTGCCATCGCTCTACCTAGCGAGTCGGTGGTATCCAGCCCACACCTGATGGAATACTTTGCTGCATCCCGGCCCTCCACAAGGGCTTGGCCGAGTTTGGCCCGTACCTCCAACGGGCACTCTGGCAGCACTTCTGCGACCTTATCCCACACAGAGTGGGTGTAACGTCCCAAGAGGCAGGCGGTGTTGGAAGACCGCAGGCCTAGACTAAGGGATGAGAAGATCTTCTTTCCATACTGGTCATACCTCTTGGATTCCCTGTCCGGCGGGGCCGACGGGAAAGCGGTCTGGGAATTGGAGGCCTGGATGACCAGGCTCTCGGGGGTAGGGTGGGAGGACAGGAAACATGGGTCGCCCGGGGCTGGGCGGTGGCGTCTGGCCACGTTCCTATCTACGGGCGAACCCGTAGCGGGCTTGGACCAAGTGCCCAGAAGAACGTCGGTCAAGGCCTCATTAAAGGGCAGCAGAGGCTCGGCCCAGCTTGACTGCGGTTTAAGGACCTCAGTGAGGAGGTTAGTCCTCACGGCCGCGACGGGGGGCTCAAGGCCCAAGGCCTTGGCAGCCCTCATCAGCACCACACTATATGTTGCCCCCTCCTCCGAAGCCGCGGTAGGAGGGGAGACAAAACCAGTGTCTGGAGAGGTGTCCAGGCCACTGGCCTCCCCCAGGTCTCCTGTCCAGTCCTCATGAGACTGACACTCTCTGGTCAGAGGGTCTTCAGACCCCTCCCAGTCCTCTTCATCACCCATCTCCTGAAATTCAGGGTTCTCAACCAATGGGGCCTGTTCATAAAAGTGAAATTCACCAAACGACGTCTGGAGCGGCGCCCAGCGGGGCCGTCCCGACGGCTGAACAGCAACGGAGGTAGGACCGGGGCCGGCGCCGCCCGAGGACGGCGCCGGAGGCGACACCTGAGGGTCCGACGCCGGGGAGGTCGTCAGATCCACCGGCGACGAACCAGATCCCGAAGGAGGACCAGCGGCGTCCTGCGGCGCCGGGCCCGAAGGCGCCGGCGGCGTCGGAACGACTGGGCCCCTCGGCGCCGGCGGCGTCGGGATGATGGGGCCTGCGGCGCCGAGCCCGAAGGCGTCGGCGGCGTCGGGGCCGAAGCACCCGACGGCGTCGGGGCCGGAGCCGCCGACCCGCTAGGGCCCCCAGACGGGTCCGCTGGGCCCGGAGGCGTCGCGGAGCCCGTCGGAGGAGAGAGTTTCCTCATGGCCATGAGGAAGCGCTCAATCTCCTCCGGCGTCGCGTTGAGCCCAGGGACCGGAGGGTGTGGGGCTGAACGCGGCGCCCGCGACTCCGACGGAGCCGCGTGGGCGGTGTCACCCAAACCCCCGGCCGCATCGCGCGAGCGTCGGGGGGAGTCCGCAGAGCGATGACGCCTCTTGGACTTCTTGTGCCTCTTACCTGATGACGACTTCGACCCGGAGGAGTGCGGCCTACTCTCGGAGCTGTGGTGGCTCCGAGCCCGCGACCTGTCCCTCGACCTCCCATGGGATCGGGACCTCTCACGGCGCGGGACCGACTGCCGGAGTTCGAGTCGCCTACGGGACCGCTCCCGCCTGGCTTTCGAGGAGAGGGCCCGGCAGTCGGAGCAGGCCTTGTCGTCGTGGTCGACGCCCAAACAAGACAAACACACGCAGTGAGGATCCGTGACCGACATCAGACGGTCGCAATCGTCACAGTGCTTGAAGCCGGGCATCCCTACGGCACCGTTCGGAGTCGAGAGACTTCGAAAAGCAATCAAAAAATTATCAAAAAGTTAGTAAAAAAATGACTAGGGTTACTGCTTTTTCCAGATCTGCGCTTGCTGGCGCGGAAAAAAGAAGTACTGATGTCAGCACGCGGAGGCGGCGTCTAAGTACTCCGACGATGTCATCACGGCGCCCACGACGGACGCGGAGCCGCTGATGACGCCTACCGACGCGCAAGGGTACTGCTACGCAAAAATTTCCGGATCCAGTCTGACGCCTGGGGATATTCTAAGGTAAGGAATCTAATACTAACGTGTCTCTTTCAGATAAGGTGCTTACTGAAGATAAGTAACTTTAGGTATCTCCACTGATCTTAATGTCTGATATTTACCCCGTCAAAAGTAGGCAACTGTCTGCAAAGCAGATGTTTCAATTAAGTACGTGAAAGGTAACTTTTCCTTTTAATGACTATACCTTCCTGTAAATACTTAGTTTAAAAAAAACTTCCATAACAGCAACCATGCAGGAAGAGCATGGTCCATTAATGGTTGGAGAACTACCTAACTGTAGCAACTACCTTGCATATTAATTGAGATAATAATGCTTGGTAAATATGTGCTAGCATACCCAGGGTTTCGATTTAAATGCTCCTTTTCAATTAGAGTATTTACGTTACGGAACAGTGCTCCTTTGAACATTTGAAAAGTATGTCTGCTTTCCTTTCTAAAGTTAAAAAAATAATAATGCAGCTTCTGCCCCTTGAAAACCTGGTAATAGAGATTCGGAATAACAGACATATTTCATAAACAAACAACCATTTAATTTTTTCACTATAATGAATAATTGTTGCCATCTACGTCTGCAATTTTGATGCCAAGGCTTAAGTTAAAATGATGTTATCTGTTTTAAGAAACAGCATTAGTCAAACTAATGAACACATGAATGTATCTTTGTGACATTTGAGAAATATTTAGATCTTTGAATTTATGCCCAGGGGACGATTCCCACTTTATTTTAGCTACAGAATTGATGCTGGTACATACCCCTTATGTACAAAAAACATATTTATACTTCTAGCCGATGTACCACGACACGGCCACATCACCCCCCACCTGAGAAACCTGCACTGGCTCCCCGTCAACAAGAGGATATCCTTCAAGCTCCTCATCCACGCATACAAGGAACTCCACAAGACCGGCCCAGCCTACCTCAACAGACGGATCTCCTTCTAGACCCCCAACCGCCAGCTACGCTTCGCCGACCTCTCACTTGCCACCGTCCCGCGCATCCGAAGAACAACCACCGGCGGGAGATCCTTCTCCCACCTCGCCGCCAAGACATTGAACACGCTCCCACTGAGCCTACGACAGACCCAAGACCTGCTGACCTTCAGGAGGATACTAAAGACCTGGCTGTTCGATCAGTAGCGGCCCCCTCCCACCCCCCCAGAGCTATGAGACCCTCGCGGGTATGTAGTACGCTTAACAAATGACTGATTGACTGATTGATAATCTACACATATCAATTCTTTACTGGACAACCCCAGTAATGTTCCAAAAATCTTCTCTGAAATTGTACCCGAGTTAAATGTGCAGATTTTGCCCACATTTTTAGGTCTCGCTAATGCAGTGCGCATGCGCTGCATGGGAAAAGACCTTTAGAAATCGATTCAGCTTTGCAGGCAAAAACGTGCACGCTTTGAATGGCAACGAGTGCACGTTTGTCAAATCCCTTGTGGAGCGAGCTTTAAAACAATCTGTTTGTAATTAACAGATGGTTCCTGCTCGCTCCCGCAAGGGAAACAGGCACAGGCCCCCTCCTCTCTCCCTTCCCCCTACTGCCTCCTCCTCTCGTCAAACTTTTTTTTTTGCGCGCACGCTTGTTAAAGCTGCACATTACGAGGGTATTGGCGTAAATGCCATCAGCCACGACGACACAGCATGAGTTTCTGGGGTATATTAATTGAAGTCAGTCTAAAAGGGTCTGAAGGCATCATAAAGGCAGCCGCATTGCGGCTGGGCTCTGAAAGAAACTACAGTTTCCTTCAAGGTCCCCACTTCCTCTGCTTAATTTGATCCGCATTTGGGCATGTGCCCTAATAAATCCCCAGTGGGACTGTGCTTGGCTAATTGCGCAGCTGAAATACTTAGTCACTGGACAGTTAGAGTTTTGGGGTGAAAAAGTTACAAAGACATTATTTTTTTGTATCTTTGTTTTGTAAGTATGTAGTTGAACGCTGTCCCTTTGGGGCAATTCGTGTACGTGCAGAACTGGCGCTGCTGTGCAGCCTTTTTTTCTTTTTTTTAATATCTTTTTTTATTATTTTCATTTCAAATACAGATATATGATCAACAAATACACAATGGACAACTTAAATAAAAAGTGAAACATAAAAATACATAATAGATTAAGCCCCGTCTGCCGCATATATTGAGATAAATACACCAGCAACCAGTCTCTGAACAATGGGACAGGTGAGGTCCACTCTAAAATCATACATTAAATCTTCAATACAGAAATAATAATTAACCCCGTTCCATAAAATAAACAAAAGAAAAAGAAAAAGAAATCAGAAGAAACGAATCCATCTTAGTACATCAAAGGACACACAGTTCAGATTTCACAAAGTTCTTCAGCAGTATGTTGAACAGTCAAATATCTTCCGCAGCGTTTCTAGGTGTGCAGCCCATCCCTTCCAGTATCACTTATAATCTAGACTCCTATGTGATTTTACGTAACAAATATGCCCTGAGTGGTTCCCAGATATCTTTTGGTCTCAAGCCGACCGGTAATTCTTCAGCATATGTAGTGAGATTATCTCAACAGTATACCATGTCTGACATCCATGTTTTGATCATAGGTCTGCGTTTGCTGCCCCATGTTATGGCTACCCTACGTGCTGCTAATAATAGCGCTAAACGTATAAACACCCCATTCACTCCTTTGATGTGTGGCACACAGCAGAGCAGACACACAAGTGGGGTGCGTTGAATATCCACAGCTACCATCTCACCCAAGCAACCAATCACCGTCTCCCAGAATTCACCCACCTTCTGACATTCCCACGCCAGATGCAGAAAATCGGCCCCATCCTGCCCACATCGGTCACAACATGCGGACCCACGCAAGCCGTACTTTTGGAGTCATGCCGGAGTATAGTATACTTGGTGTATGTACTTGAAATGTATCATTCTAAGATTTCCATTCATACTGAGCTTCCCTGTCAGACCACAAATCTACATCCAGTCCGCCTCTGTAATAGGATCCGATAAACATTCGTTTCATCTGTCCCAGCTTTTATCCAAAGTCTCCACAGTTTCTTCCTTAATCTGCTTGTACAGTTTCGAGATCAGTTTTTTATTAGTAGGTGTGGTGAGTACGAACTGCAGAGTTAACAATGTAGGAGGTTCTTGTGGATATTCAGTATAGTGGATACGAGCAGCATGTCTCAATCTGTGCATTGCAAATCTAAATAGCAGTGACTGATTGCTAACATATTGAAGAGCCTCCTGCGTAAGAAAGACACCGTTCGGGTATATATCTTGCATTTGCCTGATACCAGCTTCTTTCAATAATCGCATGGATGGGCCTTCAGACGTGACCTGAATAGCCGCATGATGCTCCAAGTGCAGTGCTGGTGCATACAGTGGCAATTTACCCGCTAGTCGTCCTATCTTCTGCCATGCCGAAACCGTAGCATCAACTGTGTTAATCTCAGACTTTGGCGGGCCCCGAGTGCGGTGAGTGATTATACTATGCAGTGGGATTGGGGCCGCATCCCCTTCCTCTACCGCGACATGTGGCGTGAACGCATGGGGCCTATACCAATAGAACACATATTGGGCTTGTGCACTGAGGTAATAATCATAGAGGTCAGGAGCGGCAAAACCTCCCCTGTCATATCCTTTCATCAGAGTCGTCCACTGTACCCGTGCAGTTTTACCTTCCCACGCCAGACGGATCAATTGACTACGGAGATTCCTAAAGAACTCCATCGAGAGCACAATTGGAATATTCATAAAAAGGTACAAGAATCAAGGCAGGACAACCATTTTAATCAGGGCAATGCGATCTGCTAATGATAGTGGCAATGTTATCCAGGTGTCCCCATATCCTCTAATTTCGAGCTCGCTCTTCCATAGTTTTCCCTGATTACCACGTCTGGGTCGCGGTGTATCCAAACCCCCAAGTATTTAACGGGGTCCGTGGACCATACCAATGGGAATTCTAAGTGAGGTCGAGTGGTTATGGATGTGAGAGGGATTATGTATGATTTGTCCCAGTTTATGTGCAGGCCAGACAGATAACTGAATCGAACATATTCACAGAGTAGTTGTGATAAGTACTTGGCTGGCTCTCGAACAAAGAGCACCATATCGTCCGCGTATAATGAGATAGCCACCGGTCTATAATTGAAATTAAGGGCAGTCTCCCTTTGCCACTAGGATCACACATGCTAGGGACTTCAGAACTATCGCAAACAGCAGTGGCGACAGAGGACAGCCCTGCCGGGTGCCTCTCGTGATGCCAAACGCCTCAGAGATCAGCCCTCCCACTCGTACCCTTGCTGTCGGTGCTGTGTACAGGACGACAATCCATTGTATAAACAGGGGTGGGAACCCCATGCGTTTCAACACTTTATACATATAGCTCCACTCCACAGAGTCGAACGCCTTGGCCGCATCTAGTAGCACCGCCGCCGCCGCCTCCAGACTGGGCTCCAGCACGTGAAACATGGAGAAAATTGTCCGAAGGTTGTGGGATGTGGACCTGTCAGGTATAAAACGTGCTTGATCCGGCAATATCAACCCCTGTAGTAATGGTTGTAACTTAGTGGCCAAGATTTTTGCCAGGATTTTTGCATCCACATTAATGAGCGATAACGGACGATAAGAGTCGCATCTGTCTGGAGGCTTATCCTTCATAAGCAGAGTAATGACCAGTGCCTCTCTCAGAGAGGGTGGTAACATACCTGAGTCATATGCCTCAGCATACATTTCTAACAGCTGCGGAGCAAGCAAATCAATATATTTTTTGTAAAATTCCACTGTGAGCCCGTCTGGGCCAGGTGCTTTACCATTAGCCATTGACGCCACCGCTATCTTTATGTCTTGCTCATCAATAGGTAGACACAGGTATTTTCTATGCATGTCGGAGAGCCATGCACATGATATATCTTCCAAGTACGCCTCAAAGTCCTGCTCGGAGGCCGTACCTCTTGTTTGATAAAGCTCAGAATAAAACGCCCGAAACTGTTCCACTATATCCACAATTGCATGGTGCTCACCTCCCCTGTCATCAACTATTCTGTTAACAGGGGGGTGGTCCAGTCGCTCCTTAATTTTGAGCGCTAGTGTGCGCCCCGGTCTACCCGCCTCGCCATATCTCCTCGCCGTGTGCCTACGCGACACATACTTTATCTCTGTTTCTGCCAGTTCATCATACTGTAGAGTCATCTCCCATATTTGAGCCAGTATACCTACATCGGTCTAGCCGTGTAGTCCCTCTCTAAGTCACGCAGCTTTTTTTCTGTATTCTTCAGTTGGGTTCTTATGTCTTTCAATATGCTCGCAGTCATCCCAATACATACCCCTCGGATGGTACCCTTAAACGCCTCCCATAATGTAGAGGCCTCATCGACTGTCCCCTTATTTGTCGCAAAGTAATGTACTATTGCTTCTGTAACTGTATCCTCGAAGATGGGATCAAGCAGCGCCTCAGATCGCAGCCGCCAGGTAAACGGGTGTTTTACCCCCCAGGGAACACCACATCCAATCGCACTGGGTTATGGTCCGATAATGTCCGGGCCAGGGGCACTACATCTTCCACCCATTCCATCACTTCATTTCCAACCAACCAATAATCAAGACGGAACCAGCTACCATGTAATGGTGTCGCATGTGTGCCCTCCTTGTGCTGTGCAGCCTTTACACCACTGTGGTGCTGCTCTGTCTGCACACAACAGGTTGTACATCTTCCCCTAGACGTTTATGGGAAAGCCCAGCGCATGCCCACATGTTTGCTTTGGTCATGACGTCACAAAGCTAATCGACTCCTAGTTGGCTTCAGGTCCAATCTCTAAGCTTCAACTTTCGTTCTGATGTCGTACATGCGGTGGGCAGGGAACATTTAGAGAGGAACGGTGTGGCTGGGTTGACAACGCAGAAATGTGGGTGCGTGGGATGGTTGTAACGTTTTGTTGCCTGGGCTCCCTGACGTCAGGGGATGCCAGGGGTCATCGCGACCCGCTTTGATGCGAGCCCAAACAGATTGCCCGCGATAAGGCACCGCTCCTCAGTAGAACGGTGTAGCACAGACATCATTACAATGCATCATTTTGAATGTTTCAATTAGTTTTTTGCTCCTACATAACTCATATTGCAACTCTCGAATGAGAAGTAGAGGTTTCAACGTCTGTCTTGACACTTAACCTATCGAATGCTAACATTACTACTTGGAAAGCTCATTTTAACAGTAGAAATACTGGAAGCACACGAAATTAGCGAAGTGCACGCCTCGCACGTGCACGTTTTGGGTCAGAGGCCTTGTTATGAGAACTATTTTATTTCTCAGTATGATGGCAACAGTTGCACTCAAGCCTCGACATATTTTTGTACTTGTTTCTTGAAAAATTGCAGTTGAAATGGCACCATTTACCACAGAAAACGAATTATCTGTGGTTGCCTTTTATTAGCGAGCATTAGAAATCCCTGGAAGATGGTAACTAGCACTTACTGCGCTCATTAACCCCATTGTTTTCTGTAGCAGGTTTCAGTCACAAACTAATACTCACAATGTATTTTTCTTTGTGGTCTATCAATTAGATTTAATTACTCCTGGCCAACCAATGTGGACCTATGACAATGTCTAACGTGTTACAGCCAAGTCGGTCATGTCTGATTTTCCCTTTTGCTCATTTTATTTCAATGTGAAGTAAAATATTTATTTAGACAATCAAGTCCATTAAAGTTCAGAGTACAGAAAACAAGGAATAATACAAGCATAAATAAGTAACAAACATTGGCATAGCCAATAGGTCTCGCGTTTGGGGCCTTATGAGTGTTTGGTTATCCAGCACAATATCCTTGGTGCAACAACATCAACTGTTGCATGGCTAAACACTTATAAGGTCCCAAAGGCGAGACCTATCGGCTATGCCAATGCTGTTTTTAAAGTCTACTGAGCACTCCCTACCTCCAATAACAGATGCCACTAATGTCCTCAAGCTCATCTGCAAAGCTCAGTGGAGATTCTACAACTTTACGCAAGTCACCAAGAACTCTGTTCTCAACACAATTGTTAATGTGAAAAACGCAATCCATTTCACTAAAGCAGTGACTGGCAACATTTCTAAGGAGCGGTCCTACTGGATCATACATAACTCAATCATTTTAATTAGCACATATTTCTCAAAAGGCACTTTCACTTGCTGCCTCAAAATCAGCCAAGTCACACCTGTTCTAAAGAAACTTTTGACGAATGCTTATGATTTCAATAACTTCCATCCTCTATTGGGTCTATCCTTTCTAGGGAAGGTGTTAGAAAGCTTTGTCGCTTCTCAGCTTTCTCACCATATTGCAGTCAGGGAATTCCTTGATCATTTTCAATCTGGATTTCATTGAGACGCGGCACAGAAACTACCCTCCAATTCCTTTACGGAATAAGCTCTCGTCTCCTGATCATTCTGCTGCATTTGACAAGGTCAAATCACTAATTATTGATCAACATCAGAATAGACAGAATGGGCATTAATGCAGTAGTATTTAATTGGTTCACGTGTAACCAGCCCAACTGGCCCCAAGTGGATATTATGGTGACCTCTCTAGTTGGTTAGTTTACAGAAAGGTGTCTTCAAAGCTCTATTCGGTTCCCTACTCTGTTTAATCTCTATACGCACTCTCTGGGGTTCATCTTCAAGAACTTTGGTATATTATCAATACGCTGATTAAGATTATGTCCTCATGACATCGCTCTCATCTCTAAAACTGTGAAAATCGTTCAGTGATGGATATCCACCTGCCACCTAAAACTTAAGTCCCCAAAAACAGAATTTATGCTCATCTTATCCAAGTCTAAACTACTTGTGAAATCTGGAATTGTCTCCTCCTTCCCAGACGAACAAGTTACTTACCTTCGGTAACAATATATCTGTAAGAAACCTTAGTTAGTTATAGATTCCTTACCTTAGAATTACCCCCAGACGTCTGACTGGATCCGGAAAGTTTTTCGTCAGCAGTACCTCTGTGTGTCGGAAGGTGGTGTCGGTCGGCTCCACGTTCGCCGTTGGCGTTGTGTCGCCGGGATGACGTCGCGATAGCTACTTAGATGCCGCCCTCACGCGCTAATGTCAGTTCTATACCCGACTTTCCGCGCCAGAAATGCAGAGCAATGCAAGACACTGACCACTGGTGAACAAAACTAGGGCCCTGAAAGGATATCCTTAACCCTAGAAATCAGTTCGCAGAACGGGGAGGATGGGTGGGGCGATAAGGAATCTATAACTAACTAATGTTTCTTACAGATATATCATTACCAAAGGTATGTAACTTGTTCATCTGAAAGAAACACGTTAGTTATAGATTCCTTACCTTAGAATAGATAAACCAGCAATACCAACCCCGGAGGTGGGCCTCCAAACCAAAATCACACCAGAAAGTCCTGGAGAACAGAACGGCCAAAAAAGCCATCTCCCCGGACTTGATTGTCAACGCAGTAGCGTTTCGTAAATATGCGCAATGAAGCCCACATAGCAGCCTGACAGATGTCCTTCAGAGGAACGCCTCGTCCCAGTGCAGTAGTTGCTGCCGTTGCCCTGGTGGAATGGGCGCGCAGCCCCACTGGAGGCTCCTTCTTCGCCAGAGAATAGCAGGCTTTGATACACAAAACAAACCATCGGGAGATAGTCCGCTTGTGTACGGTCCCTTTTGTACAGCCCAACCTTTCTTGGTGCCCACGTACCCAACAAAGAGCTGGTCATCCACCCGGAACTGTCTGGTGCAATCCAGATAAAAGGAAAGCGCATGTTTTGGGTCCAGCCGGTGGAGCCTCTCTTCCTCCTTCGAAGGATGCGGAGGCGGAAAGAAGGTGGTAAAAGTGATGGTCTGCCCGATGTGAAAGGCAGTGACAGCCTTGGGCAGGAAGGATGGACGAGTCCGGAGGGCAACTTTGTCCGGATGCACAGACGAAAGGAGGCTCTGACGAAAGCGCCTGGAGCTCACTCACTCGTCTGGTAGATGTGATGGCCACCAGGAATGAAGTTTTGAGAGTTAAAAGCCTCAAAGGACAGTTGTGAAGCGGCTCAAAGAGAGAGCACATTACATAAGTTAAAACCAGGTTCAAGTCCCACTGAAGCATTAGGAAAGGAACAGGAGGAAAGAGATGAGTTATGCCTTTTAAGAAACAATTTACAACTGGGGACTTGAAAAGGGAAGGCTGATTTGGAAGCTGAAGGAAGGCAGAGATGGCCGGCAGATAGCCCTTGATAGCGCCCAGAGCAGAGCCCTGCTGGGCCAAAGAAAGGAGGAACAAGAGAACCTCAGAAAGAGGGGCAGAGAGAGGATCCACAGCCTTTGCTTTGCACCATGCCACAAATTTGTTCCACAGGACAGGCGTATACCTTCTTAGTGGAGGGACGCCTGGCTGCCAAGATTACATTGCAGTCTTCAGGAGGCAGGTCGAATGACGTCAACTGCAGCCGCTCAATCTCCACGCAAGGAGGTGGAGACTGGATAGGTTCGGGTGGAGGCCGTCTCTTGTTGCTGCGACAGAAGATCCTCCCAAAGAGGCAGACGGGTCGGAGGATTGATGGCCATGTTGAGCAGCTCGGGATACCAGACTCTTCGTGCCCAATCTGGAGCTACAAGTATGACTTGGGCCCGGTCGCGCCTGATATTCTTCAGCACTCTGGGCAGAAGTGGTATAGGCGGAAAGGGGTACAACCGACCGCAACTTCACTCGCGACGAAAAGCGTTACCTAGCAAGTGCTGCCTTGGAAATTCCAACGCGCATTATTGCTGACATTGCGCGCTCTCTTCGGTGGCGAATAGATCTAACCAAGGCTCTCCCCACTGTCGAAAGAGACCTTGCACCACTTCCGAGTGACGATGCCATTTGTGATCCATCATGCACCTGCCGCTGAGTTTGTCTGCCCTGGCGTTTAGTGAACCTGCCAGGTGTTTAACCACTAGGGATATGCCCTGATGTTCTATCCATGTCCAGAGGCGGAGGGGCTCCTGACAGAGGGTCCACGACCCCACCCCGCCCTGTTTGTTGCAGTACCACATGGCATTGGTGTTGTCCGTGAACACCTCCACTACGGTTCCCCACTTGGGAAGGAATGCCTTAAGTGCAAGATGGATCGCCCAGAGCTCCAGAAGGTTGATATGGAGCCCGGACTACGCCGGCGACCAGAGGCCTCTGATCTCCGCCTCTCCCATGTGGCCGCCCCATCCAAGAAGGGATGCGTCCGTCACCAGTGTGTGTTCTGGTTGGGGAAGAGAGAGGGATCTGCCGTTGACCCAATCCTGGTTCATGAGCCACCACTGCAGTTGTCGTGCAGTGCCCTCTGAGATCTGAACGCAATCTGACAGATTCCCATTATGCTGTGCCCACTGGAACTTCAGGTCCCACTGCAGAGCCCACATATGCCACCTGGCATGATCGACCAGCAGGCTGCTGGAGGCCATGAGGCCCAGCAGCCTCAGGGTCATTCTGACCGAAACCTGGGATAGAGGCTGAAAGATCAGAATCATAGCCCGAATATCCTGGACTCGCTGTTCAGGAGGATAGACTCGAAACCGGGTTGTGTCCAGAACGAATCCGATGAAGAAGAGCTGCTGAGAGGGAAACAGGTGTGACTTTGGCATATTGATTGAGAACCCCAGCGAATGCAGGAGGTCTGCCGAAGTCTGGAGGTTTGAGACGACTGCTTGGGGCGAGCCCGCCTCCAACAACCAGTTATCGACATAGGGGAAGACTGAAACCCCTGATCTGCGCAGATGAGCTGAGACCACCACCATCACTTTCGTGAACACCCGAGTGGAGCTGGTAAGGCCAAAGGGGAGCACGGTAAACTGAAAATGCTCGTGGCCTACCGTGAACCTCAGGGGGATGTGAAAATAAGCATTTTGCAAGTCCAAAGCTACCATCCAGTCTTCCGGGTCGAGGGCAGACAAGAACTGAGCAAGCGTCAACATCTTGAACTTCTCTGAGATCCAGGATAGGATGCAGGCCCTTGTCGTTCTTGGGGACCAGAAAGTAGTAGGAATAACAACCACAACCTATTTCTGGGACAGGAACACGGTCAATGGCTCCCTTGGCCAAGAGAGCCATAATTTCCTGCAGGAGAAGGGCCAGGTGATCCTCCGACATGCGGTGGTATTGCGGTGGCATGGCTGGAGGGGTAGCCTCGGAGGGGAGGGAGTAGCTGCAAAACCCACCTGTCCGACGTGATGGTGCGCCAGTGGGGGAGGTGATGGCGAATCCTGCCGCCCACTGGCTTTTGATGGGCCTGAAATGTCGGACTAGGAAGGTTTGGAGGCTGCTGCGCAGGGCGGCTGCAGAGACCTAAGGACTTGGCCGTAGCTTGTGAGTCCTTAAAAAGCTCTGAAGCAGTGTCCGCTTTGTCGCCGAAAAGGCGACGGCCTTCAAAGGACATGACCATGAGGGTATTCTGGACATCCCCAGAAAACCCAGACGATCTCATGGAGGATTAGAGTCGAAGAGCTACCGACTTGGAAATCGTCCTACCCAGAGAGTCGGCGGTATCCAGCACACAAGGGATGGTAAACTTCGCCGCATCCCTCCTGGCGGTAACAGCCTGGGAGAGCACTGCCGGGCCTCCTCATGACACCGAGGCAGCACCTGCGCAACTGACTCCCACACAGAATGCGAATAATGGCCCAATAGACATGCGGTGTTTACAGATCGCAGCCCAAGCTGGCGGAAAAGAAAATCTTTCCAAGATAGTCCAGCTTCTTGGATTCCCTTTCCGGTCGAGCGGTAGGGAATGAGCTCTTGGAAGTAGAGGCTTGGACCACCAAGCTCTCAGGGGTGGGGTGTTGGGAAAGGAAAGATGGGTCGCCAGGAGGTGGCGTCGGGCAATCATCCTATCCACTGGAGCCCCTGTGATGAGCCTGGACCAGGTGCCCAAAAGGACGTCAGTGAGGGCCTCATTAAACAGAAGCAGACGCTACGAAGAGCTCGCAGCTGGCTGAAGCACCTCTGTCAAGAGGTTAGTCCTGACTGCGACTTTAAGGAGCTCGTGGTTGAGAGCCTCGGCCGCCCTACTCAACACAACTGCATATGACGCTCCCTCCTCCGTAGCCACAGTAGGAGGAGACAACATGTCAAGGTCAGGGGAGGTGTCCAGACCACTGGCATCCCCGAATTCCTCTCTCCGGTCCTGTTCACTATCCAACTGGTCAGTCAGAGGGTCACCTGACCCCTCCCAGTCCTCCTCCTCTTCCTCTGGGTGCCAATCTGGTCGAAAAGGGACCCCAGGAGTGAACAGGGACACAAAAACCCCTCTTGGCGCTGGATCTGGTGTCCACATCAGGATGGAGGACAGGATTGACGTCGGCGCGGGAGGGCGGTGGGTGGGGGGGTCGGCGACTGGTGTCGAATACGTTGGCGGTGCCGGAGGAAGTGGCACCGGTGGAGGCGTAATCAGGTCAACCAGCACCGATTCGGATCCAGGCCTGGATCCAAAGGGGGCCTGCGGCGCCGGGGCCATCGGCAGAGATTGCCTTGGCTCCCCAACCGAGTCTGCGGGGCCGAAGGCGCGCCGGCGGGTTCGAGCCACCCACAGAGGGCATGCATCGCCTCGTAAAACGTACGAAGCTGGGCGGGAGTCGCTCCGGGCTCTGGGAAGGGAGGGAAACTCGGAGTCGACTCTTCGGGCTCTGCACCAGGGGGGGCACCACCCGCATCCCTCTTTGGGTCGGCTGACTGATGAGAAGTCGAAGAGCGACAATGCTTCTTCGACTTCTTCTTGTGCTTCGACTTACCTGACCCCAAATGTGAAGACATCGATGACTTGGACGAATGGTGATGGCTCCTTGAACTGCATGGAGCCGACTGCCGACGCTCAAGAAGCTTTCGGGACCGCTCCCGCAAAGCCTTTGGCGCCATGGACCGGCAGTCGGATGCGGATCCATAACCGACATCAGTCGGGAGCAGGATACGTAGGCCTTGAAGCTGTACACCCTTACGTGCGCCAGGAGTCGTAGACGCAAAAGACGTTGACAAAAAGTCGCTCAAAAAGTTTAGTCTAAAAATTACTGGAGGTACTGCTCTCTCCGGATCTGCGCTGGTTAGTGCGGAAAAAGAAAGAACTGAAGTCAGCGTGCAAGGGTGGCGTCTAAGTAGCTACCGCAACGTCATCCCGGCGACAGGACGCCAACGACGAACACAAAGCCGGCTGACACCACCTTCGGACGCGCAGAGGTACTGCTGACAAAAAACATTCTTGATCCAGTCTGACACCTGTTGGTAATTCTAAGGTAAGGAATCTATAACTTATGTGTTTCTTTCAGATTGTCATCACACCCGTGTGGACAATGCTAAATTGATGGATGTTATCCTGGACAACAGAGTTAAGCATCAGTCACAAATCTGTGACACGACCAGGAGCACTTGCTAACAACCAGACTACTTGGGGTATCAGACAGTTCATCCAACAGCAGGATTTAAATCACTAGTTCGAGCACTCTTCTCCAGGCTCAAATATTGTAATTCCCGCACTACAAGATTACCTAGAGCACACCTTGTGACACTGAAGAGCTGTGATGAATGCTGAAGCCCAATTTGCCTCTGGATGCAAAATGTTTGACCACATAACTCCAGTGCTTTAACTCACAAACTACTTCCCACTGAAGCTAGGTCTCCGTTTAAGATAGCATGGATAATCCACAAACCCCTACACACACTGACCCTCAGTTAGTCAAAGTTTTCTGTGCTGCATTAACTCTCAGACACTAAAGCCACTGCCCTTCAAGAAAAAAAGCACCGGGTCTCAATCTTTCTCTGGCAGTGCGACAAGACTTTGGAACACACTTCCTTGGACCCTGTACACCATGCCCTGTCTATCGACACTCAAAATAGGACCTGAAAGCTCTCCAGTGTTCACGACAGTTTCAAACCACTGCTTAAATTCATGTATTAGACCATCTTCTTGATGCTTGATCAGTTTCCCTTATTAGGGTATCCTTTTACTCCAAACATTAGGTCATATTATCCACTGACTTTCACCTCAGGCTGATGCTTCTCTTGGTATTTACATATACTTATATTTCTGCTATCTTAATATTGTATTAAATGAATGCATTGCATTTTCTCTGTATTACCTTTATTTCTGTATTACTTTCATTATGAAATTCTCTAACAACCTTGGACTATGTTCGCACTACGTAAAATTGCATAAACGGAAAACCTATACTCTGGTCTAAGCACGAGAAGCAAAATTAGTAAGCACAGCATTTTTTGTTTTTGCAAACCTTTTAAACAAAAAATGCATTACTAGGTACCCTGCATATGGCCATTGGATGTTATTGTTACAAAGTCACAATGAACACTTTTCAAATCACTAACACCCATTCTCCCAGACTCCCACAAATGTAATTCTTCCAGATCTGGTGTAGGAAGGACACACCTTACCTCTACTACCGTTCACAATGGGAAAATGTACTGATCGGTAAAATTAACTGATCAGTTTTAAATCTTCTGTATTTTTTCAGTAGGATGGTCACAGAAACAGCCTGTAGCTCTCCACCTAGAAGAAGTTTACACATCTATCCACTGTAAAAGATTCCCACTAATATTGCTGGTTTGTCTGGCGCGAAGATTTAGCTGACTTCTCGGTTGCTATGGCAACGTGTGCTATCGCATATACATAAGGGCAACATTTTGAAGGATTTTTTCTCATTTAGTGAAGCAGGGTGAGCGTTCGCTCAGCAGTGAGCACTACGCACTCCCTCACTCTAAAAAACCATGTCCGCAATTGGTTCACACTGCTATTGAGGGGGGCGGCCGCCGCGCAGTAAATATAGACATATATTAGGATAGGCACTTCCATCCTTCATCATGAACAGAGACAAAGCTGCAGAAGAACTCTTAGACAACCTTGCAAAGGGTATGTCAACACACAAAGCAACTACTAGTGGTACCCCTAGTGTTACTAAGAAGGAAGGTCTTAGGGATAAATTCATAAGACTTGAGAAACTGAAAAAACAAGAAAACTCAAAGTGGTGGGACGGCACCACTTTGAAGCAATATGCGAGACTAAGACGTATACCTAGAGGTCTAAGGGCACAGATCTTCCCCACCTACGATGATCTAGATACCGATCTCCTAGGTAAGTGGGAAGAAGCTCTCACTAATAATTCACACACCCTCATGGACATTCTTATTGAGAGTTCTGACCGCAAAGTGACAAAACTTCAAGCCGAAATTGCCATTTTAGAACAGGAGATAAAAGATCTAAATCTTCCTGAATCCACTGTCAAGAACTACACAATATTAGACGAAATTCTATTAAAACATCAGAATGAAATCAAAAGTCGTAAAGCCAGACAGTTGAAAAGAGATGAGGCTGATTACACTGAAGGTAGAATCTTTACATATGCCAAGAAATACGATTACATGATAAAGAAACCAGTACAAAAAAGGAAGGATATGCCTATTGAAACTGATGCCAGCTCGATTTCTTCGAGCAACACATCACTTAGCACAGTCAGTGTCAGTGAGGACGATGCCAACAGAACAGATAGCGAAACTACACCTTTTTTATGCGAGATACAACGGATCAGGAGAGGCAATCGCATCCAAGATCCAAAACCCGCAGGGGCAGGAGGGGGAAACGTAGAAGAGTACAGGAGGAAACTCAGGTCTGGGAACAACCAGAAATAATTGACACAGATGAGGGGGAGGTACAAGTTATTGACTTATCATCTAAGACTTTGACCCCCACCGTAGTCTCCCTTCTAAGTAAAGGTCTGAATTTCAACCCTTTCGCTCACACTGACATCTGCAGATTAAAGATTGATTTGTTCAAGTTTGTACGGAATTTGAAACTAAGAAAGCATTTTTCCAATCGTAATATGTCTAATAAAACTTCTACAAATATCCAGACTCAGTTTGAACCTGGTGTTTTAACAATCAATGACATTCAAACCACACAGCTCTTACTCTCTTTAACTGATCAGGAACAAACCCCATATGATATGGAGAAATTACTAGAGGAACTCAATATTGAGTCTGACTACAGTATCGTAAGTGGGCTGAAGTCAAAATCCAAATGGATCCCCACCTTACCAGGAGGGAACTCCATAGACAACTTTCACAAACGAGTACTAGAAGATATAGATAAATTGGATAACAAGAAAGACCAGCGTACCTTCAGATACAAGGACAACTTAACAACAGGAGAACGGGCTGCCCTAAATACCCTTATCAAAGATCAAGACATTATCATTAGAGAAGCGGACAAGGGGGGTAATGTTGTCGTTATGAACAAGAAAGATTACCAAGATGAAATACTAGGTCAACTACAAGACACTACTTGCTATGAACACCTCGACCACAACCCCATAGCATCTCTTACTACTGTCATTAATAGATTCCTTCTCACTTGGAAGGAGGAAGGCTTAATCAATGAGGATGAATATCTGTATTTGAACATTTTCAAACCTACTTACCCTTGGCTCTATACCTTGCCCAAGGTACACAAACACCTCCCTTTCCCCCCTGGCAGACCCATTATATCGGGCATACGGGGACCTACTGAGAGATTAGCGGAGTATGTAGACCTATTCTTAGGGCCTCTGGTACGCAACCTACCATCATTTGTTCAAGACACGAAACACATATTGAGTATACTCTCTGATCTACAGTGGCAACCAGGCAACATTCTAGCAACCATGGATGTGGTGGCACTGTATACTAGCATCAAACCAGATCTAGGATTGGAAGTAGTAACCAAGACTTTACAGAATCGTCCGGCCACAATGTGGCAACATACAAATATGCTAGCATCTATGATGGAACTCATCTTGAGGAACAATGTGTTCATGTTCAACAACTCATGGTACAGACAAATAAAAGGCGTCGCCATGGGTTCAAAATTTTCCCCTTCTTTCGCGAATTTGTTTATGGGTACACTTGAAAAGGACCTGATTTGGGGAACAAAAGGTGCGACGTTTATAGACTCTATAGTATTTTGGGGAAGATACATAGACGATTGTCTATTAATCTGGTCCGGTACACATGAACATTTGATGGATTTTCACAAACATTTGAACCATAACACATGGGACATGAGTTTCACCATTGAAGCCAGCTTAGACAGAGTCGAATTCCTAGACCTGGAAATTTATATTTGCGACAACAAGCTAAACAGCAAACTTTTTAGAAAAAGCACTGCCTGCAACGCGATTTTACACGCTAGCAGTGCTCATCCACCACACCAGATATGTGCCATTCCGTTTGGCGAATTCTTAAGAGCACGTAGAAATTGTAGTGATGACAAAGACTTTAACTAAAATTTGAGGGAAATGCAGGTACGCTTTAAGAAAAGAGGCTACCCAGATGACTTACTCAACAAAGCTACTGCTCGGGTCAAGAAAATCAAAAGAGCAGACACACTCAGGAAGAAACATACTGACACAAAAATCAACTCCACAACTATCCGTATGATCACTGACTTTAATAGCCAACACCGATCACTGCGTAGGAGCTTTACCCAACACTGGAACATTTTAAGAGCAGACAAAAGTATCCAGGACTACATAGGGGAATACCCACAGATAACTTTCAGAAGAGGCAGGACTCTAAGAAACAGGCTTAGTCCCACTATTCCTCGAGGCACTACAACTGACAACTGGCTAACAACATGAAACTTAGGCTTTTTCAAATGTGGGTTTTGCTCTATGTGCCGGTGGGCTAAACACAAAACAAAAGATTTTTACTACACGAAAGGAGAAAAATATGTCATCAAGACAAACATTAACTGCACCACACGCTTTGTAGTATACATTATTGAGTGTGCCCGTAAGAAAATGTATGTGGGCAGCACCATCCGCCCCCTTAAAGATAGAGTAGCTGAACACATTAGAGCCATCCACAAACAAGACCCCAGATATTCGGTAGCTTTGCATGCGGCTGCATGTTTCGACCAAAGCATGGATAAACAAATTTTCTTCTTTGGGATCGATACGGTACCACTTGGAATACGGGGCGGAAACAGAGAATTAAAACTGCGACGTCTGGAAGCAACGTGGATTCTCCGCCTCCGGACGGTGGATCAAGGTTTGAACTTTGACCAGGAGATGCAATACTTCCTAGGGGATTAACTGAATACATTATCCTGTCAATGCTCCCTCAACATCATGAATTATGTGTCACAAAATATTTGTCACATATTGTTGTTTTGTAAACACACACATTAGCATTTGTCATCCTCTGCACTTTGATCATGTAAATGTACTCTGAAACCACAATTACATTTTCCTCCAGTTTACATGCACTCGCAATGAGATACACATGAGGTGATGTTATATAGATAATATGGAGCGGTCACGTAAGGTGACCATCACAAATTAATTTTATATAATGGTTAAGCATCCACTAAAAAATGTACACACAACATGATCTATAATTGCGTTTTTGAAATGTTACTCAGAAGATGTGTACTGCTGAATCCCTGTTAACCTACAACAAGTGACGCTTAAAGAAAAATTATATAATTTTTATACATAACCACAGAATGAAAATGTATACTTGTATATATTCACCAACTGAACTGATAAGATAAGCAAGATGTTCGTACAAATGTAGATCTATTGCATGTTCATTGTTTTACTCTGCATGCGATACACGCTACGCACGACCTAAGCCATAAGACTTGTGCATACACTCGTTTCTCTTTCATAGCATAGTTCCCCTTCTTTTAATCTCATGGCTCTCTTCTATTTCCACACCGTTACTAGGAAATACTAAGATGAGGGAACATGCACTCTACTTCGGCAAAAAGTGACGCTCTAGTCGCTTCAATCCGGGATCTTTGCAGGTTACTTAACCACTTCCGGGTCGACACCATGTGTCCGCATCCGGAACTTCCAACAGGAGCACTCATCCTGCTGGCTCTCCTTTTTCCCGCACTACGGGTAAGAAATAATCAAATCTGACTCCCATTGTCACTTTGACACGTAGAATAAGGCACTAACGTAATATTTAGCATACGCCCTAATTGAAGGATAAAAAGTAGAGAAACTCTATTGATCATGATCGATTTACCAATCTGATGCTCACACATATGTACTATCGTGACTAGCGAGAGCCGATAAACTTACGCTCTTGCTGTTCTCCTTTCCATTTCCAGGGATTTCACTACTTAGGAGTCTCTATACTCCCCCGTGATTCACCACGTGGACGCAGACACCATTCGAAACAGTTTTTACAGAAGTTCTCTCACTGAATTATTTCTCCCAACTAAAGGTGAGATGCTAATTTAACTATTTTCGAAATGGCGAGGTTCTAGACACTAGAAAGTGTAAGCCTCGTATTGGACACAGTCCCCCGATCTGAACCCCCTTAGTTTATATTTTATATATTTTTTCCATTAAAGCATCTCCCCAAACACGCGGGACAGTACTATAACTGGACCACGTACGACGAAGACTTGAAAGCATCTAACCCGGTCTCGAGCGGGGCCGGGTCGGAATTATCACCGGCGCTGCGGTGAGATTCCTTTAATACTCACTCCATTAATACTGTGTCGCAGATACGAATTTCACTCGAGTCTGTAAATTTTTATTCCGTTCTCTATCACCATGTAGCCTTACTTTCTTTCCCCTTTTGCTTCCTTCTTTCTTTTTACACTATAGACCTGTGGTTCAGCATCCTTTAACTACAGGTAGGATGCACACTTCTGGTTACACCTAAGGAACTGTTCTATATAAATATTTGTCACCCTTACCATGAAATCGTGACAGTTATACTTCTTCAGAACAGGACCCCCCCCTTTTTTTCACACACATGCGTCGTTTAACCATACTCCATACCTTCCATACCCCGCCCCCACCTCACTTACGTCACCTTTATAAGATGTTGCAAATTTGTGGATACAATGAATGTTCATGCCACATACGTACCCACTGCCGATCCACTATCCCACCTGCACCTACACCATCTACAGTCACACTGGAAGGAGGGTCGGTGTTGTGGGCATCCACTATTATTCTGCTGTTTATTGTCACAAATTCCCCCTACACCCTGCACTTGCACCAAATACAGTCACCATATAACCGCAGTGTTCACCGTAATGTTACCATATACTCCATCTTCTATTTTGTATCCTCCCCAGCCCTGAGGAGTCGCGGAAACATTGTATTTTCTTTGCGTGTCGGCTGGCTATTTATGAGCAATAAAAGAGGAGCCGAAACACTGGTGGTCCCCTTTTCTTCAACGATGGAAATTTGAACTTTTATATGTCCATTGAGACATCTTTTGTGTCTGTACTTTCTCAATTGTAGTGTGCAACAGGTTTCTTTCTACAATTCATTATACAAATCTCCAGGCCTTTTCCACAGCATTTGGAAATAGCGAAGCGTCCCTCCCTATCCGTCTCCAGGGGCGTCAGTGTTACCGAGGCCTTCGGATTCATCCACATCAGCACCCCCCTGGCGTGTGAGGTAAATCCTGCCAAGTGAACGTTTCCCAATAGACCCTTAGAGCGCAAAATACAGCTGTCCGGATGGAGGTGGGTCTCCTGCAGGAGTGCAATGTCGACGTTATGTCTGGTAAGGTAGTGCAGTACTTTCCGGACTTTGCGGTGATCATTAAGACCTCGCACATTCCAAGTTAATAGGACCAGTAAGTCTAAGGGCTCCTCAGGTGGGATCACCGAAGGGTCAGTTGCAGGAAAATGAGCCATGGTTGGGTAACAAGAATATATGTAGCTGTAACGTGCCTTACCATAGCCGTGCCTTAGAGCCAACAATAACCAAAAAACCAACATTAAACCTCCCCATCAAATGTTTCCCTCCTGCTCGTATCTTAGGAACAGGTAGTGGGAGTGCGTCGAAGGACCAGAGTCTCGACCTTCCAATACATAAGTGTATCCATTGTAACCACAGTAGAAACATAGATTCGCATTTCCAACCCCCCCAGTAAACTCCCACGCCTGCCCAACCCCAACTTGGCTGCGTTGTTTATCCCCCCTCCCAAACAGTGACCACCCCCTCCACCCCATATCCCTCAGTAACAAAAACATTCCACTAGTAATATTCACGCGGGGGTGGATGTAGCTCTCTAGAAAACAAAACACTTTTGTGTACAGTAATGACCTGCCTCACTAAGGTTGGGCGGTGTGAACCGCACAGTAGTGCGTGAGTAGGCCTCTATCCGTACCCACATCGCAACCCTCCCGTAGGGCACCGTATTATGCAGGGCTCCCCTCTCCCTTCCCATAACCACCCCGCCATCCCAAGTAACCAGTGAGAGCAACCGCTGTCCCCGGCCCCTCCCTCCTCGGGGCGCACATCAGAACATTGATGAAACAAATGTACCATGTATATGGACACCGAGACTCGCTTCCAATACCCCCCTTCCCCGACCAATCACCCGCCGAGTATCTCCATACTCTGCAAGAAATTCAAAGGGGATAGACCCCACAGGGACAATAGTGACCCTCTCAGTAACATCGCTCCCAATCTCCCAACAGATACTCAGCCGCTAGGGATCTCATGTCGTGCTTAGTCCTGCTCATCTAGAGCTCCTCCGCCGCCTTGTCCAGAAGTGACGATGGGGTACAGCATCGCGTAGTCAGCCCCGATGTCGCGAAGTTGTCTTTTCATTAGTATAAACTGTTGCCTCGCCTCCTGAACTCTGGCCGTGACGTCCGGGAATAGAGAGATCGTCGACCCCTCGAATTGCAGTGGCTGTTTCTCTCTGGTGAATCCGAGGGCTGTGTCCCGGTCCCTGTAGTTTAACAATTTCACAATTATAGGTCGGGGAGGCGTTCCCAGTTTCGGGCTCGGGCCCAGGGAGCGATGCGCCCTCTCGACAACAAACATTCCGGAGAAGGCGGTGTCCCCTAACAAGGTCTTCAAAAGTTTTTCCATGAAAACTCCATATTCCCCGTTTGAGTAGTTTCCGGAAGGCCGGTGATGAGGAGAGTGCAGCGCTGAGAGCGGTCCTCCAGGTCTTCCGTCTTGTCCTGTATGACCTAGAGGACCTTACCTAACTGTTTGTGTTCTATGTCCAGATCGGTGTGGGCCACCTCCACCTCAGTCAACCTCCGCTCTGACATGTTGATGTGTTCTGCGTGTTTATCTAGCCTCTCGGCCATGTGGTCCATTCAGTAAGTGAGGGCATCCATCTTGGTTCCAAGGGAGGCAATCCCGCCCTGTAGGCTCTTCTCCTTGGCTACCAGCAGACCACGAATGCCTTGCTGTTGATTCTCTCCGGCCTGATCCTGCCCGCCAGCCCCAACCTCCAGTGCAGTCTCGTTAGGCTTGGACCTCTTCGGGTCGAACGATAGTTTCGTTTGAGTTCTGTCTAACCGCCCCATTGCGGTTCCACTGGTTGTCTTCCGCCAAGGGGGGAGTCAACACAAACTGTGAGCAGGCACTCCAATGCGAGACCACTAGGCACAGGGTAAAAATATCAATAGAGTGCGTTCCTGTCAAGGTGTCACTGCAACCCCCGCCACAGATATTTATCCCCAGCATCCAAGGCGGCTATTCCCCAGATGCAGCTCACCGTATTTCAACCGCCACTGGGACCAACAGAATGTCATCAGAAGACCTTCCAGACCGCCCCTCAATACTCCTCAGGATTACCAGTCTTGGGCGTAGCTGGGGCTGCGATCCGCTTCCCGGGATCACAGGGCGAGTCACACACCCAAATCTCCGTGCGTAGCCTCAGTTTTCCCACTCCCCTCTCACCAAGTTCTCCAAGGTGTAGGCCACCACCGCGGGGAACATAAAACCGGTGATCATTCAATGTGCATAGAGAGGGGCGCGCAGCTCTGTTATTTCTCAGTCCATCAGAGCAGCACTCTGCCGGGACACGTGGTGTGTGGCGATGCTTCAATCCTCCCCAAATGGTGGCCGAGCCTCCACAAAAATTCTCGCAGGGCACCCGACCCCACTGCAAGTCCATAAGCAGTAAGTGCGTAGTGCTCACTGCTGAGCGAACGCTCACCCAGGCCAGCGCCCCTCACCGCTGTTCATCACCGCCACGCGGTGCATCTAGAATCCCTGCTGGACACCTCTGGGGAGGGGGATGGGCCGCCCTGTGTATGCCAAGCAGGGAGAGGCCCACCGCAGGAACTCTTTGTGCACTTTCGGCCGCTCCGAGTGGCCGCTTACATAGCAGTCAGTCCGGCGCGCTCTCCGCGATGCCCTCCCCGCAGGAGTCGGCCCCCCGGGACCCGCCTCGGGTACGTGCCGCACCGCTCCTTCCGGCAAGGTTGAGTCCTCACTTCGCAGCTGCCTTCCGGCCCACCGCCTACCACGATCTCACCAGGCAGTCCAGGACACACAGCGAAGTCCGCCGCAGGCCTCTCCACTCACTCCTCTCTTCGTGCCCACCTCCGGCGTCCCTCGGCGCACCGAACCAGCAGCCGGAGCAACGCTAGGGGTCCCTGGGGCCGGGGACAGGCCTCTCGTCTCTGTCGATTCACATGCACGTAGCTGCCGCAGCTCGGGCAGCGGGAATGGAGCACGTAAGAAGCCCGCTCTTTCAGCGTTTTTACTCCGCCACAGTCACAAAGCCCCACAGCAGGCACAGGGCAGGATTTAGGTGCACAGCTCAAGGATAATTGGAGGATAGGTACGTGAAGCGAGGGAGCTCTCGGCTCAAGCAGCCATCTTGGTCGTGAGCCAGCTCCGCCCCCACCCAAGTCACACTTCCTAGTGGTGGGCTGTCCTGCAGGACCGAACAGACGAAATGCCCGTCCCTATGGACCTGACCGTCCAGGCAGTAGAGTTTCGCAAACGTGTGCAATAAAGCCCACGTTGCAGACTGGCAGACGTCCAGGACTGGCACTCCCCGAGCCAACGCCGTGGTTGCAGCCTCCCCCCTGGTAGAATGGGCTTGTAAGCCTTCTGGAAGCTGCTTTCTAGCCAGGGCATAGCAAATCTTAAAGCACATAATGACCCAGCAAGAAATGCTTCGCTTCTGCACTGCCTGACCTTTTTAGCTTCCACGTAACCCACAAAGAATTGGCCTTCCACCCGGAACTCTTTTGTGCGTTCACGGTAGAACGACAATACTCTTTTTGGGTCCAGATGATGGAGACACTCCTCTTCCTTAGAGGGATGCGGAGGAGCAAATCAAGGTGGGCAGTGTGACAGACTGACCCAAATGGAATAGGGTCAACACTTTTGGAAGGAATTGTTGCAGGGATTCTGCTTCTACACAGAACTGTGCACAGAGACCCAAGACCTCAGTGAATTGTGGTGTACCAAAAAACTCACCTTAGTGCCAATAAACCCTAACCAGCTAGCATCAGTGTCACATTAGCTCTTCATCCTATAGCAAAGGAACCAATGATTAGAAAACCCAGAACATGCGACTTAGGGTATACTCAGGAATGGTAGGAAGCAGGAACACTATTTCGTTATACTCTCATACCAGTCCACAACAGGAGTAAAAAAGAGACACGGAAAGGTTAAAATATTTATTTTAAAGACGTGCTCTAAGATGCAGTATCTTTGCAAACATAAGCAGACATATGAATAGAAATAAAATTAGCAGCATTGTTACAATTCCATAAAACACAAAAGGAGAAATCATATTACAATGATGGTGAAAATAGGTCTCATAGCGCCTAGTAATTCGCCCTGCCTAGGTAGGAACTATGTTTTTATAAAATATAGAAGGTTTCTTAGGCTTGTTTGGGGGACCCCATACCTCCAAGATCAGCAGGTGTGAATCACATCAGGATCTGCAAAAGATCTCGGTCTCTCTGGAAAAAACGGGCTTCTTCCAAGTGTCTTAAATCATGCTTACAGTGTGATATTAAAGGCGCCAGAATCACGTTGGCTTGCAGCTGCATATATGTTATGGCTATAACATGAGCCGATCAGTCCGGACAACAGCTACCTTGTTATGATAACCTTGGAGGCTTTAGCACTCAGTGTGCAGGCTAGAGTCACGATGGAAGTCTAGGGATGCTGAAAACAACCTATTCTCATGTGAAGCATTTCACGCAGCCTAACTTACAACAACAGTTATATGCAGTGTCGTGTGCAAAAGCGTCAAAAAGGTAAGATGGCGTTTAAACTTCTAATAAGAATATGCTAACTTAATGTGCACAACAAGGCCCAGCCCACACTACAGAATGAGTCATGGGTGCAAAGCACCATCTTATCCAAGAATGTCATAAGGTGTTGTGTGGTTCCTACCAATCTGTAGGACATGTGCATTGTTTGGACAGCAAAGTAAGGACCTGGTCTCAAGACTGATTCCAGACACCCCAGTTGGATATGTTGGCCTATAGACCAACTAGCTCACAGTGCCACCGTAAGCCCCTCTACCTTCCAGGGAGCAAATGGTTTCTGGCAAATACTGATAGTGACGAAAACTCCTAGGCAATATTAACCCCTTGGCTGTGGGGTCGATTCCCCCGCTGTGCTGGGGGCGCGCACAGCGCCCCGGTGCTCATATGAGTCACGTTTCTCGTGTGCTCATGACGAGCTCAGCTCGTCATGACCACGTCCGTTCCTTAGAACGCCCAGCACAGCAGGGGAATTAGCCCCGCACCTGAGCGTTCTAACGGTCATGACGAAATCAGCTCGTCATGAGCACACGAGAACGTGGCTCATGACGAGCTGAGCTCGTCATGAGCGTCGGAGGGGTTAATAAAGCAAACATAATACACAATACGTATAACATTAGAAAAACCAAGGAAGACAGGGAAAATGTGTTCAAAGTTGTTACCGTTTTAATAATTTCTTCTCGTATTATCTGCACAAAAGATATTTATAAAAAACATACTAAAAAACATTATGTAACATATCACATTTATTCAATACATATCAATAAAAGGTTAAAAAGTGGAAATATGTACAGATATTGTTATTTGTGATATATGTAAAAAGAGAAACAAATGGTTTTAATAGATGTTTTTCTTGAGCAAACATGTCGATGTATGGACAACAAAATTTGAAATCTGAGCATGTTCTCTTCTTTTTTTATTCAGATAATTGTGTGGCTTTCCTGAAGAAGGCGTCCTATATGCCGAAACGCGCGTCGAGTTAAAGATATTGCCACTTTTTAACCTTTTATTTATATGTATTGAATAAATGTGATATGTACCTCGGCTGTCCGCCAAACCACCACTACAAAAGAAGCGCACATTATGTTGGTGGCCCATTTGCGAGTCAGGCTCTGTCTCAAAGGAAGTATCAAGCCCACTGGTTTTTTGTAAACAAAGGTATAAGGCATCATCAGCGTACTGGGGGGTGGGAGGGGTGAGCAAGTCATCCTCTTCACCATCACCATAGCCTGAGGTGCACCCTGCTCTGGCAAAGACTCAGAATAAGAAACAAAATGAGACAGGAGACTCGCCTCATAGGTGCAATGTGGTAGTGGCACAGGTTTAGAATCTGGGTGTATGACAGCAGGTTGTACTTTTGTATTCTCAAAGCAGGACATTGGTCGAGCTAGTGCAGATATCAGTTCGGGATCTGACATGTGCCAGTAAGGGTACTCAATGTGTATCTTGAGCCCGGAGTGAAAATCAGCACTGGAGTTGGTATTGACCCAGTAATCCGTCCTGAGGGAACAGGCATAAGGGGGAGGAACCCACTGCAGTGGTGATAACCTGACTAGAGGCCCTTACAGTTTCATGGATTCATGGAGCCCAAATGCACGCCAGAGGGAGCTGAAGCACAGTGACCATTTGCTGCATGGCCTCTTTGAAAGCCTGGATCTGCTGGTGGTAAACTTGTGGCATTTGGGATCAACTGAGGAATTGGCTTTGTGGCCGATGCAGTGCGACTGACATCTTGACATCCTTGTGCCTTTATTTGGAGTAAGAGTGGCAGAATAGGGCCATGTCCCGCTACACTTCTTATGCATGCATTTGGACTTGGAACTCAACTTATTTCCATTGTTGACACCTCGGGATATGGAATTCCTACTAAAATCTGCAAAACCTGGCTCTCCTACTGATTTAATCCCTGCCAAATTCGCTAAGGAAGTAGCCGCTGAATTGGCAAAACCTCTTAGCTCCGTTTTTAATCATTCTATCAAAGAAGGTAAACTTCCCAAAGCATGGAAGGTTGCTCAAATTATGCCTATTTGAAAAAACACCAAATTACCCTCAGACACTAAGACTAACTATCGTCCGATCTCTTTGTTGCCTTTATATAGCAAGTTACTCGAGAAGCATGTTAACAACTGCCTGGACTATTCCCAGTCCGGTTTCCGCCCTAGATATAGTAATGAACTTGCTTTGGTTAAAGTGATTGATGATATTCGAATGCTAGCGGATGCAGGTCAGGCAGTAATTCTTGTGCTGCTTGACCTATCCTCTGCATTCGATACTATTTCTCACCAAATATTGTTGGAAAGATTACACGTTATAGGTGTCCAAGACATGGCCTTGAATTGGGTACAGGACTTCCTGACAGATAGGACTCAAACAGTGAACTTGGGCCCTTTGAAATCTAAGACCAGGCGGGTTACGAAGGGAGTCCCTCAGGGCTCCTGTCTTAGCCCGTCCTTATTCAATGTGTATGTCGCCCCTTTAGCAGCTCTCCTCAGGAAAATTGGGTTCTCCCCAATTTCCTATGCGGACGACACGCAATTGTCTTTCACATACAATAAAAACACCCTTAACAGCCAGAATACGTTCATGGAAGGCATGAAAACAATCACCTCCTGGATGAAGACCAATTTCCTACAACTAAACGTAGGAAAAACTGAAATCATGCTTTTCAGGGAGGCTGTTACTGGGTGGTCTCCTAGTTGGTGGCCAGAAGAATTGGGCATTGCTCCCATTCGAAAGACAGTTGATAAAAATCTTGGGGTCTTAATAAATAATGACCTTAACCTAGAAGACCACATAGCAAATACTAAAAAAATCTTGTTTTTATGCACTGAGCCTGCTTCGTAAGACCTTTCACTTCCCCCAACCAGTACTCGCAAAACACTAATCCATGCTTTAGTTCTTAGTCGCCTGGATCATGGTAACGCTCTGCTGATTTCGGCTAGGGACTCTGACTTACAAAATTTGCAGGTAGTGCAAAATACTGCGGCACGTCTGATGACTAGTGCCCCTAGGCTTTCTCCTTCTCTTCCTTTATTTCACAACTTACATTGGCTTCCGATTCGGGAGAGAATTCATTTTAAAGTGTGTTGCCTTGTGTTTAAAGGCCTCAATCAGTTGGCCCCTAGCCATTTGTCGGAAAAACTTATCAAATATACTCCTTCTAGGACACTTCGTTCTGAGGGCAAAGGCCTACTTGTGGTGCCTCGAATTAAACTAGCTAGACTAGGAGGAAAATCTTTTTCACATATAGCCCCCTTGCTATGGAATCAATTACCCTTGGACCTCCGCCTGAATGACAATTACTTGACATTTAGAAAGAAGCTTAAGACCCATCTCTTTTAACTTCTTCCTCCTTCCTATGTTGTACCGCTTTTGTCCTTAGCGCGGAGATGCCCCATTTGGGGCGATTCAGGCGCTTTATAAATGCGATAAATAAATAAATAAACTTATTGGAACAATCCGAGCTGAAAGTGGGGCAGTCACAGGAACGGCTCAGTGACATGGAAAGAGCTACACACAAGGCTGCAACAAGGATTAGTTACTTACCTGTAATCCTAGTTCTCTTCCAGGGGTATACTCATTAAAGTCATAAGCACTGAATTATCTCCGCCCATGAGCGGGAACCCGGAACACATAACAATATACATATATATGTGTAAATATATCAAAAAGTACATTGTACTAAAATAATTATACACATATACATGTATAACAACCATAATATGCAGCCTAACATATACACATAGGCTAATAAAGCCAACCTTACACACGTTCTGAAGCATGAAAATATGCTAAATATAAATGCAATAAACAGGCATGAGCCCAAAATGCATTTCATAACCATGAAAAACTTTTATTTTCATCAAAGAACCTGTTGTAAACAGTTATTAGCCTAAAAGGCTGCATATGAAAAATTGTCTGTGTACAGAAAATCAGACTGGCACCCTGCCTTTAAGGCCCCAGAGAATCTGCACACTTTGCCTTTAAGGCCTCTAGGAGAACTCTGTTCCCATCATGCACCACAGGTGACAGTTAGGTCAGTTCTTTTGTACGGTACAGTAAACTTTTAGCAGGAATCTGCACTTAAAAACTTCATAATACATATTGAAAAAACTTCAATGCTACTGCTCGCCCAGGGAGGCGGGAGGGTGCTTATGACTTTAATGAGTATACCCCTGGAAGAGAACTAGGATTACAGGTAAGTAACTAATCCTTCTCTTCCAGGGGATACTCATTAATAGTCATAAGCACTGAATAGAGTAGCAAGCTCATACCCACTAGAAGCGGGCGAACAGATAAATGCATAGATGCCCTTTTAACAACACAGTGTTTAACTAGAAACAGCAAACAAATTTCTGAGTGATGCTTGTCCCACTTGTGCATCAACCTGCGCATCAGAATCCAAGCAGTAATGACGTGTAAACGTATGCACTGAACGCCAAGTAGCTGCTTTACATATCTCTGACATAGCCACATTCCTAAGGAGAGCTGTGGTAGCAGCTTTCCCTCTCGTAGAATGAGCCCTAGGTCTACCTGATAAAGACTTGTGGGCTAGCTGATAAGCCAGTAAGATACATGACACTATCCATCTAGAAATGGATCTCTTGGATGCTGCCAAACCAGTATTCGTAGGACCATAGTTCACAAACAAACGGTCCGTGTGTCTCAACGACTTTGTTTTATCTAAGTAAAATTTCAAAACCCTCTTTAGATCCAATGAATGCAAAGTCCGCTCAGCCGGACTCGAAGGGTTTGGAAAGAAAGTAGGCAATGTTTTGGATTGGTTCACATGAAAATCCGACACCACCTTTGGTAGAAAAGCAGGATGAGTCCTAAGCACCACTCTGTTTCCATGAAAAACTGTGTATGGTTCCTTGCAACACAGAGCCTGAATTTCGCTCACTCTACGAGCAGAAGTGATGGCTACCAGGAATGCTACCTTCCAAGATAAGTGTTGCAAAGAAGCATTATGTATGGGCTCAAATGGTGGACCCATCAACTTAGTCAATACCACATTAAGCTCCCAAGGTGGAGAAGGAGACCTGACTGGAGGAAAAACCTTCCTTAACCCTTCTAGAAAATCCTTCACCACAGGCATCCGAAAAAAACGATATCTGTGTAGGCGATTTTCTATAAGCCGTTATTGCAGCAAGATGGACCTTGATAGAACTAAACTGCAAACCAGACTCAGCAAGGTAAAGAAGATAAGGCAAGATCACCTGTTCTTGACCATGAATAGGATCAAGACCTTTACTCTGACACCAGAGGTAAAAGCGTTTCCACTTAAATCCGTAGGATTGTCTTGTAGAAGGCCGCTTTGCCTCCTTAAGAATGTTCATACACTCCGGATTCAGCTGTAAATGTCCGTACTGGATGACTTCAGGAGCCATGCTGCCAAGCGCAGGGAGGGCAGATTCGGGTGAAACACTCGCCCCTGCTGCTTGGACAGAAGATCCGGGCGACAAGGCAATCTCCTGTGTGGCCTGATGGACAACTGGAGGAGATCTGGGAACCACCACTGGCGTGGCCACTCCGGGCAAATCAGTATCATTCTGGAGTTGGTCTTGTACATCCGGTTGATCACTGCTGGTATCAACGGTGTCGGTGGAAAGGCGTACAGCAAATTTTGACACCAGTCTATCAAAAGGGCATTCCCTTGAGACCCTTTCTGGGAAAACCTGGACGCGAAGACGGGGCATTTTGTGTTTGCCGCGTCTGCGAACAGATCGATGTCTGGTGTGCCCCAAGCCTGGAAAATGCTGTGCGCGACATCTTCGTTGAGAACCCAGTCGTGCGCTTCGACGAAGTCTCGGCTGAGGCCGTCCGCCTCTGAGTTGAGACTTCCTGGTAGGTGAACTGCTGTTATGGACAGGTCCCTTGCAAGTAATCAATGCCAGATGGTCTGGGCTTCTATGGACAGAGTCCTGGATCTGGTACCCCCCTGCTTGTTTAGATAATACATTGTTGTGGTATTGTCTGTTTGTACCAGAAGGGACCGAGTCTGTAGAGATGGAGCCAGAGACTTGAGAGCAAGATGGACCGCTCTGAGTTCGAGTAGATTGATGTGATATCCTTTCTCGAAGTCTGACCATAGCCCTTGTACCTGAAGAGGGCCCATATGTGCCCCCCAACCAAGGAGAGAGGCATCTGTGATTAGAGTCTGCGTTGGTGGGTCCTGATGAAAAGGAACTCCCTTCATCAAGTGTGCCTTTTTCATCCACCACCGAATGGAATCTCTTGCCGACTGTTGGAGATGAATTCGATCCTCCCAGCGTCCCGTACTCTGTTTCCACTGATCTTCCAGACACTGCTGCAGAGGACGCATCTGCAAACGTGCGTTTGGCACGATGAATATGCATGATGCCATGGACCCCAGGAGAGAGGATACTTGCCGAACTGTCGGACGAGCATACTGGAGGAGAAGCACGCACTTCGCCTTGATAGATGACCATCTCTGCTCCGAAGGACACACGTTTTCGTTTTCTGTGTCCAGCTGCGCACCCAGGTAGTGGATTTTCTGGGTGGGATTCATTATGGACTTCTTGTAGTTGACTTGGAGACCCAACTTGCACATGAGTTGGAGGCATATCGATAGATGTTCTTCTAGTAGCGATGGGGATGAACTCTTCAGAAGCCAGTCGTCTAAGTACGGATATATGAAAAACCGTCTCTTTCGAAGACAAGCTGCCACTACCGCCATACATTTTGAAAATGTTCTGGGAGCTGATCTCAGGCCAAAAGGGAGTACTGAGTACTGGTAATGATGAACCCCTACTTGGAACCTGAGGAACTTGCGATGCTTTCTGGATACCGGAATATGAAAGTACGCATCTTTCAGATCGATGGAGCACATCCAATCCCCTTGGTGTAATTGAGGGAAAATCTGATGAAGAGCCAGCATTCGAAATTTCTCCTTCCGAATGAATTTGTTCAATACTCTCAGATCCAGAATGGGTCTGAACTCCGTAGCTGGACCTTTTTTCTGTACGAGAAAAAATCGAGAGTACAGACCTTGACCTCTCTGTTGAGATGGTACTGGTTCTATGGCGTTCTTCTTCAGAAGGACGTTCGCTTCCTGCTGCAAGCGCCTTATATTCCACTGAACCATCCTTAAGGGGCGAATGAAAGGAGGGGGCTTCTTGAATCTCAAAAGGTACCCGCTCTGAATAATACTCAGCACCCATCTGTCCTTTGTGATTTGCTTCCACTCGTCCAGATACCACACAATACTTCCTCCAACCGGAGTGGCACACGGTTGTGGAGGAAGCATCCGTTCATTGCTTTTGAGGCTGCTTGGTAGCAGAGGATTGCTGCCTGTTTCCATTGCCTCTGCCTCGCCCAGGTCGTCGCTGTTGAAATTGCGACCTCTGCTGATTCTGGCCTTGATTTTGCGAGGACCAATTCGACTGTTGGCCCCTCTGCTGAAAAGATCTTTTGTCAAAGGGACGAAAATTACCCCGACGTCGAAATTCTTTTTTCTTTTCAAGACCGACAGCTTTCAGGGTGTCCAACTCCACTTTCATTTTAGACATTTCGTCGTCAGCGTGAGAGCCAAATAGAGTCGAACCATTGAAAGGTAAATTCACCATCTTTCTCTGCGCCTCTGGCTTAAGTCCCGTAAGGCGAAGCCAAGCCGTACGTCTAGCACAAACACCATGTGCATAACCATGAGCTGACAGATCCGCCGCATCAGCAGCCACACTAATACTCTGGTTAGCCACCAATCCTCCTTCTTCCACTATTTCCAGGAAGTCTTTCTGATCCTCCTTAGGGAGTTTATCTGCAAAACGAGTCACTGAGTCCCAGAGCAGACGATCATAGCGACCCAATAAGGCTGACGCACTGGCCACTCTCATGACCGAACCTGAGGTGTTGCACATTCTTCTCCCGAAGGAATCCATACTCTTACTATCCTTTTCAGGTGGAGCAGAAGAGGTAGATGCCGCAGAATGTGCTTTTCTGACTGCCGCCACAATAAGTGAATCTGGAGGAGGGTCAGAACGCAAAAATAAAGGATCCTCTGCTGGAGCCCTGTACTTCTTAGCAATCCTAGAAGGACCAGAACCCACCGTGGCCGGAGTTAAGAATGTTCTCATTGCTGGTTCTATTAATCCGGGCACTAACGGCAGAAGAGGTCTACCAGTCGTCTTGTGATGTAGGGTTTCAAAGATGACTGACGTTGCTATTGGAGGAACTGCCATCTTGATCTTGAACTTATTCGCCCCACGACACAACACATCATTAAATGTGCCCAAATCATCCACTGGAGACACTCTGGAAGGAGGAGTAGATGAGATTGTGGGAGAATAGTCTCTATAGGAAGATCTTAAAGAAGACTTCGAAGACGTAGAAGATGAGGAAGGAGACCTACTCCGCCTCGGAGGAGTTGCCGATCGCTGCCTCATTCGTTCCCGTGAACGTGATTTCTCTCTCACTAAAGACCTAGAGCGTGATCTTCTATGCAGCTCCGTCTGAGGGACCGGAGCCCTCATCCCCATCAGTCCTGCATCTGGACGCATTTTCCAATGTCTCAGGCTTTCCAGCCACCTCGGAGACAAGTTACTAGGCCGCCCTACACGCTCAGGTGAAGCCTCAGGTGACACCTGCACAATATTCAGTCCAGTGGAAGACTTGGAGGCTATGGAAACTACACTGTGCTCAGAAACCAATGAGCCAGATGGAGTCCGTTGTCTGGGCACCAATTGTCTATCATCCGACACCTGTCCTGAGGTTGAGCCCGAATGAGCCACCACAGACAAGTCCTGGTGCACTACCTCTTGTCCCACCGCAGACCTGTCGTCTTGCTGGTCACGCGGAGAAGACAAATGTTCTGGACTGATGTCTGACCTCGACAAAGACCTAATTGAGGTCCGAGAGGCCGGTCTGGATAGTCTCGACGCCGACCCATGTTCGGGTGGGGGAGACCTAGACACTCCATGCTTCGAGCCCGAAGCAGACTTCGACATCGACCTATGTCGCGATGGAGACCTTGATCTTCTCTTTTTAGGTCTCGATGTCCTTTCTCTCGACGTCGACCTCTTCTTCAAAGACGTCGTAATCGACGTCGACGTCGACACTTTCCTCGACGTCGACACCATCCTTCGACGTCGACACACCATCCTTCGACGTCGACACACCATCCTTCGACGTCGACACACACCATCCTTCCACGTCGACACCTTCGTCGTCGGACGCCTCTCTTCTCTCGACGTCGACTTCTCACGAGCCTTCGACGTCGGACATGTCTTTACAGCAATCGACACCAGATGTCTCGACGTCGAAAGAGATTTCGACGGCGACCGCCTCGACGCTGAACCTTGCCTCACCGGCGAAGTCCTCGACGTCGACGGAGCCCTCTTCGACGTCGACAATGTCTTTTTTGACGGCGACGCTCCCTGGAGTCGAGTTTTCTTAGATCTACCTTCTGGAGACGCTGATCTTCGACGTTTAGGATGAGAAGATGGCTTGGAAGAGGAGAATAAGCCCTTGGAACTCTTCTCACCACGGTTTTCTCTCTCCAGGAGGCCCAGCAACCTCATTTTCTCCCTTTCTCTTAAAGTTCTACTAGAAAGGTTGAGGCAGTGATAACAATCCTCCACCTTATGAGAAGCTGGAAGACACACCACACAAACAGAATGTGGATCCGTTTTTGACATCTTCTTCCCACAGGAAGGACATTTGTAAAATAAAGGTGGCATTCTGACTAAAAAATACCAACAGTTAGTCAGAACAAGATAGAAAACACCACCAAAATATTCTTTTGTCAAAAAAAGGTAAGAAAAAACCAACTTCTGACAGAAAATACTACAAATGAGCAGAGCTCAAGTTCCAGGTTCCTCACAGAACAAGCCGGGAAAAAGAACTGACCTAACTGTCACCTGTGGTGCATGATGGGAACAGAGTTCTCCTAGAGGCCTTAAAGGCAAAGTGTGCAGATTCTCTGGGGCCTTAAAGGCAGGGTGCCAGTCTGATTTTCTGTACACAGACAATTTTTCATATGCAGCCTTTTAGGCTAATAACTGTTTACAACAGGTTCTTTGATGAAAATAAAAGTTTTTCATGGTTATGAAATGCATTTTGGGCTCATGCCTGTTTATTGCATTTATATTTAGCATATTTTCATGCTTCAGAACGTGTGTAAGGTTGGCTTTATTAGCCTATGTGTATATGTTAGGCTGCATATTATGGTTGTTATACATGTATATGTGTATAATTATTTTAGTACAATGTACTTTTTGATATATTTACACATATATATGTATATTGTTATGTGTTCCGGGTTCCCGCTCATGGGCGGAGATAATTCAGTGCTTATGACTATTAATGAGTATCCCCTGGAAGAGAACTTCGGTTGCTCTGGGCATACAACTTTGCCGCCCCGTCAAGAAAGCTATCGGTGCATTAAAACATATTTATCACACAATTTTGTGAAGCGTCCCGAGCCAAAGCACTGAAGGCACACCTCATAGGGTCTTTGACTGACATCTGTTTCCTGCATTCGTGGAATTAAATCCTGTTGTCTTTGGTAGCGATAGCATTACCTAACACACCGTGGAAATTTTTGGGGAAGTCGTTCGACAAACAGCAAGTCTGGGAAGGAGCCCCAGATCTGTATCGAAAGGCCTGGAAAGAAAGGAAAGGACATCAGAATGCATAGGTGATACTTGTGTGCGGATCTGCTCCATCACTTCTGAGGACGCATGAAGCCAGTGTTGAACCACAACGCCACCTAGAGGCATGCCGGAGGACTGCTACAAAATTCTCTGAGCTCCGTCTCACTCCCAGGGTTTTAAGGTAAGGAATCTGTGGTTAAAAGTATCCATCAGAACTAACGCTCCAGAATCCTACAATTAGGATAGACTTTTCAAATATTTATGACCATCAATGAAAATACAAAGTTGTAGAGCTCAGTATTAAACTGTGTACCAGCAGAAGAAAAGCTAAAAAGGACTTCGGCTTTGGTACTGCTGCAACAAAGGAGAGAACCCTCTTGTCTTGTCCTAAAAAGGTGTGAAACACCTTGGATGCTCCTTTCTTGTTTGGAGCCAAAAAGATACAGACAACTTCTGTAGGTATGCGATACCAGTAACAGCTCTCTGTTTTGTGCGTCTGTGAAAGCATGTAACCTCAAACTTTAAGTTTAATGTTCTGTATATGAGACTTAGAGGATATAAGAGTATTCTATGTACAGTGAGGATGGAAACTAACAAGATTGTGGTTGAACAAGCAGGTAACATGCACTGCAAAGGGCAAGTTATGGCAAACTATTGTTCATCAGGATAAGTTACTTACCTGTAATCCTAGTTCTCTTCCAGGGGTATCCTCATCAAAGTGATAAGCACTAAAAATTCCCGCCCATGTGCGGGGACCCCGGAAATAATATAAAAAATATATATGGAAAACATATATCTATACACACCTCTACACAAACACACACACACACATATATATATATATATATATATATATATATATATATATATATATATATATATATATATATATATATATATCCATATATATATATCCAAAGTAGCTGCTTGAAAAAGACGCTACCCGCGCAGGCGGGCAACACACAGGCAGACTCGAACCCAGATTTCGTGCAAGATAGTGCGTTTATTTGTCGGCCATAACGCGTTTCACCACCGGAGTGGCTTGATCACATGACAACGCTAAGACATGGGCGGACCATTAAAAAAGGTTACACCTCAGACACGTGATAATGTGATGAGTCATAGACATGGAAGAAACATTGCAACGTTTAAGAAAAAACGGCACTAGATATGTAAATACAAAAGTAATTTGCAAAATGTCTTGATACATTAGTATTTTGAAAATGCAAATAAAAAACATCTCATGATGGTCATGCTTGTTCAATTGGTAACGAGTAAATAAATTCAATCTTTCCATAATAATTGTATAATAATATGCCTGACATGAGTAATGGTTAGGGAAAGTTAAGCACAAAACCTGTTGATTCATAGATGATAGTGGAAATAGTTGTTTGGGTTATAATACCGATTTTTGCATTATGGTGCAAACACATAATTGTATAATCATCCTGAATTCCAATGACAACAGTTTTGCAATATCATGTTCAGAAGAGCAGGTAAATACATTGATAAGGAACAAATCCCATGGGATTGGGTTACAGAATTATAAGTAACCTTAAGAAAAATAACTGTGTAAATACATAGAGGTCCATGTCTAGGAGCGGCAAAGGGTGAAGTGCTGGGGTGAGAATAAAAAATGCAGTTCATTATAGGTGTGATAAATTTAGAGAAGAAAGGAAGGGGGCGGCTGCAGGGAAAAGAGAGACTAGCAACTAAGAATAGGGATAGTTGCTAGTAAGCTAAGATTGCTTCAGTGACTCGGTACATAAAAATGGGTTTGCCATCAAATGTGGTATGTCCAGATGGAATTATTGGTTCAGAATAGAGTGGACATTGTTGGCAAAGGGCAGAACCCGAGGAGGAGGAAGAACGCGAGATGACACCCAGTGGAAGGGAGCTACAGGTGGTTACAGGCAGGTATGTAAATCCTCAGTGTTGTTGAGGCCCCCGGGGTGTTTGCTATTGAGGTTTAGAATATATCTGGTTTCTAATTTGCGCATTTTATGTTCTCTGTCACCACCTTGTTTGGTTTTGGGGATGGTGTCTATGACATAGTAGCGAAAGTCCTGTAAGTTGTTGTTATGGACTTCGCGAAAGTGTCTGGCCACTGGGTAGGTGGGATCCTGATTAGTGATGGCCCTCATGTGTTGGAGGACCCTCATGCTGACTGGCAGCTTAGTGCTGCCTACGTATCTTAGAGGACACGTGCATTCGAGAACGTAGATGGCAAATTCTGTTTTGCAATGGAGATTTTTAGTAATTTTGATCTCCTTATTGCTGAAAGCAGTGCGATAGCTGGTGGTATTAATGCCATATTTGCACGCTTTACATAAATGGCATTTGGTGAAACCATTGGGTGCTCTAAACCATTCAGGTGAGGGTTTTGATTCAGGGCAACTGGTCACTAGGCTGTTATATACTGAGGTGGTTCTTTTATAAGTTATGCTGGGTTTGGCCGGCATGTGTGGTCCTATAATGGGATCACTACGTATCATGGGCCAATTGGAGTTGATAATCTTGGTTATAGCATTCTTTTGGGCACTATAAGGTACAATTAATCTGACTTTGTTGATACTGTCAGATCGAACATCTGTTTTAGTTTTATATGGTTGAATCAATTTGGGGGTAAGAAGGGTGTCCCTGTTCAAATCCCTGATCTTGGAGATGGCAGTATCTATGATTTTGATCGGGTAACCTCTAGCGAGGAATCTTTTTTTACATTCTTGCTGAGCATTGTCCAAGTCCAACGGATTACTACAGATTCTCTTAATCCTCAGCATTTCCCCGTAGGGGATGCTGTGGATCAGATGTTTGGGATGGAAACTAGAATAATGCAGGACAGCATTTCCTGCGGTTTCCTTCCTATACAGTCTAGATTCCAAGATATTGTTGGCAATGTATAGTTCAGTATCTAAGAAGCATATATGTGTTTTGTTAATGCTGCTGGTGAAGGTAAGGTTAATGGTGTTATCATTTAGGGTGTTTACCCATTCATGTGCCTCACTTACAGTTCCATCCCAGATCATGAACAGGTCATCTATATAGCGATAATATAGTTTGACGTGCTTGGCGTATTCGTCCAGATGTGTGCCCTTTAGGATCAGCTTCTCCCACCAGCCCATAAAAATGCAAGCGTAGCTGGGGGAGAAGCTGGCCCCCATTGCTACGCCCCTGATTTGTTGGTAAAAAACCTGGTTGAAGGTGAACAAATTATGGTTCAAACAGAATTTGACCATGTCCAGCAACATGCGGTTATGATCACGTTGAGAGGCTCTATTTAAGTTGAGGAAAAATTCCAAGGCTCTCAGGCCGTCCTGGTGGTTAATACATGTGTATAAAGAAGAAACGTCCATGGTCATGAGGTGGTAATTAGGGTCCCATGCAAAGTCTTTGATTTTGCCTAAGAAATCATTTGTGTCCCTTAGATATGATTCCAATCCGGTAACACAGTCCTGCAAGTAAAAGTCTATGTAGTTGGAAGTGTGCTCAAGTAGGCTATTTCTGATGGAAATGATAGGCCTGCCCGGAGGGTTCTTGGCATCTTTGTGAATTTTGGGCACAAAGTAGATGTTGGGTATGGTTGGGTGATCATTTCTCATGTATAGAAGTTCTTCTTTGGTAATTAATCCTGCGCTTTTCCAAGCTATCAATTTCATGTGATAGGAGTTTGCTGTGTCTCTGATTGCTGCAGCACTACTGATGTGATAACAAGTGCGGTCGTTTAATTGTGACATGGCTTCAGTCATGTATTGGTCTTTTCCCCAAAGGACAACATTTCCTCCTTTGTCGGAGTTTCTGACGATGACTTGGTTATTGTTTCTTAGTTTGGATACTAGTGTATGGTATTGTCTGTTGAACTTAGATATTTTTATTTTTGAGGCGCATGTTTTATAATTGAGTTTCTTAATTTCCTCGATGACATGTTCATTATAAATGTCTATCCCATCCCGAAGCATAATCGGGTTGAATGTGGATTTTCTTTTAAACGGTGTTTTGGTTTCTTTGGTAGTGGGCTGATCATAAACAGGGTTGTCCAAGTGGATAGATGATGCTTGGGAATTACTGATGCAGCCTTCTGTGTGTAAGTCCCTGAGCACTGTCAAGAGGGGCAATTGGGACCCCGAAGGTGAGGACGTGGGTTCTTCATTCATGTTGGAACTGTTGGCTTTGGTATGGTTACCTGGATTTTTTGTTTTGTTCAATTCATGATATTTAAGAAGTTTTAATTTTCGAATGAATTGATAAATGTCCATACGTGTTGTGGCGTAGTCAACAAAAAAAAAAAAAAAATATATATATATATATATATATATATAACTTTTTCTCATACCAATGCAGCTCCAAATAGGAGGCTAAACAATGTAATAACACACATAAAAGATGTATTTGCAAGTATATAAAAACACAAGAGGGCAAGTAGCACTTTAACTCTGTTTTTTAATGAGTAAAACTCATGAAGAGTAAACCTGCAAATAAAGTAGACATTGTTAGCCTACAGGCTACATTGTAAACCAATAGCATAGAAAATGAAAGCATTTTCACACAAAAAACTTACACTTGCCTTTAAGGCAGCAATGACCCCTAGCTTCCCATCATGCCTCAGGGGTGACAGTTAGGTCAGTTGTTCTTTGCGTAACCCTGAAGATCAGGGCACAAAGATATCCTTTAACACCGAAGAAAATCTCATTTGCCTGGGGAGGTGGGTGGGTTGCTTATGACTTTGATGAGGATACCCCTGGAAGAGAACTAGGATTACAGGTAAGTAACGTATCCTTCTCTTCCAGGGGTTCCTCATCAATAGTCATAAGCACTGAACAGAATAGCAAGCCCATCCTACACCTGCAGGCAAATGAGAGTAAAATGACCCAACATATTGTAACAGCCGCAATCAGCTGTTGAACAGATTCCTCAAGGAGGCCTGGCCTACTTGGGTGTCTGTTCTGGTGTCTGAATCTAGACAATAGTGCTTCGCAAATGTATGGACGGACCTCCAAGTTGTTGCCTTACAGATTTCAGATATGGGCACGTTATGAAGAAAAGCAGCTGTAGGCACTTTTCCTCTGGTAGAGTGCGCTTTGGGAGTAAACCCACGGGGCCTCTGTGCTAATTGATAAGCTAGCTTGATAAATGAAACTATCCATCTGGAGATGTACCACTTTGAAGCTGGAAAACCTGTTCTGATCGACCCATAGTTAACAAATAGTTGAGCAGATTTTCTCAAGGACTTGGACCTATCCAGATAGAATTTTAAAACTATTTTCAGGTCCAGAAAGTGTAAATCCCTCTCAGCTGGAGTGGAGGGATTAGGAAAAAAGGTGGGTAGAGATATGGTCTGATTCACATGAAAATCTGACACCACCTTAGGGAGGAAAGAGGAAAGAGGGGTGAGTCCTCAATACGACCGTATTAAGATGGAAGTCTGTGTAAGGTTCCTTAGAGCAGAGAGCCTGTATTTCTCTCAATCTGCGAGCTGACATGATCGCTACAAAGAAAGCCGCCTTCCAAGAAAGGTGTTGCAAGGTTGCTTTGTGTATGGGTTCGAAAGGCAGACCCATCAATTTTAATAGCACCAGGTTTAGCTCCCTGGGTGGTGAAGGAGGCCCGACCAGAGGGTAGACCTTCGTTAGACCCTGTAAAAAGTCTTTCACAACCTGTAATTGAAAGAAGGTTGAGAAGGTGATTGTCTATAAGCAGTGATAGCAGCAAAGTGCACCTTAATGGAAGGAAACTTCAAGCCTGCTTTCGCCAGATAATGCAGGTATGGAAGGATGACTTCTTCCTGTCCTTTGGTTGGGTTACAATTGTTTTGAACACACCACATATAGAAACACTTCCACTTGCACGCATACGAGTGCCTAGTGGAAGGCATTTTTGCCTCTTTTCAGATGGACATGCAGTCCTGTGGAAGTCCTAAATGTCCATCCTGGAGGACCTCAGGAGCCATGTTGCCAGGTTCATTGAGGGAAGGTTGGGGTGATGAATCCTCCTGTTCATCTTTTACAGCAGGTCCGGTCTGCACGGCAGTTTCCTGTGAGGGCATTCTGACAGGTGCAGAATGGGTACCACCATTGTCTCGGCCAGTCCGGGGCAATCAGAATCCTCCTCTTGTGCGAATGTGACAGCTTGGTCACCACCTTCGGGATGAGAGGAAGGGGTTGAAAGGCGTACACAAATGCCTCTGACCAGTCTATCAAAAGGGCATTCCCTTTCGATCCTGGTCGGTAGAATCTTGAGGCGAAGTCTCAGCATTTTGTATTTTCGTCGTCCGCGAAGAGGTCGATGGTGGGACGACCCCAGGAATGGAAAATGTTTGACGACCTCGTCGTTGAGAACCCAGTCTTCTCTGTCCTCGAAGTGACGACTGAGAGCATCCGCACTCACGTTCTGTTCTCCCGGCAGGTGCACTGCTGTGACTGATAGATTCCGTGCCAGTGCCAGAGTGTTTGAGCTTCCAGTGACACTGTGCGTGAGTACATGGTGGTGGTATTGTCCGTCTGTACTAAGATCGAACTTGCCTGAATCAAGGGGAGGAAAGCCTTGAGGGCTAGGTGAACTGGCCTCAGCTCCAGCCGGTTGATGTGGTAGGATCGCTCTTTTGGTGACCATAGACCTTGTGTCTGGAGAGACCCCATGTGGGCTCCCCAGCCGTGCAGGGAAACGTGCATGATCAGCGAGGAGTTTGATGAAAAGGAATTCCGACTAGCATATTCTCCTTTTTCATCCACCAAGGGATGGAAGCTCTTGCTGCATTTGAGAGAATTATTTTTTCGTCCTAGTGAGCCGTCTGCTGTTCCCACTTGTCCTCCAGATCCTGGGGAAGAGGACGCATTCGTAGTCTGGCATTGGGAACCAGGAAGATGCAGGATGCCATCAACCCCAACAGGGAGGCAATCCAACGAATCGACAGCCTTCTGTTGTCCAGAACAAGCTTGCATTTCTGTATGACGGAATACGGTCTCTCCTCCGAAGGAAACACTTTTCCTACTTAGGAGTCTAGCAGAGCACCTAAGTAATGCATTCTCTGTGTTCATAGCAAAGTCGATTTGTCGAAATTCACATAAAGGCCCAGCCGGTGACAAAGTTCAAGGCAGAGCAGGAAATGACTCCTCACGCTGTGTGGTGAAGGGCCTTTCAACAGCCAGTCATCTAAGTACCGGTACACGAAGATGCCTCTGCGTCGTAGTGCGGCTGCTACCACCGCCATGCAGAGGTCTAGATGCTGCCTGTTGGTATAGAGTGTCACAAATCACAGAGTCGGCATACGCATGTCTAGCTTCGTAGCCCCTCTACCAAGAATGTCTTGAAAAGTGGAGATATCATCCACCGGAGAGACCCTCGATGGCGGACTGTCAGTCAGAGTAGGTGAGTAGTCTCTGTGAGACGTACGAGTGGAAGAAGAGGACAGAGTTGGAGATCTGTGTGTTCTCCTCCTGCTTCTAGATCTAGACCTCCTTCTGTGCGAGTGTGCAGGAGTGGGGTTGCAAGCTCTGGCTCTTGAAGGAGAACGTTCTCTATCCACAGCCTGTAGCAGCCGAGCCAACCCAGATCTGTGAAGAGGGCTCTAGAAATGCTGCTCCCCTGTGGCTGTGGCCGTGGACCAGTGATGCAAAGGCCTGTTCCATCGTGGCGACAGATGGATGGAAGGTGATCTTTGCCTCTCTCGCCCCTCAGGAGACTTTGCAGGAGGAGGGGAGTTCACCACCTCTTGAGCAGGCCTCTTTGGGGAATCTTGGTATCCCGCTGACTCTGGATTGCTGGACGTCGAGATCACCACCTCCGGAGAACTTGACGTTGATCCTCTGTGAGACTGGGGGAGCCTGTTCTAGACGTCGGTGATGGTGACGAGGACAGGCTTACAGGAGGTGAGGCTTCTTTGGATGGGTGCCTCGACACTGATCTGGAGCGCCTCTTCACAGATTGTCGCCTTGATGGAGACACCTGCTTCGACTTTCTCCTCTTGGAAGGAGGACTCAATCCTGCAGCTGAGCGGCCTATCTACTTCGAACGTCTGCTCGACGCTGAAGGAGTCCCTTGTTTCGACGTCAGCCACCTCTGCTCGACGTCGACCGGTGTTGGACTGCCGATGATGGAGATTTCTGGTTCAACGTCAATGAAGGAGTGGGGTGGATCGACGCCGAAGATCCTTTGCCTGGCTCCGACGGAGACTTCTGTTTCGATGTCGAAGAAGGTGTCCTGTGCCCCGACGTCGAACATCTCTGGACTGATGTTGACAGAGACCTGCGCCTCGATGTCGATCGTCGATGATGAGGCGACGGCAGAGTGATGTGCCTCGACCGTTGATCGCCGAGGGTGTGACGACGGAGTGATGAGCCACGACGTCTATCGCTTAGCCGGCATCGGCGGAGACCTGTCTCTCGATGTTGAGCGTTGCCTGGTTGACCTCAACGGAGGACCTGTTACCTTCGTCGCCGATGATTTAATTGTCGATGTTTGATGATGCGCCGGCATCACCGAAATCTTCGACGCCAATTTCTTCACCATTGGCAGCTTCAACGTCGATCCAGATGCAGACAGAGAAGAAATGCGTTACTTACCTGTAACTGCAGTTATCCAGTATTGGTGTCTTTCATAGATTCACATGCCTGAATCATTCCCCGTCGTCGGAATGGGAGTCCCCGGTATATAAATAAAGTAATGTCCCATAGACCTATAGATAAATAGGCCTAAAGCTTCACATTAGTAACCTATCCCTGTCCTTTTGTAGAAAGGACCAAACTCTAGAAAAGAGTCAATCAGCTGTTACCTCCCTCTAGAACCCTCCTGGAAGGAGCCTCAATCCCTCAGAATTTCGTACGCACAAAGCTAAGTAGGTGTATTACTGAGAGAAGTAGCTGAGCCCTTCCAGGGGAGGCGAGAGGGTTGCATGTGAATCTATGAAAGACACCAATACTGGATAACTGCAGTTACAGGCAGGTAACGCAATTTTTAACCAGTATTAGGGGTGTCTTTCATAGATTCACATGCCTGAATCAGAGTAGCAAGCAATGAACAAAGCACATTTCGGATGGTATAGGATATGATATACAAGTCATTAGATAACAACATATCAAACGACCAATATAAACATTCATTCGCAAGCAAGAAATATCACCAAATTAACCAATAGAGAAATGGGCATACATGAGAAGGATGGAGGGATGAAAAGAAGGCTCACCTCTACTGAAACAAATGATGAAGTACTGCTTGTCCCACTGCAGCATCCCTCATGAGTTCTGTATCCAGGCAGTAATGCCTAGTGAAGGTATGTGGCGACTTCCATGTTGCCGCTCTACAAATGTCTATAACCGGCACTCCTGCAAAAAGCGCCATGGATGTAGATATTGCCCTGGTAGAGTGGGCTCTCACTTTAGATTGTAGGGATTGCCCTGCTTGTTCATGACAAAAAGAAATAGCTGCCGAAATCCAACGGGAAATACTTTGTTTGGTGAATGGAAGGCCCTTCCTGGGCCTACTATAAGCCACGAATAGCTGATTTGACTTTCTGAAGGCTTTTGTCTTTTCAATATAAAATTTCAGGCAGCGTTTAAGATCAAGAGAGTGTAACGGCATTTCCGCTGCAGAACTGGGATTCGATAAGAAAGAGCGCAAGACCACAGGCTCGTTGAGATGGAAGTCCGACGGGACTTTTGGAATAAATTTTGGATTTGTCCGTAAAATTACTCTGTCCTGCTTGAATTGCAGAAAGGGTTCCTGTATCGAGAAGGCTTGGAGCTCACTCACCCGCCTTGCGGAGGTGAGTGCAAGCAGGAGGGCTGTCTTCCAAGAGAGGTATTTCAGGTCAGCCCTGTGTACCGGCTCAAAGGGATGCTTCATGAACTGATTAAGGACTGTGTTAAGGTGCCAGGTAGGCGGCAACATTTTCACAGGGGGAAAAGTCTGTAGAGTCCTTTCAAAAACTGTATGATCAATCTGTGAGACCAAAGAGAAGGGCCCGTAGGGGATGTTCTGTAACGGGATATCGCAGCCAAGTGGGCCCTGACGGAAGCATGAGCAAGGCCTGAGTTTGCCAGATGGAGAAGATAAGGCAATACTTGTTCCGGAGAGGAAGAGAAAGGATGTACCCCTTGAGCCTTACACCAGATGCAAAACTTCTTCCATTTTAAAGAGTATGTTTTGTTGGTACTATCCGCTCGTGCTCGAGCCAGGATGGCTCTACAGTCTGGCGGAATATTCAAATTCTGAAGTTCTCTGAACTCAGGAGCCAAGCGGCTAATTTGAGTGAAGCCAGATTCGGATGCTGGGCTTGCTGGTTGTTCATCGTGAGTAGGGACGGAAACTGTTTCAAGCGTATTGGCGGCTCCAAAGACAGGCGGTGGAGTTCCGTGAACCAATGTTGGCATGGCCAAGTTGGGGCTATCAAAATGGGTGTACAAGGCTCCGCTTTTAATTTCCTGAGGACTCTGGGAATCATTGGAAATGGTGGAAAGGCGTACGCAAAGACGTTGCACCATGCGATAGAAAATGCATTCCCTAGCGACCCTTTCTGGGGATGTCAACTTGCGAAGTGTGGGCATTTGGCGTTGGATCTTGTGGCGAACAGGTCTATCCGGGGAGTGCCCCATCGTGAGAAGACTTGGTTGAGGATCCCTTGATCCAGTTCCCACTCGTGAGACATTGTCCTCTGTCTGCTTAATGAGTCAGCGAGTACATTGTCCATGCCCGGGCGTACTCTGCCCGAAGAGATATATTGTGTCCGATTAACCAGTTCCAGATACTCTGCGACTCGTGAGAGAGTGTCAGAGAACGAGTCCCCCCGTTTGTTGAGGTAGTGCATCGTCGTGGTGTTGTCTGTATGGACAAGCACCAGGGAATTTTTGATCCTTGGAAGAAAGGCTTGAAGGGCAAGGAAGACTGCCCGTAGTTCGAGGAGATTGATATGGAGCCCTTTTTCGAAGAGGGACCACTTTCCGCTTATCTGCAGTTCTTGGAGGAAAGCTCCCCAACCTTCCAAGGAGGCGTCTGTCGTGATGATATGCGGTGCAGCCGGAAGCAGGAATGGTAAGCCTTGAGAAAGGTTCTGAAAACACATCCACCATTGCAGGGCCTTGACTATCCGAGGAGTCACTTTTATGAGATTATCGAACGACCCTTTGCATTTGAGAGTTCCTCCTGGAGGGGACGCATCCGCAGACGGCAGTGAGGTACTAAGAGGATACATGATGACATCATTCCCAGAAGGGGTTTGAAAAGTCGGACCGTTAAGGTCCTCTTTGAAGCCACGAGGATCGCCAGTGCCAAAAGCTTGTCCTTCCTCTCTCGAGATGGCAAGGCTTTCCTCAGTTGTGTGTCGAGAGTTGCACCTAGGAAGTTGATGCGCTGAGAAGGTGGAAGGACTGATTTTTTCCGATTGAGCGTGAGTCCTAAACAATTGAAAAGCTGCAGACAGGCGTTGGAAGACCTGGACGCGTCTTCTAAGGATGGAGCCTTGATCAGCCAGTCGTCCAGATATGGAAAGACTTGATGATGGTGCTGTCTGAGATATGCAGCTACTGGGGAGAGACACTTTGTAAAGATGCGAGGTGCAGACTTCAGTCCGAAGGGCAGGACCCGATATTGAAAGTGTCTGCCTGCCACTGCAAATCTTAAATATTTTTTGTGATTTCTGTGAATCGGGATGTGGAAGTAAGCGTCCTGAAGGTCCAGGGACGCCATGTAATCTCCCCCCTCCAGGAGTTGCAAGACCTCCTGGATTGTTACCATGCAAAACGACTGCTTCTTCAGGAATTTGTTGAGGGCTCTGAGGTCCACAATTGGTCTCCACTTCTTCTCCTTTTTCTGAATTAAAAAGAAGCGGCAATAAAATCCTTTCCCTCGTTGAGACAGAGGGACCTTCTCTATCGCCCCTTTCTGGAGCACAAGAGAGACTTCTTGGAGAAGCAGTATTTTTGTGAAGCATAGGGCTGGGAGGTGTCTGGGGAGGTAAATGCATAATTTCCAAAGAATGGCCGAATTTACCTAATTGTAGGACCCAACAGTCCGTGGTAATCTGCTTCCAATTTTTTATGAAATGGGATATATTTCCTCCAATTTTTAGTGATGGAAATGAATCTGAGACTGGCTGAAGTGAAAGGTCATTGCCTACGTTCGTTGTTTTTTCGTTGGCCTTTACCACGAAAGGACGTCTTGCCATAAGAGGATTGTTGATTTTGTTGCTGCCGCTGCTGATACTGGGATCGATTCTGGCCTGAAGAATATGAAGACCGGTACTGTTAGTCCCTTCTATAAGTGGACTGTCCTCTACCTCTAGACCCACGAAAGGACTGACATTTTTGTCCCAATGCCCAATGCTCTAGCAGTGTCAGTGTCCTTTTTTATACTCTGCAGCGCTTCATCAATCTGTGAACCGAAGAGAAATTGGCCATAATAGGGCATATCCACCATTTTTGATTGTATTTCGGGACGAAAGGAAGTTGCCCTTAGCTAACCTTGTCGCCGCAAGACTGCCGCCCCAGCCAGCTGACGAAATCCTGTGGTTGCTATATCCATCGCACAGTCTATTATCTCTGACGCCAAGGCCTCACCCTCTAGTAATATCTTCTTCGCCTCTTCTTTTGACTCATTAGGTAACTCCAATAGATATGGGGCTATATCCGCCCATAGCTGTCTAATATAGCGCCCCAAAAGCGCCAAGGCATTGGCCGCCTTCACTGTTACTGCAGTGTCACAACTTAGGAGCCTATGGGGAAACTACAGGTCCCAGAATGCTTGGTGGTTAGTCTGTTTTCCCTTTCTTCTGCTCTGTCATTCACAACTTCTATAACTGTGTCTGTGTGGAAGCCCTCGGTGCTTGTCACCTGTGTTTAGCCACTATTCTGTACTTGGACCTTTGTTGCTACGAGTGATCCTGCTCCTTTGGAACTGCATCGGGTCGGCAAGCTGTTGACCTTTTGAGCGCCGCGCTGGAGCCGCGCTGTGACCCGCTCTGCGAGCCGCGCTGGAGCCGCGCTGTGACCCGCTCTGTGAGCCGCGCTGGAGCCGCGCTGTGACCCGCTCTGTGAGCCGCGCTGGAGCCGCGCTGTTTGGATATACCTATAGGGTGAGTGGATGACTCGAATCCAGATCCCCTTTTGCCTCGCTTGACTTTTCACATTCTTTGGAACTGAAGCTAGTGGTGAACTAGCGCGCGGAGTGTACTTTTGTTTTGTTTTCTCCATTACTTCCTGATTTTGGATTGAGCTGAACTCTTTTGATCCACTTAGAGCTGTTGAGTAGCTCGGACTGGTTTATCTTCCCAAGGAACTTGCAGCTGACCGGGGTTTGGTCGAGTTGCGCTTGCAGAGAATATACTACGCTTCAGATAAGTAGCGTTTTACATTGACTGTGGGTGATCCACAGAGACTTCTTTAGTCTTTTTTCCATTTAGGGTTCATGGGCAGTTCCCTACTATTTTATGTTGTTTACTTTATTTTTCCTACTTTTTGCCCTGATGTGTTGGAGTGCTTGCTGGAGCCTTGACATGTAAGCATAACTGAATACTTAAGAATTGACAAGTAGAGGTGGCCTTGTATATGAGACAGAGAGTGAATCCTGTGTGTTTTGTGTCTCCATACAGGAACCTGTACCCTGACGTAGGCGTGGTGTTTCTCCTATTGTCAAGCCCTGTGGATGGTTTATGGCTGCCAGCCTTTTTCTATTTTATTTCTCCATTTTTTCCCTTCCCTGGGTGGTGTCCTCTCAAGTGAAGTTCAGCTAAAGATTCACTTGTGGTACGCATCTAGGGAGGAGAGAAATTAGCTTCAACATCGCTCCCGCTGTATTTGAACAAACCAGGTTAGTCAATCTGCATATCGTGACATGCAGACATTGACGAGAACCGCTTCCCAATGTTGTCTAATCTTCGGCCTTCCTTATCTGGAGGGGCTGATACCGTGGCAGAAGGATTTCTGGACTTCTTCTGGGCTGCCTGAGTAACAACCGAATCCGGCTTGGGGTGTCCTGTTAAACACGCCGGTGCAGTATCAGGCGCCCTATACTTCTTATCTAAGCGAGGTACTACCGGAGGTACCGAGTTAGGGTTCTGCATGACCTTAACACTCTGTTCCCACAGGTATTCAATAATGGGTATTGATCTTACTGACTTTTTAAGAGATTCCTTAAAATCATATAAGAAGCAGCCTTGCTGTTGAGTGACCATTGGAATTTTGAAACGTTGAGCGGCTCTCTCAACCACATTATGGAACCCTCCAATGTCGCCAGGTGGTGAATCTGCGGGCGCAGGTACTGGAGATGCGGGAGAGGGAATGACATAGTCAACCCAGTCATCGTGGTTAGATTGAGTATCTTGTACTTCTCCCTCTTCCTGTTGTTCTTCTTCCTCCTCCTCATCAGAAGACGGAGGATGCGGTAGATCAATCCGCTCCAGCTGTACACTCAAAGGTGGAGGCCGTGGTCTTGGTGAGGGAGATACTGCGGAAGGCTGAGGAGCAGGAGACTCTGGAAACCTCTGTTTATAGTCTTATATGAGGTACCGCAAGTCCGAAACTAAAGAGGCTGGAAGGCAAACCATTGGAGTTGGTGGTGGATGATATTCCTCCTCCCGATCCTCTTCTTCGTCCGAACTCTGACATTTGACATGAAGCTCCTAAGGGCTTGTCGCCGTCTGAAACATGTCCCCTTCATCTGAGTCCTCCTCCTGAAGAAGACATGCTGGAGGCAGTGGCTGGACTCTGCTTGGCGATGTTAAAGCCGGCGTCAGCGCCTTTTTTGTAATCTTTAGGTGCACATATGTGCTTTGCAGACCTGAATCCATCATCGTCGACGGCGGAGCGTCGACGGGTGTTGTAGCCAGAGGATTCATTGTCGACAGGGCCATCGTCGATGGTGGAGACATTACTGGAGACTTCGTCGACGGTGTTTTCGTCGACGGTACCTTCGTCGACAGTACCTTCGTCGACGGTACCTTTGTCGACAACGTTTTCGTCGATGGTGTCGACGATGTTGCTTCGTCGTCGAGGTCGTCGCCGATTCCGTCATCGGCGAGTGCAGCGTCGACGGGTGCTTTGACCACGACGGCGTTTTCTTGATGCTTATTGTCGACGATACAGTTTTACCTGCCGTCGACGATGGGGTTGTAGTCGTCGGCGAGGACAATGACATCGATGCCATCGACATAGAAACCGTCGTCGTCAATGTTGATACATACGATGCAGTAGACATAGCTCTCCTCGACGATGAAGACGTATCGTCGGAGTCGAAACAGGCTTTTTGAAGGTGGGAACTTCCTGAGAGGAAACCTTCACAGAAGTAGCCTTGGAGAGAGCCTCTGAAGACTTTTTTGATGTCTTCTTTTGAGGAGGTACCGTAGGGCTAGGAGAAGCCACCCTTGGTCTCTTTAGTGAAGATTTGGAAGAGACTGAAAAACCTTCACTTTCCTCAGAAGACTCCAGGTTGTCCCTGTCTTTTAGCCTCTGGAGCCAGATTAAGATGCGTCCCTCACGGTCTTTGAGGGTTTTAGTGGAAAAGGTATGACATACCTTGCAGTCCTTGGAAGAATGGTCTGGATACAGGCAATACAGATAGTCTTGATGTTGGTCATCTATATGCAGCCTTTTCATTCCACAGGAACCACAGGACCTAAAAAGACCCTTTTTTGGTGTGTCAGCAATGATGATATCAGCAATCACAGATGGAACAGAATAAAATACCAAACAACACTGGAAATCAGTTGTGAAGAAAAACCTGAGCAGAGCTCAGAGGAGACTCCCTTAGCACAACGTGCTGTAGAAAATCTGAGGGACTGAGGCTCCTTCCAGGAGGGTACTAGAGGGAGGTGACAGCTGATTGGCTCTTTCCTAGAGTTTGGTCCTTTCTACAAAAGGAGAGGGATAGGTTGCTAATGTGAGGCCATTAGGCCTATTTATCTATATGTCTATGGGACATTACTTTATTTATATACCGGGGACTCCCATTCCGACGACGGGGAATGATTCAGGCATGTGAATCTATGAAAGACACCCCTAATACTGGATAACAGGTCGGGACTTTTCCTCTCGACGTCGACTGAGTTCTCTTCTTCTGCTGGCTAACAGGAGACCTACCTCTTTCAGAGAGGCCATAAAGTCGAATCCTCTCCCTGTCCTTGATGGTCATTCTCGACAACTTCTTACAATGATGGCAGCTGTTAGAAGAGTGAGAATCAGGAAGGCAGAGGATACACATAGGGTGTGTATCTGATCTGGCCTTCTTCTTGCCACATGCAGGGCAAGGATCAAATAAAGAAGTAATTTCTGAAGAGAATAAACCTGTCCTGGAACTCAAAAAAGGTGTCACTCTCACTCTAAGGCACAAAGACGTTGAGTTAAAGCACAAAAACTAGAACTGTAAGAGATATTTTTGACAGAAAGTCAAAAAAGTAAGAGATTTGAATCCAGGGTCCTGACTGAAGGAGCCGGAAAGAACAACTGACCTAACTGTCACCCCTGAGGCATGATGGGAAGCTAGGGGTCATGGCTGCCTTAAAGGCACGGTGTCAGTTTTTTGTGTGAAAATGCTTTCGTTTTCTATGCTATTGGTTTGCAATGCAGCCTGTAGGCTAACAATGTCTACTTTATTTGCAGGTTTACTCTTCATGAGTTTTACTCATTAAAAAAACAGAATTCAGGGTTTACTCTTCATGAGTTTTACTCATTAAAAAACAGAGTTCAAGTGCTACTTGCCCTCTTGTGTTTTTATATACTTGCAAATACAGCTTTTATGTGTGTTATTACATTGTTTAGCCTCCTATTAGGAGCTGCATTGGTATGAGAAAAAATTATATATATATTTGACCGTCCTTTTGTTTTTTGCACATGGTGACAGAGAAGAAATAAAAATTATCTGAAAGACACTTGCCGTGCTATGGAATCCCTTTGTGCCATGGATACTCTGGTGGGGGACCTTGCCGAGTGTCTCTTAAGATATATATATATTACCTACTGGCGATAGCCAGTAGGTATATATAGTTAGGACCTAGCTACCATAGGAAATCCGCAACATTCTATTGGGAATAACTTTGACGCCGGTTGAGGAATTTGCGTGTAATTTTCCCAAATTTTGGCCAGCTCCGCTGCGCTCCTTCCCTGAAAGTTTCGGGGGGATTCGTGAAGTGGGGGCTGAGAAAAAACGGGGGTCCCAAAACGTGTTTTCCCCATGTTAATTTAAATAGGACGTTATGACAAGTCTACAGCCCGAACCGCTGAACGGAATTACACCAAACTTTGCAAAATTGTGGCGACTGGTACGCAGATGTGCCTTTGCTATATTTGGTGAAAATTGCTCCAGTGGTTTTTATGAAAATTAAGTTCAAAAACACATATATATCTATATGAGCTCACCCTAAGCTTACTCGTAAGCTTACCGGTACGCGTACCGTACGCGTACCGTACGCACGCGCGCGTACCCCTACGTGTATGAGCTGCATGCTGATTGGCTGCCACTGTCTGTCAACACTCTAAAACAGAAATTGTGGGCAGCCATCTTGTGCCTCGGTAGAGTGAGGTACAGGAAAGCAGAAAACCAAATGTGTAGAACTCAAAAAGGGGGCAGGGTAGAAGCACCCTGACCCCCTAAGCCTGCTCAGGGGGTCCCACAAGGACCCCAAGGCAAAAAAATAAATAAAATGTTTTTTTTTTAAAAAGTCGCGGGGTACGCGTACCGTACACGTACGTACGCGCACGGTACGCGTACCCCGCGACTTTTTAAATTTGTTTTTTTTGCCTGAGCAGGCCTAGGGGGTCAGGGTGCTTCTACTCTGGCCCCTTTGCGAATTTCACACCTTTGTTTCACTGCTTTCTTGTGCCTTGGTTCTATCAATTCAGAAAAGGGGGTGGTGATGAACAGAGTGTCTGAATTAAGCAGACCACTCTTACCCAGTCCAAAGATCAGGGCTTGATCCATCACCGTTATTTAGCTCACTGCCCCATCCCAGCTCAGAACCTGGCTATATGCAAATTAGTCTGTCCCTGGCCCAGTGCATCATGGGAACAGGGCAGACCAAACTACCAAGCCAATTCTTCACCAGAAAGGAGACAAGCTACCGGGGACCGGTTTCTGGCATTTCAGCCTCGTCGGCCCGGCTTGCTTGAATCCTGATGGAGCAGTGAGCAAGGGACTCATGTCTGAGTATACCCTGCCACACCTATAGTGGCCAAAAACGATTCAGAAAAGGGGGTGGTGATGAACAGAGTGTCTGAATTAAGCAGACCACTCTTACCCAGTCCAAAGATCAGGGCTTGATCCATCACCGTTATTTAGCTCACTGCCCCATCCCAGCTCAGAACCTGGCTATATGCAAATTAGTCTGTCCCTGGCCCAGTGCATCATGGGAACAGGGCAGACCAAACTACCAAGCCAATTCTTCACCAGAAAGGAGACAAGCTACCGGGGACCGGTTTCTGGCATTTCAGCCTCGTCGGCCCGGCTTGCTTGAATCCTGATGGAGCAGTGAGCAAGGGACTCATGTCTGAGTATACCCTGCCACACCTATAGTGGCCAAAAACGATTCAGAAAAGGGGGTGGTGATGAACAGAGTGTCTGAATTAAGCAGACCACTCTTACCCAGTCCAAAGATCAGGGCTTGATCCATCACCGTTATTTAGCTCACTGCCCCATCCCAGCTCAGAACCTGGCTATATGCAAATTAGTCTGTCCCTGGCCCAGTGCATCATGGGAACAGGGCAGACCAAACTACCAAGCCAATTCTTCACCAGAAAGGAGACAAGCTACCGGGGACCGGTTTCTGGCATTTCAGCCTCGTCGGCCCGGCTTGCTTGAATCCTGATGGAGCAGTGAGCAAGGGACTCATGTCTGAGTATACCCTGCCACACCTATAGTGGCCAAAAACGATTCAGAAAAGGGGGTGGTGATGAACAGAGTGTCTGAATTAAGCAGACCACTCTTACCCAGTCCAAAGATCAGGGCTTGATCCATCACCGTTATTTAGCTCACTGCCCCATCCCAGCTCAGAACCTGGCTATATGCAAATTAGTCTGTCCCTGGCCCAGTGCATCATGGGAACAGGGCAGACCAAACTACCAAGCCAATTCTTCACCAGAAAGGAGACAAGCTACCGGGGACCGGTTTCTGGCATTTCAGCCTCGTCGGCCCGGCTTGCTTGAATCCTGATGGAGCAGTGAGCAAGGGACTCATGTCTGAGTATACCCTGCCACACCTATAGTGGCCAAAAACGATTCAGAAAAGGGGGTGGTGATGAACAGAGTGTCTGAATTAAGCAGACCACTCTTACCCAGTCCAAAGATCAGGGCTTGATCCATCACCGTTATTTAGCTCACTGCCCCATCCCAGCTCAGAACCTGGCTATATGCAAATTAGTCTGTCCCTGGCCCAGTGCATCATGGGAACAGGGCAGACCAAACTACCAAGCCAATTCTTCACCAGAAAGGAGACAAGCTACCGGGGACCGGTTTCTGGCATTTCAGCCTCGTCGGCCCGGCTTGCTTGAATCCTGATGGAGCAGTGAGCAAGGGACTCATGTCTGAGTATACCCTGCCACACCTATAGTGGCCAAAAACGATTCAGAAAAGGGGGTGGTGATGAACAGAGTGTCTGAATTAAGCAGACCACTCTTACCCAGTCCAAAGATCAGGGCTTGATCCATCACCGTTATTTAGCTCACTGCCCCATCCCAGCTCAGAACCTGGCTATATGCAAATTAGTCTGTCCCTGGCCCAGTGCATCATGGGAACAGGGCAGACCAAACTACCAAGCCAATTCTTCACCAGAAAGGAGACAAGCTACCGGGGACCGGTTTCTGGCATTTCAGCCTCGTCGGCCCGGCTTGCTTGAATCCTGATGGAGCAGTGAGCAAGGGACTCATGTCTGAGTATACCCTGCCACACCTATAGTGGCCAAAAACGATTCAGAAAAGGGGGTGGTGATGAACAGAGTGTCTGAATTAAGCAGACCACTCTTACCCAGTCCAAAGATCAGGGCTTGATCCATCACCGTTATTTAGCTCACTGCCCCATCCCAGCTCAGAACCTGGCTATATGCAAATTAGTCTGTCCCTGGCCCAGTGCATCATGGGAACAGGGCAGACCAAACCAATTCTTCACCAGAAAGGAGACAAGCTACCGGGGACCGGTTTCTGGCATTTCAGCCTCGTCGGCCCGGCTTGCTTGAATCCTGATGGAGCAGTGAGCAAGGGACTCATGTCTGAGTATACCCTGCCACACCTATAGTGGCCAAAAACGATTCAGAAAAGGGGGAGCTAAAAAACGGTGTTGGATCTAGCCCTGATCTCTTGACTGGGTGAGAGTACTCTGCTTAATTCAGAGACTCTGTCCATCACCACCCCTTGTTGTAAATTATTTGGTTCTATCAAGGCACAAGATGGCTGCCAACACTTCCTGGTTTGGAGTGTTGACAGACAGTGGCAGCCAATCAGCATGCCTTCCCAAGAAAGCTGCATGGTCATTGGCTGTCAACACTTCTAACCAGGAAGTGTTGGCATCCATCTTGTGCTAGTGTTGACAGACAGTGACAGCCAATCAGCATGCCTTCCCGAGAAAGCTGCATGCTCATTGGCTGTCAACACTTCTAACCAGGAAGTGTTGGCATCCATCTTGGGTCTCAGTAGACTGAGGCACAAGAAAGCAGAAAAACAAACGTGTAGAACACACAAAGGGGGCAGGGTAGAAACACCCTGACCCCCTAGGGCTGCTCAGGTGGTCCCACTAGGATATTAATATATTTAAATGTTATCCGCTAATAGAATTAGCATTTAAAAAACCTTGCAAATTCACTGAAAAAACTATAGGTTTAAGGTCTTATATAGTTAGAAATTAGCATTTAAAAAACCTGTGAAATTCACTGAAAAAACCATAGGTTTCAGGCCTTATATAGTTAGGAATTAGCATTAAAAAAACTTTTGAATATATAAAAACGTTATCCGCTAATAGAATTAGCATTGAAAAAACCTTGCGAATTCAATGAAAAAACCATAGGTTTCAGGCCTTATATAGTTAGGAATTAGCATTTAAAAAACCTTTGAAATTCACTGAAAAAACCATAGATTTCAGGTCTTATATAGTTAGGAATTAGCATTAAAAAAACGTTTGAATATATAAACGTTATTCGCTAATAGAATTAGCATTTAAAAAACCTTGCGAATTCAATGAAAAAACCATAGGTTTCAGGCCTTATATAGTTAGGAATTAGCATTAAAAAAAAACTTGCAAATTCACTGAAAAAACCATAGGTTTCAGGCCTTATATAGTTAGGAATTAGCATATAAAAAACCTTTGAAATTCAATGAAAAAACCATAGGTTTCAGGCCTTATATAGTTAGGAATTAGCATTTAAAAAACTTTGAAATTCACTCAATAAACTATAAGTTTTAGGGGTGTTATAGTTAGCTGGACATTTCACTCATACAAAACCATTGAAATTGCTCCTATATAGTTAGTTGGACAAACTATATTTCGCGCACCCGCAATCCACTGCTGATGATGTCACATATTACATCATTCATGACATGGTCAGTGACATCACTGATGACATCACTGATGACATCATCCACGTGACAATCACATACACCTTTTCATACACTAGTAAAATCTTTCATCACTCTTTGTAAAATACAGAGTATCATATATGAATCCATTGACACAGCAATACAAGTATCTAAAAACCCACTCAGCGATTCCTAGATGTATACACACATCTAATCACTTACCTGTAGATTCAATCATACATGCGGTCAATGAAAAATAGAACACTATCAAAAATACTTATACACCTATATCGTCATTACACACCAGCACACAACCTATTAAAATATGAAGTTATCCTACTCACTTATGCAAACAATGGATCATACTTACATACTTACTTAGCTACACACTTATACAAACACCACTTCATCTATTCATTTACATAGTAAGTCATACTTACTGTATTATAAAATCATTATTACAAGTATACAGTCATCCATATATTCACTTACAGAATCATTGAGTCTTATGAATACTTATTTATATACAAAAACTGACATATAAACTGACATATACACTGCCTTTTATTGTTCTACTTTGTTGGACATGCACCAAAGAGAAATATATTTGCTCATCACCACTCCCATAATGATATTCACTCACCCAAACAACTATTAGAACATGTAGTTTTAACTTCATATATCTACTGAATCAACTATTCACACATCTTTGGGCACTCACACACCCCCCACCGAACCACACACACATTCACTCTCCAATACAAATACTCAGTTAACTAATTAATAAGTAATATAGACTTTCACATAGCTAGTAACCAACTGGAGAACCAGTTTACACAACAACTGACAAAGTGATACAGACATTCACACAGTTTAGTCACTATCCACTATATTTAGTGAGACACTATACATTGTTAAAGTAAACAGTCAATTACATTGCTACTAAATCCTCCATCCAAATATTTATTTTTATATATCCACTCATTCTTCAATGCAAATTGCTATATATAATGCATATTTAAATAACGAAGCAAACCACATTCACTGGATGATGTCATCAGTGATGTCATTTGAGATGTCATGAGTGATGTCACTGACCATGTCACGAATGATGTAATATGTGACATCATCAGCAGTGGATTGCGGGTGCGCGAAATATAGTTAGTCCAACTAACTATATAGGAGCAATTTCAATGGTTTTGTATGAGTGAAATGTCCAGCTAAACTATAACACCCCTAAAACTTATAGTATATTGAGTGAATTTCAAAGGTTTTTTAAATGCTAATACCTAACTATATAAGGCCTGAAACCTATATATATATGTAGAGCTGTATATATATGATTTCCATATATATTTTTTATATTATTTACGGGGTCTCCGCACATGGGCAGGAATATTCAGTGCTTATGACTATTGATGGGGATCCCCTTGAAGAGAACAAAGCTTTACTGCATATCAAAAAAACCTCAAGTAGTGCTAAATTATAACTAATATAGTGTAATATTATCAACTGTACATATATAACCCTGATCTTTTTTGCAAAAAATAGACTTAAACTTCCCTGATAAATGCCCGGAATGTAAGTCAAGAGGAGGGAGTGGCAGAATGATAAGTTAGGGCTACACCATAGCAGTATGTGGTGAGTCCAACTACAAGAGTGCTGGGCATATCTACATTTAAAGCTAAAGTCAAAAAGCAAAAATAAAATGCGCAGTTTATGATTTTATCTGCTGGACGGAGAAGAACAATAGTTACTTACCTGTAAACAGGTGGTTCTCCAGTATTGGTGTCTTTCATAGATTCACATGCCTGAATCATTCCCCGTCGTCGGAGTGGGAGTCCCACGGTATATATAAAAGCAATAAATGCCATAAAACTTATAGCAAATATCAGAGATACCAAACCAGGAAGTAAAGTAGCACCAGCTACAGTAGAAAAAACTTCCACATTAGTGACTATCCTAGTCGTTATGTATTAGTCCAAACTGCGGCCAATCAGGCGAAAGCACGCACCAGAATGTCCTCCCCAGAGGCTCAGGCTCTCAGATTTTCTCGCACGGGAGTGAAACCCTAAAATGCCTGAGTGAGTCTCTGGGGGGAGGCGGGCGGGTTGCATGTGAATCTATGAAAGACACCAATACTGGAGAACCACCTGTTTACAGGTAAGTAACTATTGTTCTTCTCCAGTATTAGGGGTGTCTTTCATAGATTCACATGCCTGAATCAGAATAGTAAGCAGTACTCCTAACATAAGGCTCGTAGACGTCAGAGTATCAAATGCATATATATATATATATATAAATATAACAGAATAACAGTTATACACTATCTGAAAGAACGTCTAAAGAGCATATAGGAGGAGGAGGAAACAGAGGCTCACCTTATTTGAAAAGATTACGCAGCACTGCTCTTCCAACCGAAGCATCTGCGTCGTCTGCTGAATCTAGACAGTAGTGTCTAGTAAAGGTGTGTCTGCTAGACCATGTAGCAGCTCTGCAAATCTGTCGAAGAGGCACACCAGCAAAAAGGGCAGTGGAAGAGCTAACCGCCCTTGTAGAATGTGCTCTTGGCAAGGCCTGTAAGGGTCTACCAGCCTGCTGATGACAAAGTCCAATCGTTGAGGAGACCCATCTAGCAATGGTCTGTTTTGAAACTGCACAGCCCCGGCGTTGCCGCCCATAAGCCACGAACAGTTGGTCTGTCTTGCGGATGCCAGAAGTTCTGGAGAGATAAAACTTAAGACATCTTCTAATGTCTAATGAATGTAGTGCTCTTTCAGCCGTAGACTGTGGGGCTGGAAAGAATGTCTTGAGGACAACCGGCTCATTCAGATGAAAGTCCAGAGGCACTTTAGGCATGTACGTTGGATTAGTACGCAGTACCACTGAGTCCGTGGTGAATTGGATGAAAGGTGCTTTAGATGTAAATGCTTGAATATCGCTTACCCTTCTAGCAGATGTTAAGGCTAGTAACAACGACACTTTCCATGACAGAAATTTTAGGTCCACCTTATGGATCGGCTCAAAAGGGTGACGCATGAGCTGAGTTAGTACGACATTCAGATGCCATGCCGGAGGGGGTTTCCGGACAGGCGGAAACATGCGAAATAACCCCTTGAAAAATTGTTGTATGATCCTCACAGAGAACAAAGAGTTCGATCCATCTTGACGAAATCTAGAAATGGCAGCCAGGAAGACTTTAACCTGATGCGTGCGGGCGGAATTCCGCCCGTACGCTGGGAATCTGTAAAGTGCATGTTACATGACGAGCTGGGCTCGTCATGAGCGTGCGAGGAGGCTACCTCATGACGAGCCCAGCTCGTCATGAGCGTCGAAGGGGTTAAGAGTAGAATGTGCCAAACCCAATCTGGCCAAATGCAAAAAGAAAGGAAGGATTTGCTCCGGTTTTGCATGAATGGGATGTAGATCATTAGATTGGCACCATGCACAGAAACGTTTCCAATTCAGTTTGTAGGTTTTGATTGTGGATGGAGCTCTGGCTTTCGCCAGCACCTCTTGGCAATCTTGTGGAATGTTCAGGTGTGCAAATTCCATGTGCTGAGGAGCCAAGCTGACAATTTCAGCGAGTTCGGGTTCGGATGGTATACCCTGCCCTGCTGGGTGGAGAGAAGATTCGGAATGCGTGGAAGTTGGATAGGGTTGCATTCCGAGAGAAGGAGTAGCTCGGTGAACAAGTATTGCCTGGGCCATCGTGGAGCGATCAGTATCAGCCGGCATGGCTGCCTCTTCATCTTCCTGATAACTTTCGGGATCAGAGGTATCGGTGGAAAAGCGTAGGCGAATATTTGATTCCAATTCAGCGAAAGGGCATCCCCGCACGATTCCTTGTGGGGAACCCAGCTTGCAAAGTATGGGCATTTCCGGTTCTGATATGTCGCAAACAAGTCCAGATCCGGATGCCCCCATATCTGAAAGATGCGATGTAGAGAAGGTAGATGTAGTTCCCACTCGTGAGTGCAGCCCCCGGACCTGCTGAGAGAGTCCGCCAACACATTTGCGATTCCCGGAACATGGACCGCTGACAGATGGATATTGTGAGTCAGGGCCCAACTCCAGATCTCTTGTGCTTGTTGCGACAACCGGGCTGATTTTGTGCCACCCTGCTTGTTCAGATAATGCATGCAGGTGGTGTTGTCTGTCCGTATTAAAACTGTGGCACCTTGTAGAGTCGCTTGAAAGGACTTCAGGGCTAAAAATATGGTGTGCAACTCCAGCCTGTTTATGTGCCATCTCATTTGGATCTGGTTCCATTTCCCGCTGACCGTCATGCCTTGGAGGTGTGCACCCCAGCCTGTCATTGATGCGTCGGTCGTTACGATGAACCTGGGCACTTCCGTGAGGAAGGAGCATCCCACTTGTATGTTGGATCGGTGGGTCCACCATTGTATCGATTGTCGCATTCGTGGTGTAAGATGGATGATATCCTCGAAGGATCCTGATACCTGGAGCCACTGACGACTGAGCTCTTCTTGCAAGGGCCTCATCCGAAGACGACAGTTGGGGGTGAGAAGAATGCAGGAAGAAAGCATCCCGATGAAGGACTTGAACATGCGCACTGAAACGCACTTTTTTAATAACAGTGCCGCAGCGAATCGGTGAATCTTGTCCTGTCTTTCGTTTGAGATGAATACTTGGGCGAGCTTGGTGTCCAGTGTCGCTCCCAAGAAAGTGTTTCTTGTTGCTGGCGTGAGGTGTGACTTTTCGAAGTTTACAGAGAACCCCAGGTCTTGCATCAGTGCCAGTGTTGTTTGAACGTGATCTTGTGCCATGTCGAAAGAACTGGCCTTGATAAGGCAATCGTCCAGATATGGATATATTCGTATCGATTGCAACCGAAGATGGGCCGCCACTGGGGCCAGTATCTTCGTAAACACTCTGGGAGCTGAACGCAGTCCAAATGGAAGGACTTTGAACTGGAAGTCCCTGCCAGCCACTCTGAACCTCAGAAACTTTCGATGCCGTGGAAAAATTGGTACGTGGAAGTATGCATCCTGAAGGTCTAGTGTTGCCATAAAATCTCCCGCCGAAAGAAATTGGAGGATTTCTTGCAGTGTTAGCATCCTGAATGTGAGTTTCTTCAGGAACTTGTTTAGGGCACGCAGGTCGAGGATGGGACGCCATTCTCCCGACTTCTTGCGAATAAGGAAAAACCTTGAGTAGAAGCCTTTTCCTTTCTGATGATGAGGGACTCTTTCGATTGCACCCTTCCGGATCATGGTGTTGATCTGGACGAACAGCTCCTTGAGGTGCGCTGGAGGGGGTCCTCTTAGGGGGCAATTTGGGGGAGTTTTCACGAATTCCAAAATGTGTCCTCTGGCTACCACATCCAGGACCCATTTGTCTGTGGTAATTTTTGACCAATTTAAGTAATGTTGGGATATTTTTCCTCCAATTTGGTTCGGGTTGGCAAAAAGTGGTGGCAGGATGCGTACCTCATTTCTTATTGTCTCTTCCTCGATAATTAGATTTTCCTCGAGGTTGAGAGAAATTGCCTCTTCTCTGCCCATAAGTTTGCTGCCGATATGGCTGGAATCTTTGGTTTCCCTGGGCGGAAGAATAGGAGCGCTGTTGGTTGTACCCTCCTCTATTAGAGAAATTCCCTCTTCCTTTTGCTCCACGAAAGGAAGACTTCCGGTATTGCAGAGTACCCAGCGAACGTGCCGTTTCGGTATCTTTTTTGATGGCCTCCAGCGACTCATCAACAAGCTTTCCAAATAAGAATTCTCCATCAAATGGCATGTCTATAATTCTGGATTGGACCTCCTGTCGGAAGGATGTTGCTTTCAACCATCCTTGCCTCCTGAGAACAGCTGCACCCGCTAGCTGTCGAAATCCAGTGGCAGCAACGTCCACTGCAGCGTCAATCATTTCCGAGGAGACACACTCTCCTTCTTGAAGGATTTTCTTCGCTTCAGTTCGATCTGGCTCGGGCAGCTTGTCCATGTACGGCGAGATGTCCGACCACATCTGCCTATCGTATCGTCCTAGAATGGCTAGGGAGTTTGCGGCTCTGATGGTCGTAGCTGCAATAGTAGAAACTTTCGTCCCGATAGAATCAAGGCGCCTCCCATCCTTGTCTGGAGGAACAGAAACTTGAGACGTAGGATTAGAAGATCTCTTCTGCGCTGCCTGTGCTACCACAGAGTCTGCTTTAGCTTGTCCGATGAGGCATGCTGGAGAAGTATTTGGCGCCCTATACTTCTTATCTACTCTTGGAAGCACTGCTGGTAAAGAATTTGGCTTGGACATGATCTTTAGTCCCTCCTTCCAGATAAACTCTATAATTGGAATGGTCCAACTTTGTTTCTGTGGTGTAGTCTTGAAATCGTACAAGAAGCAATCCTCTTGCTTTGACTCCATGGTTATCATAAACCTCCTCGTTGCTCTATCCATGATCTTATGGAATGAGGCAATGTCCACAGGTGGTGACTCAGATGTAGTAGGTTCTGCCGGAGAGGGCGTGTTTGCATTATAATCCTCATACTCCGACGATTCTGACCCATTATCCAGTTCTCCTTCCTCTTGTTCTTCATGTTCTGAGAACTCTTCCTCCCGTGGCTGAGGAGCTGAACCTTCCGACGCAGCTAACGCTGGACGTCCGTCCTCCAACGGCACAGTAGTCAATGGTTGCGTCCGCTTAGAAAGCGGAGGCACTGTCTGAGGTCTTGGTGTAGATACTGTAGATTCACCAGACTCTGAAGGTGGGAAACGTCTGTAGTAGTCACTGAGCATGTACTGAAGATTGCGAAACAAATCGTCAGGCAACTGCCTATCCGGAGCAGGCCTGTCAGCATGTGAAGTGGGCTCAGTGTCCTCCATCTCCTCCTCTACATCCTCCTGCACCTTAATCCGGAGGTCAGATGGACTTCTAGCTGCCCCAAAATTCTCATCCTCATAGGATCCTTCCTCATCGGAATCCAAGAGTTTGTCTGGCACTACAAGCGTTGAAGAAATCGTCTCCGTAGTAGCTCTCTTCTGTAGCAGCGTAGCCGTAGTTGCAGGAGATGGCAATGGAATCCCTGCTGTGTGCGCTGACCAAACTTGCAAAGTAGTGCAGCTTGATAGAGGCGGCGTCGACGGAACATCCGTTTGCTGCAGAAACTGTTGTCTCGTCGACGGTATCGTCGTCGACGGGGTCGTCAACGGGGTCGTCGACGGGGTCGTCGACGGTAGCTTCGTCGACGCGGTGTTCGTCGTCGACGAAGATCTCTTCGTCGACGAGGTCGTCGACGGTAGCATCGTCGACGGGGACGCCGTCGAGGTCGTCGACGGTGGCTTCGTCGACGTGGATTTCTTCATCGACGAGGATTTTATCGTCGACGGACGGGCCGTCGACGTCGAAGGCTTCGTCGACGGTACCAACTTCATCGTCGACGGGGATGCAACCGTCGACCTCACAGACGTAGACGAGAGACTCGTCGACGGTACCTTGGCCGTCGTCGACGGGACAATTGTCGACGACGAGATAGGCCTGATCTGGACATGAACCAGTGTAGGCGATGAAGCTGAAGACATGACAAGAGTAGGCTTTGGTGAGGAGAAAGTCATAGTGCAGGTAGTAGACGTGGCCACATGAGAGGAAACACAGTCCTTTTTTGACGTTGAAATTGTCAATGGTGGCAACTGAGGAGGCGCAGAATTTGAAGATTTCTTGGGAACTGTATTTTTCCCAGACTTCTTAGAGGGCGTACTATCCCCTATAGTAGGAGGGAGAGTTTTACTTGAAGTACTAGGCCCCGCATCCTGAGAGGATTTAGCCTTCTTAGCCACCTTCGCCCTTAGAGATGAAACTTCTGTTTCAGCCTTCCTCTTAGTAGAAAGAGATGAAGAACCAGAGGCAAAGCTTCCTACCTCAGACAAAGGGTCATCCTTGTCCTTGAGTCTGTTGAGCCACAGTAGCAGACGTCCTTCTCTATCCCTGATGGTCTTAGGGGGAAGGTCCGGCAGATCTTGCACTCTTTTGCCTTATGGTCTGGATAAAGGCAATATAAACATTTTTTGTGGGGATCTTCCTTGAAAAGTCTTGGCTTCCCACAAGAATCACAGGCCCTGAACAGAAATTTTGAAGAAGACATCTGTGAAACTTGAAGAAACTAATAAATTAGAAGAAAAACTGAGCAGAGCTCAGGGAGACTCCCTTCACACGACGTGCGGTAGAAAATCTGAGAGCCTGAGCCTCTGGGGAGGACATTCTGGTGTGTGCTGTCGCCTGATTGGCCGCAGTTTGGGCTAATACATAACGACTAGGATAGTCACTAATGTGGAAGATTTTTCTACTGTAGCTGGTGCTACTTTACTTCCTGGTTTGGTATATCTGATATTTGCTATAAGTTTTATGGCATTTATTGCTTTTATATATACCGTGGGACTCCCACTCCGACGACGGGGAATGATTCAGGCATGTGAATCTATGAAAGACACCCCTAATACTGGAGAATGACCATACCCTATATGCATGCTGAACTCCCTAAGGTAGAGGGATTGATCTGAGAGATAGAAAAGTATCGGCTAGTACAGAAGATTTGTATCAAATTTATCTGTTAAGATTATAATTTAGAGGAAGATCTAGCAGACTGGAGGACATACATGCAGAACTGATATATTCGCCTGAAAATCTATCGCAATACCTAGATTTGGGACTGGTGGTTCACTTGTATCTAAACCCAGAAGAGATCCCACTGTTCCCCACCCTAAGTATATGAGTAGGACTGGCAGTACTCAAAGAAGAGAGTCGGCGAGATTACCCACAGGCATGTGTAGGAAGATTCTCACCTGTCCAGAAGTAGGAGTATTGAGTGCATCGCCAGAAATCTACCCAGATGTGATGTTATATAATCAAATGTGAAAAGCACTTCTGCGTATTGGACTGATGATCTTATTTTGTAATGTCCATAGTATGTTGCCATTATTTGTATACGTATTTCATTCCCTGTGTTGAGGTTATGAAGAGTGGGAAAAAACTAATAAAGAAATGTTTTAAAAAAATTGCACAGCAATCTTGGAATAGGCAAACTAAAAGAAAAGAAAACACACAGAAAAGACAAACAAGGAAGAAAAATAAAAAGATGAGGCTCAGGTAAACGGAAGAAGCCCATAAGTGTGATAGAGAAAAATGAGAATGGGTGAATCAAAGTCTGAACTTCATGCTGCATTTCCGAAGCAGATTAAAGTATTATTAAGTGTATGCCTTAATTGGTCACACTGTAAGATTTTGTCTGAGACTTTTCATAATCAACCAAAATAAGTAAAAAGACTTTCTTATCATTTAAAAACAGGTGTGTAATACAAGGTTTTAGACGCTTACCTGTCCCCATGCATACATGTTATTATGGGTTTGTGAAGGATTCACTTTAGAAAGCAAGAAGCGGGCCTGAAAAGAGAAAAGCAAATACATTGCTTGCTTATCAGTATTCATTTAGAGCAAACTCGTTTTGGCACAGATTCTGCACATCTTGACATCACAGAAACTAAAGCAAGGATGCAGTGCTAAGGTTTTATTGATATCCACAATTAAAGGAAGGAGTTGGTTACAATGGCTATGCTGGCTTGTGAATGCTACTTTGTTGATAGACATTCAACAACAGGTTAGCATCAAAGGCTGCAAGCACTTCAAGCTATGGAGTGCCACCTGTGGTTAATCAGCTTCTTAAGGAATATTGCCAACTAATCCATAAGAACACGTTTATCACATAAGATTCTAATTATCTATAGCATTTCATCTCCTTATCCAAGAGACCATTCAGTTTTATTTGTGTGTTATGCGCCATAACTTTACTAAAACATCAATAGCACATTTGAAATTGGAGGACAGAACAAGAAAATATTTGTCTTCCAGACATTTACTCACCTGTAACATTGGTTTTCCAGAATGAATATTTTTACCAAATGGCATACAAAACTACAGTAGCTGTAGACAAGAAAGATGCTGTGCATCCAACAAAAACAGTGGGCGTATAGTCTCATGTTAACAGTATGAACAGATATGAAGTGGTGCTACTACAATGCCAAAACACCGCAGCTACCTCAGGTTGTCAAAAAAGCTGACAGACGAATGGCTCCAGCTCCCATAAGATAAACAAAGATGGCATCGGAGCACTCTATAATGTAATTAGAAGAAAAGTCCAAGGTTCACAGAGTCTTGTTGTTGAAGCTGTGTTTGCATTTGGTCCTGAAAGTCAACAGAGAGAATAGGTTATCTATACAGCCAACGAGTGTTTTGTCCATCGGACTTCCTCAAGGCTGTAAACAAATTTATTTAAGGCTAGGGTTATAATAGATATACTATGTAGAAAAATACAATAGTCAACATACAATTATTTTAAAAGCCGCTTGAACAAGACTCTGTGAACCTTGGACTTTGCTTATAATCATGGTTTAAAGTGCTTTGATGCCATCTTTGTTTATTTTCACCAAATATTTTACCTATCAATTTTCTTGTAGAGTGATGCAAGAGGAGCTCAGTGTATACCTCTTTCATAGAGATTCTGCTGCAGATGGGAAACTACAATGCAGATAACATTTTAATGACTTCAAACTCAGAAACAATCCAGTACCGAATAGAAAATTTCGGTCATATGAAAAAGTTGATATCCTTCAGAAACAGTAATTCTTGTGGATACTATAGCTATCTGCAGATTCCTCTCCCCCTTTTTTTTTTTTTTTTTCAAACAGAAATTTATTGCAGTTTTTATACGTACCATTCATATTCATATACATGAGGGTAAGATAATAGGTGAAATATCACTATGAGCATTACAGTACACGTAACCTGAACTGAGCAGTATCCGTTTCATATTCAGGCATACATGTCATGCAAAAGTAACCACAATCCCATTTCTCTCCCCCAACAACTTTCTGCCATCCTCCTAAGATTAATGTGATATTATGGGGTTGTCATCATCGCAAGAACATGTAAAGTGGATAAGGTAAGTAGGGAGGCCCTGTTATTGCTCAAAGCCGCAAGCTAGAGTATGGCATCAGATCAGGTAGTTACACCCACCCTGGAACATGAGCAGAAACAAGTATGATTGGACAAGAAGATTAGGGTATGGTAGGGTACACTGTGGGGGTAGGGGAGTGCGGCAACATCCCTTGTGCGGACCCATCATGTAGGTGTAAGGCGGCTGTAATGTTGCTCTAGTGTACACATTCCTGTACTTTAAATGCTTACATTAAGGTAACCCACTCCAGAGATATCGACCTCTCACGTAGTCCCCTATATTCCTCTCAAGGATTGCAGCACTTTCCGCCAGTCCCCAATGCGCAACCTCCTCCCTCCATCATGCAACAGAGGGGACCCACTGGGATTTCCAGTATCTTGCCAGCAATCGTATCGCCAGCAACAAAGTTAAATCTGCAAAACAAGAAGTCACCATGGTTGATTTGGGATATAAACGTAGGATACACTGTTCTAGCGCACACCAATGGTCGTTCCCTGTCAGAACTAATAGGGATGTCCCTACTTTTGATCAGTAAACTGCTAGTGAAAGACAGGCACATAACATGTGTACAAGATCTACGTCCAGTGCGAGGCATCTGGGGCAACCCGCGGAGGCTGCGGGGAAAATCACATTAATTATGTGGGGCAATGAAGTAGGCCCTGTGGAATATAGATTAATGTATGAATTTAAAATGAGAATTGCACAACCTTCTTGGGGTACTGAAAAATTAAGGACCATTCTTTATCCGTGATCACCCTGTTAGTGTCCGCCTCCCACCTCCGCTTGACTGACTCTATGGGAAGCACAAGATGAGCACGGTGTCCACGATATAGACTTCTAATCAGGTGTCTGCCATGTCCCATAGTATGTAGTGCTTGCAACAACTCATGTGTCACCGGCTCGGTACCGTGGACCCTAGTATATCAGGATCATGAGAATGATAGGCATACACTAAATAGTACGTATGTCCTTTGTCCAGCCGGACAGGATTTTATTAGTTTCAGTGTTTGGCAATAGTTCATATAAACAACATATATACACAAGTGGGCACGACCCGTGACCCACAGAAGACAAGACAAAACAAGAAAGGAATTTTTATGCAGGGGCACATAAGGCGGTCTGTACTAATATTTAGTTGGCAGACTTGATTCTGTTTCAGTACACCATTGTAACATTTTGTAACATTATTTAATACATATGGTGCTCTATGCTTGACGACGTTTCGATGCCTCAACTTAAATAAAGGGCATCATCATCAGGACAAAAATTATAAATCATGTTTGTCTAGAAAGCATTTTAAAGAAATTCAGCTTGGCGTTCATCTGGTTTAGAACAGTGGGCGCGGCAGCATTGGCCGGGATGAATTGGAAAGAATCTTGCACAATGGCAGGTCGGGTGAGGTTCTGGCGGTCTTATCTTTCCAATTCATCCCGGCCAATGCTGCCGCGCCCACTGTTCTGAACCAGAGGAATGCCAAGCTGAATTTCTTTAAAATGCTTTCTAGACAAACATGATTTATAATTTTTGTCCTGATGTTGATGCCCTTTATTTAAGTTGAGGCATCGAAACGTCGTCGACCATAGAGCACCATATGTATTAAATAATGTTACAAAATGTTACAATGGTGTACTGAAACAGAATCAAGTCTGCCAACTAAATATTAGTACAGACCGCCTTATGTGCCCCTGCATAAAAATTCCTTTCTTGTTTTGTCTTGTCTTCTGTGGGTCACGGGTCGTGCCCACTTGTGTATATATGTTGTTTATATGAACTATTACCAAACACTGAAACTAATAAAATCCTGTCTGGCTGGACAAAGGACATAAGTACTATTTAGTGTATGCCTACCATTCTCATGATCCTGATATACTAGGGTCCACTGTTCTTTAAAATATACTACTGCCCAAGGTCCCTAGTACTACTCCCTTTGGGTTCTCCTTGTTCTTTATAACACCGGCTCGGTATCGTCCAGAGACCAATACACACAGACATATCCGACAGTGCTAGTGTGTGTTACAATAGTGTGTCTGGCAACCCATAAGCCTGCGTAGACTCCAGGTGTGGCATTAACCAAGAGACAGCACCTCCCCTTGATCCCAGAGATGCAACATCCCAGCTGTCAAGGTGCCCAAAGGTGTTGGGAGGGCGCACAAAGGTATATTATGTGCATAGGGTAGCAGTAAGTGTGTGTATATCATAAGGCAAGTTTCCAATAAAAGAGAGCTACACATAGCAAAAGGGGGCCCCTGGTGGGCAGAGAAGAGCCCGGACGCACAAGTTACTTACCTTCAGTAACGATATATCTGTAAGAAACAGTAGTTAGTGTTAGATTCCTTACCTTAGAATATCCCCAGGCGTCAGACTGGATCCGGAAAGTTTTGCGTAGCAGTACCCTTGCGCGTCGGTAGGCGTTGTCCGCGACTCTACGTCCGTCGTCGGCGCCGTGATGACGTCGTCGGAGTACTTAGACGCCGCGCTCGCGCACTGACGTCATTTCTTATACATAGCTTTTCCGCGTCAGAAACGCAGAGCCAAGATAAAAACCGACACTGGTGCCATGAAACTAGGGCCCTCAAAGGAATGACCTTAACCCTAGATATCGGTTCACAGAACGGGGAGGATGGGTGGGGCGGTAAGGAATCTAACACTAACTACTGTTTCTTACAGATATATCGTTACCGAAGGTAAGTAACTTGTGCATCTGAAAGAAACAGGTTAGTGTTAGATTCCTTACCTTAGAATAGATACCCCAGCAATACCAACCCCGGTGGTGGGTCTGCGAACCAAGATCACACAAGAAAGTCCTGGAGCACGGAACGGTCAAAGAAGCCATCTCTCTGGACTTGGCTGTCCAGGCAGTAGTGTCTAGCGAACGTGTGCAGCGAGGCCCACGTAGCTGCCTGACAGATGTCCTGCAAGGGGACTCCCCGACCCAGGGCATTAGTAGCTGCCGTGGCCCGAGTGGAGTGGGCACGCAGCCCCACCGGAGGCTCCTTCTTAGCCAGAGAATTACAGGCCTTGATGCACAACACGACCCATCGAGAAATGGTGCGTTTTTGCACTGCCCGTCCCTTCTTAGCGCCCACGTAACCAACAAAGAGCTGGTCGTCCACCCGGAACTGGCGTGTGCGGTCCAAATAAAATGAGAGCGCACGTTTTGGGTCCAGACGGTGGAGCCTCTCTTCCTCTTTTGAAGGATGCGGAGGCGGAAAGAAGGTGGGCAAGGTGATGGACTGCCCGATGTGGAAGGCTGTAAAAACTTGGGCAGGAAAAACGGACGTGTTTTTAAGACAACTTTGTCCGGATGGACAGAAAGGAAAGGAGGCTTAGAAGAAAGAGCCTGTAGCTCGCTCACCCTCCTGGCAGAGGTGATGGCAACCAGGAATGCAGTCTTAAGAGTAAGAAGACGGAGAGGACAATTGTGAAGTGGCTCAAAGGGAGCACACATCAAATAAGTTAGAACAAGGTTCAAGTCCCACTGAGGCATCACAAAAGGAACTGGAGGAAACATGTGAGTGATGCCCTTCAAGAATCTATTTACAACAAGGGACTTGAAAAGAGAAGGTTGATCAGGAAGCCTTGAGAAGGCTGAAATGGCAGTGAGGTAGCCTTTGATAGTGCCCAGAGCAGAGCCCTGCTGGGCAAGTGAAAGAAGAAAGAGGAGAACCTCTGAAAGAGGGGCAGAAAGGGGATCCCCAGCCTTTGCTGTGCACCATGCCACAAATCTGTTCCACCTGCAGGCGTATACCGTTTTTGTGGAGGGACGCCTGGCTGCCAGAATGACATCACAGACTTCAGGAGGCAAGTCAAATGGCCTCAACTGCCACTGCTCAATCTCCACGCATGGAGGTGGAGGCTGGGCAGGTTCGGGTGGAGGACCGTCCCCTGCTGCTGCGACAGAAAGTCCTCCTGAAGAGGCAGACGAATCGGGGGATCGACTGACTTGCTGAGTAGCTCGGGATACCAGTATCTTCGTGCCCAGTCCGGGGCCACAAGGATGACTTGGGCCCGGTCGCGCCTGATCTTCAGCACTCCGGGCAGAAGTAGTATAGGCGGAAAGGCGTACAACAGACCGCAACTCCACTCGCGACGAAAAGCGTCGCCGAGCGAGTGCCGCCTTGGAAATTCTAACGCGCAGAACTGATGACATTGCGCATTCTCTTCTGTGGCGAATTAATCTAACCAAGGCTCTCCCCACTGCCGAAAGAAACCTTGCGCCACGTCAGAGTTCAGACGCCATTCGTGATCCATCATTCACCGACGGCTGAGTTTGTCCGCCCTGGCATTCAGGAAACCTGCCAGGTTTTGAACCACCAGGGTGACGCCCTGGTGTTCCAGCCATTGCCAGAGGCGCAGAGCCTCCTGGCAAAGGGTCCATGACATGGCGGTGGTGTTGTCTGTGAACACCTGCACCACACTTCCCCGAACAGAGGGAAGGAATGCCTTCAGGGCAAGCCAGATCGCCCGCAGCTCCAGAAGATTGATGTGGAACCAGGACTCCGCCGGAGACCAGAGGCCTCTGATCTGCGCCTCTCCCATGTGGCCCCCCCAGCCCAGGAGGGACGCATCTGTCACAATTACGTGCTCCGGTTGGGGTAGGGAGAGGGATCAACCGCTGACCCAATCGCGGTCCGTGAGCCACCAGTGCAACTGTCTCGCAGTGCCCTCTGAGATCAGGACATGGTCGGACAGGTTGCCCTGATGCTGGGCCCACTGAAACTTCAGGTCCCACTGCAGAGCCCACATCCGCCACCTGGCGTGATGCACCAGAAGGATACAGGAGGCCATCAGCCCCTGAAGCCGCAGCGTCAACCTGACCGAGACCCGGGATAAAGGCTGAAAGATCGGAGTCAGAGCCTGAATATCCCGAATCTGCTGTTCGGGAGGATAAACCCGAAACTACGCCGAATTCAGAACCGCTCCGATGAAGAGGAGCTTTTGAGAGGGACACAGGTGTGACTTCGGCACATTGATGGAAAACCCCAGCAAGTGCAGGAGGTAGGCCATAGTCTGGAGGTGGCTGACGACTGTCTGAGGCGAGCCCGCCTTCAACAACCAGTCGTTGAGATAGGGGAAGACTGACACCCCTAATCTGCACAGATGATCTGCGACCACCGCCATCACTTTCGTGAACACCCGTGGGGCGCTGGTAAGGCCAAAGGGGAGCACGGTGAACTGAAAGTGCTCGTGGCCTACCGTGAACCGCAGGTAACACCGGTGGGCCGGCAGGACGGGGATGTGGAAAAGGGCGTCCTGCAAGTCCAACGCCACCATCCAGTCTCCGGGGTCCAGGGCAGCTAAGACCTGAGCCAAAGTCAGCATCTTGAACTTCTCCTTCCGGAGGAAGCCTTTGACGTTCCGCAGGTCCAAGATAGGGCGTAGGCCCCCTTTGCCCTTCTTGGGAACCAGAAAGTAGTGGGAATAGCAACCACACCCTACTTCTGGCCCAGGAACACGCTCGATGGCCCCCTTGGCCAAGAGGGCTGATACTTCCTCTTGCAGAAGTTGCAAGTGATCCCCCGACATGCAGTGGTACTGTGGTGGCATGGCTGGAGGGGTCCCCTCGAAGGGGAGGGAGTAGCCCCTTTGGACGATTTGCAGCACCCACCTGTCCGAAGTGATGTCGCGCCAGTGGAGGAGGTGATGGCGAACCTTGCCCCCCACTGGCGTCGAATGGGCCTGAAAGCTCAGACTAGGAGGGCTTTGAGGCAGATGTGCGGGGGTGGGTGTGGGCTGGCCTCGCCGTTGTCCCCTGGCACGCCGCCGCTCTGGATGTTAAACTGCGGCCCGTGGCTGGCAGGACGTAAAGGGGCACTCCTTCCTTGGCCACGAAAGGAGCGAAAGGCAGAAGATGGCGGACGCTGGCCCGACAAGCTCAAGGACTTGTCCGTAGCCCTGGAGTCCTTGAAGCGTTCAAGCGCATGATCTGCCTTGCCACCACAGAGGTGGCTGCCATCAAACGGCATGAGGGTGTTCAGGACATCAGGCGAGAAGTTGGCGGACGTCAGCCAGGCGTGGCGGCGAACCGCCACCGTCGTTGACATCGCCCTACCCAGCTAGTCCATGGTATCCAGCCCACATCGAATGGAATACCACGCTGCGTCTAGTCCCTCCACAAGGGCTTGAGCGAGCTTTGCCCGGGCCCCCTCCGGGCAATCCAGCAACACGGCCGCAACAGTATCCCACAGAGAGTGGGTGTAACGGCCCAAAAGGCAAGCGGTGTTGACTGACCGCAACCCCAAACTGAGGGAAGAGAACAGTTTATTGTCAAACTGTTCATACCTTTTGGATTCCCGATATGGAGGTGCAGTCGGGAATGCAGACTGGGAAGTAGTGGCCTGGATAACCAGGCTCTTGGGGGTGGGGTGGGTGGACAGAAAACTAGGGTCGCCCGGAGCCGGGTGGTGGCGCCTGGCGACGTTCCTATCTACAGGGGAAACTAGCGGGCCTGGACCAGGTGCCCAACAGGACGTCCGTAAGAGCCTTATTAAACGGCAGTAGAGGCTCCGGAGAGCCTGCCTGTGGTTTAAGGACCTCAGTGAGGATGTTAGACCTCACAGTCGCGACGGGGAGCTCAAGAGCCAAGGCCTTGGCCGCCCTCGTCAGCACCACACTATAAGCAGCCCCCTCCTCCGTAGCCACGGTAGGAAGGGAGACAAAGCCAGTGTCAGGTGAAGTGTCGAGACCACTGGCTTCCCCTAGCTCGTCTGTCCAGTCCTGAAATGACCGACACGCCCGTGTCAGAGGGTGTTCAGACCCCTCCCAGTCACCCTCGCCCTCCATCTTCTGAAAATCAGGTGCAAAGGATGGAGCCGGATCATAAGAATTGCTCTCCTGCTGGCGTCGAGTGACGCCGGTCCGATGCCGGATCCAGACCGAGGGAAGAACCAGGGACGGCCTCGGGGGCGACACCCTAGGGGTCGACGCCGGCAGGGTCGTAAGGTCGACCAGCGGCGACCCGGATCCGGAACCGGATCCAGCTGGGCCCTGTGGCGCCGGGACCGAAGTTGGCGACGGCGCCGGGGCCGAAGCACCCGGCCCGCTTGGGCTCCCAGCCGGGACCGTGGGTCCCGAAGGCACCACGGAACCCGACGGAGGAGAGAGCGACCTCATGGCCATGAGGAAGGCATCGATCTCCTCTGGCGTCGCGTTCGGCCCAGGGACCGGCAGATATGGAGCAGGCCGCGACGCCTGCGGCTCTGGAGGAGCCGCGTGGGCGGTGTCACCCGAACCCCCGGCCGCATCACGCGAGCATCGGGGAGAGTCGGCTCTTCGACAAATGGTGACGACTCGCCGAGCTTCGACGACTGTGGCCCTGCGACCGGTCCCTCGACCCCCTCCTGTACCGGGACCGTGAGCAGGGTGGGGCCGACTGCCGTATCTCGAGGCGCTTACGATACCGCTCCCGCCTTGCCTTCGACGTCAGAGCCCGGCAGTCGGGGCACGACTTGTCGTCGTGGTCGGCCCCAAGGCAATAGAGGCACCGGTGGTGGAGATCGGTAACCGACATTAGTCGGTGGCAATCGGTACAGGGCTTGAACCCGGGCATCCCTACCGGCACCGAGAGTCGTAAAGACTCGAAGAGAGATCAAAAAGGATCGAAAAAAGTTTTGTCAAAAAGTGACTAAAGTACTGCTTTTTCCGGATCTGCGCTTGCCGGCGCAGAAAAAAGAAGAACTGACTTCAGCGGGCGAGGGCGGCGTCTAAGTACTCCGACGACGTCATCACGGCACCAACGACGCCGACGACGGACGCGGAGACGCGGACAATGCCTACTGACGCCTACTGACGCGCCAGGGTACTGCTCCGCAAAACTTTCCAGATCCAGTCTGACGCCTGGGGATACTCTAGGGTAAGGAATCTAACACTAACCTGTTTCTTTCAGATAAAGTAGTTTGTGCAATTATCCACTACAGAGCATGCAGGTGGTATACCCAATTTCCTCCAGGTTGTGGCCTGCAATCCAAAACGCTAACCATTGTAGCTGTCCCGCTATACTTTAGGACTTCAGGTCTGGCGGCAACTGCAGCTTTGCCAGGCTAAGTCTGCGATGGCCAGTGCACCAGACTAGATCTATTAACAAGGAGTTTAGCATGCGGAACAATCGTGGAGGAACCAGGTTCGGTAAAGTCACAAAGTAGTAAAGGGAGCATAACCAATTTAGCCAATGCCAGGCAGCCGGCCACCAACAGGGGCATGGTAGTCCAAAGATCCACCTTTGATCTGAGTGAAGCAATCGTCCGGAGAACATTGCTATCTAATATATTTGTTAGACTGCGGTACACCTGCACACCGAGTTAGTGAAACGATTGTGCAGCCACCTGGATCTGCAGAGGCCCGAATGAAACCAAGGGATCCCAATAGGTATAGTTAAAGGAAAACACATAGGATTTACCCGCATTTGTACTAAGACCTGACAAGTTGCCGAATTCAGACATCAGCTGGGTTGCCTCACTCAGGTCACCCCGTGGGTCATTAAAGTATAGTACCATAGTCCTTAGAGCGATATCTAATGGAGCGTGCGTTCTATAGAGATCCCTCCCAACCCACAGTCCTCTGATGGAAATACTGTGCAAGAGGATCCACTGCTAAAACAAACAATGGCGGAACAGTGGACAACCTTGTTGTGTCCCTTGTGACACCCGATAAGGGGCAGAAATATAGGATCCCATTTTAGCTCTTTCTGTGGGGGCCGAATATAGCATATGCTGGGGGTATCCCGTAAGTGGTGAGCGCTGACAGAATGAAATCCCAAATGAGGGAACCAAAAGCCTGCCTGATATAGAGGGAAAGCATTCGGTGAATATGCAATGTTCCTTCATCGCGCCCATAATGTGGAACAGTTGATGCATGTTTAAGGAGGTCCTGCGATGGGGGGCAACGCAACACTGGTCCACATGCAACAAATGGGGGAAGTAGAGAGCGCAGTGGGCATGCCAGGACCCCGCTAAGGATTTTATATTCAGTATTCAACAATGAGAGGGGCCTATAAGAGGACATGTTGTTAGGTGATATGCCGGGCTTAAGAAGGGATGTCACTAGGGCCTCTCGAGTCTAAGGAGGAAGAGCTCTTTCTTCTAGTGAAACATTACATAGCATGACGTGGCGGGGAATCAGACTTGTGGCATTTGTAGAGTAAAATTCCATTGGCAATCTTTAGTGCCCAGTGTTTTATTCCAAGCTAGTTCCTTGATAGGGCCTTGTATCTTATTCGCAGATATGGGAGCCACAAGGACTTCCGATTAGACGATGCAATCTGGGGGAACGTTAACCGATTTCAGTAGGTTATTGCAGCCAGTTTGACAGAGGGTGGAGCACTATATAAATCAGTATATTAATTCCACAATGCGGCATTTATTTCTAATTGGGCAGTAACTGGACTGTGACGCGGTGTATGTATTAGGAGGATAGGGGTAGGCGACAGTTCGAGTTTAATAAAGCAGGTGAGTAGCGGGCCTGACTTCTCTGCTTCTGTATGCGTCTTATGAGTGTAAGTTCTATGGTCTATAAGCCAGAGGTGTTCTAGGAGTTGAGCATTATTCACTTGTGCTTCCTAGAGTTGGGAAGCAGAGTCCGAATTTTGTGCCGTTGCCAGCTCCATGGGCTCAAACTATTCTCTACTCAAGTAAGCTCCTGCAAGATCTCCCCCTGAGCACCTATCAATGTATTAATGGCCGCACACCGCACTACCACCTTGAAACCGTCCCATCCAATTAGTGTGAATGATGCTGTTCCGTTTAATGTCTATAAAATATGTGTCAAGGGTTGTCGCCAATGTATCATAGAACACCGTGCCTTCAAGAAGCTGCAGTTGGAGGCGCCATGTGGGGATAGGAGCCTGAACCTAGCCCCATGCCAGTGTGATCTTCAACAGGTTATGGTCTGACAGTGTCTTACCAAGGCATGTGGAATGGGAACCCTGAGGCTGTAAAGAGGAAGCACAGAGGAACCTGTCAAGGCGGGAATGTAATGTGTGCTGGCAGGAGTAAAATGAGTATTCCCTCATCCCTATATTGTGGACACCCCAGACATCAGCAAGGGCCCAGCTTGCCACCCACTGCTGCAAGGCCTTGGATTGTCCAGTCGAGCCCTGCACTTGGTGGAGAGTGGGGGGGGGAGGGCAAGGGGGACAGGGGGGAGGGTTGGAAGCGATCCAAAAGAACCTCTATCATTGCATTAAAATCCCCTTCTAGCACCCAGAGGAGATGTGCCCAGTCTGCCAGCGTCATAAACAAGTAGAATAAAAACACGTACTGCTCATGATTTGGTGCACAAATGCAGCCTAACACAATCGGTGCATTTTTCAGGCTTCCATGCAACAGCACATAGCGGCCATGTGTGTCAATTATGGATTCTTTGATCGAGAAGGGGACTCCTGCCTGCACCTAAATCGCAGCTCCCCTAGCATAAGGTGTGAAAAAGTTGACCCCTCCATTTTTTTCATAGCTTCTGGGCTTCCAATAGGGTGAGGTGAGTCTCCTGGAGGTAAGCAATGTGTGCTCTTCACCTGTACACCATTATCCTTAAAGTTACCACCATGGTGTGTGCCCTTCACCAAAGCACTCTTTTTCCCTTGTTGGTAAGGGATCCAGCATTTATACCCTGGAGTCTCAGAGACCCCCCCTGAGAGAGTCTGCAGCACCAAGGGAGCCACAACAGCAGAGGTGTGGAAATGGCGCTCCTTGCGAAAGCACTCCCTCTGCCCTTGTTGAGGAGGGGTACAGTATTTATGCCCTGGAGTCTCAGAGACCCCTCTGAGAGAATCCACAGCGTAAAGGGAGCCACACACAGCAGAGGTGTGGGAATGACACCATTTCCACGTTTTTTCCTCCTCTCCTGGTTATGTTTCCTTCACCCTTCCCCACCTCTTTCCCTCTTTCATTCTTTGTCTACCTCCCCTGCTCCTATCCTGTCCCCTGAATCTCTACCCTTGCCTGCTTTTTCCCTTACATATTTGTTTTAACGCATGTAACTACGCTCCAGCAATTTGTAACTATACTCTGAAACTGTGTAACTTGTAACTATGTAACTAGTAATTATGCTCTGAAACAATGCTCTTCCTCATGTAAAGCGCTCCGATACCTCTGGGTCTAGCCAGCGCTATACAAACCTTTTCAAATAAATAACTAAATACATAAATAAAATAAATAAACCCAGTCCCCAGACATTCCAGGTGAGAATGTTATAAGCATTCAGTGTAGTGGCCATGATAGTGTGTGTTCCAACAGCCTGTGTTAGTCCCTTGCTGTTGATACACTGCGCCCCAATCATTGATAACAGACTTAAACATAAGAACCATCTTCCCCAATACACCACCCAGCGATCGATTAAAATTGGTTTGACCAAATAACCATGTAGAACAATACATGAGAAACAAAGAAAACCACAGGCCTACGCTTATAAGGTACATTGTCCAAGCTGGACCCAGACTGCAACTGATAGATAATTGGCAATGTGATATTTGAAAATGGAGGCATAACATATAACCAGATCCCCAAGTATAACATAGGAAAATGACAGGGTGAAACAGTACAGACACCGCCCAATAAACAATCCCACCCTGGGGAAAGTATATAGTAAGGATAAATGGATATCAGTCTTGGGCCCACAAGACCCATTGTATCAACATCTCTAGGCATCTTCAGTTCAACAACCATGAGCCTCAGTATTGGGGTATACTCACAATCTTTCAGCCCTGCAAGTTATAAGCCACATGTGGTGTTATTGAGGGAAAGAGTGCCATGCTGCCATCTGTGTCTACGTCCGAGGCACTTCTTCTCGATGAGCTGGAACTGGAGCTATAAGTCGCGATATGTAGTGAAGACGCCAATATTATGGCCGCCCTTTGACTCTCAAGGGTCTGGTGGGGGGACGACACGATTTTTGTGCGGTCTATGGCAGCCATACCATGTCACTGGGACAGACGTTGGGGCTTTGGAGGTGTTACTTGCTGGTGGTCCTGTCTGTGGGAGTCCGGAAAGTTGTGGTCAAACTATGTTCCAGCGGCCTCAGGAGTATCGAAGAAGTGAGGCAGTTGCTCATGGAGAACTTTAAGTTTAGCTGGGAAAATTAAAGTGTAAGTGAGAACAATTGTGCGGAGATGGTGCTTCATATCCACAAACGAGGAGCACTGAACAGTGATGGTATAATCTGGAAACTGTGAGATTTGTGCACCCTCAACAATGAGTGGTGCATTCTCCCTCACCACCCGAAGCAGCTGGTCACGGTTCCTATAGTCTAAGATCTTTGCCACAATAGGTCTCGGGGGTGCACCAGGTGTGGGTGCCTTCGTTGGCGCACAGTGCGCCCTTTCCACTGTGAAACGGTCTGATAGGGCCTGTCGGGGACACCACAGTGCATAGCCAGGTCTGCACAAATTGCGGCGGATAGGAGCTTTCTGGGCCCTATATACTATACGTACATTATTCTGGGCGCCCTCCCCTCTGTGTCTTCAGTGCGATATTAGAGCTGGTCCACTGGTCTTCGCAATTGTGACACTACAGAGGTTTGGTCCGCCAGGCCTGGCTCCAATATTGACAACGATTTATCGGTAGTGTGAACTGTCCGCCAACTTACGGTGCTCATCCTTTAGGATGCTTATGTCCATTTCCAGTTGCTGTTCCATAGCGGCTCTATAGTCATGAATCTCCTGTGGCATAATGTCCAGCTCGTCTAGTGGGGGTGGCCCTATTGTGGGGAGTATACAATCTGCTGGTATAAGATTAGATGAGCAGTCTGAGGTCGGGGAACAGGAGGGAAAGCTCTTATCCTGGCCAGGGGGTTGAGCTTGGTGCGACCCATTACAATTGCTTGCTGCAGATGCCCCCCCACCCAACAATTCAGATATAATGCAATACAGTTGCAACCCAGGTGGGCTGGGGAACCCTAAAGTTTCAATTGCCCTGTCCTCTTAAGCTACCTTGGAAGTTATAGGCACCGAAGGGGCCTGTGGTGACTCTCACATAAGCCCTGGGTGTGTCCTTGAGGCTGTAGGTACCCAGGTAAGGTGTCAAAGCCAGTACAATGTCAATGGACATTGAAGATGCACCTGTGTAGTAAAGGCCCCATGTGCGTCACTGTGGGCACCAAGTGCATGTGCCAGGCCTATCCTCAAAGCAGGCTAGTATCTCCTTCTGGCCTTCTATGCGGCGCCGCCATGCAACATCTGACCTCACAGGCCCTCAACAAATCACTGGGTGGGGGGCAGCCAGGAAAGACGTGTAGTACTCCTAGGCATGCCCCAACAGATCCAACAGAGGCATCAGGGCAAAAATGTATAGTAACAGCAAATCCCCCACAAATCAAGGGAAGTAGCAAAATAGGAAAGTCCCAGTGTTCCTTGTCAGCGGGCTATACAATACGACGGCAAATACAGTTACTTCAGGAGGCAGCTCTGAAGGGCACCAAGCATGTAGGCCATGTCAGGCCGCAGGCCAGCCAGTGCGAAGGAAAGGCTGCGCCGGCCACAGCAGCACCTGGGAGTCAGGCCCCAATCTCTGAGTAGTATCATAGGCCCGCAAGTCGTCCAGGCTGACAGCTGGGTCCGTGGGGGGCAGGGGTAGGACTTCAAACCTGTAGGCAGTGCCTCCGGTTGACCTCGCTCAGTGCCGCAGGTGAAGGAAAACTGTAGCACGTGTACCAAGATGGATATCGGCCGTATGGGTTGCCGGATGCCACGGACGGGCACAGACAGCTCTGGAGGTGCAGCAGTGTCAGCAGGCGGTACTTTGTAGTGTCAGTCATAATCAGTGCAGGTGTGACCACTGCCGGTCTGGACCTGGGAACGGGCCCGACAGGAGGCCGTGGCGCTGGAGCCGAAGGCATGGGTCCCACAGGGTCTCCTTCACCTGGGCATGCGGGGCCCGAAGGCGTGACGGCAGGGTCAGGCCGCCCAAACACGGCGCACATGGCGTTGTAAAAGTTGGGCGGGGTCGGTCCTGTCCCCGGAAAGGGAGGGAGACGCGGAGTCGACCCAGGTTCCCGCTCTGCAGAACGGAGCCTAGAACACTGAGGCTCCTCCGTCTCACCGTGTGGCGAAGTGGAAGTACGCTTTGACTTCTTTTGGTGCCTCTTACCTGACAACTTTGACGAAGAGGGCTTCGAGCCCCCGGAGCGATGCTCGGACCTCCCTCTCGACCGACACCGGGAGCAAGATCAACAAGGCGACCTCGGCAGTGCGTGCCGGGCCGCGAGCAGCTTCAGGGACTGCTCCCTCAAAGCCTTTGGCGCTATGGCCAGGCAATCAGAGAACGACTTTGTGTCATGGTAGCGCACCAGAGACACACAAGATGGGGGTCCGTTACCAACATGGCGCGGTGACACGCGCCGAACGGCTTGAACCCCAAAGTCTTCCTACTGGAAATCCTAATACAACAAAAGGAGTCAACAAAAGGTCGAAACAACTCTGTCAAAAAGTGACAGGTGGTAGCTCTCTTCAACGGCTCGGCACTGGCTGGCGCAGAAAGAAAGGAACTGACGTCAGTGCGCTCGAATGGCAGTAATATTGATGACGCGAACGTCACGACAAGGCCTACAACGTCACGCGGAGTCGACTGATGCCATCTACCAGCGCGCAGGTGTACTGCTATCAAAACATTTCTGGATCCAGCCTGATGCCTGGAAGTTCAAAGGTAAGGAATCTGCGGCCAGATGCCTATCAGATACATGTTTTTTTCCCCTGTTTTTGTATGAATGTGCTAAAGAGAGAAGGTACATTAGTTCCCTTTTGTTGTTCTAGGTTCCATCATCCTAGACCTAGACGGTCTTCCTGGAGTCTTCCTGCAGTCTCTTCCATTTACTCCCTCTACCTCCACTCTACAGATAACCTATTTTCAGGGCATACCAGTCACCAGGGGTGGGAAGGGGTACACATACTTATACTATATTATAATTGTCCTGACCTTGTCCTTTTGTTAAAAGGGTGACCTGCAGAAGAACACACACCCACGTCATTCAGGATCTCCTCTCCAGGCTCCAGCCTTCTCCCTTGTTTTTGTTGATACACAGACAGGTGGGAGGAAAGGGACAGTGGGGGCAGTTCATACTGTCTCTGCAGGATCACTCCGCGAGCCGCAGATAAGACTTGTAGAGATGGGACAGAATACAATGCCCAAGACGATATGTTAAAAAAGATTTCCATATTCTGTTGCGGGTTGCACTCAAAGACCTAATAGCACAAATGGCAGAACCCCCCGGATGAGATAGGGACCTTCATAGATCTAGTAGTCAACTTAAGTACAGGCTATTGGAACGTAAATCAAAAATAGGCAAGGGTGATGAACACAAATTTCTTCTGCCCTGAGATAGACCTAAGATGGACACGTACAAGACACCAGACACCTCCAAACTGATAAGGGGTGGGGGGTTGTGATTACTTGTCTAAAGACTAGAAAGAGAGGAAGCAGAACCTATGTTTATACTGTGGTAGGAACGGACACTACGTAAAGATTGCCCGGTAAAGCATACCAAACCAAGACAAAATAGACAATACGCTCTTCCTGTGACCCACAGGGAAACGGTGGGAACAACCAGGCTCAGTAGACGCTTGGGTCGGCCTACTGGGATGGTCATCTAAACAGAACTCAAGCATAGTTCCATGCATTTTCCATAATCATGTTGGCATGGCCGTTACCTTCGTTTTCATGTCGGGTCAGTGGGGCTACCGGAAACTTTATTGGCACACAATATCTGTTAGACCTGGTATAGCTATTGTGGTCAAAGAAAAACCCAAAGCATGAAGGCAGTGGATGGTACTGACTTAACCTCTGGCCTAATACGTTATCAAACAGAAAACATAGAGATGTCCTGCGAAAATGGCCACAGTGAGCGCATTACATTCGATGTCATAGATAACCCCCAGTTTAAATTCATCCTGAGCCTTCTGTGGCCAGCTACACATAACCCATGCATTGACTGGGTGTCCAGGGTTATCACCTTGGTTTCCAGATACTGCAGTTCTTCCTGTTATCAGAAATAGACCACACCTCATGCCTGGTCTGTCCAGGGCCATGCTTTTCCTGTGGCAGCAACTGGCGCTAATGCTCAGGGAGAGATATCTACTGTATAGGCTGATTTATTGGCAGTGTTTGACAAACAGGGGGTTAACCTCACTACCATCGCATTGCACTTTTGACTGCTGCATAGATCTGATTCCTGGACCATGTTACCTTGCGGTCAGATCTACCTCCATTACTGCTTCAGTAAACTTAGGCAAGACCTGCCACTGGAGCCACTTGGAGTTTAAGGAAGAGATGTGGCCAACAACAGTGGAGGACACTTGGGAGTTGGGTGAAATACTGCGCAGCTCCTGTTAGGAAGCAGCAGTCTGCAACAGTTGATGATCATTTTGAGCTGGCCTATAAAGGCCTGCACCACCCCTCCCTAAACTGCCAGTCAATGTTGATCTGAACCGGCTGTGGTAGTGAGTTGCACTGACTGACTGACTGATCTTCTTTTAAAAATGGCAGCCGATTCTGCAGTAGATAGTCTTCACTCAGAGATGCAAGAACAGTGTCCATGAAAGCTTAGCTGAGGAGGCATGATGTTTTTTAGGTTTTGCCTGCAAGTGCGCAAAAAAACCTCTTGAGATGTATATGTGATCGATGACCCGCCTCTGTCGCTCATTGGCTAGCTCCATAAATGGAGGCTAGCCATTGGGAGACAGAGGCTGTCAATCACGCTTTCTCGGGGAAAACGCGATTCGGGGGCGTTTCTCGGGCTTTTTTTAAGCCCCGCCCCTTTGTCCCGGGCCCCGCTGTGATTGGCTGCCGGCCCGGGACATCCCCGTGACGTCATTTCCCGGGCCGCCCAGTGTTTGGCTGGCCGGCCCGGGACCTGACTTGTTTTTCATTATTGTAGACCGTCCGTGCTGCTTTGCAGCATCAGAACAAATAAGAAATGTAAAAAAAGTTGGCATTATGTCTTCTATCTATATTTATTTTGCTGCAAATGGGGTGGAGTGGTTGATTTGGTGATAAACACATATTAGTTTTTACCGCCCACGCTATGCGTGTAATCGGACCCAAAGTAATGCAATAAGAAATGGCAGCAAGATCTAACCTGGTTTTGAATTTAAATGCAAAATAATGAACAACAAATGGTGGTGTAACATGTTGCAAGAAGTCGGACACTGCACTCCAACCCTATTCCACCCGATTTTTCGTACGAATGTGAAGAGCCTATATAGGCGCAGTTACTTTAAAAAGGTTTGGGACTTGCATTTTTTGTATCCAGGGAGGTCTTGGCAGTAACGTGTGAAAAAACGCACCCCCAACTGATTTTTTTTTTTGCGGGGGGCTGCTCTAATGGAAACTGCAATTAGCACAAAATAAATATTATGATTGACGTGCGGTGACCTGACGTACCTCTATGGTACTATCACGAATTGCATGTATAATTCACCGCACCGCTCGAACAACCTGTACATGCTCTACAAACGAGTGGCGCTTAGATCAGCCTCTCTTTAGCAGTTTTGCCATTAATCGGCGGGCCTGCGCAATTACTGGCAGTGGCAGCTGATGGGTAAGGAAGGCTGTTGAAATGCGATTGGGTCCCTTTAATTGGAGGCAAACTAAGTAGCATTTAAGAAAGAGATTGTTGCCGAGTGTTCGCTTCCTCGTTTTCGCATTCAGGTTCATTTTCTTTCTTGAACCCACAGGTCGGAGCGGTGCACGGGTGTCCCGGAGCTGCGCCTCTCCCATGCCATGGAGTTGGAGGGGCAATGGTGGAAGGGCAGCTGGCTGCGGACACCCACCAGGCGCTGCGCTACAAGGCGAGTTGGAAGCTGTTCATGTGTGCGCACGCACCTCCTCCTGATTGCGGTTCACTGGGCTCGGTAGCTTAGCCTTTGCTTGGGGCAACTGTTCCCACAGTGGCGCATTGGGGCAAACCCCACCCCGAAACTATGCGAAGCCAGCTGCTCCCCTCGTGTGACTTCACACACAAGTGCCAGGGAGCCGGGCTGCCACTCCCTGGGCCAATTTATCCCTCCAACCAGCTGCTCCGTTCCTAGAGGACCGTGGCTCCACCCCGGGTGTATTGTATTACGCCCAGTCCTCGCACCTTGTCTACAGCCTTTTGGTTTTCGTGCGGGAACTTTCGCGGTATAATCCCGTTGCTTTCCGTTTTCTTAATCTCTTTATTAGTGCCATTTTAAATTCGTCTCGAGAGACACATGGAGCAGGATTATTATATGTCCGTAGTGTTTTCTGTATCTGCCCGTGGTGTCTCCATTCTGAGTGGTTTCATTTTGAGTTTGGACTGTTTCCACGCTGAACGTTGGCTTAAACTGTTCTTTGTTGTCTGACATTTTCTCATGGTTTTGTTTACTAAACTGCATGTGTGTGAAAGCAAAAATGGTTGACTACATACAGGGCAGCTTGACATTCCTATGTTCAGAAAGTTGCCTGCTGCCAGGCAGCAGACCCGTCGTCATAGTTTCAACATAGTAACATAAAGTTCTCCCTATCTCACTGTGCTGCGTTTTCAAAATCTTCAAAAATGGTTACAGTCGCTGATTGATGCGTTTTAGCGGTACTTTTACTTGTGTTGGCCGCGCTGCATGTTTAAGTCTCAAAGTCTCATTACCTTTAATCTCAAGTCCCTGTTTCGTAAAGGTGTTCGCTTCTTTTGGAAGGCTCTTGTGGTCGTGCCAGTGTACGTCCAGGGCAATAATGCCAAGTTGAAATAACAGCCGCAAGAATTGAACATGTTTCGATCACTGTACCCCTTTGGACATCTAAATGTTCACATATCATGTGCAACACTTTTCCATTTTTATGTACGTCATGTCACAATCCCCGTTTCATTTGCACGCTTGGATGTGCATCATGGAAGTGCCGATAGCCAGAAAAGTCGAGCATGGCACGGGGTGTCATATTGTAATGTAGAAAGGCAACTCTTTGTAGAAAAATGGTTTATGTTGCCAGGTGTGATATTTTGCGAGCCAGGCTTTGTACCGCCTGAGAACAACTGTATGAGGACCTTTAGGATCGTTATTTGTACTGTTATGAATGTAAATTCATACTAGATTTTATTATTTTAATACTTTGACTCACTCAAACAATATGTCATCTGAGGTAAAGCTGCCACTGGATCTGCCTCATTAAAGCATTTCAGGCACTCCTGGTTTTTGCACTAGTTGCGCTAGGGGTGAGGGAACTTCCAGTTTCACTTCCCAACAAAAGTCGAAAATGGCATCCTAATGGGAATAAAATTGAGGAAGTTACCACCTACGTTTATTTAGGGGTCAAAATAGATGGAAACTGAACATTCGCATCTCAGAAAAAGGCAATTTGGGTAAAGGCCTAAGCCATCAAATATGGATTTTCAACACTGGCCAGATCCATAAAAGGCCATGAATCGAAATCTATGGGAGCAGTTCTGAAAGCCAAATTTCTGCTAACCCTCGCATATGGATTGGAGATATTGTTAGGTGATGAGGCTCCTCTGCTTGATAAACTGGTAATTGGAGCCTATAAACAAATCTTTAGGCTACCCAGGATGGCCTCGCCTGCTCAACTCTAGTTAGAATTTTTAGTTACAAAATCGTCACTTGACAGGCCAGCGGCATTTGTAAATTTTTCTGTTTTCAAAACCAACACAAATACAAATGTTGTCATTTAAAATGCCAATAGCTCTAACTTTTCCAAAGGCGAAACCATTGCATTGTAAATGCTTGTTTAATTTGAACTCAGACCAAGTAGGAACATTTTGATTTTTCTTTCTTCTGCAAAAAAAAATATATCTAGATAGATTGATAATATTTATGGTATGATTAATTAAAATCGTTAGGATGTTATTGTCAGGTTTTAGCCAGCCGCGCCTGTCTGGCCTCTTAAAAACTACATTTCCCATGAGGCCATGGTGGGAGGTATTCTATGTATAGAGGGTGGGACTGAGTGGACGTTGTGCGTGATTCTGTTCGCGGTTCGTGTTCAGGACGGAGGCTGATTCCCGTTTTTCCCTGGAGTTCGTAAGACATTTGGCATCTTTCATGATTGGAGGTACTGTTGTTCCTTAGCGTTCTTGATTATCAGATGGCAGTCCCGCTGTTGTTGATGTACTGACTGTAGCACACGAGACATTTGAAAAAACGCAGTGAGTGGGGGCAGAAGTTGGAGAGGTTTCTCCATTTTTGTATGTGGCGCCCGAATTGCAAGTTACAGATAACATGACAAGAGCTGTATCGTCATAGATACAGAGAGAGAGCGGAATGCAGTGGATTTACCACGCATTACCGTTGCGAAAAGAGTAGGGGTTATTTGAGTGTGGACCCCCCCCCCGAGGATTATAAGTGCCAAAGCGGAAAGTGGTAGTGGCTTTAACTACACTTTGCCGTGTTTGGAGAACTGATTTGGAAATAATTATAGAGCCCTGGGAATTTACTTGCCAAAGCGGAAGACTGTGGTGCTTTCAACTACGTATTGCCATATTTGAAACTTACAACTTTGAGTACTCATTATTGGAACCGATGTGGTCAGTGTGGTGACGGAACCCCATTGATTTGGATAACTTTGTTTTGAGCTGCTGGGAAGGAAGCGTTCTAATACGAGAGTATGCAGTACTCAGTTCTTGGTTTATGCTCTGCCTTACTCTGATGACAGGCCCTATTCAAGGAGAGTTCCCAGTTGTATTTTTGGTTTACTAAAACAGAGGGTATGTCCATAGGCAGAGGTTACACACACATGATATATGAAGCTGGTGATATTAGCCAAGATCATTAATGTATGTCTTATGTTGTTTAGGGAAGTAAGACTCTATGAGTTCAATGAAACCTCTGCAGAAGCAGGAATCATAGAGAGCATGATCCGGGTGAATAGCAAACTCTACTAGTGAGAATTAATGAGAGTAGGTTGCTTATGTGAATGTAATAATCTTGGGTGCTTTCTTTTTGCAGCCTCCCTTTCCCTGCTGTTCCCTTCCTTCCCTTTCCCTCGCCCGATCACTCGAACACCCTGTATAATTATTTATCTCAGTGTGTTGGTGAAGTCCGGAGGTGGAACATACTTGCTGCTTCTGGATTCTGTGGAGTGCATCCTGACAGATATGTGTAAACATATTTGCAATAAAAAAATAATTAATCTATTGCACCTTCACTACAGGAAAATATTTTAAAACATTACAGTGCACAATCTCTTGATTTGCACACCCAAAGCTTTTCAGGATCCTGCAGCTGGCATGGACACTGAGACCTGTTCATGCACCATTAAGCTTGAAGCATCAGAGAGCTCTGGGTGCACATTTTGGCCAATGGTTAATAATTCTGTGCCACCTCTTTACTGCTTTTGGTCGTCCATTTCTGGATAGCCTCTTATTAAGAATCTTTCAAACATTTCCCTTGCCTGGTGTTTGAAGCCTGTTCCTTCTGGGCAGCAATGCCTTACCCTCAGAAACTCTACATATGGGACACTCCATTTCAGATATAGGGGGTATCTACTGTTAGCATGGAGTATGCTATTTGTACTTGTTGGTTTTCTCTACATTTTACTGCAGATCCTGTCATTCTCGATATAGATTGTAATATCCAAGAAGTTGATTTCTTTGTCCTGCATGTCGAATGTGAATTGTAAATTCAGTTTGTTTTGATTCAAGGATCTCAGAAAACATTCCAAGTCTGATTTTTCCCCTTCCCATATTAGGAAAAGTTTGTTGATGAAACATACCCATAAAACCATTTGCTCCATCTTTGCTCTGTTCTGTTTGCTCCAGGCTACTTCTGCTTCCCAGTGCCCCATGAATAGATTGGCGTATGTTGGGGTGAAAGATGTCCCCATTACAGTTCCCTGGACTTGTAGATAATACTTATTGTTAAATAAAAGAACACAGATTCAGACAAAAATCTGTCATCTCAATAAGCATATCTGAGTGATCGAATAGGGAAACTGAACGGGTTTGCAGGAAGTATTTGCAGGCTTCTATTCCATCATGAAGTTGTATGGAGGTATACAGCGAGACCACATGTGTGTGTATGTATATATATATATATATATATATATATATATATATATATATATATATATATATATATATATATATAAATCTTTGAAATGACTTTGTATTTAAAGTTTTTTGTTAGCGTCGGCGGGACTATTCAGTGCTTATGGCTATTGATGAGTATCCCCTGAAAGAACAACTGGAGTTACAGGTACATACCTAATTTCTTCCCCAGAATTGGATCCTTCATAAATTCAGATGCTTAACATAACAATCATAAGAAATATAAGAAATATAAGAAAGCAAGAAACAGGCTCACCTTTACTGAAACAGGTTACAGAAGACACTTGCTCCACTCCTGAGTCGGCTTCTGCATTCACGTCAAGACAGTAGTGCATTGTGAATGTGCGCCTTCTTCTCCAGATAGTTGTGTGACATATGTCCAGTGAAGGCACACCAGGTTAGATTGCTGCAGTCATAGCCTCTTGTTGTGGCAAAAGGTGATGCAGGCTGATAGCCCACTTGCTATTTTGTGTTTGAACAGGGTGTGGCCTAGGCTTGGGTTGCCAAAAGATACAAATAGTTGGTCAGAAGAACAAAGGTCTTGTCAATGCAAAACTTTATGCACCTGCGCACATCAAGAAAGTGCAATTACTTCTCTGCAGATGTTGAGGGATTTGGGAAAAGGACTGAAGAATGATGGGGTAATTCAGGTGAAAGTCAGTAGGGACTTCGGATTGGTCAGTAATATGATTTTGTCCTTAGTGAAATGGAGATAGGATTCTTTCAGCGTAAATGCATGTATTTCCCCTACTCTTTGTGCTACTGTAAGCACCAAGAGAAGCACTGTTTAACAGAAAAGAAACGTTAAATGTAATCTTTGGATTGGCTTGAACAGAGGCAACATGAGCTGGCTCAGGCCACTATTAGGCTCCGATGGAACTGATGGGTGCTGTACTAGGGGTAAACATGTTCTTAAATTGCCTCAGTGAGAAAAGAGTGAATAAGTTGTCTTCCGTCCTCTGAAATCGAGAGACTACTGCCAGATGTACTTGTATTCAGGAGTATTTTAGACCATTTTTGTCCTGGCTCAGCAAATATTGAAGTATTTGGTGGGGTTTTATAGTCACTGGATAGATTCCTTTGGACGTGCACCAAACACAAGAATGCTTCTATTTGGCATAAGGTTTTGTGCTTAAAGGCGCCCAAGCTTGTGCCAGGATGTCTCTACACTATGCTGTGTCATGTTCATACTCTAGGTCATTGGGTACCATGCTGTGAGGCTCAACAATTGGAAGCTGTGACGTATAATGCCTCCATTGTGACTGGAGAGGAGGTTGGGTGCATCTTCAATGGTATTGATGGGGGTATAGAGAGACTCATTGACTCCGTGAGCCAGCACAGGTGAGGCCAGGTTGGGGATATGAGAATCAGGGTACAATGGTCGCCTTCGCTTTACTTGGGACCCTGGGGATCAGGGGAAATGGAGGAAAGGAGTATGCAAAAGGGATGGACTATTTGTTTAAAAGGCATTACCCTAGGACTCTATTTGCCAAAACCTACTACTATAATGATACCATGTCTTGTTCTTCTGGGTAGGAATGCTTGGAGCCCCTGTCTTGTGGCACGGAGCTCCAAGATGTTGCTGTGTAATTACTTTTCTGCATCTGATAATAGCCCCATGGTTGACAGTTTCTGCATGTGAGATCCCCAGCCTTACACGGAGGCATCTGTTGTGAGTGTCACTCGCTCAAATTAAGGATGGAATGGAAGTTCAGTGTAAACATTTGTAGGGATAAGCTACCATACCAGTATCTTGTAACTTGGACTGTGTTGTCCAATGTGCTGTGAACTTATTTCCAGTGGCTGCCCTGTTCTTGTTGGACGGGTCTTATTCGGAGCCTGCAATAGGCTATAGGACCTATGCATGATGACATCAGGCACAGCAGAGATTTGCGCTGTCTAAATGCGACTGAAAGTTTGACAAAGAAGGTCTTTGCCAGGAATTTAAGTTTTCTATTGAAGGGAAAGCTTTTCCCAGTTGTGTTCCCAGTACATCTCCAAGAACTATAGCCTTGGGAAAGGTTCTGTGGATGACTTGCGAATGTTCAATGTTAGTCCTAGTCTGTAGATAAGAGTAACTTTTGAAGTAACTTTTGAAGCTTTTGACTCTTCTTTTGACAGAGCATGGACGAGGCAGTCTGCCAAGTATGGGTAGACTTGATGACCCTGTTGCCTGAGATAAGCAGCACTTGGTAAATATCTGAGGTGCTGACTTGAGGCCAAATAATAGGGCTTGGAATTGAGATAATTGTTTCCGTCGAGCATTAGGACGACTTTCTGAAGTGTTACCATGCAAAAGAACAAAAGTTACTTACCTGTAAACTGTGGTTCTCCAGTATTGGTGTCTTTCATAGATTCACATGCTTGAATATTCCCCGCCGTCGAAGTGGGAGTCCCACGGTACATAACATAGCAATGGAGTTATAACACGAGCATATATACATAGAGAAAGCAAAACCATAGAGTTTTTCCTAGATAGAAAACATATCACTTCTATGATATATCTTAGTCATCATGTTTTGGTCCAAATTCCAGTCAATCAGGCGTCAGCACCCTCTTAGAATGCTCTCCTCAGGCCCTCAGATTTTCGTAGCACAGAGTAATATAGAGCCAAGAGATAAAGAGAGAGAACCTCTGAGGGGAGGAGGGTGGGTCGCATGTGAATCTATGAAAGACACCAATACTGGAGAACCACAGTTTACAGGTAAGTAACTTTTGTTCTTCTCCAGTATTGGGGTGTCTTGCATAGAACCACATGCTTGAATAATAGTAGTGAGCAGTATAGTTAGAATAATACAAGGTACTTATCATTCCACTTAATGATAATATAAGTAATGGTAATGATAACAATAACCATACGTAGTACAAAAGACTGAAGTATATACCAAAGAAAAATAAAGTACCTTGTATGCAGGAGGAGGGAAGCAACAGAGGCTCACCTTATTTAAAGAGATTTCGAAGGACTGCTTGTCCCACAGCTGAGTCAGCGTTGTCCGCACCATCTAGACAGTAATGCCTCGTAAAGGTGTGCCTGCTGGACCATGTTGCAGCTCTGCAAATGTGATGAAGAGGCACACCAGCAAACAGCGCTGTAGACGTGGAAACTTTTCTAGTAGAATGCATTTTAACAGATGCAGTAAGAGGTTTTCCCGCTTGCTGATGGCAAAAGGTAATTGCAGTAGATATCCAGCATGCAATTGTTTGTTTTGGTGACTGGATGTCCTTTCCGCATTCGCCCATAGGTCACAAAAAGCTGGTCAGATTTACGTATAGTAGCAGTCTTTTGAAGGTAGAATTTTAGGCACCTCTTAATATCCAAAAAATGAAGTGTTCTCTCTTCTGGTGTCTGAGGATTAGGAAAAAATGTCTTTAAAACAACTGGTTCATTGAGGTGGAAGTCCGACGGCACTCTAGGAATGAGTGCTGGATTGGTGCGGAGCAAGACTGAGTCCTTAGTAAACTGAAGAAAAGGCGGTTTAGAAGTAAACGCCTGAATGTCACTGACTCGACGTGAGGAAGTGAGAGCCAGAAGTAGAGAAGTTTTCCAGGTGATGTATTTAAGATCAGCTGTATGGATTGGCTCAAATGGGTGTTTCATTAGTTGTGCCAAGACGATGTTTAAATGCCAATGAGGAGGTGGTCGACGAATTGGTGGGAACATCCGAAAAAGACCTTTAAAAAATTGTTGAATGACTCTGGAAGAGTAAAGAGAATTAGAGCCATCTTGACAGAATTGTGAGATTGCTGCTAGAAAAACCTTTAAGGTAGCAAACGAGAGGCCCAACTTTGCCAAGTGTAAAAAGAAAGGCAAAAGTTGCTCCGGCGTGGAATGTATAAGATGCACCTGCGCACCATTGCACCATAGACAGAATTTTTTCCATTTGAGTTGGTATGTCTTCACAGTTGAAGGTGCTCTTGCCTTTGCCAGGACCTCCCTACAATCCGAAGGAATGTTCAAATTCAGAAATTCATAGTGCTCAGGTTCCAAGCCGCTAAGCGTAGAGATGCTGGGCCGGGATGACAAACTTGGCCCTGATTCATGGTTAGATTCGGAAGAGGGCGAAGAATGATCGGGTCACACTGTGACAGGAGCAGGAGTTCCGTGAACCATACTTGTCTCGGCCATCTGGGAGCTATTAGAATAATGTGACATGGTTCTTTCCTCATTTCCCGAAGAACTCCGGGAACTAGAGGTATTGGTGGAAAAGGGTAGGCATATATTGTCGACCAATTCTTCAAAAAGGCATTTCCGCATGACTCTGGTTGGGGAAGCCAACTTGCATAGGACAGGCATTTGCGGTTCAGATGTGTTGCGAATAGATCCAGATTCGGGTGACGCCAAACTCCCAAAAAATGTGATCCAGTGTGGGTTGATGTAACTGCCACTTGTGGTTGGTTGTAGAAGACGCTCCCGGAACATGCACTTCTGAAAGGACGACCTGATGCTGAATCGCCCAATCTCAAATCTTCTGAGCCTGATGGGACAGTAGGATGGATCTTGTGCCTCGTTGTTTGTTTATGTAGTGCATGCACGTTGTGTTGTCTGCTCGAACCAACACTGATGCTCCTTGTATGATGGAACAGAACGCTTTTAGAGCTAGATAAATGGCCAGCAATTCTAGTAGATTGATGTGCCAGATCTTTTGCTGACTGTTTCACTTTCTTTTTACTGTTAATCCCTGAAGATGCGCACCCCAGCCTTCTAGAGATGCATCTGTTGTGAGAGTGTAGCTTGGAGCGTCCATCAGGAACAGACGACATGAAGAGACATTCTTTTCGAGAGCCCACCACATGAGACCTTTGTTCAATCGAGATGTGACTCTGACTACATCGTTGAAGGTTCCTGAAACTTGAGCCCATTGTTTGTCCAACTCCTCCTGAATAGGTCTCATTTTCAGCCGACAGTGAGGGACAAGAGGGATGCAAGAGGACAACATCACTAGGAAACATTTCAACTGTCGGACAGAAGCGGACTCTTTTAATAGAAGGGAGGCTGCTAAGTTGTGAAGACGCAGACGTCTTTCGTGCGACACAAAGGCTTTTGCTAGCTTGGTGTCTAGAATGGCTCCCAAGAACAGTCTGTTTTGCGCAGGGAGAATTTGAGACTTTTCCATGTTGAATGTGAGGCCCAGGGACTGAAAGAGGATCTTGCAGATTTGAGTGTGTTTGGAAGCCTGCTCGAATGACTGTGCCTTTAGCAGGCAGTCGTCCAGGTATGGAAAGATTTGTACTCCTTGCAGGCGAAGGTAAGCTGCCACTGGTGCGAGGACCTTGGTGAACACACGGGGAGCGGAACAAAGTCCGAAAGGAAGAACTTTGAATTGGAAGTCCTTTCCGGCAACTCTGAATCTGAGAAATTTTCTGTGCCTTCGCAGAATTGGTAGATGAAAATAAGCATCCTGGAGATCCAAAGTTGTCATATATTCTCCTTGAGAAAGTAAAGGAAGTACCTCCTGAAGGGACAACATGCAAAATGTTTGTTTTTTGATGTATTTGTTTAAGGCACGTAGATCCAGAATAGGACGCCATTCTCCCGACTTTTTCTGTATGAGGAAAAACCTCGAATAAAAACCTCTGCCCCTTTGGAGTTTTGGCACCACTTCGATCGCACCTTTCCTTATTAGAATTGTGAGTTGGTTTAAAAGTTCCTTCAGATGGGCTTGAGGTGGACCTCTTGGTGGAGAATTGGGAGGAATTTTTAGGAATTCTAATGCATGACCCCTGCGTACAATATCCACGACCCACTGATCTGTAGTAATTAGTGACCATTTTGAGTTAAAGTGTGAGATTCGACCTCCAACCCGTGAACAATCGGGCGGGGCTAGAAATGGTTTGTGAAGAAAGTCATTGTTTCTTGGAAGAGTCCTTTCCTCTATAAGAGGATTTACCTCTGTATTGTCTGTAGGATGAAGAGTGTTGCTGCCTGTACGATGGCTGACTCTGGGAGGAATATCGTTGTTGCCCTGGTTTATATTGACTGGAAGTACCTCGAAAGGAGGAAGAGGACCCACGACCTCTTCCACCTCGAAAAGTTTGCCTTTTAAATTGGTGCGTTCCAAGAGCACGGGCCGTGTCGGTGTCTTTCTTTATTGTCTGAAGGGCATCATCTATATGTTGGCCAAACAAAGATTCCCCATCATAAGGCATGTCTAATATTTTTGTTTGTACCTCTTGACGAAAAGACAAGGCCTCTAGCCAGCCCTGTCTTCTGAGAACCGCAGCCCCAGCCAAAAGGCGGAAACCAGTGGAAGAGACGTCGATGCAGCAGTCAATCATCTCAGGAGAAATCTTTTCTCCCTCATGAAGAATTTTCAATGCCTCTACCTTTGAAGATTCTGGTATTAATTGAACTAGAGCGGAAATGTCCGACCACTTTTGCCGGTCGTACCTGGCAAGAATGGCCATTGAATTGGCTGCACGGAATGTTGTTGCTGTCATTGTTGAAAATATAGCATCAAAGGCGCCTACCTTCACGGTCAGGTGGTGAGGATATTGGAGATGAAGGATCTCTTGATCTGTGCTGTGGCGCCTGAGTAATGATGGAATCAGGCTTTGTCTGAGAAATTAAACAAGCAGGTGTATTTGCGGGTGACTTGTACTTTTTGTCCAGCCTCGGTAGAATGGCTGGAATAGAATTAGGATTTTTCATGATTTTAAGTCCTTCTTGCCAAATGAAATCGATGATGGGAATAGAGCGCACTTGTTTTTGAGGCTGCTCTTTAAAATCATATAAGAAGCAATCTTCTTTGGTTGAGCGCATGAAAACTGCCAATCTCTACTAGTGGGGAATCTAGAGGAGCTGGAGTGGGGGATGACGTCTGAATTTGGTAGTTGTCCCATTCTGAAAGTATGGATCTATCGTCCAGTTCACCCTCTTCTCTCTCACCATCATCATGATGATTGTCATCATCATTGCCCTCCTGTAAAACCTGAGGGGTCTGTTGTTGTTGTGTCCTGGTCGTCGACTCAGAAGGTGTCACCAATGCGTCTTTAGTGGCTTGAGTAGGTGGTTGAGGTGCTGGAGAGGTCTGTACTGACCTCGGAAAACGGCGATAATAATCATTCAGCATATACTGTAGATTAGAGATAAGCGTGAAAGACATCTGTGCCATGAGAGGTTCAGGCTCAGGTTGCGTTCCACATGTTGAATAATCTTCCTCTTCTTCTAGGTCTTCCTCCTCATCGGAGTCCTGACATTTTAGGAGCAGTTCCGAAGGACTTCGAGCCGCTCTGAATCTATCATCATCAGAATCTTCATTATCTGAAGAAAATAACTCTGCTGGAGGCTGAGAAGGGGTTTTAATCTGAGCCTCTAAAGACGAATGGCGTCGATGAAGAAGAGAACTTGAAGGCTTCAGTGGAACTAAAGCCATCGTCGACGAAGCCACCGCCGACGAAGCCACCGCCGACGAAGCCATCGCCGACGAAGCCACCACCGTCGACGAAGCCCCCACCGTCGACGAAGCCACCACCGCCGACGAAGCCACCACCGCCGACGAAGCCACCACCGCCGACGAAGCCACCACCGCCGACAGAGCCACCGCCAATGAGACTGCCGACGACGACGAAGCCATCGCCGATGGAGCCACCGTCGATGAAGCCACGTCGACAAGGCTGCCGTCGACGACAAAGTAAGCGTCGACGAAGCCTTCCTCTTCTTCTGCTTGGATGATATCGTCGACGATGTCAAAGTTATAGTCGACGAGATAGGCCTCACCTTCACAGATACAATCGTCGACGGCGAAGATCGAAGATGCAGACGACAGGATCATGGCCGTCTTCATAGATGATGATGCCGAAATCGTCGGCGTAGACTTGACGATGGCAGCTCTCGTCGACGGGGGAATCGGGGATGAAGTCGTCGACGAGATGATCAGGTTTTGAGGTAAAAACTGCGTAGATGGAGTCTTAGACACCTGAGAGTCCGATCTCGAGGGCTTAACAGGTGCAGGAAGACTCTGAGGGGGAGAGTTCACCCCTTTTGAAGTGGAAGGTTGATCCTTGTGATGTTTCTTCATCACTTTAGGTTTAGGAGATTTCTTCTGATGTTCACTTCATAGATGAAGAAGTTTTGATGGAAGACACTCTCCACATCAGAGACAGGGTTCTCTGAAGTCTTCAATTTCTGTAGCCACAGAAGGAGACGGCCTTCTCTGTCTTTCAAGTTCTTCTGAGAGAAGGTTCTACATATCTTGCAATCCTTAACTTGATGTTCAGGATACAGGCAATATATACACTTTTTATGAGGGTCTTCAGAATGAAGTCTCTGCTTTCCACAGGAACCACAAGGTCTGAAGAGGGACTTGGTGGTAGACATTCCAAAAACTGAATTCCTGAGAGAAAAAGAGAAGAAAACTGAGCAGAGCTCAGGGAGACTCCCTTCACACGACGTGCGGTAGAAAATCTGAGGGCCTGAGCCTCTGAGGAGAACATTCTAAGAGGGTGTTGACGCCTGACTGGCCGGAATTTGGACCAAAACATAATGACCAAGATATATCATAGAAGTGATATTTTGTCTATCTAGGAAAAACTCTATGGTTTTGCATTCTCTATGTATATATGCTTGTGTTATGGCTACATTTATTTATAGGTTTATATAGCGCTGGAATCGACTCCCGGAGGAGTATCTCTGCGCTTAATTCACCTAGCAGGTAGAAAGTAATGCTCTCAAGATTTTAGAGGAGGAGCTACTTTTGAAACAAGAAAGTTTTCAACAATTTCCTAAATGCCAGATGGTTAGTGCAAAGCCTAAGAGTAGCAAGTAGTTTGTTCCAGAGACATGGGCCCAGGTGGGAAAGAGCCTTTCCGCCCAGTCTCGCCCTTTTAATAGGGGGGATTTGAAGAAGGGACTGATTACTGGAGCGGAGAGCACGTATTGGGTTGTAGGGAACAAACTTCTCCGCCAAATACGTGGGCCCTAAGTTGTGTATACCCTTGTGGATGATACAACAGGTTTTGAATTTGACTCGTTGTCGAATCGGTAACCAATGAAGTTGGTCCAGTAGGGGGCGTGAAGGAGATCTAGGGGGAGGCATTCAAAATCAATCTCGCGGCGGTGTTTTGAACCACCTGGAGCCTACTGAGTAAACGGTCGTTAGCTGACATAAGTAACCCATTACAGTAGTTCAGGCGACTGAGCACCAGGGCCTGAACGAGGGTTTTTCTAGAGGAGTCTGGTAGTAACGGAAACACTCTTCTGAGTAGTCCAATTACGTGAACGCAAGATCCGGCTGTTTGATTTACGTGTTCTTTCAGGGACAGACCTTGATCCAGCCGGACACCCAGGTTCTTCACTACCTGCTTAGGGCTGGGGACGGGGCCGAGGTCTAGTGGCCACCAGTCCGGAGTCCACAGCAGGGTTGCCTCCCCAAAGAGCATTACCTCCGTTTTCCCTACATTGCACTGCAGGAAATTCGAGGCCATCCATTGAGATACAGCCCTCATACCCTCTGAGAAGGACTGTTTAACTGCCGTAGTCAGTGTCTGGAAAGGGAAGAGAAGCTGAGTGTCATCAGCATATGACACAGGGATGAATCCATAAGATCTCATAAGGTCCGCCAGGGGGGCCACGTATATGTTGAAAAGAAAAGTGTGGGACTCAAACACAAACCCTGTGGCACCCCCTTGGTAAGCTCCACAGGTGCAGAACGGAAGGAGCCCATACTAACACTCTGTGTGCGGGCAGATAAAAAACTCCTCATCCAGGACAGTGCCGAGTCCCCAACCCCCACCTCCATCAGGCGACCGAGCAAGATGTTGTGCGATATTGTGTCGAATGCTGCGGACAGGTCCAACAGCACCAGAATCATAGAGTTCCCCTTATCCTGCGACATTCTGATGGTGTCAGTCACAGAGAGGAGCGCTGATTCTGTGCTATAGTTGGGCCTGAATCCGGACTGGGAATAATCCAAGCCTCCAGTTGACTCAATATAGTTCGACAGATGAGTGTTGACATGTTTTTCCGTTATCTTGCTCAGGTGCGGGAGGAGAGATATGGGTCGGAGGTTTGATAATTCAGTCCAAGGGATGGTGGAGTTTTTACTGCTGGGTCTCACCAGAGCCTTCTTCCACTCCTGTGGTACCTCACCCTCCGAAAGAGAGAGGTTGACCAAGGATTGGATCAAGGGACCGAGTGTCTTGCCCAAGGATTGAATAACTCTGGCAGGGATAAGGTCTGAAGGGGATCCTGTCTTAATTTGGCCAATTAGTGTTTCTATATCGCTTAGACTAGCTGCCGGAAATGCCGTAAGCAAGATGGAGTCAGTGGCCTTGGAACTCTGTGGTGACACAAAAGGGCAGCGCATAGGGCTATTTGTCTTGATGATTTTATCATAAATCATCTCTATTTTATTAGTAAAAAATAGAGAGATGTCATCACATAATTGTTGTGAAGACAGGTCAAGACTCTCACAAGCCATGGGTTTGGTGAAGGATTGCACCTTGGAGGAGTTGCCCGCCTCAGTTAGTTGAGTGGCAATATGGTTTTTCCGTGCCAGTCTAATGTTTTTATGATATGTAGACAGGGCAGTATGGTAGTCACTTTTGTCTTCCTCCAAGTGAGATTTCCTCAAGGCCTTTTCAAGCTTTCTACAAGCCTGTTTGTAGGAGCGTAGTTGATCAGTGTACCAAGCCTCTTGACAGGGTGCGGGACAATGCCTGCATAATTTCATGGGAACTAAGGAGTCGACCGCGGTGGAAATGGCGAGATTACACTTAGATAGGGCCAGCTATGTTATTTACCGTGGGACTCCCACATCGACGACGGGGAATATTCAAGCATGTGAATCTATGAAAGACACCCGAGTACTGGAGAAGTTTTGTTTCTTTAGGAAGTTGTTCAGGTCTCTGTGGTCTCTATTTCCTGCTTTCTTCCAAAAATCTGGAATAAAATCCCTGATTTCTTCAAGGTCATGGGACCATCTCCATCGTTCCGTTGAGAAGGAAGAGGAGAATTTCCTGTTGCACCTCCCCCAAATTAAGATAATGCCCCTTCCTGGGTCGGCAGACAGGCATTTTTTGCAGAAACTCCAAGGTGTGACCTGAGTGCACACAAAAACTCTAAGGTGTGACCTGAGTGTACAATCTAATCTGCCTCACCCATTGGTCTGCTGTTATGGATTCCCATGTGGGGGCAAAAAGGGTAATATTCGCCCTTACGCACTGAGGAGGGGATTTTGGGGGCAGCTGCGAAAAGTCAATCTTGCTTTTGATTGTCTTGGGAGCGTGTTTGTGATGCACTCCTTGTTGGACCCAAAGGCCTACCAAACCCTTGTCTGTTAGTTCTACTGGGTGTATAACCCCGGTCGTTTCTGGGTTGTCTTGGCGGGTAATATGGGTGGCCTTCACTGATTGAAGCCCTCTCTGGAGGTCTGAAATGTACATGTCAGAAGAAAATTTGAGAAGTCATGGTGCCAATAATAGAAGGGTCCAAGGGGTTTCGCTGTATCAGTATCTGTCCTGATATTCTGTAAGGCATCGTGAACATGTTTGCCAAACAAAGTGAGTCCACCTTCTTGGCTTAGGCTTCTGGATGGAAAGAGGTGGATTGGAATCAGTCTGTCTTCTCAATACAGCGGCTCCTGCAAGTTTCCGAAACCCTGTGTTTGAGAAGTGCATTGCTGCGTCAATAATGGCCACTGAAAATGTAGCGCCTTCTTAGCATGTTGCAATAGTAATGTTCCCCTTCCCCTCTGGTACAAGATCAATTAGTGGTGAGATGTTAGGACACATCTGGTGGTAATAACGGCCTAAACTCGCCAGGGTGTTTTTGGCCTAGATTGATTTTTCAGCCATGGATACAATTCCACGACCAATTTATCCCAAAACCGGCCACAGAACCTGGCTTGGCTGATCGGGCTGGACTATTCCCATGAGGAGTAGGGTGAAGACTGATTTGCATATGTCTGGGTCTAAAGTGGGGTGAGCAAAAGAACAATGGATTTAACCCAGATCTCTTGACTGGGGGTGAATGTTTGATTTTTTTTTGGCATTCCAACAACATTTGTGTGTCTTTTGAGTAACAACATTGATAGCATTGACTTCAGCAAAAACAAAACTCTGGTAACTTCAAAAGTGGAGTCACAATCGACATCAGAGTGGTGTGAGGTTGCAAAATACACACAAACATATATATTTATATATTCTTTTAAAAAAAAATCTTTTTATTAAAACATAACATCTCCATTTCAATACACATCCGGTAGCAGTGGGAATTCATTGGTACATTTACAGTATACAAATCGAAAAAATTATTAGACGAGTTCCGTGGTGGCCTACTCTCCTAGCGTGTCCTGTACAAGATGTAAATTTCTCTAAAAGTGTTCCCCAACCCTCTCCACTCAGATCCTCCCCCCATGTTGGCCCAGAACCCCCCTCCCCTTCCTCACCCCTCCCTTCACTGCAGGGCTATTCCCCTGTGCGCTTGTGAGTGGGAGGTCTTGCAGACAGTAGGGTTTCGCGAGAGCCCGCGAAGGGTGTGTATCAGGGAGTGGATTCCACGTGGGGCCCCGTTAACCCAGTGGTGAACCATCAGGGGTGCTCAGCCAGTCTCCCCTGTAACGCCTCGACGCCCGCCATACCATTTCCCATTTCTTGGGACAGCCCCGACTGTCATAGATTACCTTCTCTGCTCTCTGGCACCTATCTAGGTCCCTCTCCCATCCTTCCACTGTTGGCACCAAGTCGCTCCCCCATAGTCGGGCTATGTTTCGCTTGGCCACCATACTGGCGAGGACCAGCCACACCTTGTCTCCCTTGGGCCAGGTAACATCACTCATCACCCCTAAGATATGCCACCTTGCCTCTAGCGGTACCTCCGCCCCAATCACCTCTTCCATGATTTCCTGCAGTTGGACACAGTAAGCACGGATTTTAGGGCAGTCCCAAAGGATGTGGAAGAAGGAGCCCTCTTCCCCGCAGCCCCGTAAACAGAATTGTGAAGCTGCAAATCCCATCCTGTAATGCAGCGTCCGTGAGGTGTAGGACCTATGAAGGATACGCAGCTGTACCAGCCTAAATTGAGCCCGGATCGCTACCTCCCTGGGACATTGCAAGGCCTCATTCCAATCGTCATCTTCCAATAGGCCAAGGTCTGACTCCCATTTCTCCCTCAGTGGGCCCAAGATGTCTGGGAGGTTATTGACCAGCTTTTTATAGGTGAGGGAGATAGCTTTGTCAATCATTGGGTCGAGCAATAGTCTGTCTGCAAGTGGAGCGTATTCGGGTAGCTGGTCCCCCCGCTTCAAGTGTGTGTGCATGGCATGTTTGAGTTGTTGATAGTGCAGAAATTCCCCATCGCCCATGTGGAACTCCTTCTGTAAAGTTACGAAGTCCACCAATTCTCCCTTTTTCCATACATCCCCCAGCGTATCTATACCTATCAGACTCCATTGGCGCAAGTCTCGCAGTTTCACTACCTCCAGAAGAAAGTCACCTTTCCACAAGGGCGTCTGTGCCCTGTGTTTAGCATCCCAGCCCAGTGATTTCGTTGCCCTCTTCCACGCCTCTATCACCACCGCTGTCTGAGGGGGCAAGGTCTGTCTGCGTCTGCATTTAGAGTACAAGGCTGCCAGATATGAATCCTCTCCCAGGGTCATGAGGTCCACTCGATACGCTGGTTCCTCCAACGGGGCAAATACCCAGCCGTTTATGTTGACCAACTGTGTCGCCCAGTAGAAAAGGCGAATGTCTGGCACCGCCAATCCGCCCTCATACGGCCCTCTCTGCAGTTTTTTAAGCGCTATTCTAGGCTGCCCTCCACTCCACAATAAGGAGCGTTGCTCCGCCTCAACTGTTTTAAATGGTATGCAACCGTTACAACGCAACTTTTACAACGGACTACTTTTACAACGCAACTTTTACAACGCAGGGTCCATTACAACGAAGTACCATTACAACGCATTTTTTTACATCGCAGATACCTTTACAACGCATGCCATTACAACGTAAGTATTGGTAAGTATATAATTATAGTAAAAATGTTATAGGTTTGGGTTTTTGGGTAAAGGGGTATTTTTAGGGTTCAGGGCTAGGTTTGGGTTTTTGGGTAAAAGGGTATTTTTAGGGTTCAGGGCTAGGTTTGGGTTTTTGGGTAAAGGGGTATTTTTAGCGTTCAGGGCTAGGTTTGGGTTTTTGGATAAAGGGGTATTTTTAGGGTTCATGGCTAGGTTTGGGTTTTTGGGTAAAGGGGTATTTTTAGGGTTCAGGGCTAGATTTGGGTTTTGGGTAAAAGGGTATTTTTAGGGTTCAGGGCTAGATTTGGGTTTTGGGTAAAAGGGTATTTTTAGGGTTCAGGGCTAGGTTTGGGATTTTGGGTAAAGGGGTATTGTTAGGGTTCAGGGCTAGGTTTGGGTTTTTGGGTAAAGGGGTATTTTTAGGGTTCAGGGCTAGGTTTGGGTTTTTGGGTAAAAGGGTATTTTTAGGGTTCAGGGCTAGGTTTGGGTTTTTGGGTAAAGGGGTATTTTTAGGGTTCAGGGCTAGGTTTGGGTTTTTGGGTAAAAGGGTATTTTTAGGGTTCAGGGCTAGGTTTGGGTTTTTGGGTAAAGGGGTATTTTTAGGGTTTAGGGCTAGGTTTGGGTTTTTGGGTAAAGGTGTATTTTTAGGGTTCAGGCTAAGTTTGGGTTTTTAGGTAAAGGGGTATTTTTAGGGTTCAGTGATAGGTTTGGGTTTTAAATAAAATTAAATTAAAATTAAATTAAATTAAATTATATTAAATTTAATAATTTACATTTTAAAAAATATTATATACTTACCAATACTTACGTTGTAATGGTATGCGTTGTAAAGGTATTTGCGTTGTAAAAAAATGCGTTGTAATGGTAGTTTGTTGTAATGGATCCTGCGTTGTAAAAATTGCGTTGTAAAGGTATGCGTGCTAAAAGTATGCGTGTTAACGTCATGTTAATTATTTAATTAATTAACAAAATGTGCTCCGTAGTCGGGAAGGGCGCGCTCTGCAGCGCATAGAACAATCGAGTCAGCGCCATCATTTCAAATAAGACGGCGCGGCCCATCAGGGAGATCGGGAGGGTCCTCCAGTGCATCACGTCACTATGTAGGCGATCCAATTGCGTCTGCACATTTAACTGGAGGAATTCGGTGTCGGTTGGCGTGATCCATAGCCCCAGATACCGGAACTATGTACACCAGGTTAGGCCCTCACAATCTTCTGTTGCTTGAGGCTGGGGGCCCGCCAGTACGTACCCCAACGATTTGCTCCAATTTATGCAGTACCCGGAGTATATCCCGAATTCGCGTAATATGGCCATCAACCTTCGGATGGACTCAGACGGTCTCTGGGCGTACAGTAAGATATCGTCGGCGTACAACGATATGCGTTCCTCCAAGCCACCACCCAGGTCTATAGCCCGTACTCCCGGGTCCGTACGTACCCAGTGCACCAGGGGTTCCAGCGCAAGGGCAAAGAGGGTCGGAGAAAGGGGACAGCCCTGCCTCGTGCCGCGCCCCAGTTGGAATTCACGTGACATAGCCCCATTGACTCGGACCCTCGCGGTCGGTGCAGAGTAGAGGAGCCTCATCCATGCGCAGAAGTTATCTCCAAATCCTAGTTTCTCCAAGACAGCATATAGGTATCCCCATTCGATGCTGTCAAACGCCATATGGGCGTCGAGAGATAGCAGGGCCGCCGGAACTCCCGGTCGTTTGGCTACTGCCTGCAGGACCCCAAACAGACGTCACAGGTTGAGGCGCGTGCTCCTATGGGGCATAAAGCCCGACTGGTCCGGATGGACCAGTGTTTGTACCACTGCACCCAGGCGCGTGGCTAGGATTTTCCCGAGGACCTTCGTCTCGAAGTTGAGGAGGGAGATAGGTATGTAGGAGCTGCATGCTTCCTTCGGCTTATGGATCACTATGATCGTTCCTTGTCGTAGATCTCGAGGAAGCTGCCCATTCTTCCGCGCCTCTTGGAACATCGTACACATGTGCGGTGCCGTGCAGCTCGCCACATACCCAAACGCTTCTGCCGGGAACCTGTTGGGACCCGGGGCCTTACCCCTCTGCAGATCACCCATGACCTCTTCGACTTCGGTGACCGTGATGTCAGCATCCAGAATATCCCTATCCGCAGGCTCCAGTAGGGGCAGCTGCATTGGGGCCAGGAAGTCACGACATTCCTGCTCCCCCTTAGTAGTCTGAGATCGGTAGACCTCCTCGTAGTAGCATGCGAACTCCTCCGCAATCGCCACGCTTGTAGTGCTCACTGACCCGTCCGCGCGCTCTATACCCGGTACCCAGCTGCGCTCTCGATCTTTCTTTTCCAGCCAGGCGATAATTTTATTTGCCTTATCACCCAGGTCGTATACCCGTCGCTGGGTGGCCAGCGCATGGGACCGTGCCTGTTCCGTCGTAAGGTCTCTCATTTCCTTGCTTAGGAGACGTGCTCTATGCTGCCTATCCTGCCCCTGTTCCTGGGCGGATCCCACCTCAGCCTCCAGTTCTTGGAGCTCCAACTCTAACTTTTCGGCCTGCGCATATTTCTCTTTTCTCCGTCTCCCCACCTCCGCCTGCACGAAATCCCTGGCCACCGTCTTATACGCTTCCCAGACCACCCCGGGGGAGCTCACAGACCCTACATTGTCCTCGAAATAATGTTCCACCCGTTCCCTGAATCTCTCCTGGAAATCCCTATCTTTGAATAGGAAGGAATCAAGTCGAGGGGGGACACTCCGGTCTCGCCTAGGACCAACCATCTGAACCCCAACCGGTGAATGGTCTGATATCCCTCTGGCCTTGTGATGTCCGCCCCTAAAGAGGCTCAAGCTATCATTACGTGTGAGCATGTAGTCAATCCTGGAGGATGAACCATGGGCCGCGGAGACGTGGGTGTATTGTCTTGTCTGCGGGTTATGTGCCCTCCAAAGGTCCACCAGACCCAGCGCGCATGCGCGAAGTCTCTGAGAAAATGCGCCCCTCCACCACCCAATTTAGGCGGCAGACGGTCCAACTCCCCTGCCATCACATCATTCATGCCCCCTCCCAGGATCAGTGTCCCCGTGGGCATCTCTAACAGCACCTTACCAAGATCGGGGAGTGTAGTCGTGTGGAGCTTTGGGGGAATGTAGAGGTTCAGCGTACGGCCTTCCCATTGGGCCGGCAACGCTGCGTAGCGACCCATTGGGATCTAGCCAGCATCTCCCCAGGACCACCGGCAGTGAGTTTTTAATAAGGATCCCGCACCCCTGGAACCCGTAGTAAAGCCAGAGTGGGCACGCAGGGTGTAGCCAAATCTGTCTAAGGCTTTGCAGTGGTTTCCCAACAGGTGTGTCTCCTGTAGGAGCACAACGTCCGGGGCGTAACAACGGAGGTATTGGAGCACCACAGTGCGTTTAATTTTGTTTTGTAGACCGTTAACATTCCAGGATACTATGTCAATGTGTTGTGTCTGCGTCGTGCGTGGCCCAGCCATCGATCCCGTCAATGATATTGGGTAAAGACCAAATCTCCTTTTGCCCCCCTCCCTCCCGCCTACTGAATGTGTCAATGGAGTCAGAACAGTCATGTGAAAAAACACATACAAACAATAAGAATAAGAACTGGAGTAAACCCCCACCCCTCCCCCTTTCATCAACCCCCCTCCCTGCTACCCCGGCCAAACGCGCCAGACATCCCCAACAAGCAGAGCGCCTGTAGCCCTAAAAACGATAAACGGTAAACTCAGGGGTGAGTGGTACGACCAAGAATGCTACCGGGGCACCCATCCGACCCCCTTTTTGCATAACCACATCGATACCATCACATGTCCTGCTGAGGAACAGCGTCCCATTGTAACAGAGTGCTTCCAGAGGACCCTACCGAGGCCCACAGCCCGCGCAGTACACAAATGGCCGCTATTTTACTCTAGAGCTTCGAGGCAGTCTCTTGCATAGCCCCCATCAAGTCCGAGACCCCTCCCCCCCCGTGCCCCATAAGATCAACAGCCATTGTCCCCATATACATTACGTGTCCATGGATTGTGACAGTTCAGGCCAGTGTGGATCTTCATGTCACCCCAGCTCCGGTGACTCCGAGAGGCTGCGGGCTCTCCTCCTACCCTCCGGGTGCGGGCTTTCTTGTCGCCATCGCGCACCCCCTGCCGATCCCACCGAGGAGGCCGGGGACCGGGGCACCGCACTTCTCCAGCTCCCCTCCCACTCCGGACCTCTTTGTCGCTGGCCACGCTCTTCAAGCCAAGTATGAACATCCTCTGGGGCGGTGAAGAAAAAGGATTTCCCATCCGCCAGGACCTTGAGCCGCGCCGGGAAGAACATCATGTACTTAAATCCACGTTCTCGAAGTCCTCTCTTGACAGCATCGAACGAGCGGCGCTCCTACTGGACCTTGAGCGTGAAGTCCGAGAAGAAGCGGATCGTGGCGTTGTCCACCCGAATGTCCCCATGTTGCCGGGCCGCCTGCAGAATTGCATCCCGATCCCTATAGTTGAGGATCCGCGCGATAATGGTGCGCGGCGGCGCCCCCGGGCGCGGCGGGACCGGTGCCCGATGCGCCCGCTCAACAACGAAGAAATTAGACAGACGTTTGGGCTGTAGGCAGTTTAACACGAGATCCTCTAGAAACAGTTCCACGCTAGCCCCTTCCATTTTCTCTGGAACCCCTACCACACGGAGGTTATTTCTTCGGGCCCTCCCTTCTTGGTCCTCCAGCCATGCCGCCATCTGCTTCTGCTGGTGTGTGAGCTGTTGGACCTGTTGCTGTAGCTGCTTGGCTGCGCCCTGTAGCTCCGCGACGGCGGCGGTATTCTGTGTGACCTTCTCGGACGTCTTGTTCAGGTCCGCCCGTTGGAGCGTCAATTCTATAGACATTTTGTCAATTTTGGACTCCAGAGTTGTGCCCAGCAACTGTATGGCTTGCATTATGGAGGACAGGGATGGCTCACGAGGCTACTCTGAAGTCCCGTGGTGGGGCCCGTCCCCCCCCCCCCCTCGCCGTTGTCTTCTTGGGCCTCATGTTAGTGTGGATAGATGCTGACCGCCACTAGGCACTGCGTTCTCCTTCCACACACCACCCCGTCTAGGAGGAGCCGGGGCGGCCCGGGCCACCGCCAGAGGTGGCAGCTGGTAATCTGGCTGTCAGGAACGCCCTTCGACGGACGGACGGGGGGGCGGGGGTTTTGCTTCGCCCACCGATACGCTGTCTACCTTCGCCCCCTGGCCTCGGCGTCACTGTCGCCAAAGGGACCTCCTCTGTGGATGGTTGTGCAGGTCTGTTCACTCCCGCTGTCTTCGCATCCAGGGTTCGCCCGACCGGGCCGTGCAGGCCCCTCAGCCGCCCCAGCGGGCCACGTGGCTGGGGTCCCGTCACTACGGCCCCATCTCCATGCCACCAGATTCAGGAGGGGAGACCAGACCGCTCCCCCACGGTTCCAGCGTGCCCCACCGGCACTCTCCAAGGGGGGGCCCACACTGGAAGCAGCCGCCTCTCTCACGTCCCCGGGGGTCACCACACTCCACGACCCCCGCTGCACCTTCCTTAATTCCGCCGTCAGCGCTCCCCAGGAAGGGGGGGGCCAGGAGGCGGGCACCGCACTCCGCGACCCCCGCTGCCCCGTCCTCAGCTCCGCCGCCCCTCCTTACCCCACGGGCTGCCCGTGGATCACGCGAGGCCGGTGCGCCACCGGCTGGCCCTCCTCACTTGGGCAGCAGCAGGCCCGCAATCGCCGCTCCGCAGATCTCCGCCTCTCGGGGTCGGAGCAGCACAGGGAACACACCGCCGGGCACCGGAGGTTGTTAGCTCACCGGCCCCGGTGCAGGACTCAGTGGCATCGCCGGATTTGTGCAGGATTTCTGGGGGTCTTCCGATCGCCGCCGGAGCGCCGCAGGATTATGCGGCCATCTTGGTCGCCGCCAGGCCACGCCCCCCCATATTTATATATTATAGATATAAATATATATATTTTATTTTTACATGGGCCTGCATCTGCAAAGTGCTACCGAGCAGATTTCAGGCTGCTCGTTCTTTTTTTGCGCTACATGCGCACCTATTTTAATTTTCTTAATTTTAATTTACTATTATAACATGATCATAAATTGATGGATTGTAAATTAAATATCAATGTCTACATCAAGACACATGCCACAGCACACATGTCTGTGTTCAGAGGCCCTAGCAGAATGGGTGGTCATTGACAGAAAAACGATTACAAGATTGCCAGGCATGCATGTGCCTTGATGCATGCATGCAATTGCAAAATCACTGGCAAAGCCAACAGGTCTGACCTTTACAGAAGAGACCTATTTGCTTTGCCAATGCTCTTTTTGTTACGGAACTGCCTTTCCAACAATATTTTTATATTTGTTATATGAGCAGCAATGTTTATCTGGAACTTATGAACCCAATGTAGACTGGGTACACATTGTCGTAACAAGGCCCAGTCAATTCCATGCTCGTCGCCAAATAATTGTGGTAAAGAGGTTCAGGCAGGTAGATGTAGTTCAAGATGTTTTATTGTAGATAGTTGCAAGATATGTAGATCAGCCCCACCAGGAGCAGCCAGCATGCTGCTCAGCCCACTCTTAACTGTGACTTCTCCTCACAGGCTCCCATTATCCCTAAGCGCATCATCACTGCAACATTCCAATGGCTGAATAGACGGTAAAATGGTACAACATTAACATTGATAGGATACTAGACACATGCAACAATAGGATGATGGTCTCCACTAAACCTGTAATTTTGATGATGTAGTCAGACAATAGCAAACACATTAGAAGAAAAAAACAAGGAAAATGGATACTGTGGTATAAGGAAGAGTATTTGGCAGTGCATCAAGTAGGTAACAAGGATTGTATGAACTTACCTGGCTACCTCCATGCTCTGTATCAATGTATCGTGGCATTGGGAACCTAGAATGAAGTATTTCTTGAGCATCATCGAATGGAGCTTGCAGCAGATTGCGGAAATTCTCATACTCCGGCATATCTTGGTAACCAGCTTTGCGCCACTGCGCTATGGTCTGAAAGCAAAAGTTTATTAACTAATTTTTACAATATATATTTACTGTCTAGTGATTGATTCATTCATACATACAGAACACCACATTGCAAGGAGGCGGTAACAAAAATCAGAAAACAATTACTGAAAAATACAAGTTACTTACCTTTAGTAACATTCTTTTTGATGGGTATGTAATCTTCCAGATGAACATTTAATGATGTCATCTTCCAGGCTTCAGGCTAAACCTGGAGGATTCTGAAGAAATTCCAGCTCACTAGCATCCAGATGGATCTGCTGCAGCACTAGCCACAGATCTCATTCCCGGTAGTGACGTAGTGAACTATAAAGGTGTAAACTGGTGGCACAGACATTAGCTCTCCCTACTTCTGCAAGCTGTGTAGATGGCAGGGCTGAAAAACAAACTGAACTAATGAAAACATAAAAGTGTCCTAAAGAATGTTACCAAATGTTACAGTCCTTCAGTAGGGGGAGGGCAGGAAGGTGAAGGCGGATCTGCAAGAAGATTACCTATCGATCAGAAAGAAACATGCCAGAGATGAGTAACTATTTATTCAAAAGGATGCTCCTTTCTGGAGCTGGAGATTCTTCTTTACTAACCATTCCCAAAGCAGCAGCCTCTAAGGACGTGGCTGAGCGAATCTGTTACTTACTGACTTCTACGGGTACAGGTCTGCTTTCTCACCAAACTGCCACTGATCGACACAAGCATATCTAAGAGTCCAAGCCTTTAATGTTCAGAGAAAGACCAGTTAAATGCCTCCAGGCATGACACTGCAGAACCACAATGGACCCCATGGATAATGGCACCATATCTATAGTGCCATAAACACATTGTTTGGCAGCATCCATGACAATGCTCAATTTGTAAGAAAGGTTGTTGTACATGAGCAAGTAAAGTGGATGGGATCCCCTCTGCCATCTCCCACACAGAAAAATTAATTAGGATCTTCATACTTGCACATGCTGACTAAAACTGAGTCCACAGGGCCCTGCTTGTGTTTTATGGTTGTCTGCCACCCACTGTAGTAATGTGGCTCTTTTGTCATGCTGTTTGTGTGGTTGCTAACCAGGCTACATTAAACGGTTATATGGTATTTGTTTCCTGCAGTTCACCTTGAAGAGATTGTTTTTGTATCCTGTGTAATGCCTGGTGGCAGCTCCTGCCCCTCTGCAAATGAGGCATGTTCCTATGAAAGGTCACCCAATGGGTGTTTCACCATCAGGTCAGTGAATAATATTGCTGCCATTTTGCAGTTCCCGTACAAGCCCCGCCTTTATGCATTCTGTTGGCAAAAACGTTGCTGCCTACGTGTTTTAATTATGGGAAAGATACAAGTGAAGCACAGGGCATCAGAGTAAAAGCTAAAAACACACACTCCACTTTCAATGACTGTCCCAAGACTAGCAATCGTTTTGATTTAATAACACCTCCTCTCCTATTAAGTAGATGGGCATCAGAGAGTTACATCTGCATAGGCACTGTGAGGTACATATCCCTTGGCCTCGGAAACAGAAGCAAGTCTAGCACAGTCATCACCAAACCCAATTACATGAATAATAAACCTGATGCAGCCAGCTTTCTGAGTTTCACCCCATCAAAGCTCCTGGGATTGTGACAGAGCAAGTCAGTACTGCTAGCACTAGAGGAACAATATGAAAAACAAAACAGTCTTAGGGAAATGCTTAAATTGGTCTCAGTAAATGGTAATTATTCTGGACCATGCTGTAGTACATCATTTTTATTTAGGTCGAGCATTTGAGACCTCTTGTTTATACTTTCGTATATACTTATATGTGTATGTACTTTGTGGGCTCTGGAGATCAGCCCTAGAATTAGTCTTCTTCCGCTTAGGGACTTTTATTCTGTTAAACTGCCTCTATTTAACTGTCTTGATAGAAAAAGACCAGTAGAACTCAGTAAAATACCAGAATTGGTTTCTGCTTGTTTAACTGTCTCTATTTAACTGTCTTGATAGAAAAAGACCAGTAGAACTCAGTAAAATACTAGAATTGGTTTCTGCTGAGGAACTTTCTTTTTTTTTGTCCTGGCATCTGCCTCTATTTAACTTTCTTGATAAACAAGCATTGGAAATGCAATAGGTCTCGCAATAACGCAAGTCTGAACTATTAGCATTGTAAATGATAATGCCCTTTATTTTTGCGTTCTGGTTTTTGCAACATAAATAAAAGGCTTTGTCATTTACAAGGCCTATAGCTTAAATTTGCGTTAAAACGAGACCTATTGCATTGCAATGGTGGTGGTGCTGCTGAGTTTTCTCTGAATCTGCACTCTGAATCTGCACCCACAATCTGCACCCTGAATCTGCACCCTGAATCTGCACCCTGAATCTGCACCCTGAATCTGCACCCTGAATCTGCACCCTGAATCTGCACTCTGAATCTGCACCCACAATCTGCACCCACAATCTGCACCCACAATCTGCACTCTGAATCTGCACTCTGAATCTGCACCCACCATCTGCACCCACAATCTGCACCCACAATCTGCACCCACAATCTGCACCCACAATCTGCACCCACAATCTGCACCCACAATCTGCACCCACAATCTGCACCCACAATCTGCACCCACAATCTGCACCCACAATCTGCACCCACAATCTGCACCCACAATCTGCACTCTGAATCTGCACTCTGAATCTGCACTCTGAATCTGCACTCTGAATCTGCAGTCTGAATCTGCACCCACAATCTGCACCCACAATCTGCACCCACAATCTGCACCCACAATCTGCACCCACAATGTGTGAGTGGCGTTGCGTGTGTGAGTGGCGTTGCGTGTGTGAGTGGCGTTGCGTGTGTGAGTGGCGTTGCGTGTGTGAGTGGCGTTGCGTGTGTGAGTGGCGTTGCGTGTGTGAGTGGCGTTGCGTGGGTGAGTGGCGTTGCGTGGGTGAGTGTGGTGTTGCGTGGATGATAGTGGGCTTGCGTGGGTGTGAGTGGCGTTGCGTGTCTGTAAGTGTTGCTGTGTGGGTGAAAGTGGCGCAGGAGAAATGCTGCTGCTGCTAATTAAATACAAGAGCGGCCGGGAAACACAAGTACGGCCGGCCACATAATTAGAGGAGGAGAAGCCGCACAGCACACGCTGGGAGAAGCCCTTTGATGTGCTGTGCGGCCGCGATGCGCGCTCTGTGCTGGGGGAGGGCCATTAGCCTGAACTCGCGGCAAGATCAAACGAAGGGTGGGAGGGACATTGAGGAACAGATGGCCATGAAAGTGTATGGCCAAAAGCGCGTGCCTGTGGCCACGTGCACTTGAAGAAAACGCCACGAAAAAATGCGGTGGTTTGACAATCAGTTCGAGCACTTGAATTCTCGCCATTTCCCATTCCTTCGGAATGGTAAAGGACGAGACCTAAAAACGACCAGCAGAGGTCTGTGAAATACCAGGATCACTTTGCCATTCTCTAGATTCCAGTCCATAGAAATTGCCATCCACGAGCACTCATAGACAATAATATTTTTTTCAAATCTTGTATTTTTGGCGATATGACCACCGAAGGCCCTGATTTTATATTAAAAACAGAGCTTTGGACTATACCGAGTCGATAAGTCTTTATTTCGAATAAAAGATTCATAAAAGACAATGTACAATCATACACAATATATAAAAAAAAGCAGTCAAACGAAATGATAATATACACAAGTTATTCCTAAGAACAATAAGATGCTTTACACATATGTACATTGAAACAAATGGGACCCAAATAACATGCACATGAATTGGTACCACTAATAACCATACAGAGCACTATATATAACTGGATAAGAGCGTTCAACGTACAGGGATGCCCAATTTCTTGGATCGGCTCAACCAGGCCCATCTCAAAAATTTGGCAACACAAACCACTACAGTTTCTGATCTAATAACACGAAGTTTGAAGAGTGCATCTCGGTAGCCACCACTATTCAGGGTCAAGCATATCGGTCTTAACCACTTACTTCTCGGTGCTCGATAGACAGGACAACCAAAGAAGAAGTGGCCAACACTTTCTTCCTGGTCTGGACACCAGTGGCATTTATTTCCTGTAGTCGTGTCCCATTTTGCTGTAAAAGAATTGATGGGCAAGGTGCCGATTCGAAACTGGTGGTATAGTTTACGATCTGATACGCTTGTGATTAAATCCCAATACTGCTCTAGTGAGGGAATGGCCTTATACACTAAAAATGAGCCAGTTAGATTTACGTCCAAGGATTGGGTTACAAGAATAGATTTTTTCCAAGCCCAAAAGAGCGCCTTAAACTCAAGTTTAGATGGAAAAGTTGCCCCCCCTGGGTTGGACCAAAGCTCCGGGAGACCCATCATGTTCAAAACATTTTTGACTACCCTAAACCAGTGTATTTTGTGCGCCCCCCACATGAGTTTTACCTCCTCCAACTCTCGGGTAAACAGACCAAGCTCGGGAGTGGTCCAGAGGCGGCGCCAAAAGGCCACCAGGCGGTACTGGGCCATCTCGTCGATCGGTCTGCAACCAAGATCCAACAGCAGGGGTTTAGTTGGGGTGGACTGGGGGAGACTAACCAGATTCCGTAGGAACCTGTTCTGCGCAGTTGCCAAACTGGAGAGATTCTTATGACCCCAAACTTCGGCTCCATAAAGGGTTGCAGAGATGACCTTCGCCTCATAGATTTTTAGGGCAGGGGTAACACTTAGTTGGGGAGTTCTTTTGTTCATGGATCAAACAGCCAGCCAACCTATTAAATTTGAGTTTAGACGTCTCCACTTGGGGGTTCCAATTGAGTTGGTGATCTAGAGTCACACCAAGGTATGTCATGACCCTAACCTGCTCAATATGGACTCCGTTTAAGGAGACTGTACACTTAGGGGGATTTTTCTTGCAAAAAACCATAAATTTGGTTTTATCCACATTTATTTGCAGGTCATTCATTGTACAAAACTCGGAAAATCTATTCAGGGCTACCTGAAGCCCAGCTCTAGTTTTGGAAAGGAGGAGGGTGTCATCTGCGAAGATTAGCATGGGGTACTTTCGACCACCCAACATGGGTGCATCCGACTGAGTATTAATAAAATGTTGGGTAACCTGATTAATAAATAGGAGAAACAACGTGGGGGCTAGGACACAGCCTTGGCGTACCCCACGTTGTACAGGGAATCGTTTGGTCACCTGCCCCTGACTACCCCACCTAACCTGGGCATAATTGTCCTCATGTAGTCGCTGGACTAGGCTCAAGAGCTCAGGCGGAAAGCCCATGCGACTAAGGGCCTCCCACAGCTTCTTCCTTGGAACTAAATCGAAGGCCGACTTAAGGTCAACGAATGCAGCATATAACATACCGCCACCCAACAGAACCACCTTCCAAAAAAGTAATGTGAACCGGAAGACTTGGTCAACAGTGCTAGTCCCAAACCTGAATCCTGCCTGCATAGGGGAGAGTATGTTATTTGAATCGATCCAACCCTGAATTCTTGCTAAGATCATTCTCGACACAATTTTCTGGATCGAATCGATCAAACTGATGGGCCGATAGTTGTTGGGGAGGGAGCGGTCACCCTTTTTATGTACTGGCAAGATTTCTGCCCCCTTCCATGAAAATGGAATCTCAGCCCCTGCAGCTAAGTTATTTGCCAGTAAAGTGATGTAAGGGATCCAAAGGTCAGGTTTGAGCTTAAAAAGGTCAGCGGGAATAGCATCAATGCCAGGAGCTTTACCCGGCTGAACAGACTCGAGAGCAAGTGCAGTGTCGGATTCCGAAAATAAGAGTCTGTCTCCTATATGTGGGAGGTGGCACGGTAGTGTAGTTTTTATCATCGGTTCCTCCGCTGTAATTGGGTCATTAAATTGTGCGGTATAAAATTCCACCCACGATTGAGCGGAGACATGATTTACTGGGATCTGGGCGGCAGGATCCCTTCCCCTCCTTACAATCAACCAGAAATCTGTTAGGTTGGGGGAATCGCATGCACTAAGGAGGTCAAGCCAATAAGAGTCATCCCAATCTCGCTTAGCAGCCCAGATGGTACGCTTGTAGCACTGCCTTGCTATCCTTATGTCGTCAGAGTTCCGGGCCTTCACGGCAGCTAATAAGTTGCTGTGGGCAACTCTACAGTTCTTATTATACCATTTTTTGTGCACTCTGGCATTAACAGGCCTAGATGGTTTCGTGAGAAGACTTTTAAGGCCCAAAAAACACTCCTCGTGGAGATTAGTGATTATGGGGTCTGCGTTGCCAGAAGGGGATAACAAAGGCATCCTACTCCACACACCCCACACCTTTTCCTCAATCTTGGAAATAAGTGCTGGGTCATCCAGAACCCTAAGCCATTTTACACGACGCCTATTGTCGCACAAAACTACATCAGATGTTAAGCTATTAGTACCCCTGACTGGGGCCCCCATACCTGGGACCAAAATCTCGAGTGAAAGGGGATTATGGTCACTCTCTGGGCGGGGCTCTACCACCATGTCTTGTACAATGGACCAACACTCAATTTTAATCAATATATAGTCGATACGGCTTAAGCTCAGACCGTTATCGAAGGTGTTGGACCCAAGGCTATCAGAGCGTGTGCGCCCATTGACGGCCCGTAGGCCCCATTCTAAACAAAAGCCCAGCCAATGTAGAGCTGCCTCGGTGCCCCTAACACCCTTTGCGATAGTAAGCGGGGGGATGGCCCAAACAGTGTCCTCCTCAGAACCCACATCCTCTGCCAAGGAGGAGATGGGCTCAATGGAGGTATTCAAGTCTCCCGCTACAATTACAATCTGGTCGGTCTTGAAATTCTTAAATAGAAAATCAAGATCGTCCAGGACAGTTTGTTTTTTCCCACCCTGGCAACCACGGGCATAGACATCGACCAAAAGGAGATCTGGGGTGTTAGGTTTACTCAAGCTGATACATAGGAGATCCACACACGCCACCAGTGTTTCCCTACCATGGAAGCCCAAGTTATTTTTAATCCAAATGGTAAGGCCACCAGAGGCCCTACCCTTAGGGCTCTTAGTTGCAGGTTTTGAAAAGTTGAGGTAACCCAGCCTATGTAATGGGACAGTTGACCAGGTTTCCTGGAAGATGACGATATCATATAAATCAATAAAGTTGGCCCAATCGTCATTTTCCAGGCGTCCCCGTAGCCCTGCAATATTCCAAGAGGCTACTCTTAGTGGACAGTCCGTAGTTAGGGCGCAAGGTGGCTGTGCCACGCCCTTTACTTCATTCATAGCCAAAGCAGGAATGTTTACCGGGTCTAAAAGTACACCCGGATTATTAGGCAAAAGTGGGCCAGTAAGAGATGAATTTGGGGGTGGAGGCCTCCGTTGGTGGGGAGTAGTCTTAATGGGAGATAAGTCTCCAGACCTCCCGAGTCAATCCACCTCCTCCAGGCAGCCGAACCTATTGGAGGTGGGAACCCCTTGCCACCAATTAAGTTGATTTTGTCCAACAAAACTATGTGTCGGTCGACTAGCGTTCCTAACAGTGGACCATGACCCCTCACTCACTGGTTGTTGTCTAGGAGGATAGAAAAAAGTGAGAGGCCTCACCACTATTGTAGAATTGGCCTCGAAAGATGGCCATGCACATAGATACTGGGCTGTGTGGGGATCAGAAAATGATACCACCACACAGTCGCCGGCTATGGACTTGTGCGTACGGCCGATCCAAGGAACTCTCCGAACCATAAGTACACTACTTCTTTGGTGGTCGGGGAGCTGTTTGTTGGAATTAAGCCAGTGGATGACTTTATTTTTTAGAGAGAGATCATTCTCCTGGGATTGTTGATCCAACTCTGGAACACCGGCTAGAATAATAACGTACGACCCTGCTTCTGGCGGGAGGTCAATAAACCCTCCGCGGAAGTTGTGGCGACTGGCCTGACGTATTGGGTTATGCACCAAGGGTGGCCTAGGGGGGAGGTTGGCTGCTGCCCTGAAGTCAGTGTTCGGCCTGTATGCTGGTTTATGCGGGTGGAAGGGTTTTGGTACTACTGGGCTAGGGGTAGGTACAATAGTATTTGCAATGGTGGTACGGGGTTTTGGAATGGGTTTGGATGTAAGTAGGGTCGCAGGAATGCTTTGGGCTGGTTGTAAGAGGGATTGAACAGGTTCTGTTTCTTTGGGCTGGGGAGTGGGTTCGGTCACACGTGTAAGCTTAGCATCCATTTCCTTAAGGCTCAAGCTGGCCAGAGTGACTATGGTCCTATCCATTTCAAGGAGGTTATTCTCTATACGAGAAAGCCTCAATTCCAGGGGGGAAAGTAGCTGCTTTAACGTACCCCAGACTAATTGGAGGAATTCGCTATCACCCTCCCTGTCGTGCACAGGTCCGCTCACCCGACCCTCCAAAATATTTGTACTGTTCTGACTAGGAGAGATGATAAGAATATCATCTTCCACCAAACTAGGTATTTCCGGAGTAGCTTCCCCATTAAAAACACTGTGAGTCGATTTGGGGTTATCATCTTTCACCCCAAGAGAACCCATGGCCCGTCTACTATTAAAAAACTTTAACCTTGCTATTCTAGCTTTTTTCCTAGCGTGAATAGTTCTCGCAAGGCATTTCTTTTTGTAAGTTGCGGCTTTCTTAGCACTACAATGGCTTGCTGCTTGGATTGTTTTGGGAGGGGGAAAGGAGCCTGCGATACTAAATAGAGGGGCAGGGCCAATATTTTGTTGCACTGGATTGGGTTGGGAATTGGGGGGGGAATGTAAAAGAATAGTAGGGGGAGCAGGGTGCATTACTGCCGTTGTTAACAGAGGCCGTGGAGCAGCGGAACGATCAGGGGTACGGGCAGATGCAATATTCCCCAGGGAGGATTTCTTGGAGCTAGCAATATGCGCTGACAGCCTTCGTGCAGCATCAAGTTCTAAGGAGACCTTGTGCTGCATTTTACTGATTTCCTCGTCAATAGCCAAATTGGTTTTGACTAGGAAATCATCTATGGATCTGTTAGAATTGCTAGCAGCCATGAGGGTTTTGCTCCGGCTACCCCGTGAGCACATGTTACAGAATACAAGTCAATAAATAAGTATACACACAACGATAAAACTGTAAGATGTACCAAGAAAAACTAGAAAAATAAGGGGGGGTGGCCCAGCCCAGCCCTCTTAGTCCTCGAACGGCCTCAAACGGCCCGCTCTTTGCCCGGTCTTCGCCCCGGGCTGCGTCCCGCGCTGCGGGAGTGCTAAGACAATAAGTAGGGGGGGCGTGGCAGCAGGGAGAGCGGACCGGAAGTTGGAAAATGGTCTTGCAGGGACTCCTGGGCAATGGAGTCCCCTGCACGCTCGCAGCCCCGCTGACCGCACTCACCCGGAAGCCTGCAGCCCCTCACCAATGTCCCGGTCTGCAAGGCGGCGAGATGTGGGTCTTTGTCCTCGAGAAGCCGCTAAGTTGCAAGGTCAGTCTCTAAAGTGCCTCCAAAGTGCCTCTGTTTGCTGGAAAGCGTCCCGCCAAAAGAAGGGGTGGGAGAGGTTTTAAAACTGCTGGGGGCGGGGGGCGGCAGCAGGGAGAGCGGACCGGAAGTTGGAAAATGGTCTTGCAGGGACTCCTGGGCAATGGAGTCCCCTGCACGCTCGCAGCCCCGCTGACCGCACTCACCCGGAAGCCTGCAGCCCCTCACCAATGTCCCGGTCTGCAAGGCGGCGAGATGTGGGTCTTTGTCCTCGAGAAGCCGCTAAGTTGCAAGGTCAGTCTCTAAAGTGCCTCCAAAGTGCCTCTGTTTGCTGGACTATACCATTTCCTGCTGAAAGGCAATATTTCTCTCCATGTGTTCCCATACCTGGCGTGTCACCCAGGTGGGTGCTTACTTTCCCTCCATGTTAAAGAACAGTAGATGTTTCAGCACCCAGGCTAATGTGCTGCATAGCTAAATACATATAAGGTCCCAAAGGCAAGACCGATAGCATTGCAAATGCTTGTTAGGTCTTGCCTAGACAGCATATGGATTGTCTCTTCGAGACTTATTGCTTTCTAACAGTGGGCTTGGAGACTACCCATTACTTAACATTGGTCAACTTCATTGTAACTCATTTTCTTGCTTCTTATTGGTCAGTTGCCATAGGCTTCCTTCGTCCTTGCCTGCTTATTCCTCCCCACAACTATGGACACATTACATGTATCCTTTCACTATACATTTTTTTATGTGCTACATTTTATTTGTGTTCAAGCACTGTTGTAGAGGGCTTCTTTTTGTGCACTCTCCCTTGTGTACATCCCCACCCTATGTGCTCCTTCTGCCCGCCAACTACCTCCTTGCCCCAGCCTCTCCCTTCCGCTGTTATCGTCAGCTTGCCTCGGGCCCATCCTTTCCACCTTCTCTTGTCGTCAGCTTGCTCCCAAACCCTCCCTCCCACACTCTGTTCTCATCAGCTTGCCCTAACTCCTCCCTTCCACCCTCTGTTGTCATCAGCTTGCTCCAGCCTCTCGCTACTACCCTCAGTTGTTGTCAGCTTGCCCCGAGGCCCTCCGACCAATGCCCCATGCTTTCCCTCGCGAAATCTGTTGCTGTCAGCTTCCCCCAGCCCTTATCTCCCACCCTGTTGTTGTCAGCTAGCCGCTAGCACCTCTCTCCCTCCATCCAATGTCCGTGTTGCATTCCCCCACTCACTCCCGCACCTCCGTGTTGCCTCCTGCCTCACTTCCCACAATAAGCTAAGGTGACGGCCAGCGCTGGCCGCTTAATAGAATTTTTTTTCTCCCCCCACACCCATCCTCCCTCTGTGTTGCTTCACAATGTGCCAACAGCAAATAACAAAATATAATTAAAAGAGGACTATGATGCAGCCAGAGTTGGACGAGTCATAGCACTTTTTAAAATTGTATATTTCAGCCATGCTGCACAGCAGCCACACTGCAATACAATGACAAAAATAAACATTGATAACGTTGATACGGCAAATTAAGCATGTTTTACTTAATGGGGCACTCTACACATCAAGTAGCCACGGTACGACTTCAATGGTTACAGCACAGTCCTTAATGGCTCACTTCCCCGTTGCCCGGAGTACAACAAGCCCAGCCTGATTTCAGAGATTTTGGTCATGCTCTCAGGTACCAACAGACTGCATCCACACCATGAGCTGTAAATCGCATACACCTACCGTAACAAGCATTTGCAATGCAATAGGTCTCGCATTAGGAAAGTTTGAGCTATTGGTATTGTAAATGACAAATTTTGTATTTATGTGTTGGTTTTGAAAATAGCTAAATTAATAGCTTTGTCATTTACAATGCCAATAGTTTTAACTTTCGCAAATGTGACACCTATAGCATTTGTAATGCAATGTGTGTTGTATTTACGTGACTTAGATGTATTGATGTTACAAATAACAATGGCTTTTAATTTTTTAAATAATTAATACTTAAATAAAAGGTATTGTAATGTATAATGGCAATAGCTTAAACTTTTGTAAATAACTTTTGTGAAGATTATGTTCAGTGTATTTTATTGTGACGAAAATCCAAGAACAGAAGTGAAAACATTTAACATCTTTTTATGACATTTGTAATAAAGCTTGAAACATTGACAGAACATATTTGAACCAGTTGTTGTTGAATGGTTACACATATTGATGCTGTGGTGGCGATGAGTGATGTTTTGGCGACAAGTGATGCTGTGGCGTTCAGTGATGCTGTTGAAGCGCATAGTGATGCTGTGGTGGTGCTGAGTGATGCTATGGTGATGCAATAGATAGAGTGAGTGCGATAGATAGAGGGAGGGAGGGCGATAGAGTGAGTGCGATAGATAGATAGAGGGAGGGAGGGCGATAGAGTGAGTGCGATAGATAGAGGGAGGGAGTGCGATAGAGGGAGTGCAAAAGAGGTAGGGCGATAGAGGGAGGGCGCGCGATAGAGTGATGGAGCGCGATAGAGTGAGGGAGCGCGATAGAGTGAGGGAGCGCGATAGAGTGAGGGAGCGCGATAGTGAGGGAGCGCGATAGAGTGAGGGAGCGCGATAGAGTGAGGAGCGCGATAGAGTGAGGGAGGGCGGTAGAGTGAGGGAGGGCGGTAGAGTGGTGGAGGGCGAAAGAGTGAGAGAGGGCGAAAGAGTGAGAGAGGGCGGTAGAGTGGTGGAGGGCGGTAGAGTGGTGGAGGGCGGTAGAGTGGTGGAGGGCGGTAGAGTGGTGGAGGGCGGTAGAGTGAGGGAGGGCGGTAGAGTGACGGAGGGCGGTAGAGTGAGGGAGGGCGGTAGAGTGAGGGAGGGCGGTAGAGTGAGGGAGGGCGGTAGAGTGAGGGAGGGCGATAGAGTGAGGGAGGGCGATAGAGTGAGGGAGGGCGATAGAGTGAGGGAGGGCGATAGAGTGAGGGAGGGCGATAGAGTGAGGGAGGGCGATAGAGTGAGGGAGGGCGATAGAGTGAGGGAGGGCGATAGAGTGAGGGAGGGCGATAGAGTGAGGGAGGGCGATAGAGTGAGGGAGGGTGATAGAGTGAGGGCAGTAGAGTGATGGAGGGCGGTAGAGTGATGGAGGGCAGTAGAGTGAGGGAGGGCGGTAGAGTGAGTGAGGGCGGTAGAGTGAGTGAGGGCGGTAGAGTGAGTGAGGGCAGTAGTGTGAGTGAGGGCGGTAGAGTGAGTGAGGGTCGTAGAGTGAGGGCGGTTGAGTGGTAGGGTGAGGGTGGTATAGTGAGGGCGGTAGAGTGAGGGCAGTAGAGTGGTAGGGTGAGGGTGGTAGAGTGAGGGTGGTAGAATGGTAGAGTGAGGGCAGTAGAGTGAGGGCGGCAGAGTGGTAGAGTGAGGGCGGTAGAGTGAGGGCGGTAGAGTGAAGGCGTGAGGGCGGTAGAGTGAAGGCATGAGGGCGGTAGAGTGGTATAATGAGTGCGGTAGAGTGAGGGCGGTAGAGTGAGAGCGGTAGAGTGAGGGCGGTAGAGTGAGAGCGGTAGAGTTAGGGCGGTAGAGTGGTAGAGGAAGGGTGGTAGAGGAAGGGCGGTAGAGTTGTAAAGTGAGGGCGTGAGGGCAGTAGAGTGAGGGAGGTAGAGTGAGGGTGTGAGAGCGGTAGAGTGAGGGCGGTAGAGTGAGGTCGGTAGAGTAGTAGAGTGAGGGTGGTAGAGTAGTAGAGTGAGGGCGGGAGGGTGGTAGAGTGAGGGGGTAGAGTGGTAGGGTGAGGGCTGTAGAGTGGTAGAGTGAGGGCGGTAGAGTGAGGGCGGTAGAGTCCGGCCAAGGAAAACTAGAAAAGGAAGCTAAGCATGCATGCAGAGAGGCGAGTGAGAGACTAGCGCTGCCTGCTCCGTAAGCATTAGAAAGAAAAGTGTGTGGCAGAAGTACAGGCTACCTGACTCTGAACTATCCCCCAAAGTGGGTCATCACACTGCCCTCCAAAGTCCGGCCAAGGAAAACTAACAAAGGGAGCTAAGCATGCATGCAGAGAGGCGAGTGAGAGACTAGCGCTGCCTGCTCCGTCAGCATTAGAAACAAAAGTGCGTGGCAGAAGTACAGGCTACCTGACTCTTCGCACGCACCCATTCAGTTGTTGGCCTCTCAGCGGAGTCTGCCAACTAGACAAAAACGTGGAGGTGGGGCGGTTAACTAATGAGGCAGTAAAAAAAAAAGTGCGCTCTGAATTAGTGAGACCGTGGCAGAAGTGCAGGCTACCTGACTCTGAACTATCCCCCAAAGTGGGTCATCACACTACCCTCCAAAGTCCAGCCAAGGAAAACTAACAAAGGGAGCTAAGCATGCATGCAGAGAGGCGAGTGAGAGGCTAGCGTTGCCTGCTCCGTCAGCATTAGAAACAAAAGTGCGTGGCAGAAGTACAGGCTACCTGACTCTTCGCATGCACCCATTCAGTTGTTGGCCTCTCAGCTGAGTCTCCCAACTAGACAAAATTGGAGGTGGGGCGATTAACTAATGAGGAAGTAAAAAAAAAAAAGCATTAAAAATGCAATAGGTCTCGCCTTTGATTCATTTAAAGCCATTTGCTTTGCTATACAATACCATTAGCAAAGCAAATGGCTTTAACTTAATCAAAGGCGAGACCTATTGCAGTTTCAATACTTTTTTAGCTGTCTCCCACAAGTGCTTACCACCCCACTCGTGTTGCTTTCTCTCATCCTATCCGCTTTTTCTTCTTGCGCGCTACTATCTCCTTTTTTTGGGGGGGTTTTGGTCTAAAAAATATTATTCTTCTGCCATCCTAGATCAGTACACCATGGTACCCATGTCATTCTGCTGGCGCACACTGGCCTACAGATGTAGGTTTCCTGGGCAATCTGATCACACTCTTTTCGCACCATCATAGGATTTCACAAATATTGCATAGGTGACACTTGAATCCTGTTCACCGACACGCCACAGGCAGTCAGGTTTTTGAACATTTTAACATTTGTGCCCCATCTCGATGATGATAAAACTTCGCCACGTTTTAAGATGATGGTGATCTGGGCGCCTATGTGCACCGGACTCCTTCCTGGATGGTATACTTCAGTACTGGTTTCCTTATGCAGCCTCCCCTATCTGCAACATTCAAAATAAACCCGGAAGTGAGCAGCTGGGACCACCCAGGCGGAACTGAGATTATGAAGGAAGGTAGATGCAGAACCTGGGAAATTACAGAGCAAGCATCATTACAGACCATGGCGGGGACATCTAAAGAGCACCAGCTGTGACCCTGCCCTGCTGTGGACCTAGTGAGGGCTGCCTGCGCCTGTTCTTTGCTGTCTCAAGGGGACCATGCCTGCTGTGCCCCTCCTCCTGTAATGTCCATAGGTCAGCAGTAGTTGTCTCTAGTATCGAGCAGGGGTGTGGCTACCAATGTTGCAACAGGTGCAGTGGTCCCAGTGCTCTCTTCAGGTCTTGTGGTGTCCGTAGTTTAATAAGTGTGTTTCTTGGGTCTGACCGGGTTCCTAGGTGCGCGCGCTTCCTTGCCCTGGCACAGCCATTTTTCTATAAGCCAGCCTGCCGGTCTGTCCGGTCTCAAAATTTCTCAAGACGTTCATACTGCACGTGCTGATACTGTAGGTGTGAAACTCTCCCTTGTTAGCCGTACGTCAGTGACCCTAGAGGACATACAGAGCGCTGTGCGAAAAATATAGTGTGTTATCCCATTTGGAACGATTTCCAACCGTTCAACCCAAGGACAAATAACCCCAAGTCGGGGGCAACATTAACATCACATGCCCAAAAATCTTAATGCTTTAAAAAACACAATCATTTAAACACTGTGCGGTAGTTTAGCGCTTGTACTTTTAACATTCACAAATCAAGGTACTGTAAGGTAAATAACACACCCAGCACGCTTCAAGTTAAAGTAACTAAACAACAGGGTGTTTTAATAAAAACATGTGAAAACGCAAACAGACAATAAGCAAATTAACAGCAGACACCCACATAAAGAAATAAAATGCAACTCATTGAGATCTTTATGCTAAAACGAAGCACTGAACGTTGTTGGTAAGATGCATAACGTGGATCACGTCTATTCTACTAAAATTATTGTTTAAGAATGGCTAGCTAGAAATAGCACTATGTACATCTCTACCTACTAAATTGGAACTTTCTGATTTGTTGAATTAATAACAGGCTAAAGTTGTGAATTCAAGGTGAAAGTGTGTTTTCAGAATTTATACGCTTAATACAAATGGCTGAACGTCCAAATATATTTAAAGCAGATTTTAGAGTGAAATCGTGTTGGAAGACCAATTACTAAATTTTCGTGCTGAGGTGCTGCAGGCGGGATTGGCATGGGAGAGGCATTCGAAATTAGCAAAGCCATTTTCACATTACTGCTGACATCACTGCCTGATGCACCCAATGTGAAGTTATCACTGCTGGTAATCTTTCATACGGTGGGCACATGTGATCTTGTCGGATGTGGTCACTATTAGAACACCAATATTAGTAGTGCACAATGATTTTAATTAAACATAAGTAGCTCTTAGAACACAATGGGCTGGTGGTCCCAATGTATACCCTCAAATAGGTACTGAAAGCGTAAGCACAGCAGCTGATTGCACGACACAAATGCGATAGCACGATGTAGTAGAGTATACACTCATTCGGAAAAAACACGTTTTAGAGAAACATTTGCATGTTATGGATTTTAAGGTATAGCACTCAAGTTAAAGGCAGTAATGAGGACAAACGTAAGCATTCGGAATTTGGGCGCATGCGATACTTAAATAAGAACCATTTTTAAGACTATACAGATTCGAACTCGTAAACAATAGGTCAATGTGCGGCGCGGGAGCGTATGTGCAATACTATCGGACAAATGACAGTTAATCAATGGCACTTTTACACAGGAACACGACATACCCGAGAAGAATTGCACTATCTCTTCTTTATTACACCCGAACGGGAGACCGCGAAGACGAGCAAAACCATCGTTCGTCGTGTCTGGGCTGTTAGGGCCTATGTGTTTTAAAACCCAATCCACGTTATTCGACCTAAACACTGAAACAATGAGGGGAAAACGGGTTATGAGAACATGGTTGTCGAGGAATACAGGATTATGAACTTTGATGTGACACTCCAAACCAACCTTCAACGTATCGGTGGCCCATTATTTCACGGCCATTTTCACGTCTTCTTCGTCTTCCAGTTCAACAAAAGCATCTCCACTAGGCCTCCCCTCGCGGGTGTAAATAAAACAAATACCTACAGCTCCATTCAATATTTTGCACTCTTGGGGGGAAAGTAAATGAATTGTTCAATTGAACACTCAGCCAGAAGCCAACTTCCAAAGCGTCTCAGACTAAGATGAGAAGCGACAACTTGTTAAACAAGCCGTGAGCGTGCACGCTCCCGAACTTCCGGTTTCGGGAACACTCCCGAACTTCCGGTTTCGGGATGTGCACGCTCACGGCTGTCGTGGGGCGGGACTTTTGTCTTTCGGAGAAGCCCGCGCCCACGGAGTGGATGGCAGAGGACCGGTGGCAGCAGAAGGAGTGGCGGCTGAGGCCACTGATGCGGTAAGTGGGGCTTGGGGGCTTGGCACGTGTGTGTGTGTGTATGTGTGTGTGTGTGTGCATGTGTGTGTGTGTGTGCATGTGTGTGTGTGTGTGTGTGTGTGTGTGTCTCTGACTGAGATGTGCACGGCTCGGGAGGCGGGGCTGGGCATGCGCGTCCACGAGGTGCAATCGGCGCTCGTGCCCCGGTCTATGGTCCCTTCAGAGCTAACTGGGCAGCAATAGGTCTTTCGCTGACGCGAGACCTAAAAATCAATATAGATGTATGTTTATACAGCCCGGCTGTGTACACAGGGGAGAGCAGTCACAAGAAAGGGCTGTCAACAAACCAAGTTTTACACTGAACTGTTCACACTCAAAGACATGTTCACCTGGTTTTATAATGTTGAATAACATGACATAGGACACAGAGAATGACGAAAAAAGAAGCAAATATAAGGGGGTGTAATACTGAAAAGGGGAATAAAGACAGGGAGAGAGAGAGAAGAAGAGGGGAAGAGAAAGCTGGGGAGGCAAGATCGTGAGCAAGTGTAATCTTATGAGACAGATGGGGTGAGAGAAAGAGAGAGCGAGAGTAAGAGACTGCTGGGCAATGAGTGTATACTTAAGAATTTGTAAATGCAAAAAACAGTAACTGTGGATGTATGGATGGGTTCAATAAATGACTAGATGAAATGATCGATGGATGGAATAATGTAGTATGAATGAGTGGATATAATAAAGAAGAATAGACGGACTTGTGTAGTATGGATGAATGGACGGATGCATGGATTAGAGTGGCAGGGATGAATGGGTGGATGGATGTATTGATTGAAAGATGAATGGGTTGTCAGATGGTCGTAGGATAATTGGATGCACTGATGCTTAATGAGTGGATGATTGGATGAATAAGCCGATGTGTGAATGGATGGATGGAGAAGTGTAGTAGGGGTGGATGCATGGATTGATGGGTGGATGAAGGGGTTCTAAGATCGTTGTAAAATGAATGGTTATATTGATAGTAAACGTGTGAATAAATGGATGGATGATGGATGGATAAATCATGTGCAACAGATAGTAGGATAAATGGCTGAATGGTTGAATGGATGAGGTGACTAGATAAATGTATAGCTGCAGTGGGAGGGAGGATGAGTGGAAGGATATATGGGGCAACGAGGAACAATTGATTTTGCTAAAACTAATATTTAAATAATCAATACATATTTTTTTATATATTCTTGATAAACACATGTTAGAATATATTTTCAACACATTTTTAAGATAGCCTTCTGCTTCGGTTCCCCTTTGAAATAAAATGTCCATAGGGAGGCACTGCATGACAGTCATACAATAAAGTTACAAGCCAGCACCTGTAATAGCTTCTAGAGGTATTTAGCAAAGTCATACCTTGATCCATGGAGCGCATGTTGAGATGATGGTAGGGCACCAACCTGCAGGCAGCTTCTCTGTGCATTTGTGGGAAAAGGCTTCAAAGGCAAGAACAAGGAAATCTTCTTTGAACCATGTTCTGCAGTCAGGCTCTTACCGCATTGAAGCGCCCCTCTTCAACCTGGGACACGCAGAGGGGCACCCGGCGTGCCCTGCCAGGCACATTAGCACAGTTTATTATTATTAAATAATGTTGAAGTGCTTAAGCTCCTGTCTTAGAAGTGTTGCCAGGAAGTAGTCAGGCCAGTATGGCTTAAACTCGGCGATAACAATGATTAAATTCCAGGGATTGGCCAGTGGTCACAAGAGGGGCACCCTGCGGCCTTATTTCATTCACTACCATCAGCAAGGGCACCAAATTTCTCTCCGCCCAGGGCGCTATTTTAGCAAAGGCCGGCTCCGGCTGCACCTGGAAAACAGGTGCCCGGCACGGATAACCGGACACCCCTCACTGGGACCAGTGCCCTGCCGCGCACCCACATCTGGTAACCAATAACCACATCTGGTTCCCAATACAACCGACAGGCCTATGTCCCGCCCCCCGCGCAGCTCGCCTGGCCAAGCCTGCACTCACTGCGTGAACCTGAAAGTGCTCGCCGGTCTACTGGCACTTACCTGCCCTTCAGCGGTCCCTGAGCTCCGGGCCCAGCCTCGTAACTGCTTCCACGTGAGACAATGAAAGTGACCGGATGACTCCATGGACCTGCGAGCTACATGGACTGATCCGGGTCCTGCAGTGCGCGAGCTGCCTTACTAGAGAGGGAAAGGCCACTTCCTTCCCCGCGTTGAGTGTTTATAGTCAGAATGCTGTAAAATAACGGGATTCCCTCACTGTTTCCTCCTGTTTATCCCTTTGCCATGGAAACCCTTGGAGCGGCTCCATCTCGCGGGTTGAGGCTTTCCTGCAAACTCCAAGCGCAGGAATTCATGACGTCTCTCCGCTCAGGGCCAAGGCAGATCTGTGGCTTTCTCGGTCTAGCAGCACAGGCCCGGGATTGTTCAGCAGCGAGCTGACTGTGTGCTATCCAGAGAGAGAAAACATGGGGGGTGTTGAATAAAATCCCTCTACGCCTTTCTGTGTCATAAAACTTGCCTTCGCTGCTAGAGGTAAAAGCAGCAGATCTTTTGTGGCCATATTAGCGTCTTTTAGTGCCTCATTTAAAATGAATTGTTCAATTGAACACTCAGCCAGAAGCCAACTTCCAAAGCGTCTCAGACTAAGATGAGAAGCGACAACTTGCACGCTCCCGAACTTCCGGTTTCGGGAACACTCCCGAACTTCCGGTTTCGGGATGTGCACGCTCACGGCTGTCGTGGGGCGGGACTTTTGTCTTTTGGAGAAGCCCGCGCCCACGGAGTGGATGGCAGAGGACCGGTGGCAGCAGAAGGAGTGGCGGCTGAGGTCACTGATGCGGTAAGTGGGGCTTGGCACGTGTGTGTGTGTGTGTGTGCGCGCGTGTGTGTGTGTGCGTGTGTGTGTGTGTGTGCATGTGTGTGTGTGCATGTGTGTGTGTGTGTGTGTGTGTGTGTGTGCGCGCGCGACAGAGGCATGGCTGACTCTGACTGAGAGGTGCACGGCTCGGGAGGTGGGGCTGGGCATGCGCGTCCACGAGGTGCAATCGGCGCTCGTGCCCCGGTCTGTGGTCCCTTCAGAGCTAACTGGGCAGCAATAGGTTTTTCGCTGACGCGAGACCTAAAAAAGTATTTGGAACATCTACGATACTTCTCATTTGTGCAATCAACCCATGTCATTTGCACCTCCACTTACATGCCTGCGTACACACCCACCCGGAGTCTTTAGATTTAGCCACCCAAGCTTGCCTATATTTACAGAGAAACATTGTGTATGGAATATATTTGAATATCGATTCGATTCAAAAACTTTATTCAGCATAATTATAATAGCCATAAAGGTACATAGAATAGCAATATACAATAAATAATAAGCATATAAAATCAATATACACATTTAAAAGCAATACAGTTGGAAATCCCAGGCCGCTCCTCCATTTTGTTCAAAATAATACTTTTCCTGGGTCAATACGCATCCCTTATATAAAGTGCAATGCTAAGGCATGTAAAGTGAGTCCCCTGTGCACATAAGTACCATAAAGCAGTATTATGGTCCCTAATATTATGTGCCAGGAAAATCGGTATTAAGTAATATTTCCTTAGACCATCATAAAACCTACAAAATAAAATAAAGTGCTTCATGCTTTGCTTTGAAATGCCATCGCATGGACAAGGAATTGTATCCGTAGGTCGTTGCTTCATAGTAGGGAAGGCGACTAAAAAATGTGCAATGCCTAACAGCAGCCTGATCAAAGTAAATCGGTGCTGGTTATTAGCCACCCACATACTATGTGGATCATGCGATACGGGCAAGTTAAACAGTTGTTTAGAAATGTAATTAATATAGGAGAGCCAAGAACTTTTGAAGGCATGGTCTGATGCTAGACAACCTACAATATTAGTAGATGCTTTGCCCGGATGGAATATCAAACTAGTATAGGCTGCTTCAGCAAGAGTGAGTCTTCCAGGTAAGTTAGCCCAGCCTCCTTATGGACAATGAAAGACGTTACAGAGGCTGGGGTACACAACAGATGCCTAAGAAAGGAGTTTTCCTCAACCTCAAGGGGGCTGCTGGATGTGTAACCTCAAAGGCCTCCACCAAACGTGGCAATCAACAGCACTCGCGCCTTGTATATAGTAATAATGTCTTTAACTGATTGTGATTAGAACTTATCCCTTCGATGCAAGTAAGGAATGTGAATGGGACAACTCAAGACAAAGAGCGCTTCCCTGGAGAGCAGTTGAGCGCCTTGGTTCTATCACAGACGCTGGAGCAGAAGGAAGCCTTCCAACGAAGCCCCGCCTGACTGTCGGGATCAAGATCAAGTGCTTTCCTCTGTTCACACCCGAGCGCCCTGCCTCCTCACAAGGCGCCTCACTTCTACACTTATTACCTATGGGGGCCGCCGACGCCTTGCCTTGGCAACCTCAGGACTTGCCTGCAACGTCGAATCTAAGCCCTTCCCCTTACGGGGTTTCCTGGCAACGCTGAGCCTTTCTCCTCCGGGTCCGGGACGCCGCATCACAACCACCCCTCTGGTACTCAACAACACAGGGGACTGTTGACGGAGTACTCCCCTCGAGTTTGCTGCCTTTCCCCCACGTCCTGTGTGTGAGCACTTTATTTGAGTGTATTTCGTGTGCTCATTCAGGATTTCCATGTGCTGGGCTGTATTTGTTTACTGCACAAGCTAAAGTCTGGTTGATGGAAAGTTACAAACTTCCAAATTGATATACAATGGACAACAGGGATATTGTACAATATAATATTTCAGTTTCTTTGAAGAAACTGTGTGTGCGCATGTGTTTGTGTATGTGTGTGTGTTCGTATGTGTGTGTTGTGTATGTGTGTTTATGTGTGTGTATGTTGTGTGTGTGTGGGGTTGGCGGTGTATTAAAGGTGCATTAGATGGCTTTGCTGGACTGTCATCTTGTCCATGCTGTAGGTGTGATAGGTGAGTTTGGTAGGTGTTTTGACATTCAAGAGTAGGGGGTGAGGCTTGCCTTTCTGTGGATATGTGACCTGAAAACTTTCCTCAACAAAGCTGCCTTCTGATCTTCAAGGACAAAATTTAACTAGTGTAGGTTAGTAGGCCGTGTCCTGTGCTCACTGTGGAAGCTCACACCATGTCTTTGTGGCTCACACCATGTCTTTGTGGTGTGTCCCCTGGGTGACAGTGTATGGGTCACATGTGCGTAGCACTGGCAGGGCCTTGCTTCAGAAACATTTCTATCTACATGTTGTTGTTATATGACATACCTTTAATAATGTAATAACTGCACTTTCACAATTGCTTTAATAACCTTATTGCTTCTCAAATTTGCTTGAAAATGCACCATTTACCCACTCTTTTTTCAAAATGTTCTCGGTGAGAACCCCCTGTACTCTCTAAAGATGTTCAGACTCGCTTGCAGCACTCGCTCGCCACGGTGCAATCCAACAGAAAGTTTACACCTCACCACTTTCAAATGTCACCAGCTACCACTGTTTACCTGCATACTTTAAAAGCTTATAACTTAAAACATATTCATCAGATATTTATCGTTTTGGTATTGTTTTGTTGATAATACACAAAGCTATTTTTACAAACCTGTGTGGAGTCTTTTTGTGGTGTATTCATTGTGTAACTGTGTGTGTCTGTTGCACAAATACTTTACACAGTGCCCCTTTTGATAAGCCTGTCTGCTTTGTGCCTCACCACTTTCAAATGTCACCAGCCACCACTGTTTACCTGCGTACTTTAAAAGCTTATAACTTAAAACATATTCATCAGATTTTTATCGTTTTGGTATTGTTTTGTTGATAATACACAAAGCTATTTTTACAAACCTGTGTGGAGTCTTTTTGTGGTGTATTCATTGTGTAACTGTGTGTATCTGTTGCACAAATACTTTACACAGTGCCCCTTTTGATAAGCCTGTCTGCTCTGTGTCAAGCTACCAGAGAGTGAGCACAGGTATTTCAGGTGTGTTTCTTGCTTGCCCTGACTAGAATGGTGGTTTCTGCCTGGCCTGGGTGTGTACCGTAGCCAACCAGAAACCCCATTTCTAACAATCACGGACCATTATAGGGCTCTGTAGGAGGATAAGGAAGATACAACGGGGAGGGCTAGAGCGCTGGGAAGCAGCTTGCCTGGGCCTACTCTCTGAGTGGTACTGGAAAAAGCCCTGTGTGGCTGTGAAGACTGTGACCCAATGCTAGGTTTGACACATTTTAATTGCATACACCAAACCTATCTGATGCCCACTAAGTTGAGCCGAATGAATCCTGGCAAGCTGATAAAGTGTGCGAGGTGCGGACTGCGTACAGAATATTTTTGGCATATCACCTGGGCATGCCTACCTGTTGAGCACTTGTGAGAGATGGTTACAGGGGGGATTCTAGCGCATAACGGCAATAAGGGTGGAGAGGATAGTACAAATGAGCTTACTAGGCATTCTGAAAGACTGGAAAAAACGAAAAATGGGGAAGCACCTGTTTACGCTTGGACTGGTGCTGGCGAGGCGCAGAATAGCGATGCACTATGCTGCCCCGCAGGCCCGGGAGGCCCCTCAGGTGCAGGTGTTAAAGAAAGATTTGGTGGAGTGGGCAATAGCGTATACCCAACACATGAGACGCAATGAAATATTGGGGTTACCTCAAGCAGTGGTGTGGGATGATAAGTGGAATTGAGGAACGACCAGACGCTCATACACAGAGCGAGAACGCAGGGGAGAGGGAGGACATGGCTTGTTGAACAGCACGGTTTATGATATGGGGGGGGTGCGTGGCATCCTGGTCTCTGTCCATTTGCTGAATTCTATGATCTGACCAATCTAAATGCTTCTGTATCCTGCAGCGATGGCTGCAATTGCAATGAATATGTGCCTATTTTTTAATATTTCAATAAGGAAATAAAAATATATATTAAACTTTGCTTCACATTACTTTGGCACAGCTCATTAAGTGGAAACCCATGTTCGATAATTGTACATTATGATGGATTTAAGCATCAGAGGAAACTCCTGGATTTGGGTGTGGGCACGTTCCACAACTTTATGGCAGATGCAGCCCTAAAAGTAGTTTGGACAACATTTTTATTAGATTCCAAGGATACAGGAAAATCCAGGTTAAACAGGAAAAGTTTTAATCTTCTGGAGCACAGTACTTCTCACAGCCAGTTTCACAAGTAGAATCAAGAATACTGTTTTGAGTGATGTCATACACAACTGTAAGGCATGTGCCATAATTAAAGGAATACAATATGCATAAATGGGAAATACATTTAAAAGGGAAATACAAAGAATGAAGGATATAACACATCTCTTCTCTTAAAAAAAACTATTCATTCATAAAACATTTGGAGACTCGTCTCACATTCCAAACTTGACCATTTTGGGTGACAACACTATTTCTGTTAACTTTGACAACTCTCAAAGGTCTACTAAATCTTGCATTATCTTTGAGCAAGATTCCAGGCTAACGTATTCTGACATAATCCCCAACATGGAAGTTTGGAGTTTTAACATTCATGTGAGAGTCGTAACAGATTTTGCTTCTTGACTGTTTATACTCTACAGTTTGAGCAATATCATCCTTATTCAACTGTGAACACTTATCTTTAACAATCTTCTTAAACCACCAAGGACAAAGTTTAGAAACAGGATCTCTACTTCTAAGTAAGCGGAAAGGTGAGACTTCAGTGGTGGTATGGGTAGTTATCGATACAACCATAACTTCTCCCTTAACTTGTCCTTCCACTCAGCACCAAAGTTTCGCGCCCAAAGTATATCTTGCTTAAGAACTCTATTATACCTTTCTACTTGCCCATTTCCTTGAGGTTCATACAAAGGTGTGGTTATGTATCGAACATTTTGAGATATAAGAAATTCTTGCATCTCACAGGACTTTAACTGTACACCATTATCAGAAATAATTACTTCTGGATTACCTTCCCTGGCAAACACTTCCTTCAAAAACAAAATAACACTACTGGTTGTGACTCTTGGAACTAGTTTGACTTCTGGCCACTTAGAACGGTAATCTACCATAACAATGGCGAACCTACAATCTTGTGGCAAAAAATTAAAAGGCCCTGCAAAATCAATACCTACTTTCTGCCACGGAAACTCAGGCCCCTTAACAGGAATAAGAGGAGCAGGACTGCATCTGAGAGACTTCTCACTACTAACACATTCCGGGCACTCCCTAACCAATTTGTCAACAAACCTGTCAACCCCTGGCCACCAAAACAATGATCTAATAAGTCTTTTCATTGAGGATATACCAACATGACTTTCATGACTCAAATTCAAAATGGTTTCCCGTAAAGAAACTGGTGGAATACATTTTCCTTGTCTGTAAATTAAATCATCCTCTATAAAAACTTCATCTGAGATTTTCCAAAATGGGAACAACTCCTCTGGAACATCATTCTTAGAAGGCCACCCTTCATGACAGTACACCATGACCTTCTGTAAAACTTTGTCTTCTACCATACTCTTTTTCCACAATTCCTCTGAGATACTTCCAAAATTCCCAGGCAACACATCAGCAATTCCAGCAACAATCTCAACATTGTCCAAATCTTCACTATCCACACAAGGAAGACGCGACAAACAATCTGCAGTAACATTGACTTTCCCAGGAACATATTTCACAGTAAATGTATACTCTTGTAAACGTGACATTAACCTAGCAATCCTTGCTGTGGCATTCAAACCTCCACCAGGAGACAAAATGGAAACTAAAGGCTTATGATCAGTCTTAATAATAAATCTCGCTCCCCAGATGTAATTCCTAAAGTGTTCCACACTCCACACACACGCTAATAACTCTTTTTCAATCACTGCATAGCGTCTCTCTGTTGAATTAAGAGTGCGTGAGGCAAATGCCACATTCCATTTCTCTTTACCAGAAAACTGCGAAAGAACACAACCTAGCATCGACAGTAAGAACACATGTTTTCCCAACACAAAATGCTTTAAGAGATGGCGCAGCAATCATGTCCGCTTTAATCTTTTCAAATGCTTTTTGTTGACAATCTCCCCATTCAAATATAACATTCTTCCTTATCTATTCCCTTAAAGGTTCCATTTTTGACGCAAAGTCCTTAATATATTTATTGTAATATTCACAAAGACCGGAAAAGGAAAGAAGTTTCTCTTTAGAATCTGGCGCAGGTGCTTTGAGAATGGCATCAACCAACGATTTTTTTGGAACTACACCATTTTTAGAGAGAGTATGTCCTAAGTATTCGACAGACTCTTGGAAAAATGTACACTTGTTTCTTTTTAAAGTCAGACCATAGTCCTTGAGGATGCCACATACACTGTTTAAATGTTTCGAATGACTCTCTACATTTTCCATCTAGACCAAGGGATAGGTGGGTCTCCTTTAGATTGTAAAAACTTAGTAGGTGGATCAAATTGGATAGTGGTAAGAATAAATAAAACTCAATAAACTTTGCAAATTGAAGTCACAAAAGATATAACAAGCATTTACAATGCAATGGTCTCGGCATCATTAAAGGTAGAGCTATTGGCATTGCTCATGACATTTCTTTTTTTTTCTTTAAATCATAAATAAATGGCATTGTCATTTACATTGCCAATACACCGCACTCTGCACTCAACAGCACACAGCACTCAACAGCACACACCACTCTGCACTCAACAGCACACACCACTCTGCACTCACTACTCTGCACTCACTACTCTGCACTCACTACTCTGCACTCACCACTCTGCACTCACCACTCTGCACTCACCACTCTGCACTCACCACTCTGCACTCACCACTCTGCACTCCCTACTCTGCACTCTGCACTCCCTACTCTGCACTCTGCACTCACTACTCTGCACTCACTACTCACTACTCTGCACTCACTACTCACTACTCTGCACTCACTACTCACTACTCTGCACTCCCTACTCTGCACTCACAACTCTGCACTCACTACTCACTACTCTGCACTCACTACTCTGCACTCACTACTCACTGCTCTGCACTCACTACTCTGCACTCACTACTCACTGCTCTGCACTCACTGCTCTGCACTCACTACTCTGCACTCACTACTCTGCACTCACTACTCTGCACTCACTACTCACTACTCACTGCTCTGCACTCACTACTCTGCACTCACTACTCTGCACTCACTACTCTGCACTCACCACTCTGCACTCACCACTCTGCACTCACCACTCTGCACTCACCACTCTGCACTCACCACTCTGCACTCACCACTCTGCACTCACCACTCTGCACTCCCTACTCTGCACTCTGCACTCACTACTCTGCACTCACTACTCACTACTCTGCACTCCCTACTCTGCACTCACAACTCTGCACTCACTACTCACTACTCTGCACTCACTACTCTGCACTCACTACTCTGCACTCACTACTCACTACTCTGCACTCACTACTCACTACTCTGCACTCACTACTCACTACTCTGCACTCACTACTCTGCACGCCCTACTCTGCACGCCCTACTCTGCACGCCCTACTCTGCACGCCCTACTCTGCACGCCCTACTCTGCACGCCCTACTCTGCACGCCCTACTCTGCACTCCCTACTCTGCACTCCCTACTCTGCACTCCCTACTCTGCACTCCCTACTCTGCACTCACTACTCTGCACTCACTACTCTGCACACACTCACTACTCTGCACTCACTACTCACTACTCTACACTCACTACTCTGCACTCACTACTCTGCACTCACTACTCTGCACTCACTACTCACTACTCTGCACTCACTACTCTGCACTCACTACTCACTACTCTGCACTCACTACTCTGCACTCACTACTCTGCACTCACTACTCTGCACTCACTACTCTGCACTCACTACTCTGCACTCACTACTCTGCACTCACTACTCTGCACTCACTACTCTGCACTCACTACTCTGCACTCACTACTCTGCACTCACTACTCACTACTCTGCACTCACTACTCTGCACTCACTACTCACTACTCTGCACTCACTACTCTGCACTCACTACTCTGCACTCACTACTCTGCACTCACTACTCACTACTCTGCACTCACTACTCTGCACTCACTACTCTGCACTCACTACTCTGCACTCACTACTCTGCACTCACTACTCTGCACTCACTACTCACTACTCTGCACTCACTACTCACTACTCTGCACTTACTACTCACTACTCACTACTCTGCACTTACTACTCACTACTCTGCACTCACTACTCACTACTCTGCACTCACTACTCTGCACTCACTACTCACTACTCTGCACTCACTACTCACTACTCTGCACTCACTACTCACTACTCACTACTCTGCACTCACTACTCACTACTCTGCACTCACTCACTACTCTGCACTCACTACTCTGCACTCACTCACTACTCTGCACTCACTACTCTGCACTCACTACTCTGCACTCACTACTCACTACTCTGCACTCACTACTCACTACTCTGCACTCACTACTCACTACTCTGCACTCACTACTCACTCACTACTCTGCACTCACTACTCACTCACTACTCTGCACTCACTACTCACTACTCTGCACTCACTACTCACTACTCTGCACTCACTACTCTGCACTCACTACTCTGCACTCACTACTCTGCACTCACTACTCTGCACACTCACTCTGCACTCTGGACTCACTACTCTGCACTCACTACTCTGCACACTCACTACTCTGCACTCACTACTCTGCACTCACTACTCACTACTCTGCACTCACTACTCACTACTCTGCACTCACTACTCACTACTCTGCACTCACTACTCTGCACTCACTACTCTGCACTCACTACTCACTACTCTGCACTCACTACTCTGCACTCACTACTCACTACTCTGCACTCACTACTCTGCACTCACTACTCACTACTCTGCACTCACTACTCTGCACTCACTACACACTACTCACTCACTACTCACTCACTACTCTGCACTCACTACTCTGCACTCACTACTCTGCACTCACTACTCTGCACTCACTACTCTGCACTCACTACTCTGCACTCACTACTCTGCACTCACTACTCTGCACACACTACTCACTACTCTGCACTCACTACTCTGCACTCACTACTCTGCACTCACTACTCTGCACTCACTACTCTGCACTCACTACTCTGCACTCACTACTCTGCACTCACTACTCTGCACACACTACTCTGCACACACTACTCTGCACACACTCACTACTCTGCACTCACTACTCACTACTCTGCACTCACTACTCTGCACTCACTACTCTGCACTCACTACTCTGCACTCACTACTCTGCACTCACTACTCACTACTCTGCACTCACTACTCTGCACTCACTACTCTGCACTCACTACTCACTACTCTGCACTCACTACTCTGCACTCACTACTCACTACTCTGCACTCACTACTCTGCACTCACTACTCTGCACTCACTACTCACTACTCTGCACTCACTACTCTGCACTCACTACTCACTACTCTGCACTCACTACTCACTACTCTGCACTCACTACTCTGCACTCACTACTCACTACTCTGCACTCACTACTCACTACTCACTACTCACTACTCTGCACTCACTACTCACTACTCACTACTCTGCACTCACTACTCGCTACTCTGCACTCACTACTCGCTACTCACTACTCTGCACTCACTACTCTGCACTCACTACTCACTACTCTGCACTCACTACTCACTACTCTGCACTCACTACTCGCTACTCTGCACTCACTACTCGCTACTCACTACTCTGCACTCACTCACTACTCTGCACTCACTACTCTGCACTCACTACTCTGCACTCACTACTCTGCACTCACTACTCTGCACACTCACTCTGCACTCTGGACTCACACTCTGCACTCACTACTCTGCACACTCACTACTCTGCACTCACTACTCTGCACTCACTACTCTGCACTCACTACTCACTACTCTGCACTCACTACTCACTACTCTGCACTCACTACTCACTACTCTGCACTCACTACTCACTACTCTGCACTCACTACTCGCTACTCTGCACTCACTACTCTGCACTCACTACTCGCTACTCTGCACTCACTACTCGCTACTCTGCACTCACTACTCGCTACTCTGCACTCACTACTCACTACTCTGCACTCACTCACTACTCTGCACTCACTACTCTGCACTCACTACTCACTACTCTGCACTCACTACTCTGCACTCACTACTCTGCACTCACTACTCACTACTCTGCACTCACTACTCACTACTCTGCACTCACTACTCACTACTCTGCACTCACTACTCGCTACTCACTACTCTGCACTCACTCACTACTCTGCACTCACTACTCTGCACTCAGCACTCACTACTCTGCACTCACTACTCTGCACTCACTACTCTGCACTCACTACTCTGCACTCACTACTCTGCACTCACTACTCTGCACTCACTACTCTGCACTCACTACTCTGCACTCACTACTCTGCACACTCACTCTGCACTCTGGACTCACACTCTGCACTCACTACTCTGCACACTCACTACTCTGCACACTCACTACTCTGCACACTCACTACTCTGCACTCACTACTCTGCACTCACTACTCTGCACTCACTACTCTGCACTCACTACTCTGCACTCACTACTCACTACTCTGCACTCACTACTCACTACTCTGCACTCACTACTCTGCACTCACTACTCACTACTCTGCACTCACTACTCGCTGCTCACTACTCTGCACTCACTACTCTGCACTCACTCACTGCTCTGCACTCACTCACTGCTCTGCACTCACTACTCTGCACTCAGCACTCACTACTCACTACTCTGCACTCACTACTCACTACTCTGCACTCACTACTCACTACTCTGCACTCACTACTCTGCACTCACTACTCTGCACTCACTACTCTGCACTCACTACTCACTACTCTGCACTCACTACTCACTACTCTGCACTCACTACTCTGCACTCACTACTCTGCACTCACTACACTACTCTGCACTCACTACACTACTCTGCACTCACTACTCACTACTCTGCACTCACTACTCACTACTCTGCACTCACTACTCTGCACTCACTACTCTGCACTCACTACTCTGCACTCACAACTCACTACTCTGCACTCACTACTCTGCACTCATTACTCACTACTCTGCACTCACTACTCTGCACTTACTACTCACTACTCTGCACTCACTACTCACTACTCACTACTCTGTACTCACTACTCTGCACTCTGCACACTCTCTCTGCACACTCTCTCTGCACACTCTCTCTGCACACTCACTACTCTGCACACTCACTCTGCACTCTGCAAACTCACTCTGCACTCTGCAAACTCACTCTGCACTCACACTCTGCACTCATGGAATCGTCCACCACACTTTCTAAAACTCTATAGTCCGAAGCATAATAGGCACAGGACCAAAAGCAGGGTAGACATTTGCTTAAAATAATCTTATTGTATTTATGAGAAGCAAAAGCGAGACTGTGAAATGTGCTGAATATCAGTTTGTTACGAATCAACAGAGTGGAGTTAGAGAACCAAGAAATAGTAATTTAGAATCCGGGTTAGAAGGAGTAGTAATCACAAGCTGAGGATCAACGGGCGCGAAACAGCGTGGTGGGCGCGCACGAGACGCAGCGTGGGCGTGCACATCAGCTGAAGATCGCCGGAGAAGACACCGAGTCTGCCTGCTGCCATGACTGACCCGCTGCGGAGGGAAAGAGCCCGGTGAGTGGGGGTAGAGGGGGGGGCGGCAGAGAGGGAGTGGGCAGAGAGGGAGGGAGGGTGTGTGTGTGTGTGTGTGTGTGCGTGCGTGTGCGTGCGTGTGCCTGTCTGTCTATGTGTGTCTTTCCGTGCCTGCCTGCCTGCCTGGGTGTGTGCGCGTCCACAGACCCTGGTCGGCTCGTGCACCGCTCTGTACTCCCTTGCGAGCTTACTCGGTGACAATAGTTCTCGTTGCCGAGACCTAAAAATATTCAAAATGATATTATAAAATAAAGGAAACTATATTCATCAGAGAGAAGTGAAATGTGGTCGTATAAAATCTCAATTGTACACACTGGCGTAATGGAAAATGAAACTCGAAGAAATATTTTAATCCAAGTAATTTTCAGCTGTGTACATCAGCATTACGAATTAGATAAACAACAAAAAAAAAAAAGGAGGTCCCCCTGCTGACTGCATCAGCACTGAAGAATTTACAGCAGAAAACGAGTGATTACGAGTGCACCTGCTGTGCGCATCAGCGTTGAAGAAATTCTAGTTAAGAAAACGAGCGCTGCGTTCCCGTGTGCATCGGGGTTGTCATGGAGATTCAAAATGGCCGCCGACGTGAGTGACGCTGAAGTGGAGCGTCTCGATGTCACACGCTGCAAGGAATCACGGCAGCGGACGTCAGAAGCTCCGCAGCTCTTTCAGGAGAATCTTCGTCTCGGGGCCCACACGCGCACAACAACAGCGCGATTTTCAAACCAAAACAGGTAACTTTCGAGGGAAATCGGCAAAATGCATAAAAATGTGTATAATATGATGGGAATACTCCAGAAATTCCCAAACAGCACGCAGAAACCCTTCCGAGGGTGAGGAAGTTGAAATCAGTAAGGAAATCCCACAAAATCCACAAGAGAAGGTGTTCTCTTAAAAAAAAAAAAAAAATCCCAAAATAGTTGTACCGCTCCAATAGTAGTAGGTACTAAGTTCTCCTCGTCGCCAATATTAGATTCCAAGGATACAGGAAAATCCAGGTTAAACAAGAAAAGTTTTAATCTTCTGGAGCACAGTACTTCTCACAGCCAGTTTCACAAGTAGAATCAAGAATACTGTTTTGAGTGATGTCATACACAACTGTAAATTGCAAAAACCACAGTTGATGGAGAGAATGCAGAACAATGTCTTACATTCACCCCAGTACAAAGATCTGGGCCTAAATCCATCGTTTTTTTGCACTCCACACCACCCTAGGTCAGACAATGGCTATATGCAAATCAGCCTTGACTCTGTGCCTCATGGGAACAGTCCAGCCCGAACTATCAAGCCATGTCTTTCCTAGACCGGAATCAAGCTTCCAAGGAACGGTTTCTGGCTATCAGCCTTCTTCAGCCTGGATAGCTTGACTCCAGTGATGTGGAGAGAATGGGACTCAGGTCTGAGCATACCCAGCCCACTCGGGGTGAAAATTGCAAAAACCACAGTTGATGGACAGAATGCAGAACAATGTCTTACATTCACCCCAGTACAAAGATCTGGGCCTAAATCCATCGTTTTTTTGCACTCCACACCACCCTAGGTCAGACAATGGCTATATGCAAATCAGCCTTGACCCTGTGCCTCATGGGAACAGTCCAGCCCGAACTACCAAGCCATGTCTTTCCTAGACCGGAATCAAGCATCCAAGGACCGGTTTCTGGCTATCAGCCTTCTTCAGCCTGGATAGCTTGACTCCAGTGATGTGGAGAGCCTGGGACTCACGTCTGAGCATACCCAGCCCACTCGGGGTGAAAATTGCAAAAACCACAGTTGATGGACAGAATGCAGAACAATGTCTTACATTCACCCCAGTACAAAGATCTGGGCCTAAATCCATCGTTTCTTTGCACTCCACACCACCCTAGGTCAGACAATGGCTATATGCAAATCAGCCTTGACCCTGTGCCTCATGTGAACAGTCCAGCCCGAACTACCAAGCCATGTCTTTCCTAGACCGGAATCAAGCATCCAAGGACCGGTTTCTGGCTATCAGCCTTCTTCAGCCTGGATAGCTTGACTCCAGTGATGTGGAGAGCCTGGGACTCAGGTCTGAGCATACCCAGCCCACTCGGGGTGAAAATTGCAAAAACCACAGTTGATGGACGGAATGCAGAACAATGTCTTACATTCACCCCAGTACAAAGATCTGGGCCTAAATCCATCGTTTTTTTGCACTCCACACCACCCTAGGTCAGACAATGGCTATATGCAAATCAGCCTTGACCCTGTTCCTCATGGGAACAGTCTAGCCCGAACTACCAAGCCATGTCTTTCCTAGACCGGAATCAAGCATCCAAGGACCGGTTTCTGGCTATCAGCCTTCTTCAGCCTGGATAGCTTGACTCCAGTGATGTGGAGAGCCTGGGACTCACGTCTGAGCATACCCAGCCCACTCGGGGTGAAAATTGCAAAAACCATAGTTGATGGACAGAACTGTAAGGCATGTGCCATAACTAAAGGAATACAATATGCATACATGGGAAATACATTTAAAAGGGAAATACAAAGAATGAAGGATATAACAATTTTCTCTAGCAACTCTGCGTGCCACCGCGTTTTTCAGTCACAGTTTCAGGTTTAACTCCTTCATTGAGCTCATGCTCCTTTTTAAGTCTGGCCTAGAGAAAGTTTTAGCTGCTCAGCGAGACTACTGTGTAAGTGAGAACATAGCAGGAGCTTTCAGTCAGCCCTCTTCATCCACTGGCCGTTCAAGTGTCATTTACATTTTGATTCTGCCAGCCACATCACACAGCATGGAGCAATGTGTGAGATCACTTCAGAAATTGGCTGCCTTGCTCTGTGACACCATTTCACTTGATCCCATGTGCACAGCTGCTTAGAAGGAGCGAACTTCAGTGCCAGGACTGGCGCGTCGTCAATGTTTTCTCAAGAAGACAGACCAGATCTGAAAGCAATGCTCCTAACAAGGTTTGCCTGCTAGTTCTATGTTTGCTTTGCAGTGTTTCACCTTTAAAAGTGTATGAACAGAGAAACTGTACACATAATCCTATGTTAATAGTTTAGAAGAGATGATTAAAAGAGAAAGAGAGTACCCTTCTAGTCAAAACCCACAGGAACAGGGTAATAAATGTAAAAAAGTTAAGACGTTCCCTGGGTTCTTGATTACAATGGGGAACTGAGTCATTCACTCATCACAGCACATTTTCATTCAGCCTATTTACCAGTAGTATGCTATAGTGGAACCACAGAGACATAAACTATTTCGTGTACAAAACCATCAACATTTTATTATAAAGACAGATTTTGTTTAAGAACAGATTTTGTTTAAAAAAGTGTTTGATACAATATAAAACATGAATTCATCACAATAGTTAAACACAATATCAGTCTACTCAAATTTCGGTGTTTTTTGATCAAGTCTAAAGATACAGAGGTATAAAGATCAACATATTTTTGAGGACTTCAATTGCATTAGCACATAATTAAAAACATAATTAAAAAATGCACAAAATCAATACATCCCCAACGGGGTAGTCGACGCGTTTCGGTGGTTGTGGCAGTGTGCCCCACCTTCCTCAGGACAGTTTTGATGTACACATCTATCTGCGGGCAAAGAATATCGGTATAAGAATTCATTTACAATAGCACTGACAGTTTTTTTCTCTTTTTTATCCCCTTATTCTTCATCTTATTTATGCTCATACATCAATATTTTGTGGTTCCACTCTGCATTTTACAAAACAAGATGGACCCTTGGAGCCAGCCACCCTTAGGGATCGATATGGACTGGAGTATAGGGGCCCAAAACATTCATACATTCATTCATTTCCCTCAGTTTTAGAAACCACGCAATCACCCAGGATTGCATACCTTAAGAAAGTATCCCTTTTTGCTTGGGATATTTGATCGAAGTAAAACTTCTTGGGCGGCTAGTTTTAGTCTCGCTCTATCAATAGAAAAAGGATTCATTTAGACTCATTCATTTAATTTTCAGGTTTAGAGGCATATTAATTTTAACCCATACCCTACCTTATGTATTTACACAGACACTTTACTTTATTCACATATTACACTCTCCTTTTTTAATTTGATGTGTAGTTTATTCTCCTTTTAATTCTCATAATTTTTACACACCTTGATTCAGGTAATCAGATCTGTCATTACTCGTTTTTCTGCAGGGCAGCATAGAACAAAACTGCCAGAGAAATTAAGAAAAGAACACACACTGGTGGCTCTTTCTCTTCTGCCTTCTGTCTGAAGCAGGGAACAAGACAAGGATGTCCCCTGTCTCCCTCACTTTTCTTATTGGCAATCGAACCATTTTTACATCATATAAGGGAGGATCCAAAAATTGCGGGCATTACATTTGGGGACTGTACCGTTAAATTAACTGCGTATGCAGATGATGTACTAGTTATGTCTGAGAGAGCTGAGGAGGCTATACCTGCGCTTATGGCTGACATTGAGGAGTTTTCCAGAGTGTCTGGGTACAAACTTAACAAGGACAAAACAGAGGTCAAGCTCCTGAACAATATTGGTGGTAAAGGAATTGTTGGGGACTCGGGTCTTACATGGCAGCCTAAGTGCTTTAAATATCTGGGCTTAGACTTCACTAAAGATTTGGTAACCACCCTGAAAATAAATGAGGACCTGATTCTTAAAAAGATTTCCACGCTACTCGAAGGTTGGTCACCAAAATTCCTCTCCTGGTGGGGCAGAGCGGAGACGCTCAAAATGATGTCTACCCCGTTGGTTAACTATCTGGCCAGTATGCTCCCAATGACATTCTCGAACAACTTTGTTACTAAGGTAGATCAACTGTTTGGTACTTTCCTATGGCGAGGTAAAAAAGCTAGAATTTCGTTAAAAAAGCTGCAATTAGCCAAAGATAGAGGAGGCCTGGGTCTGCCTTCATTCCGGAACTACCAGACAGCCTTTCTTTGCAAACAAGGAGCTCAATGGTTGACAAAATCACCACTCTACACACCAATTTGGATTAACATAGAGGAATCGCTACTGAACCATGCCCCTCTTGAAACCCTACTCACTATGGACCTATCGCACTTACCACATTCCAAATATATACTATTAAATACTAGGAGGGCTCTGCTTAGGCTTGATCAGTCACATAAAACTAAGTTGGTCTTCGCTAAGTCATCCTTTATGTCCCTTTGGAGAAATCCATATCTCAAACACAAGGGCAGTACACTCTCCTGGGACTCATGGTCCGAGAAGGGCATTAACTTGGTGGGAGATCTATACGAGGGGGGGACACCACTCCCGTTCTCGATCTTACAGCAGAAGCATGATCTTACTCCGATGGACTTTTATGATTTCCTGAAAATTAAAGCGATACTAACTGCACGTAATTTTTCTCCCTATACTCCATGGTTAATGACTCATATCCCGCGTCTCATATCTGCGGGCCATTTCGTGTCTAGGGTGTATAAACTTTTATTGCCCCTACCAAAGAAAACTCACAGAATGGTGGAGCTGAAGTGGGAAGCTGAACCGAACCTTACATAGAGTTTGACTGGGAATTGATTCATAAGACGGCTCTTACCCACAAAGTCTCACCCATTCTATTCCAAACAAAGTACATGCTAATAAATAGGGCATTTTGGACCCCGGATAGGCTCTTCAAGTGCAAGTTACGGGACTCACCTATATGCTGGAACTGCCACTCAGGGTTGGGGGACCTTGCACACATGCTATTCAACTGTCCTTCTTTAAGTATATACTGGGGGAATATATTTGAATGCATTCACTACGTATTCAAAATAAGACCTGTACAGGACTTTGCCTATGTTATTCTGGGGGCACTGGATCCGCAACTGCCAAATGACCAAGACCGCCTGCTTTTGGACTTAATGTTAACATTGGCATGCAAAGTAGTACTATGCAAGTGGAAAAGTGCGAAGGAGGTACACTTCAAAATTTGGAAGGAGTGGCTGTCATTCTTGAGAGGAGCCAATAATCCGGCGCTACAGGCAGCTACTTGGAAACCGTCCAACAGGAAGCTTTGGAGAGCGCTAGATGCATCCTCATTTCACTATGAGCCACCCTGAAGAGTAGTATGTAATTCTGTTAATTGTCCTGTGGTACTGAAGAGCATATCTTCTGTAATCTATTAGAGCCCATGCAGCCACCTTTACCTACTGAGTGTTATGTATGTACCTGTACCGCGAAGATGCAAGCTGAGTCGATTTACTCTATGTTATTGTCATTTTATTTTCCTTTCTGTGATCGTCTATCAACAACTGACTTGATAATGTCTGTAACGGAAGACTTATTGTAATGTCTTTTTTTCTTTGTTTATTACTTCAATAAAAATGACTTGAAATAAAAAAAATAAAAAAAAATAAAATGGGTGAGACAAATGGTAGAAGGTGCAAGGAGGGGGTGGGAGAGCTTATAGGTGATGGTAACGTAGGAAAGAGTTAGGCAGAATCAGCACGGAAGAGTAAGTGGCTGGAGGAAAGGGAGGCGGCGAAGAGAAAGAGGTGGATGAAACAGGTAGAATCAGTTAGAGATGGGAAGAGGCTGGGAAAGAGCAGTAGTGTAGCAAGGATGTCATGAGCCTTGATGCAAGGAAGGAAAATGTCCCCTTTGACTGCTGTTGGGGTTTTAAAACTCTGCAATTATCGGGGCTCCCCTTAGGGCTCTGGACCCCTGTGCCACTGCAGCTACTTCACCACCCTGAAGAACAAGTTACTTACCTTCGGTAACGATATATCTGTAAGAAACAGTAGTTAGTATTAGATTCCTTACCTTAGAATATCCCCAGGCGTCAGACTGGATCCGGAAATGTTTGCGTAGCAGTACCCTTGCGCGTCGGTAGGCGCCGTCTGCGGCTCCGCGTCCGTCGTCGTCGTGGGCGTCGTGATGACGTCGTCGGAGTACTTAGACGCCGCCTCCGCGTGCTGACGTCAGTTCTTAGACACAGCTTTTCCGTGCCAGAAACGCAGAGCCATGTTAAGAACCAACACTGGTGCCATTGAAACTAGGGCCCTGAAAGGGGATGACCTTAACCCTAGACATCAGTTCGCAGAACGGGGAGGATGGGTGGGGCGGTAAGGAATCTAATACTAACTACTGTTTCTAACAGATATATCGTTACCGAAGGTAAGTAACTTGTTCATGTGAAAGAAACAGGTTAGTATTAGATTCCTTACATTAGAATAGATAACCCAGCAATACCAACCCCGGTGGTGGGTCTGCGAACCAATAATCACACCAGAAAGTCCTGAAGGACGGAACGGCCAAAGAAGCCATCCCTCCGGACTTGGCTGTCCAGGCAGTAGTGTCTAGCAAACGTGTGCAGGGATGCCACGTAGCTGCCTGACAGATGTCCTGCAAGGGGCCTCCCAGGCCCAGGGCAGTGCTAGCCGCCGTGGCCCGAGTGGAATGGGCCCTCAGCCCAACAGGAGGCTCCTTCCTCGCCAAGGAGTAACATGCCTTGATACACAAGACGACCCACCGAGAGATGGTCCTCTTGTGCACCGCCCGTCCCTTCTTACCGCCCACGTAACCAACAAAGAGTTGGTCATCCACCCGGAACTGGCGTGTGCGATCTAGATAGAACGAAATCGCACGTTTTGGGTCCAGACGGTGGAGCCGCTCTTCCTCTTTAGAGGGATGCGGTGGCGGAAAGAAGGTGGGCAAGGTGATAGACTGCCCGATATGGAAGGCCGTGACAACCTTGGGCAGGAAAGATGGCCTAGTCCGCAACACAACCTTGTCCGGATGGACAGAAAGGAAAGGGGGTTTAGATGAAATAGCCTGGAGCTCACTCACTCTCCTGGCAGAGGTGATGGCAACCAGGAAAGCAGTCTTCAGAGTAAGAAGGCGGAGAGGACAGTTGTGAAGTGGCTCAAAGGGAGCGCACATCAGAAAGGTAAGAACAAGGTTCAAGTCCCACTGAGGCATCACAAACGGAACAGGAGGGAACATGTGTGTGATGCCCTTCAGAAAACGAGTTACAATAGGGGACTTGAACAAAGAAGGTTGATCAGGCAGCCTCAGAAAGGCTGAAAGGGCAGAAAGGTAGCCCTTGATAGTGCCCAGAGCAGAGCCCTGCTGGGCAAGAGAAAGAAGGAAGAGAAGAACCTCAGAAAGAGGGGCAGAAAGTGGATCCACAGCCTTTGCTGTGCACCATGCCACAAATTTATTCCACCTGCAGGCGTATACTGATTTTGTGGAGGGACGCCTGGCTGCCAGAATGACATTACAGACTTCAGGAGGCAAGTCAAATGGCCTCAACTGTCGCCGCTCAATCTCCAAGCATGGAGGTGGAGACTGGACAGGTTCGGGTGGAGGACCGTCCCCTGCTGCTGCAACAGAAGGTCCTCCTGAAGAGGCAGACGGACCGGGGGATCGACTGACATACTGAGTAGCTCGGGATACCAGTACCTTCGTGCCCAGTCCGGAGCCACAAGGATGACTTGGTCCCGGTCGCGTTTGATCTTCTTCAGCACTCTGGGCAGAAGTGGTATAGGCGGAAAGGCGTACAACAGACCGCAATTCCACTCGCGACGAAAAGCGTCTCAGAGCGAGTGCCGCCTTGGAAATTCCAACGCGCAGAACTGATGACATTGCGCGTTCTCTTCTGTGGCGAATAGATCTAACCAAGGCTCTCCCCACTGCTGAAAGAGGCCTTGCGCCACGTCCGAGTTCAGACGCCATTCGTGATCCATCATGCACCGACGGCTGAGTTCGTCCGCCCTGGCGTTCAGAGAACCTGCCAGGTGTTGTACCACCAGGGTCACGCCCTGATGTTCCAGCCACTGCCAGAGGAGCAGAGCCTCCTGGCAGAGGGTCCACGACCCCACCCCGCCCTGTTTGTTGCAGTACCACATGGCAGTGGTGTTTCCCTTGAACACCTGCACTACACTCCCCCGGACAGAGGGGAGGAATGCCGTTAGTGCTAGACGAATCGCCCGCAGATCCAAAAGGTTGATATGGAGCCGGGACTCCGCCGGAGACCAGAGTCCTCTGATCTCCGCCTCTCCCATGTGGCCTCCCCAGCCCAGGAGAGACGCGTCCGTCACAACAACGTGCTCCGGTTGGGGAAGGGAGAGGGATCTGCCGTTGACCCAATCGCGGTTCGTGAGCAACCACTGCAGCTGTCTCGCAGTGCCCTCCGAGATCAGGACATGGTCGGATAGGTTGCCCTGATGCTGGGCCCACTGAAACTTCAGGTCCCACTGCAGAGCCCGCATCCGCCACCGGGCGTGATGCACCAGAAGGATGCAGGAGGCCATCAGCCCCAGAAGCCGCAGCGTCAACCTGACCGAGATTCGGGATAAAGGCTGAAAGAGTGGAATCAGAGCCTGAATATCCCGAACCCGCTGTTCGGGAGGATAAACCCGAAACTGCGCCGAGTCGAGAACCGCTCCGATAAATAGGTTATTTACAACAAGGGGTGGTGAGGGACAGAGTCTCTGAATTAAGCAGAATACTCTCACCCAGTCAAGAGATCAGGGCTAGATCCAACACCGTTTTTTAGCTCATTGCACCATCCCAGTTTCAGAACCTGGCTGTATGCAAATTAGTCTGTTCCTGTCCCAGTGCATGATGGGAACAGGGCAAACTATTATTATTATTAAAATTTTATATAGCGCACAGCTACCCTGAGGCATCCCGGCGCTTTGAACAGTGCATCAACAGTAAAACCAACAGTAAAACCATGAGATAGTGGGTCACCTCACGCAGGAAACAGATGTGTTTTCAGGCCCTTACGAAAGCGCAAGATGCAGGTCTCAGCACGAAGTTTTAGGGGCAGAGAGTTCCAAAGCGTTGCTGTGTGCACAGAAAAACGTCTCCCGCCCGTGCGTGATCTTTTTACTCTCGGGACGTGGAGCAGGCATTTCTGATCGGACCTCAGCGCTCTGTTCGCTTTGTAAGGCACTGCCAAATTTTTCAGGATGGATGGTCCGTTACCCTGAAGAATTTTGTGGGCGATACAAAGTGCCTTAAATTTTACTCTCTCCCGCACCGGCAACCAGTGTAGGGCCTTGAGGGCCGGTCTAGCAGATTCTGTTCTAGGGATGCCCATGAGTAGTCTAGCCGCCGCATTTTGCACCTGCTGTAGTTTGTTAAGAGTAGATTCAGGGGCGCCCAGAAAAAGACCATTACTATAGTCAAGGCGAGATGTTATCAAACCCTGAATCAACAGCTTCCTCGATGGAAGAGGAAGAAGCGGGAAGATTTTACGAGCGGCCCGCAGCAGGGCAAAACACACTCCAGCAGTCTTTTTGGCGTGAGTTCTGAAGGAGAGATCTTGCTCCAGCCAGACTCCCAGGCTCTTAATCTCCTCTTTCATGGTGGGGAGATCACCCACACAGCTTGGCCAGCATGTTAAAGGCAATGGGGGAGCTTTATTTCCAAGCAGCATAATCTCTGTTTTAGAGCAGTTCAGCTTCAGAGCTGAGCTGCTCATCCAGGTGTGGACGTCCACCAGGCATGAGTGCAACAAGTCAGGGTTCTCTACCAGTTGAGGAAGGGCGACCACCAGCTGAGTATCATCAGCATAGCTGATGATCTTGATGTTATAAGGGGCCACCACATCCTCCAGGGGGGCCAGGTAGACATTAAATAATGTCGGGCTCAAGGAGGAGCCCTGCGGCACCCCCCACTGGAGAGAGATGGATGTAGTCTTATTGCTGCCTTCCCAGACCTGGTAAGACCGGCCTTCGAGAAATGAACAAAGCCATTTCAGAGCGGCCCCTGCCACACCCGCCTCTGACAGTCGTTGAGTCAACACCTGGTGGTTCACGGTGTCGAACGCAGCACTCAGATCCAGGAGGATCACTGCCACTGATCCTCCCGAATCCAAGATGCGTCTGGATTCTTCAACGACTGCCAGGAGGGCCGTGTCAGTACCTTGACCGGGACGAAAACCGGTCTGCGAGTCTCGGAGCAGACCATTCGACTCCAAAAAATTGGACAGTCGATGATTTGCAAGCTTCTCAGCAATTTTGCTGAGGCCTGGCAACAGAGAGATAGGCCTATAATTGGCCAGCTCCGCCGTGTCAAGGTTAGATTTTTTTAACAGTGCCTTTACCACAGCTGTTTTCCAGCTGGGTGGCACCAGACCCTGGGAAAAAGAGGCATTTATCAAGTCCGTGATGGGCCCTACCACAGCGGTTACTGCTTGCTTTAAAATTTTAAAAGGAACTGGGTCCATAGGGGAGCCACTTTTTCTGGAGGCTATGGCTTTTAGAGTTTCAGCTTCTGAAACTGGGCCAAACGTGTCCAGGGAGATGAGTCGCTCCTTCACCTGGATTGGGGGGAACTCTTCTTGGGTCCCATGAGGTTTAGTAACCTGGGGTAGGGAGTTAAGTATCTTTACAATTTTGATATGGAAGAAATCGGCCAACTCCTTGCACTTCTGAAGATCGTGAGTGGCTGCTGGTTCGGGGACTTTAAGGAGTTCTTGCACCACCTTAAAAGTTTCCCTGGACGAATTTGAGGCAAGTTGAATTCGTTCCTCAAAAAATTGAGCTTTTGCCAAGCGGAGGGCTGCTTTGTAGCATCTCATCGCTGTCCAGTAGTCCTTACGCTTAGCAACATCAAATTTCTTCCTCCAAGCCCTTTCAAGTTTCTTGCATCCTTTTTTAAGCAGGCGGAGCTCAGCCGTAAACCAAGGAGCAGAACCAATTCTTTTCTCCCTCTTCTGTATAGTTTTCATAGGAATGAGGGCATCGAGCGAGGCATTCAGCCATCTGTTAAAGTCAGCATCTCCTTTGATCGGGTCTGACTCAGATGGAGGTTGTGAATTTGCCAGGTTGTGGGTCCAGTCACTGATCGATAGTCTGGACCATACACGGTCCACCACAACCGCTTGATGTGTCGGTGTTGAGGGCAATTTGACTTGCCATTCCACCGAAACTAAAGAATGGTCTGACCATGGGAGAGGGAGGGCTGGTCTGGCCTAAAGCCGGGGAATGTTAGAAAAGACTGGGTCCAATAAGTGACCCTTCTCATGGGTGGCTCCTGTATTGATTAACTGGAGCTCACATGCAGTCAAATCGCCTTTGAGATCTGTAGCGGTTGTGTCTGCGATGTCATTAAAGTGCAAATTCAAGTCCCCATAGACAATAAAAGTGGAAGTGGATGTGGCCAGCAGTGTTACTGTTTCCATCACAGAACTTACGAAGTTGCCCACACTGCCAGGGGGCCGATAAATCAGCAGACCTGCCAGTGTCACGGTAGGAGATATCTGTAGTGAAAAGTGGCAGCTCTCACAGTCAGCGACAAGTCCCTTCCAAGCCCTACATATATAGTTTTCTCGATAAAGGATAGCAAGACCACCTCCTCGCCCCTCAGGTCTATCCAAATGAAATATAAGAAAGCCTGGTGGGAGGGCTAGTACGATGTCAGCGTCAGAACTGGGAGTAATCCAAGTTTCTGACAGAAACAGGATATCCAGTTCCTGATCTTGAATGAGGGAGTTAAGTTCCACTGCGTGACGCGGAAGTGACCTGCAATTGAGCAGGCCCCAGAGCAGGGTACTTTTACCTAATTGAGGAGGAACTGATGTGTCCATTCCTCGTGGGGATGATAATAGAAAACCATTGTTGACGACAGGGTGGTTTTCAATGGGCAGGATACGTAATGCGAGTAGCTCCTCCCGAGAATAGATACGACGCAGCGGTAGTATGTTTGGCATAATGCCAGGCCCCAAGCCCGTCTGAGCCCGGACGAGCCCAGACGGGCAGGACTCTGGCTGGACTCCGGCGTGAGTCCGGCGACTCCGCAGCGCGTCTCCGCTGCGCGTCGTCATGGCGAGGTTTAAATAGGGGCGTGAAGTCCTGTCTGCGAGGCTAGTGCGCTGGCCGAAATGGCGCCGCAATGAATCCCTGCCTCACCCAAGATGGCGGTGACAATCCCCGAGTGTGTTTGAGAGTCTACGTGTGTTCCGCTCCCAACAGCGGTGCCTGTAACCTTTTAAATGCGGTAAGCACTATGTGTGAGGGACAAAAAGTAAATTTAAACTATTAAAATAGATGCAGTTTAAAAAAGCGCGAGAAACGCTGCAAAATGTCCTGCAAGCGCGCCTGTAATCTCTGTGCTGCGAAGTTCGAGTGCCTTAGTTCAAGGCCGGTCGTGCCTGAATACTCGCCTTAAATAGGGGCGTGAAGTCCTGTCTGTGAGGCTAGTGCGCTGGCCGAAATGGCGCCGCAATGAATCCCTGCCTCACCCAAGATGGCGGTGACAATCCCCGAGTGTGTTTGAGAGTCTACGTGTGTTCCGCTCCCAACAGCGGTGCCTGTAACCTTTTAAATGCGGTAAGCACTATGTGTGAGGGACAAAAAGTAAATTTAAACTATTAAAATAGATGCAGTTTAAAAAAGCGCGAGAAACGCTGCAAAATGTCCTGCAAGCGCGCCTGTAATCTCTGTGCTGCGAAGTTCGAGTGCCTTAGTTCAAGGCCGGTCGTGCCTGAATACTCGCCTTAAATAGGGGCGTGAAGTCCTGTCTGCGAGGCTATTGCGCTGGCCGAAATGGCGCCGCAATGAATCCCTGCCTCACCCAAGATGGCGGTGACAATCCCCGAGTGTGTTTGAGAGTCTACGTGTGTTCCGCTCCCAACAGCGGTGCCTGTAACCTTTTAAATGCGGTAAGCACTATGTGTGAGGGACAAAAAGTAAATTTAAACTATTAAAATAGATGCAGTTTAAAAAAGCGCGAGAAACGCTGCAAAATGTCCTGCAAGCGCGCCTGTAATCTCTGTGCTGCGAAGTTCGAGTGCCTTACTACAAAAGCCAATTCTTACACTGGGAAGGAAACAAGCTTCCGGGGACCGGTTTCTGGCATTACAGCCGTCTTCGGCCCGGCTTGCTTGAATCCTGATGGTGCAATGAGCAAGGGACTCATGTCTGAGTATACCCTTCCACGCTTAGGGTGGACAAAATTATTTACAACAAGGGGTGGTGAGGGACAGAGTCTCTGAATTAAGCAGAATACTCTCACCCAGTCAAGAGATCAGGGCTAGATCCAACACCGTTTTTTAGCTCATTGCACCATCCCAGTTTCAGAACCTGGCTGTATGCAAATTAGTCTGTTCCTGTCCCAGTGCATGATGGGAACAGGGCAAACCAAACTACCAAGCCAATTCTTATACTGGGAAGGAAACAAGCTACCGGGGACCGGTTTCTGGCATTTCAGCCTCGTCGGCCCGGCTTGCTTGAATCCTGATGGTGCAATGAGCAAGGGACTCATGTCTGAGTATACCCTTCCACGCTTAGGGTGGACAAAATTATTTACAACAAGGGGTGGTGAGGGACAGAGTCTCTGAATTAAGCAGAATACTCTCACCCAGTCAAGAGATCAGGGCTACAAAAAACGGTGTTGGATCTAAAAAGTTTAGTCAAAAAATGACTAAGGTACCACTTTTTCCGGATCTGGGCTGCTGGCGCGGAAAAAAGAAGAACTGACGTCAGCACGCGGAGGCGGCGTCTAAGTACTCCGACGACGTCATCACGGCGCCCACGATGGGTACTGCTACGCAAAAATTTCCGGATCCAGTCTGACGCCTGGGGATATTCTAAGGTAAGGAATCTAATACTAACCTGTTTCTTTCAGATAGTGAGACTAGATGAAGGGCATAGCATGCAAAAGAGAGCGATGCAAGAGGGGCTGAATTTGCTCAAAAAGGTATGAGGACTGAGGAGTGCAGAAGGGGTGAGGTGGATATAAAGGAGAACAGGTGAAGTGAGGTAAGAGGCTGGGGAGAAAAGTGATAAAGATCAGTACACAGAGGGAACAGTGGATGTTATAGGGCCAGAACCAGCAAAAGAATGGTACAGTGAGGAGAGATGAAATATGAAGAGAAGTGCATGAAGGGAAGAGTTTATGCTGAAGGGACGGAACGAGCAAGAGGAAGGGAGAGGCAGAGGGGAATCATGTAGACTAGAACATGGTGGGGAAGAGGTGATGTAAAGGGGACAGAACCAGCGAAAAAGGTTGACGCTGGAGAAACAGATAAACTCTGAATGGTAGAGGGCATGGATTGGAGAGGCAGGATCATAAGAACTTAAGTGGTGGGAGATGGAATGCTGAGAGGTAGAACATTATGTAAGAGGACAGGACCAACAAGAACGGGTAAGAGGCTGTGGGAGAGACAGAGAAGGGATGGATGTAAAAGGGGCAGAACAAACAAGAGAAGGTTAGAGGCTGGAGAGAGATGAAAACTGAAGTATACAGCAGACAGGAGAGAGAAGTGGATGAAAGGGGACCCGAATCCGAGAGAAAGGTAATAGCTGTGCTTAATTTGAGCCAGTGGTTGCCGATGGACGCCACCAGGACTTATTTTTCTGCATCAGGCATTTATCGTAACCAAGAGAGGGAAAAACACACAACCAGGAAAGAAAGAGGAGAAAGACAGAAAAACAGTCACCAGGGGAGAGAGCAAGAACCTCTAAGAGTGAAAGAAAATGGTTGGCAGTGTCTAGCAGTGGATTAAAGTAGCTTGAGGTAGATGCAAGGCTATGCAGCCTTGGTGTTTGGGGTGCTGATATTTAATGGCACTGACCGTGAGTTTTTGAGCAGCACATTAGGCACTGGCACTCATCCGACTGATGACCGTGACTGATCCTCTAAAAAGGGGTCCCGCGCCTGTGCCTTGGAACATTGCCTTTGGTGAACTGGGGGGTGGGTTGGGGGGGGGGGAATGATACGTACTGGGACTGGCAGGGGAGCAACCCCTGACTGGAAGCATTTTTTTTTGTTGATACGATGATTCCGACTGGACTGCAGGAGTGAATGAGATGAGACAATGTGAGGGGTGGGGTAGAGCAACATGTCTGACGGGAAGGGGGGTGGGTAGGGTTGGGGGGGAGGGGGGAAGGGGAGGAGTTATTTTTCGGTTAGCTCATGGGCTGTCGGGGTGAACTGGACTATGGTCAAGACTGGAGCGGCAAAGTTTGGACAACCTAACTGCGGGGGGAGGCCGCATCTTCCTCGCACTATAAGCCGGGCGGATAGCTCTGAGATTGTAGATGGCGATGGGGACCTCGAGGAGGCTGAACTGAGTGCGAGTATGCCATCCCATATGTCCAAGATGTTGGAGAATGGAATCCTATGAGTAGGCTATTATCTGATTGTAGATGTACTTGCATCTGTAAACAATGAATACAATTTGTTTAAAAAAAATAAAAAAATTAGGCACTGGCACTCATTTTAAAAATTAAGGTAAGAGGCAGGAAGAGGGATAAGGTGAGTGCAAATCATGGAAGTGAGAGGTGAATGAAAGAGGCAGAAACAGTGAGAAAAGGTAAGAGGCTGGGAGGTGAAAGGGGAGAGGTGAGAGTGAAGGGGACACATCAAGAAAAAAAGTTAAGAAGCTGGAGGGAAAGATGAGAGGTGAAGGGCAGTACATGAATGGGAGATGTAAATGTAAGAGAGGAAGGGAAACTTATACGGGCAAGGAGGAAGGAAATTGTGAAAGGTGATGTAGGGAGGCAGAATTAGTGAGAATGGTAATAGGTAGATGAGGTGACCTGTAGAGAAAGGAGGAACAATGTGGATATCAGAGAGACAGTACCAGTATGAGAAGGGACGAAGATTAGAGAGAGGGAAGAGATGGAAATAAGAGGGGTAGGATGCACAAGATAAGGTAAGAGTCTGTGGGTGAGACGAGAAGAAGAGCAGAGTATGGAAGGGGAGGTGGGAGTAAATGGGGTAGATTCAAAGAGAAAAGATAAGACGCTTCGGGAGGATGGTAGGGGCAAGGTGGATGTAAATGGGGTAGAACCAGTGAAAGACGATATGAAACTTGGAGGGATGAGAGGTGAAAGTTAGTGTAGACAACATAAGCAGAGTGGAGAGGACAGAGATGCAATTGTGAGAGGAGGATGGAAGAGAGCAGATTCACTAAAAGACAAAAGTGTTGGGGGAGGGAGACAGAAGGGGTAAGGCAGATATTAGATGGGAAAACCAGCAAGAGAAACAGAAAGGGTTGGCAAGAGAGGAAAGATGAAGAGTTGAACAGAGAGGTAGAGGTCAAAGAGGGAAAGAACAATTAAAACAAGCATTTACAATGCAACGGTTTCGCCTTTGGAAAAGTTAGAGCTATTAGCAATGTAAATGACAATGCCATTTATTTATCTGTTTTCAAAACCAACACATAAATACAAATTTTGTCATTTACAATGCCAATAGCTCAAACTTTTCCAAAGGCGAAACCTTTGCATTGTAAATGCTTGTTTAATGCCTGGGATTTACTGAATGCATTCTCCTTTACATTCCACCACATTAATAGATGAGTCCCTCCTACTGATGCTAGATTAACAGCTAGCGAATGCCTGGCCTCCTCAGCAGTGGTGGCTGGCACAGATCTGGGGTGGCGAGGCGAGGGGGAGGGGTGTAAAGAAAGAAAAAAAACACTTAGCTCCTCGCTGCTCTCACCCACGTCGTCTCATCCGTCGGCCGAACAGGAAGTAGCTATCAAGACTGATCTAACCTACCAAAAGTCTCTGCTTGGTTTATGCCTCGCCAGGTAAAGGCTGCCCTGCATAGCGCTCCGCATTTCGCGCTTCAACATCGCGCTATACTTTTTAAATCTTACCTGCTTATTATTTGGATTCTTTGTTTGGTTCTTATTCCCTGTTTTTATACTGGGGCGTTTCTTCCCTCATACTTGCACTGTAATCGTGCTACCACCGCTGCTGTAGCGGGTCCGGGTCCCGGGGTGAAAAAAACAGCGCCCGCCATCTTGGAGTGGTGTTTTGCCGGGAGGGGGGCGGTGACCACGAGCGGACTAGCGCTCGGTGGGGGTGGATGTTCGCCTACATAAAGCTCCCTTGCGAGCGCAGCGGGATCGCGCAGCGGGTGCGCCTACGCAGCGCCGGAGTCACGCCTGAGTCCAGCCCGTCTGCGCCCGTCAGCGTCCCGGAGGCGGACGGGGCTGGACGGCTTTTCGGGGCTGGCCCTGCGGTTAGTATTATATTGACTATTGTTGTTTTTAACTTTTGTATTATGCTGACTTATTCTTCAGCTGAGCTCTTCGCTCTACGTCTCCCTCGAGGGAAATGCTCTCATATCTTTCCTGGTGGTAGGAAACTAAGGAAAGGTTGCCCGTCATGTGCATGGCGTTTCCCGGCACCAGCCGATAACGGGCCCGACAGTACTTCTGTACCCTTTCAATGTCTCCTCCTCAATACTAGGTCCGTGAACTGTCACTCTAGCGACATTTGGAATCTGTTGTATAATTCAAGCATTAAGTGTTTGTTTTTGACCGAGACCTGGCTGGGCGATTTCTCCGCGCCAGACCTGGCAAATGCCATCCCTCCGAATTACACCATCTTCAGGAGGGATAGAACATCGGGCAGAGGTGGTGGAGTTGCTCTTATAGTGGAAAAGAGTACTCCCTGCTCTACCTTTCTGGTGGAGAATATACAGGGATGTGAAGCACTTGGTTTCACCTTACATCTTTCCTCCCTCCAGGCCTGCACTGGGATACTTATATATAGGTCCCCTGGATCAATAGGGCCTTTCTTTGATGAACTGCAAGAAGCATTAGCAGTCTCTTGTCTCAGGTCAGATCATTGTATTCTTTTGGGAGACTTCAATGTCCATATGGACAATAGCTGCGATCCGGACACTATAAAACTCAATGATATTACGGCTTCGTTAGGGTTATTCCCCTTTGTGAAAGGCCCTACACACAATAAAGGCCATACCTTAGATCAGGTATTTTCAACAAGACCCATTTCGGTCTGTGCCACACAGCCAGTACTCTGGTCGGATCACTTTTTAATCTCCTTTTCTTTGCTGGTTACTGCCTTTGTTCAGGAGAGAGAAATTGCGGCCACGAGAACTTCACGCCCGTTTCATCTGCTCTCTGGGGACATGCTGTCCGAGGCTCTCATCTCCTCACCTTGCCCCCTTTTGGGAAGTCTGGAGGAGAATCTTGTCCTCTTGCATAAATGGCTTTTGGCAAGATTTGAGACCTTAATCCCCATTAAAAGGTCTAAACTAGGAGAGCGTAGGGCGTCTGCCCCATGGTTCTCTCCTCAGTTGAGGACTCAACGTCAGGAGTGTAAGAGGGCTGAGAGGGCCTGGAGGCGGACTTACGACCCAACTGAGAAATTGAAATTTCGGGCAGCCATTAAAGCCTACCATCATTCTATTTGGGACGCAAAAAAGGCCTATTTTGAGCATCGTATTGATGAGGCTGACAATGTCTGCAAAGAAATTTTCAAAGTGGTCCAGGATTTTATCTCTCCTCTGGTTTGTACCCCTAGCCACGCTCATACGGATGCGTGGATACAACAACTTGCCACCTTCTTTGTCAGTAAGATTACAGCCATCCAGGCCTCTCTCTCTAGTGCGCAATCGGTTGTGAGTTATCTACCGCCACCTTGTTCTGTGGAAGACCATGGCCCTCTCCTCTTTGCATTTCCCCCTATGGATCTTAGTACATCTTTAGAGTTGTTGTCCGGCCTGAAATCCGGCTCTCCTCTAGACCCATGTCCGGCTAAATGCTTGGGGAAAGTGGCTCCCGCCATTAACATCTTGGTGAACCCCCTGCTGAATACATCTCTGTCGACAGGGGAGGTGCCTCAGGCCTGGAAGAGCGCCATGATTTTACCACTGCTCAAAAAACCCACCTTGGACCCCTTGATACATGCCAACTACAGGCCAATCTCCCTTCTCCCTGCTCTGGCAAAAGTGGCCGAGCGGTATGTGCATAGGATAATTTCCAGTTTCATCGAAGGAAACGACCTATTGCACTCCTCGCAGTCCGGCTTCCGTGCTAATTTTAGCACGGAGTCGGCGCTGCTGGAGGTCACTGATGCTATCAGGGAAGTACTCGACTCGGGGGGAAAGGCCGTGTTAGTTATGCTTGACTTGTCGGCGGCTTTCGACACCGTTCCTCATGATGCCCTCCTTGTAAGACTCTGGGAGTGTGGCCTTCGAGGAACGGTGTGGAATTGGCTAAAATCATTTCTGGCCGACCGCCGACAAACGATCTGGGCGCCTCCTTTTTCCGCTGATATGGCTCCGCTAGAGGTGGGAGTCCCGCAGGGCTCCATTCTCAGCCCTATGCTGTTTAACATCTTTATGGCCCCTCTGGCGGAAGTCGCGGAATCTTTTGGCGCCCGGATCGTGTCTTACGCTGATGACACCCAACTCCTGTTCACATGTGACAGGGAGGGGTCATTTGATGGCATAAAGATCAGGGATTGCCTTGGTGCGGTGTTTGAGTGGTTCAGAGGTCATGGCTTAAAATGCAACTCTGACAAGTCAGAGTTGCTTTTTTTCGGTTGCGCACCGGAACATGACTGGAAATCCTGGTGGCCTCAGGATATGTTTCCTCCTGACAAGGTTGCTGTGAAGGCGAAGAATCTGGGAGTGATAGTGGACTGTGATTTATCCTTTGGACCCCACATCTTGTCCATTGTTGGGAAGTGCTTCGGCATCTTACGGATGTTGAGGAAATTTCTCCCTCTACTGTCACTCAATCACAGGAAAACAGTCGTACAGGCATTAATCGGGTCGCGACTGGACTACGCAAACGCTCTCTTTCTGGGTCTACCAAAATATCTCATGACCCGTTTGCAAGTAGTCCAGAATTCGGCAGCCCGTGCCATTTTTGGACTCCCAAGGAGAGCTGGCGCCTCGGCCTTATTGAACACTCTTCATTGGCTACCTATCTCCAAGCGTGTCCTTTTTAAATGCCTGACTGTGGCCTTCAAGGCCCTTCATGGTATTGGCCCCAAATATATTGGGAAACGCATTTTCCGGTATGTGCCAAGCAGGAATCTCAGGTCATCTGGTCTGTCTTTGCTTAATGTTCCTGTAATTCGTCGTGCACGATTGGGAGGTCGTTCTTTCCGCTATCTGACACCCAAGGCATGGAACGAATTACCAGTGTCCCTGAGATCGGCTCCCTGTCTTCTGACTTTTAGAAAGGATCTGAAGACATGGCTTTTTAGGAAATAGTCTTTCTGTTTTTTCTGTTGTGTGGTTGCTTTCTATGCTGTCTTTCTTTGCCAAAGCGCCGGGACGCTCCTTTGGAGTTGCCGTGCGCTATAAAAGAAATAAAGTAACATAACATAACATAACATGCACCATAGAATGTACTTAGTCTCCAGCTCTGGCTGTGCTCTAACAACCTTGACGTTGCACCACCACTTTTTCTACAAAGTAACCCACACTTTACATGGAATGGAACAAAAACTCCTTTTTACCAAAAATACGGTTTTACCATCGGTCAGCTCAAATCTGAAAGAAAAAGAAGGCATTGTCGTTTCTGGAGGGGTTGTAAGGATTTGTAACTATGGTTGGCGATGCAAAAAAGAGTATCTATTGTTTTCTGTTTCTCACTGTTTTGCCACCAGGGTAAACGAAATCAAAGCAGAGGAAATTGAGGGACTGAGCGTTTATTTAACAAAAAAAAAGCAAAAAATGACAACGTCCTCCCGGAGTTAATGTTAATCCCTTAATTAGAACTTTCAGAGGTCTAAGTGCTTTCCGTGACCCCGGCTTTAAATAATGATGCCTAACAGAGCCTTTCTCCGAGTTCAAAAGACGGTGTCTTGGTGATGGCAGCCAGTGGATGTCTGCAGGCTGGCAGGATGCCAGGGTAATCCTTGGAACGCTCTGCCCTCGAACCTGAGGAACCTGTGGAACGGACGGCGGGAGGGGGCGGGAGTGGACACGGACGGCGGGAGGGGGCGGGAGTGGACACGGACGGCGGGAGGGGGCGGGAGTGGACACGGACGGCGGGAGGGGGCGGGAGTGGACACGGACGGCGGGAGGGCTGGGATTTACTGAATGCATTCTCCTTTACATTCCACCACATTAATAGATGAGTCCCTCCTACTGATGCTAGATTAACAGCTAGCGAATGCCTGGCCTCCTCAGCAGTGGTGGCTGGCACAGATCTGGGGTGGCGAGGCGAGGGGGAGGGGTGTAAAGAAAGAAAAAAACACTTAGCTCCTCGCTGCTCTCACCCACGTCATCTCATCCGTCGGCCGAACAGGAAGTAGCTATCAAGACTGATCTAACCTACCAAAAGTCTCTGCTTGGTTTATGCACCATAGAATGTACTTAGTCTCCAGCTCTGGCTGTGCTCTAACAACCTTGACGTTGCACCACCACTTTTTCTACAAAGTAACCCACACTTTACATGGAATGGAACAAAAACTCCTTTTTACCAAAAATACGGTTTTACCATCGGTCAGCTCAAATCTGAAAGAAAAAGAAGGCATTGTCGTTTCTGGAGGAGTTGTAAGGATTTGTAACTATGGTTGGCGATGCAAAAAAGAGTATCTATTGTTTTCTGTTACTCACTGTTTTGCCACCAGGGTAAACGAAATCAAAGCAGAGGAAATTGAGGGACTGAGCGTTTATTTAACAAAAAAAAAGCAAAAAATGACAACGTCCTCCCGGAGTTAATGTTAATCCCTTAATTAGAACTTTCAGAGGTCTAAGTGCTTTCCGTGACCCCGGCTTTAAATAATGATGCCTAACAGAGCCTTTCTCCGAGTTCAAAAGACGGTGTCTTGGTGATGGCAGCCAGTGGATGTCTGCAGGCTGGCAGGATGCCAGGGTAATCCTTGGAACGCTCTGCCCTCGAACCTGAGGAACCTGTGGAACGGACGGCGGGAGGGGGCGTGAGTGGACACGGACGGCGGGAGGGGGCGGGAGTGGACACGGACGGCGGGAGGGGGCGGGAGTGGACACGGACGGCGGGAGGGGGCGGGAGTGGACACGGACGGCGGGAGGGGGCGGGAGAGGACACGGACGGCGGGAGAGGACACGGACGGCGGGAAACGTGCACAGGACAGCGAGGGGGGGGCGGAAATGGACAGCGCATCAGTGAAAGGGGAGGGAACAGGAAAAAACGTAACTCCGCCCTGGGAAAAAATCTCGGGAACGCCCCCGAATCTGGTCCGGCCTTGACGGACAGATCTCTGTTCCAATGGCTAGCCTCCATTTATGGAGCTAGCCAATGGGACAGGGGGGCGTATTCCAGAGTCCTTACTAAAATCAAGAGATTTCTCTGGAGGCGGAGCTAAGAGCTCCGCCCTCCAGCGAAACCTAAAAAGGTAAGTGGAGTAAGGGAAGGAGGAAGACGAGAGGTTATGCAACAGGGGAAAAACCAGCAAGAGCAGATAAAGTAAAGGGAAAAGGGAACTGGATAAGTGGATGTAGGAGGGTTGTACCAGCAGAAAAGATAAACGGCTGGGTGGAGAGTTGAGATGTGAAGAGTTGGGAAGGGAGATGTGGCTGTAAGAGGGGCAGGAATAGCAAGAGAAGGTGAGAGGCTGGATGGAAAATTGAGAGGTAAAGAGTAGAACATGGAGAGGAAAGATGGATGTAAAAGTGGCAGAACCAGAGAGAAAAAGTAAGAAGCTGGGTGAGAATAGCACCTTATCCAGCCATTCTATTTCCTTCTTTTACAATGATCGGATTTTGAGTAGGTGTTAATGGAATGAAATACCAAACATTTTTCTATGTGACTAATAGTCTCCCAATCCTCAACAAACATCTCACTATGTCTCTGTGTGCCCAAAGTGTCCTGTGAAGTGATAAGGAATATAAGCCACCCCTGCAAGACTAAAGAGTTGTGAGGGCCAGGGAAGGGGGCCAGGCACGGATAGGCAAGTTGCCGGAAAATTCAAATTTGACCGTTGGGCCTATGGCTGGGTAAACTGGCCCCTTGTGGACTGGCTTGGTCATTGGTGCTCAAGTCAAAAGGCTACTGCAGACTTAGGGTTGGTGTGTACAGAGTAAGTTTGATGGTGTTTGCAAAGTCATCCAGCTCATTGTCATGTGCAGAATGAAAATGGGCCGGGCTGGATAGGCACAGAATGGGTGCACCTTCTCCCACAACAATGAATCCTAAAGATCAGGGAGTGACAGCAAGGTCTGTGGAAATTGCTGCTTTTTGGCTGCACAGTTAGAATTGGCCTCCTATGGAAGGTGAGGTAAAGAAGGGTGAGAGTACATGGAGAGGGGAGCCAGCTCAGAAGTTGCGGGCATTCCTGAGAGTACATCAAAGCACATGGAGTGATCTGCCACTCATTGACCATATATGAGTAGGTGTCCGGAAGATTCAAGGAAGCAGATCTTGTATTGGAGGTTGGAAGGACCGAAAGTGTTCGGCCAGGAAGCTCGACACAGGGCTAGAGTGACTTGCGAATGATCGAAGGGGTCTTCCAAAAGTATTGTATTCAGTTATCGCTTTAAGCAAAATCCAGTTGCAATTTAGTTATTACATCTTAGGCTAAATATGAGTTGAGCAGCTTGGTTCTTTACCCTTTGCATTATGGCAAGTGTCATCCCTTTTTAAAAATTGTAAATCTCTGGGATTTTGGCAGTTTTTTTTTTTAAGGCACACACCATCTCCCCCAACCTATAGATATTCCACCTTGCTGGATTTCCTGTACTTATAGATGTAAACTGCACAGTGTATACTATATTAAGTCCGTTTTGTTTTGTTACTTTAATACTTGCCTGCTTAGTGACTAGCTCAGCATACATTTTGTGAGTTTTTTTATTTTTTCGCTGATGACAAATAGTGGTCTCTTTTCAGCAATTTCTTCTTTATATCGTAAAGTTAGCTAATCTCTTTGCATCTCAAACGTGGAGTTTAAGAGTAATTGATGTGTTTAGGTGCTCAGTGTGTTGCGGAGGTCCAGTATTTGGTGCTTTTGCTTGACAAGATATCAACCGCCCCACCTATGTAAGATATCTGTGCCATCTCCTCCTGTTATCTTTGGCAATCTGTGCTTTCTGTTCTTTACTGCAGCTTCTGCAGTTCACTTAACTCATATAGAACGTATCTCTTTGTGTTGATCCCCCATGCCTGCTGAAAACCAAATGCCTTATCCATTGATCTCATTGGCATAAAGGGAAGTTTGAGGTGCCACCTAAAGATCTGCTGTATATCTCTGGGACTATCAGTCTTGGAATTTTAATCATGCACTAATCTGGAAAGAATCAGTGAACATTGTTGTAATTATATTAGTTTTAGAGAAACATATTCCTGGCTTTTCTATCTATTTCGATCAATGTAATGTATTACACTTAATCGAGTTTTACATTATTTTTACTTATTTTATTAGGAGTATTATTTATATTTTTATCCTTTTACTGTTATCCACAATAGGTAAGTAGATTCATGCAAAGTTGTTTCAGTGATGCCACAGAATTGTCAAATGATGATACTTCTTGTGATGCACATTTGCAGGAAACAGTTTGTGTTTGATGGTGTTAGGTCATGATAAAAACACATGTGCAAAGGATGCACTGTATCTGTGTATCCTTACATTAAAATTTCACTTGTGCTAGGAAAGACTTAGTGCAAATCTAATGGCAAATCACCCATTGGTCAAACCTGATCCGTGTGCCAGCTGCTGTCTACAGTGCCGTATGGTCCACTCGTTTCGAACCCTCTATTGTGCTACATTTATTTCTTCCTCATCGTCACTGGCAAGTGTCAAAATACAAGGGGGGACCATATGCCACCAGTCTTCAGAATTCATATTGTGCAGCCTGCAGATTAAAGGTCTGTCCTCTTCCTCTGAGCTCTCAACGTACTAAACTGTGGCTATTTAGTACGCTGAACATGTAGGACTAAGGTGGATCCCCAACTCATTCATATAGCCAGTTTCTCTACAATGTACGTCTTTTGTGACTAGTGGGGCTCATTATCTTTCACAATGTGTGTGGACCTACACAACATACATTTGTGTTATGAGATCTAGACAAATGTTTTAGGACTGACCCCATGACAGGCTTCAGATGTAGTAGTCTGTATGGTCTTGGTGCCCACACCTAGAACTGCGTGCTCTATCCACATGTTTTCTCTTTTAATCATAGTGTCAAAGTGTAAAATCTCTCAGGTAACCCATTTACCTTCACCCAGGTCACCCTCGTGCCATCCAGTACCACTTCAAAGCACAAATGTATTCCTATCAAGTGCGACCCAAAAGATGCTTTTATTACTTTCCATTTATTGATAGAGCACAGTGTGCTCAGGGAAGCACAGTCAATCTCCAGGAGAGGTTGTGAGAGAAGAAGTGTGCGGTCAATTGGTAGGAGGCTTAAAATTGAAGAGATTCAATTAGTATTTCATTTTCATATAGAATTACTGGAATGCATTTTTATGATTTATCATTTTCGTTTGATAAGAATTATGCAGAAATTACGCCTTCGGCACCCTCCTCATACAGGTTTACTGGTTGCTCAACAGAAGTAAATTTGATTCCAAATTGAGCATAACATTATACTCCACAATGGAGATATTGATTATTAACACTATAGAAAGAACTATGGTTCCCTGTAGTGGTTGAAGTGCATTAAAAAAAGTATGGGAACTGTGATGTTGTGCGCTATGAAGGCAGGGAGAATGAAAGTGGGGACGTGGTCAAAGGAGTGGCCAAAAAAACAACATACTCTAACTTTTTTCAGTCTTTCTATAACTACATATAAAAAAAGGTTAAAAAAACACACACATCGTAAATGAAAATTAAATGCAAGTTTTTTTAATCAATGAAAAATGAACTAGAGTACATTATGAAACCTCTTATTAGTTGATACACTGCACCAGAGAGCCACATAATTGAATCCTGGTTTGTGCAGTGGAGAACAGTGATGTGAGTATGTTTAGGGTTACAAGAACCCAGTCTGTGAAAGAAAGCACTTTGAACAAGCAAGTCATTATTTTAAACTTGCATTATAAACAGTATAAGAAAGGTTGCTACAAAATGTGCAAAACATATCAAGATTAAAAAGTGCTTCCAAAATATAGATTTTAGTAATAGCAAGACTGCATGTAATGCAACTTCTTTTTTTAGAACTGTTTTAAAAGCACACACTTCACAGCTTAGCTGGTAGCTCCCTTGCAATACCTCTCAAAAAGAATAAATGTGTGTCATCAGGGAGCTTCAAGTGATTCTAACAATTAAAACCAATACCTGCTTCCAATCACACTTTACATTTGGGGATTGACCAGTTGTGCACATTTACATTTCTTTCAGGGAAGCAGGCACCCAGGCAAGAAAGCTTGTTTAGCTGTCTGGCCCTCCCTTGGTTTTGTAGCACAGGATGCTCCCTGCCTTCCAGTTCAGCTGAAGCATTTCAGCTCTGGAATTAACCACCCCGAAACGGTAGTCTTTTTACAAAAAGCAGGGGGGCTGTTTTTCTAAAGCATGGGCACTTTTTACCCCTGTATGTCACAGGGATTTCTTCACTGAACTGAGGTACAACCATTAACACCAAACAGTAGGCCAATACACAAATGCCAGTGCGGCTCTAGGCTCATGGCGGCCCTGGGCAGGGATCGTAGGTAGAGGGGCCCCGGAAGAGGGGGTCCTGGCAGGGCGGAGCGCGGAGGCCAGTGAAGAGGCAGGGTGTTTGGAAGTGGAACAGAGCTGGAGGCCACCAAATCCCTGCCCGGGGCCACCACGCAAATATGTATCCATCCTCAGAGGATTATTAGATTAAGGATATATATTGGCGTGGTAGCCCCTGGGGTTTGGTGGCCCTGTGCAGGTGCACAGCTTGCACATGCCTAAGGCCGCCCCTGCAAATGCATTTGCGAATATGTGAGGTATTACTACAGGAGTACTCTTTTACAAACTCTTACATGACTTTATTCAATTGCCCCGAAACGTCCAAGTCCCTATTAGTAAAGGAGCAAAGAGGGTACAGTCCTCACTACTTATACTAACTACCATAAGCAGTCAACAGCACCTGGAACCTTATTGGTAATCACATGCTAAGAAAATGGTTGATACAACTAACTGTATATGAACATTCCCCAAATATTCACATTTTAGATATTATGGGGCCAATTCATAAACCCATGTGAGAGTCTGCAAAAGAGTAATAAAGGAGAACAAGCTGTTGTACTCCATAATATCTTTCTGAGGAGGCCACAATGAATTTGAACAAAGCTCCAGTGTGGCTCCAAGGCTGTAACAAATTTGACGCTTCAGAGAGCACGAAAAAAAGAATAAATAAAATATTTAATTTTTAGAGGGAACATTGAAGGCAATAAACAATACTCTGACAGCTTCAACAGCAATTAAAACCAATTACTGTAGTTCACAATTCCCGCATCAATAAATCAAAATAAGAAAAAGACAGGAGAAAAGGGTCTCTTGTGACATTTTCCTCTTTTGCATGATTTATTTGCCTTGAGTGTTAGATGAATTCAACACAGGTGTTTCATTGTTTAAAACTGTACATCAGTGGCTAATTCCCTGCTTTATTGCCTCTTTAAAAACATTTTTATTGTTATGGCTATATCCTCCAGCTACACAGGAAGGTATGGTAGACCAGAATGTTCTCCTACTTTTTAGATCTCGCCTGCAACAGCAAATGCGCTGCATATGGTCTCGCTTGCAAGCGATATTGTATACAAGGGGGTTGCAGCCCGCCCTTTGCTTAACAGTCCATGGCCAAACTGTCCCTCTTATGTGCTCTTGCTTGAGTGAGATACTGAATAAAACGAGGGGCTTCCAGCCCACCCTACGCTTAATATTCGTTGGCTTCACCATCACTCTTATTTGCAGCATTGAGGTTAGCCAGTGCAACCTGGCTTCACATCCTCTTCTTTCGGCTGGAGCATGGACAAAGTATTGATTTCTTCTGCTTGACTGTTGTCCTTCCGCTGATTGCATTGTGACTGAGGTGCTACTTTTTTTCTTCTTCCCTGATGGGTAACCTCTTGCCACCTGTAGCTATGTTTTACTATGCCACACACACACAAAGTCCTTTTCTTGTTTGAAATGGATGTTTATTGTGACAAATAATGCTATCAACTCTTATTGTGTAAACAGTCGTTATCTGCTTCGAAATATATTTTCAGTAACACATGAACATAGGCACAATTGCTTTCTGTATGTGATAGGTTTTTTACCAAATGTCATATTTTTTTTCTTTTTCACGCATGGGCAGATTAACTGATTTGCAAAGAATCACAGGGGTGTTGTGCTAAGACCTAACAAGCATTGACAAAGCCAATAGGGGTCGTTTTCGAGACTATTGGCTCCGTTATTGTCTTTTGTTCATGCTATGCATCATGGGCATTGCCGACTTTGACTATAAGTTGTAGCCATGCTGCAGCATGACTAAAAAATAATAATAACAAAAGGACGTTTAAAAAAAGCACATTAGCCCTGGCTGAGTTATGTCGCTTTTTAAAATTATTTTTTACTGCACAGAGTGGCTGCAAAACATTGTCAAAGCCAATAGCTCTCATAGGTGAGGCCTATTGACTTTGCCAACTGCTCAATAAACGTTATTCTTTTTACTTTTGCTCCTTATGCATGCATAAAAAGTAAACAGAACCTGAAAACACTTTAAGAGAAATATGATTGCTTGCCACAGACAAACCTATTGGTTTACCAATACTTGCTGCCAATCATGACCCACTAACTGTCTGCACTGAGAGCCTGGATGTTCCTGGGCAGTTAGAAGTGGTGCCCATCAGTAGCCTGTATTTTGATAATTGTGTAAAGAGTCAATTGTGTGCAAAGAGTTTGTGTCAAGGCAAATTAGTCCTAGAATTGCGTGCAGGAGCCCTTTGCTTTCATGTAGGATGCCTATGTAGGTCAAAAGACTGTGGTCAGAGCCTCACTTAAGGCGGGAACCTTCTACCAACACCCAAACACAAGTCTGAAACAGGCAGGTATTCTTGAAGGAGGACACTGTATGAGGTTGCACACCTATCTTATATTTGAAAACTGCAGCAGCCCAATCTGGTATTTCCATCTGCCATTCAGTATGTTAGGACTTTATCTCACACCAACTCCCGTCCATCTCCCAAGAGGCAGTTCCAGCCATTGACTTTCAAAAACACACGTCAGGTGTCAACAGGTGAGCAAACACTAATAATATTCCATCCTGTGGTCACTCAATAAGGAGGTGGGTGCAAGAATTCTCAAGCTCAAGCTTATAATGCAAGTATTCAAATCTCTCTGAAGATACTCCTAAGTGGTATAAATTAAACTGTCAGAATGTGAGAGCAACCACCCCTACACGAGCTCTGAAACCATCATCCTCTTGGTAAGTGGAAATATAAGACCAGACCAAAGGCAAAGGAAACCAATATAGGTCACTGCCCCCACATCATATAATAGATAGGGGTGGGCAGAACTTGTGGAGTTACATAACAAGCATTTACAATGCAATGGTCTCGGCATTATTAAAGGTAGAGCTATTGGCATTGCTATTTATTTTTTTTGTTTTTATTAATAAATGGCCTTGTCATTTACATAGGCAATAGCTTAATCGTTAAAGAAATGGCATTGTCATTTACAATGCTAATAGCTTTGTTTGCAAATGCATTACTTTTTGCATTTACATCCACACAGAGCTACCCACACAAAGCCACCTACATAGAGCATTCACATAGAGCTACCTACACAGAGCCACACTCACACAGACAGAGGCATCCACATATAGAGCCACCTACAATAAAAGCTATCTACACAGAGCCACAGTCACATACACACAGCGACACACACAGAGGCACGCACACATAAGCCACACACACACACAGGTACACACACACACACACACAGCCACACACACACCCCCACACACACAGAGAGAGACACACATACACACACACACACACACACACACACACACAGAGACACACACACCGAGCCACATACACATACCTACACACACAGAGGCACACGCAAGAAAAATGGCACAATCAGGGGAGCAGAGCCAAGAAAAACTAGTGCAATCATGGGGCAGAAGGCAAGAAAACGAGCACAATCAGGGGGGCAGGGTCAAGAAAAATGGCACAATCAGGGGAGCAGAGGCAAGAAAAACGAGTGCAATCAGGGGTCAGAAGGCAAGAAAAACGAGTAATCAGGGGGCAGAAGGCAAGAAAAACGAGTATGAGGACGGAGAGTCAAAACAGTGAAACTGCAAAAGGTGCTTTCTGCGTGGGCTTCCACTGGGGTGGTGCGTGCGTGCGTGGGTGTGTGTGTGCGTGCGTGGGTGTGTGCGTGTGATTGATGTATTGATGTGTAGAGAACCTGTGAGTGTCTGTCACTAAGTGAAGAGTGTTTTGCACTCGTTGCTATGCACGTGACTGGTGAGAAATTAGGTGAGCGCAGGAAAGTGGCTTTGTAATTAAGACAGAATGTATGAATGAGAGCCAGGTCTCTCAAGTCTAGCTGATGGCTTAGAACAATGCCTTGTCTGCATTTGTTGGTTGGTTTGCGGTTGGAGAGTGAGGGCTTTGCTTTTTTTTGAGGGCCTCATCAGAACAGGCTGTAATGTGGCGCCCAACCACCTCTTCTTTTAAGACTAGTGGCAGCGTATTATTTCCTCTCCGGAATTCACGTAGACAACAGGCACGGGGCTGCAACACTTTTCTGGCAATTTGCATAGTTAGTGTAGTACTTTTAAAGTGGCAGCGCCCCCATAAACAATTTCGATCCAATTGTGACCGCCCTATAGTTGTTTGCAGCCTCTGTTGTACCTTTAGACCACAAAAGGGGCTCTCTGGCTGCTGCAATTGCTCAGAGGCTGACAAGCAAATAGATAAGGAACAAGATAGATGGCAACCATTGGGAGGGACGGCCCCTGTATTAATTTTAATTTTCTTTCTCAAAGGCAGAATCGAAAATAGTGCTGGGGCCAAAACAACATTGAGCTCTTAAGAATCAGAGAGAAACACTCGTCCGAAGCGACGCCTGGCTTCCCTGCCCAACACACATGTGCAAAATCATACAAGCAAAGGATGACAAAGAGACCCACACAGTCCTCCAACTGCCTCGCCTCCACCCCCAGCAAGGCCCGTGGTAAAAGGGGTAGGTGCGTGAGTCTGGAGGTGTACGCAGTGGCAGTGATGCCCGAGGGGAAGATAACACAAACACTACTTTCTTTGAAATGCGCGAGCTGTAGTAGCACACAAAGGTACGCGGGCGCACAGACCCTCGCACCGCGGACGTGTGTGATCATTTCAGCTGTGGTAGCTCACATTTTAGTGCTGGCGGTGGATTTACACGGAAACTATAGCAATAAGACTCACGGGTCCCGGTCATCTCACAGGAGGCAAAGCAGGAGGGCAGGCCATGGGGGAAGGGCAGAAGTCAAACCCGGAATGCATCGGGTTGGGAGACCTCATCCCAGGCTCAGGATGGTACGGAAAAGCCCGGGAACACCACAGTGCCGAGTAGGTTCACTAAAACTGCACTCACGTGTCCCGGATGTCCCATCGGAGGAGAAGCTGGAAGGCGGGCAGTAAGGGAAGAAACTGCTGTCGCGCTCGGGGGGCCAGGGGATGATCAGGAGGGGTCAGCCTCGTCCCAGCTCTTCACCAGCCTCCCACGGAGCTTTGCGAGGGGTAATCACCCTCGAGACTGGTTCCTTCATCAGCCGAACCATCAGCGATTCACCGATGTACAGGGGGAGGGAGACAAGCAGCGGAGAAACGATGGGAACTTGGAATACACGCTAAGCAACGGCTCACCTTCACTGCGGGAAAAAAAAAATGGTGGCCGCAAGCTTCCAAACATTTTCAGATTCGGGGGCATGTTCAGCGTTCTAAAAAGGGGCGTGGCTAAAAAGTGGAAAGAACAGCACGAACACGCCCCCGAATCCGAAAGAGACGGGGCTTCTTTCGAGTGATGCCTCTCTCCTCCAATGGCTGGCCTCCGTTTAAGAAGCCATCCAATGGAAGAGAGACGAGGAGAGAGGCGGGTTTAAGCACCCTACTGAAAGACATTAAATCTCCGACTTCCGGCTGGCAAGCCAGCCTTCGGTCCTCGACCTAAAAACTCCTCAGAGTTCTGCCAATGGCCAGAAATTTTCATGTCGCACTGCAATTTAGCACCAGTATCGCAAACAGCACTGAATAATCATGTGGTGCGCAAGAGCGCGTGGCCATTAGAGTGATTTTTTTCCTGCTCAAGTAGAAAATCTACTTAAGCATCAGCAAATCTATGTGAGAAGCACTGCCTCTGACCGTGACCGCTCGTGACCTTCCTCGTTAGAGAATGGTGCTAGGAGACGCTAAATCTCGCTCTAATTTCTGGAACCTCATGGGAAAAATTCAGCAAGGCGGAATTTGGCCGGAACTCTGCGTACAAGAGTAACGCGGTGTTGCTAAATTCCGCTAATTCCACGGGCGGAAAGAAACATTCCGCCCAAACCTAGTAATACGACTCCGGCAGTACCACAAAACACTCTCAAACCAATTGTACAAGGTTGTTTACTGCTCTTGGGCACTGCAAGTCAGTCTTTTGGATTGGGGAATAGATGCAGCGAGTGTTTAGGTCCTAAAGGTTACTCAAGACTAACTCAGCTTCCCACGGATAAGTAAATAACTCGGTGGACACAATATATTCTTTGACTAATTAATTCTGATCCAAAGGCAGGGATCCTCTATTTATCCACTCTGCAAATCAAGTCAAAGTTGGAGAAGGTTCTTAACAATATATCTCTTCCTATGTGAAATGGTCTCATTCCAACAGATCATGATTTGCAGCAATGCCCATTCTATTAATATGCTTTCCTTATAAGGAACGCCACTTTTGCGACATATTTACACATGAAATATGTAGTCATGTAAAGCAGACAAGTTCTTGTGTCTTGTTTTAATACAAAACATGGAAATCTCAGTGACAGTTAATCCTGAAAATATGTCACAATTAATGCTTCCATGACAACTGGAGGTTCTATGACTTGAATTCATAAATGCTGATAGAATATGCTTATTTTTCTGAAATACACACCCCTTGTATTCCTAGGCCTCAAATATGGCAAACAGCTTGGAGGAATCGAATGACTTTAAAAGTTTAGGAAAATTCTGAAAGTCCATATTGTCGTATTGTTAAACTCTTCTGCACAGTCTTTAACGCTTGGCAGTGCCATGTCCCCAAATACTTATTTTCCTGAACAGTACACCAAGTGTAACCATTAAAACATAACAGCGCTTAACTTAATCTCATAGGTTATGTTCAACCGCACTAATGGTGCTTCACTTGATCTTATAGGTTAGGTTCAACCGCAAGTCACATGGTGGTCAGACAATCCAGGTGACAGGATCAAACCTATGGAATGCAAAAATATATAAAGTCACAACCAAATCGGTCTGTCCTCAAAAAAAGCTGAAAGCAAGCCTCTTCAAAAAGGCCTTTACATGCCACCAAGATATCACCAGGACTACTCATCTGGACATGGCTCATGAGTTTAAATAGACCTCTGCTTATTTCTGGATCTGAACACCCATATAAGATTCTATTGCCCTGGCAGTCAAGATTCATACAATCCAAGAAGGTGTAGAGTAAAAATGACATTTTCAACATGCTACTTTACAAGTGGTACAAAGGGACTAAAGTCACAAGATGGCAGGCTAAAAAAACAGATTAGCAAATAAATACATGTTATAGATTGCTTACCTCTCCGTGATAAATCAGAATTTGGAAGAACGTGTCCATTAAAAGAATTCGATCTGGAAGAATACTGCTGCTATCAAGTAAAACGGGCTGGAACCAAAACACAACGCAAAACATTAAAACAAAGAATAAAGAATTTAATGCAACTTTTTAAATTGAAAGGCAAGACCTTTGGTAAAATAATCAGCGCTATTTTGGTAGTCAAGTCAACTCTTTTGGTAAAATGTCGAGCACTGCAAACGCCATAGGTGTTATCGAAGATAAATTGGTGGACTGTCTGACCGGTGTCAAAGGGCAGTGGAAGTAGAAAATGAAGGTGTGAAGCATTATCAGCCACAGAAGCAGTGCATCTCTACAGCAGAACAAACCAAACATTCACACAAATGCTCCTCTCGCAACACAGCAGCTGTCCAGATCTATTCAACAAATATATTATCACTGTGTATAAATCAGTGGAATTGTCATGTCTTTTGCATAAATGTAGTATACATTACTAACAGAGGGAAAACGTGTTATACAATACATTGTATATATAGATCACCGAGTGAATATAATAAGATGTACATGCTGCCTGGCTGGATAACCAGCTTGAGATCTCTTTCACGGAAAATGCTGCACATCAATTCTACCTTGGCGCTATCGAGGCTAGACTTGTGTAGTCTTGGAATTTCGTGAATGTAAACTTTCTCATAATTTTAGGTATGTGTTACAAGAAATGGGAAATCTCACCCCACAGAATAATTATTCAATTATTTAAAGGATCTCTATCATATGAAAATACTATATGTCAATGTCTAGAAGACTACATTTCATTAGTACAGAGCAGCCCTACAGTATTTTAAGGGCTCATCTTTTGACCACTACTTTGTGCATGAAAAGAGAGGAGTTAATAAAGAAGTAGTCCTCTGGCTAGACTCTCTCTGCAGTCTCAACCTTTGAGTACTGGCACAGGAAACGTATTCTATAGCTGTTCAACAAAGCATTGAGCATCCAGTACCATATACACAAGTGTATCTCGCATACACCACGTTGTCTGCGCCTGTGTGTGCTCTCATCAGTTCCATTTATTAAAAACCTACTTCTCACGCTCAATTCCTCGATGGCACCCCCCCCTCTTCTTTCAGGTGCGGTTGTTTATGCCTCAACGTTCTAATTTTGAACACGGTGCGTCATGTCAACGGTTGATTGCAACAGCTGACATGCGGTGAACGTTAAAGAACATGCCACCCGAGACTTCGTATGGCAATATAGTACTTCTCACCAGCGTGTCGCCTCACAATTTCCTTGTTTCAGAGATTCCCACTGTCTAGTTCCTTCTCTGGTTAGATGGACTCCATGATTACAAGCCTGACACATCTAACCCACGGGGGGAGGCAGCCTGCACAACCACCCCTCAAGTACAAGCTCAGGACTCATCAGCATGAGGATGTGTCTTTCTAGGAGTTCAATTCTTACTCTTTATTTCACTAAGACTTTGCACTTAACCTGGGCAAAGGAACAGCTGAACAAACACTGCTGCTGTTCCAGGACTGTACTGACATTGTTGTCAGGTGCACTAACACTGTACTACCCATGTAAAAGCAGACACACCTTAGTTCTTTGGATCTACAGCCTGAGGAGTAGGCAAATGTTATCGCACTCCTCTAACTGTCCCTTCATTCAATGTTATGAAACTGTTGAACCTCCCACTGACTAGGTCGTTCAACATTACATGACAGGCATGGCAAGCGCCAAACTACGAGGGGAAACGAGCTGTCTTCATCCATATCATCTTTGGACCAGTCAGCATTGCAGGAACACTTGCATGAGGTCAAACTCTTTTAAGGTGCAGTAGACAAGGTCCTCCTGGACTGAGCAAGAGAGAGTAAAGGTGTGGCTATAACTCTCATTCCATCTGCTGACTTTGGCTCACAGCCATGCAGTTGAGGTGAACAATGACTGAGTGACTGACTGATTAAGAACAGTTGTGTAGTGTTCCCTACCCAGGGTCTTGGTATTAGTATTATAAATGTTATCTTAAAACGTGTACGCTTTTAAGGCATTTTAATGCAGGGCCAGACTGAGAAAACCAAAAGCAGCCCTGATAAAAAAATGTTCAATTCAGCCACGTTCCCTTTGCCTCCTCGTAACTCTCTTTCCTTTAATCAATTCTCTCTCATCCTCTCCTCTCCCTCTCGAATCGCTTTCTCTCTACAGTCTCACTCCCACTCTCAGTCTAGGGCCGCTCCCAGAGGCACTGGGAGCGGCCCTAGACTTTCAAAACCGACATTCAGGGGCTCCAGCGCACCAGGGAAATACCCAGTGGAATAAAAGGACTTTCTGGGCATTTCTAAGATGGACAAACTCGGCAAATATTGTAAGGTCTTAGGTAAAGAGTTCCAAAGTAAGAGATCTAACACCGAAATGGTTTTACCGCCTTTTGATTTGAGGCAGACCATAGGAATTGAGAGCAACTTTTTGTCTTTGCTCCTTTGTTCTCAAACAGGGCATTATAAGCTCGAGTTAGATAAATGTTTAGGGGCAAGGCAGTTGACAAATTTATAGATAAAGCAGCTTAATTTAAATTGGATTTATGCCTTGACAGAGAGCCAGTTGGAAGATCTTCAAGCCTCAGAGACGTGGCTCTTCTGCCCAGATCGGCGGTCAATCTAAAGAACAAGTTACTTACCTTCGGTAAAGCCTTATCTGGTAGAGACTATCAGCCTGATTCATGTAGGCAATAGCGCTCGCAAAAGGGCCAGATTCTGAGAATCTGGCCCTTTGCGAGTGCGATTTTTGCATTTGGTATTCATGATACCAAATGCAAAAATCGCTATTTAAGAAGTCGCAAATATGCGAGGAATAGCATTTAAGGAATCTCTATTAGAGATTCCTCAAATGCTATTCATGACACATCAAGAAATTGCGATTTAGCACTTTTGGGGCCGCTATTTACCGAGAGGTCTGACCTCTCGGTAAATAGCAAAAACTCAGAGAAATGCTTTTAAAAGCATTTTTCTAAGTTGCATGTTGCACACACACATGTCCTTTGGACATGTGTGTGCGCAACACCTGTTCAAATGTGCTTTTTAGGGGTGCAACAGGGTGTCCTTTGGACACCCCTGGCACCCTTAAAATCGCTATCTTATTTGCGAGTAGCAAATTGCTACTCGCAAATAAGGGATACTCCCCATTCATTCCTATGGGCCTCTTGGCCCATAGGAAAGAATGGGGAGTTTTTGCGAGTAGCAAATTGCTACTCGCAAATAAAGAACATGTAGGAATCGCTATTTCATTAGCAATTCCTACATGAATGCCGTTTTGCGTGTCCTCAATAGCGAGTCGCTATGATTCGCTATTAGGGCCACGCAAAACGGATTGTACATGAATCAGGCTGTATATCTTGCTACAGATTTCTTACCTTTAAATTTCCCAGACGTCAGACTGGATCTAAAAGTTTTTGGAGCAGTATGCCTGCACGCCAGTAGGTGACGTCGGTCAGCTCCGGGTCGGTCGACAGTGTCACAGTACCTGTATAGGCACCACCCAGGCGAGCTGACGTCAGTTATCTTTTTCACAACTTTTCACACCAGAAGCGGGGAGCCATGAAGTGCACTGACACTGGTGAGTCTAAACTAGGGATCTGAAATGGGTCGGCCCAGGCCTTAGAAATCTGTCCGCAGCGTGGGGAAGATGGGTGGGTCGGTAAGGAATCTGCAGCTAGATATAGTCTCTACCAGATAAGGAGTTACCAAAGATAAGTAACTTGTTTATCTGATAGAGACTTCTAGCAGCAGATTGCTTACCTTTCAATAGATACCCAAGCAATACCATCCCTGGAGGAGGGTCTGCAGACAAATTTAAACTAGGAAGCCCTGCAGGACCGAACAGGCGAAGTACCCATCCCTGCAGACAGGACTGTCCAGGCAATAATGCTTAGTAAACGGGTGCAGAGATGTCTTAGTTGCTGCCTGACAGATATTCAGGACTGGAACTCCCCGTGCTAATGCAGTGGTTGCAGCTTTAGCTATGGTGGAATGAGCTTGTAAGCTTTCAGGAGGCCGCTTCTTTGCCAATGCGTAGCCGATCTTGATGCAGAGTACGACACATCGAGAGATGGTGCGTTTCTGAACCGCCTGACCTTACTTTGCGCAGACATACCCTTAGAAGAGTTAGTCGCACACCCAGAACGCTCATGTGAGGTCAAGGCAGAACAACAGTGTTTTTTTTGGGTCTAGATGGAGTCGCTCCTCTTCTTTGGAAGGATGTCTGGAAGCATAGATGGTGGGCAAGATGACAGATTGGTCCACATGAAATGGTGTGACCACTGGAGGAGCACTGACGAAGCTGGCGATCACTAGAGGCTGAGCGGTGAGCCTGGTAGGAGAGTATGCTGCAGTGGTGAGGGGCCTGGCGAAGGTGGGAAGAACGCTGAGGCCAGAGCCCGCTGGCCTGGAGCACGCTCCTGGGGAAGAAAAGAACCGCTGCTATCCTGCGGGGGAGAGATCCTTTTGGAGAGTTAAGACCACGGAGTGGTACGGCCTGGCCGTGCTTGGCGGGAGGCCCGGGTGAGGAGCGTGTCCCCGGAGGAGAGAGTGGAGCGGCGCAGAGGGAGCAGCTGGACAGCTCGAGGCACAAGCACATAGAGGGCAGTGGCAGGAAGACAGTGCAACATAACGAGAGCCTGACGAGCAGATGATACTCGAGGCCTGTGGGAGTATGGGGAAGCCACGGGGTAAGCAAGCGGGGCACCAGTCGAACAGGAGGACGACACAGCAGCCACGGAGGCACGGGAGGCAGCGCAACAACACCTGGAGGGGATGCTCCAGCAACTGGTCAATCAAATACTCCAAGTTATAACGAATACTAGTGAGGCCTTGCAAAAGGAAATTAGGCATTTGACGCAAGGCCTTGGGCTGCTCAGAGCTAACCATGCAAAATTGTCTGACAGAGTGAAACAAACGGAAGCAGCCATAGAGGTCCTGTACCCGGCTCAAAAGTCACTGGCAGCACGGATGAATGACTTTCAAAGTAGGCTACAGATGCTGGAGAGTCGAGCGGAGGAATGCGGAAGGGAGGAATCGGAGAAACAACGTCCGGGTGGTGGGACTTCTGGAAGGTGTGGAAGGACCCAACATGGTGGAATATCTGGAAGGATGGCTGAAGGAGACCGTCGCGCCAGTAGGCCTGAAACACTTTATTACTTTGGAGAGAGCCCACAGAGTGCCAGCCAAACCATTGACCCCCGGGAGGCCGCCGAGGCCGGTGGTGGCCAGGCTGCTACACTACAGGGATAGAGATCTCCTGCTGAAATAGGCCAGGGTGGGTGGCCCGTACACAGCAGACAACAGAAGGGTAACACTGTTTCTGGACTGCACGCTTGAGGTCCAGCGCCGCAGAGTGTCGTTTGTGGCCGTCAAAAGAGCAATGCGGGACGAGGGCATTCCATACTCGCTGATGTTTCCGGCGAGACTGAAGATAACGATGGATGGCAAGGCGTCGTTTCATGACAGTCCTGAGGAGGCCTGGGACTGGCTGGAGCTGTACAAGGCGGGAATTGGAGAGACGGGAAGGGGCGAGACTGAAGGTACACTGAGACCTCAACTGCGCAGACTGAGGCGCAACCGGCACCGCCATACAGCGACCCAGAGACCAACAGAGAAACACAAACAGAGCAGGAACTCACGGCCGCTTTGCAGGCTGTCATTGCTATCTCGCGAGAAGGAGGAGGATCGCATTCGGCAAGGACGGAATAGGAAAAGGGGTCCCAGGGAGGGGACGGTGAACAATCGGATGCCGAAAGCCTGAAACTGCCCCATGTGACAGCTGGAACGGCAGACGAAATCGTCGATGGGTTAAGTAGACTCTGGCTGGACATGAATAAAGTGCTGCGTGGGTGGGAGGGAGGCTGGGGCGGGGGGGAAGATAGCTGCGAACTTGGTTGATTGGCAATTAGCTGTGCAGAGATATGGAGTAGTTGGGGGATGTGGAGTATATTTGGAACAGGTCTCGCAGCTGCACGGCCCCAGAAGGGGCTGGATCAGTTCTAAAGGGGGTCGAGCGTGGGAAGGGGGCTGACTAGGGGTCCGACTCCCTGAAGCTTCAGGCTTACCTACCGTACGGTTGTGTGGGTGTAGCTCCTTAGGAGCTTAGTTGGGTTCATTGAGTAATAGTTTGGATGGGTACTAATGTTGTAGCACCTGTTCTGGGGGTAGGGAGTTGGGGAAGGGTTAGGTGGAGGCTTGGGGAAGGTACTGATGCCGGTGTGCTTTTTGATGTGGGGAAGGTGCGGAGGAGGGAATGGCCGATCAATGAGGACGTTACATGATTTGAAGTGTATTACCTGGAATATGCGAGGGCTTCACACAATGCAAAGGCGACATAAGGTGCATGCTTTCTTAGTACGCCGAGGGGTGCATATAGCATTCCTTCAAGAAACACACCTTAACCGAACTGAGGGAGTGTCCTTGAAAAAGAGATGGAGGGGCAATTATTTTACAGGACCTACTCGACGTTTGCCAGTGGCGCTCTGGTGTGTATCAGGGCTGGAGTCCCTTTTTAGCTGAGGCAGCACTAGGTTGACCCAGAGGGAAGATTTGTAGCGGTTATGGGGCAGCTTAATGGAATAGATGTAACTCTGTGCAGTGTGTATGCCCCCAATGTCGATCAATCTTCCTTCTTTGAGAAATTGTCTGGGAACCGAACGTCATATTTGACGACTAAATCAATACTAGGGGGAGACTTTAACTCAATAACAGATGTGGAGAGAGATAGGTCCCACCCCCGCTATCTAGCGCCCAAGTACATAGGATCTCAAAGGTGAGAAGAACATGGCAGACCAACTGGGGTCTGATTGACACATGGCGTGACCAGCACTTGGGAGACAGGGATTACTCTTATTACTCCGGCCTACATGACTTACATGTGAGGTTAGACGCAATGTTATGCGCCCCTGAGGTTCACGCCAAGGTGAAGGGTAGCGAATATCTGGTGAGAACGATCTCGGACCACAACCCGCTGATATTGGGGATACGCTGGAGTCGAGTGAGGGCAGCCATTCCGACCCGGCAGCTCAGGCCGAAAGGACTGGAGGATCCGGTCTTTAACGAGGAGATGGGAACGGGTATTGTACAATAATTTGAGGAGAACGATGGGACGGCGACATTAGCGGCAATTGAGTGGGATGCGTTTAAGGTTGGGACCAGGGGTATATGTATAAGCAAGACAGCGGGAGTAAGGAAAACGATCTTGACTGATCTAGAGAAAGCAGAAGGTAGGCTGCGGAGAGAAACCGACCTGGAAATCCGGGAGCGCAGGCTGAGGTATCGGAAGCTAGGGAGATAGTGGCAGTTCAGCTGGAGAGGCTGCGCTCCTTCGATTATAAAAGTTACAGAGCAAGGATGCACGCAGAGGGGGACAAATCGAGCGCACTGCTGGAGTGGTTAGCTAATCCGATCCCCAGGGGGGTGCCGATATTGGGCCTGGTAGCCCCCTCAGGGGAGATGGTGAACACACAAGCAGGGATCAACCGACTGTTCATAGAGTATTACACTGAACTATAAAGTAGCCAATTTGCACAGGGTCCCGATAGAGTAAGAGAATATTTGGAGGAGGTGGCCCTGCCCAGCTTGAGCACAGAGCAAGGGGATCTACTGGGAAGTGAGATTACGGTGGGGGAGAAAAGGAGCGCGATTAAGCACATGGCCTGTAATAAGACTCCTGGGGTGGACGGCCTCCCCGTAGAATTCTACTCCAAGTATGCAGATGCCTTAGTTCCACGTTTGCACATGATTTATCGGGAGGTGCAGAAAGCAGAGAAGATACCTGAAACTACTAGAGAAGCCATTATTATCCCCCTGTTGGAGCCTGGAAGGGAAGCTACGGATATGAAGGCATATCACCCGCTGTCAATGCTGACAACTAATTACAAAATCTTGAGCAAGATATTGGCGTACCGCCTGCTCCCACATATGTCCCAATTAATACACCAAGACCAATCAAGTTTCATACCTAAGCATAACACGTCTATTAATGTGAGACGGCTACTGTGGATTCTGGAGCACTGCCAGGGCCTGACGCCGTCTGCCTTGATTCTCTCGGTGGACATTGAGAGGGCATTCGATAGCCTGGAATGGCCATTTCTCTTTCAAGTTATGCACAATATGGGACTGGGGGAGGAGTTCGTGAAGTGGACTCAAATATTATATAACTCTACAACAGCCCGGGTGCGAACGGGGAAGACGGTGTTGACGCCTTGCATGGTGGGACGAGGGACACGGCAGGGCTGTTCACTTTCTCCGCTGCTGTTTGCGTTGGCGATTGAGCCTCTGGCGGTGCAAGCTAGGTCGGGGAGGCACTGCACTGGGCTTGAGATGCGGGGAGAAATGCACTATATATCGCTATACGCGGATGACCTGTTAATGTTTCTGGCAACCCCTGATGAGGACTTAATAGGAGAGACAAACTTGTTGAGGGCGTTTGGGGTGGCATCAGGGCTGTGCGTGAACTGGGAGAAGACTATTTTGTTTCCGGCGCATCGAGCAATGGGTAGCCCCGATGGCTTGAAAGGAATACGATGGGAGCCCTGCTGCCTGCTATATCTGGGAACAAACATTTATCATGCGCAGGTGGACCTGCTGGAGGGTAATGTGAATAGAGCAGTGCGAGGGATCAGAGGGAGCATGGAGTTCTGGAGTACGCTGCTGCTCTCAGTGGCAGGAAGGGTAGCGCTTCTGAAGATGGTAGCGCTGCCACGATTACTGTATTATTTCACGACACTGCCAATCTGGATACCAGGTCGGATGTTTAAGATGCTCAGAACTATGGTAGGGGGATTTCTGTGGGGGAGCGGTAGGAGGCGGGTGGCCCTGAACACGAGGATGAGACCTAGAGCGGAAGGGGGTTGGGCAGTTCCAGACTTCGAACTGTACTACCTGGCTGCCCAGCTGCAGTGGCTTACGCAGGCAGCTGCTCGGGAGTTCAGAGGGCCGGATGGCCCAGAGGGCCGATGGTTTCCATGACACGTTCTATCCTTTACTATCCTGGGCCAGCGGTTGCGGGCCGACTCACTGACCTCCGAGGAGAAAGTGCGGAGACCGTGCTGGTATAGGAGCAGGAGTTGGGGAGGCGGCGCCCGCCCATATGCACCGGAGATACCCCTTGGAATGTGTACGGCCTTCCGGCACGGAGGTGACTGGTCGGCACTGGCAGAATGGGAAGAACTGGGGTTGCAGATGGGCGGTGACTTGTATGCGGAAGGAGCTCTTTTGCCTTATCAGACACTGCGGCTTGCCTAGGGGTGATTTCTTGCTGCATGCCGCCCTGGTATCAGCGATTCAGAAATGCTGGTGGGAAGGAATGCTAGAGCTGCAAACATCTCTGATGTGCCAATATGTACTAATGGCGGCGGGGACGGTGAAGGCAATAACGTGTCTATATAGGCGAATGACTGAAGAGGGGCTTCAACCGTTGCCTCAGCTGCGAGGAAAATGGGAGGAGGACCTGGGCGGAGATATACCTGAATCGACATGGGATAAACTCGTGGAAAGGGCGTGGAAGGGCACGCGAAATGCCAGATTCCAACGTATTCATTTCTATGTCATACATAGGGCGTACTTAACTCCAGGGCAGATAAATAAATACTTTAATGTGGAGTCGGCATGCTGCCCTAGATTTCACTTGCATGCAGTGGACTTTCAGCACATGATGTGGAGTTGCCCGCAGCTGGGGATGAACTGGGAGGAGGTGGTTGAAGCCCTGCGCGGAGTGAAAGATCAGCAGATAGAACCCGACATGGCAGCATGTATCCTGCACTGGTTGCCTCACACGGCGAGAAATAAGGTTACAAGCAAATTCATTGATCTGGGCTTGCGGTTGGCCAAACGGGAACTAACTAATGGAAATCCAAGCAGGGACCTAGTATGGAGCGATGGAAGGTGGAATTTACAACTTGGGCGGCTAGCGAGAGTATGGTCAGGTTCCAACAGGCTAGAAGAGCGAATAATGAGAAGGCGATTGAAACTGCACAGGCATGGGAAGCCCTAGTGGCGCGGATGACGGCACCAGAACAGGACTCAGACTCTGATTCTTTGGAGGCTTTTTCAGTGATTGCTGGTGAAGGCAGTGCATAGACAGGTTGGGGGTGGCTGATGGGGAAAGGAAGTGAGGTCGAGCATAGCAGGAACTGGGTAGCAACCCAAACGTAATAGTATACTGGCACACCCTACTGAGATGAGGTAGGAAGAAGATTCTAGTTTAATATACATAGAAGCACACCGGTGGGGGGGAATGGACGGGAGGTGGGAGGGAGAAGCAAATGACTGAGGGAGCACATAGTAGAGCTCCCAGTATATTGCGAGCTGCATTGGATACGAACACTGGTAGAGACACTGCTGTAAGGAGAGGAGGTTGGAAGGAATAATGTGGTATTGTTTATAGTATGTATACAACTCAACTGAGGAAATTGACTTTATGTAATGTATCCAGTAACAGGCTCCAGTTGATAAAGTGCCTTGTAAGGGGGGGTGAGGGGGTTATGTTTGTGTTGCAAAACCAATAAAAAAACGAAATGGTGTGACCACTTTTGGCAAGGAAGAGGACCTAGTGCGAAGCACCAGTTTGTCAGGGTAAACCAAGAAAAAGGGAGGCTCGGATGACAAAGCTTGCAGCTCACTCACCCTCCGGGCAGAGATAATTGCCACAAGGAAGGCTGTTTTAATCATGAGCAGCCGGAAGGAACAATTGTGAAGAGGCTTGAACGGAGCACACATCAAGAATGTAGGACCAAATTAAGGTCCCACTGTGACAGATTGAAAGGAAAAGGAGGGAACATGTGTACAAGGCCCTTCAAAAATCAATTTACAATAGGGGACTTCAATAAAAAGGGCTGGTCAGGCAGCCGCAAGAAGGCAGACAGAGCTGAAATATAACCCTTCAGAGTGCCCAAAGAAGATCCCTGATTGGCAAGGGTAAGAATAATAAGCAAAATATCAGAAAGGGAGACAGAAAGTGGGTCAATAGACTTTTCTTTACAGTAGAATACAAATTGCTTCCAACGGCAGGCATATACCATCTTGGTGGAGGGACGCCTGGCTGCCAGAATAACATTGCAGACTTCAGGAGGAAGATCAAAAGCTAGCAACTGCCGCCGCTCAATCTCCACGCAAAAAGATGGAGAGTTGCCAGGTTCGTGTGGAGGACCCTCACATGCTGCTGTGACAGAAGATCCTCCGAAAGGGGCAGCCTTATCAGAGGATTGATGGCCATGCTCAGTAGCTCGAGATACCAGACTCTCTGTGCCCAGTCGGAGCCACAGGGATGACTTGGGTAGGCCGCTCTTGATCTTCTTGAGAACTCTGGGCAGGAGTGGTATGGGCAGAAAAGCATGCAGGAAGCCTGAGCTCTACTTAAGATGAAAAGCATCTCTGAGCAAGTACAACCTTGGAAACTCCAGGACGCAAAACTGCTGACATTACGTGTTCTTGGTGGATGTGAACAAATCTAATCAAGGCTCTCCCCACTGCTGAAAGAGACCATGCGTCGCCTCTGGGTGGAAAGGCCATTCGTGATATGCTAGGCATCAAGGGCTGAGTTTGTCCGCCTTGGCGTTAAGGGAACTGGAGTTGAACCACCAAGGAAAATGGCCTGCTGTTCCAGCCATGTCCAGAGACACAGGGCTTCTTGACAAAGGGCCCGCAAACCCAACTTGCCCTGTTTGTTGCAGTACTACATGGCGGTGTTGTTGTCCGTGAACACTTGTACAAAGCCTTCCCTTGATGGAGGGTAGAAAGGCTTTCAATGCCAATCTGATCGCTTGACGCTCCAACAGGTTGAAGTGGAGTCCGGATTTCGCTATAGACCAGAGTCCTCTGATCTCCACCTCTCCCAGATGGCCGCCCATCCCAGGAGTGATCCATCTGTCACTACTGTGAGATCTGGTTGGGGAAGGAGAGGGGTCTACCTCTGAACAATCACAATTCATTACCCACCACTACAAATCCTCTGCAGTCCCCTCCGAGATCTGGACCAGGTCAGAGAGATTCCCTCGATGCTGTGCCCACAGAGTCAGTCTCACTGATAACCAGGATAAAGGCTGGTTGAAACATAGGTATCATAGCCTGACTAGCCTGGGCTCGCCACTTGGGAGGGAAAAAATCAGAAACTGCACTGTGTCCAGATCAGCCCTGATGAACGGGAGCATCTAAGAGGGGTTCAGGTGTGACTTCAGCATGTTGATAGTGAACCCCAGTGAATGCAGGAGGTTCGCCATAGCCTGGAGGTGGGAGACGACAATCTGGGGCGAACCCGCTTTCAAAACCCTGTTGTCGAGATAGGGGAAAACTGACACCCCTGATCTCCTCAGATGAGCTGCAACCACCGCCATCACCTTTGTGAACACCAAAGGGACGCTGGCAAGGTCAAAAGGGAGCATGGTGAACTCAAAGTGCTCATGGCCAACAGTGAAACGCAGATAACGCCCGTGGGCAGGCAGGACGGGATATGGAAATAAGCGTCCTACAAGTCCAATTCCACCATCAAGTATTTTGGTTCCAGGGCAGACAAGACCTGAGCTAGCATGAGTATCTTGAATTATTTCTCCTTTTTGAGGAACAGGTTTAGGGCTTGGAGGTCTAGGATGAGATGAAGACCCTTGTCCTTTTTGGAGACCAGAAAGTAGCGAGAATAACAACCAGAGACTAATTCTGCCACTGGAACCCTCTCTATGGCCATCAAAAGGCATGTCAATAAGGGAAGCTTAGACATCCCCAGAGGAGCCAGTCATTCCCAGCCAGGCGTGGCGCTACAGGTCCACCACTGAGGAAACTGCCCTACCCAGCGAGTCAGTTGTGTTAAGACCACAACTGATCGTGAACGTTGCTGCGTCTCTCCCGTCTGTTACGGGTTAGGAGAGGATGGCCGGTGCCTCCTCCGGGACCTGCGGCAGCATTTGCGCAACAGTATTCCACAGCATGTAGGAATAGTGGACCATTAGATATGTGCTGTTCACAGATCGCAAAGCCAGACTGGCGGAAGAAAACATTTTCATTCACAAGCAGTCCAGCTTCTTGGAATCCCTGTCCAGGGGTGGTGTAGGGAATTTGCCCTGGGATGTGGAAGCTTGGATTGTCATATAGATACGCTTTCCCTATATGCTGTTTTAAGTTAGCATGAGCTTATTAGAAGTTTAAATGCCATTTTTACCTTTCTGCTGCTTCTGCACACAACACATAACTGTTGTTTTAACTTTCAGCCTAGTCGAGCGTTTTGATTCACACGAGAATAATATGTTATAACTCTGATATCAGCTTTGCTTAAGTAAACTGTGTCTGTACAGTGAGTGCTGAAACCTTCAAGGATAACTCGACACAGTGGTTGTTGTGAGGTCTGATCTTCGCACCTTCCTAGACGTAACATACATGCAGCGGCACCGAAATTCTGGCTTTAGGCACGTTGAACAAGTTACTTACCTTCGGTAACGCTTTTTCTGGTAGATACAGTATCTGCCTGTGGATTCCTCACCTTGTGAATATCCCCCTTGCGTCAGCAACATTAGGAAATTCTTTTCGTAGCTTCGCGCCGACGTGGACTTGGACGTCATAGAGGCACGGCATCGCTCGCGACTCTGCTGACGTCACCGACGCCTATAATAGGCCCACGCCGGCGTGATGACATCAGTTCCGCCCTTTTTTCCGTGCCTTCGAGGCACACAGACAGACCAATGACAGTAGTTATATACATAGTATACACAGTATACAATAGCCAAGGTAAAACACACAGTGCAAAGTAAATATAAGAAAACATTTGAAATAAAACATTTTCCTTGACCATAAAATATTTACAACACAGATTCTCTGGTATAGAAGAACAGACAACGGGGAGGCGGGTGGGTCAGTGAGGAATCTACAGGCAGATACTGTATCTACCAGAAAAAGCATTACCGAAGGTAAGTAACTTGTTCTTCTGATAGATACATCTGCCGTGTGGATTCCTCACCTTGTGAATAGAGTCCCACAGCAGTCCCCACTCCCGGAGGAGGGTGTCCACTCTTCTATACCAAGAAATCTTGGAGGACAGAACGCGCAAAGTGACCGTCCCTCCTCACTTCGGAATCCAAGCAGTAATGCTTTGCGAAAGTGTGGAGGGAAGACCAAGTTGCCGCCCTACAAATGTCCTCTACAGGAACACCTCTAGCCAATGCTGAGGTTGAAGATTTAGCTCTTGTAGAATGAGCCCTTATACCCTCTGGTGGTTCCTTACCGGCCAAAGAGTAGCAGATCTTTATACAGAGGATGATCCATCTTGACAAAGTTCTTTTATGGACCGCTCTTCCTCTTTTGCAGCCAGCAAACCCAATGAAGAGTTGGTCATCCAAACGACAGTCTTTAGATCTGTCCAGGTAAAAGGACACCGCCCTTTTGGGGTCCAGACGGTGTAATCTCTCCTCCTCCTTGGAAGGGTGTGGGGGGAGGATAAAAGGTAGGAAGGGTAATAGATTGACCAAGGTGGAAAGGAGTCACCACTTTAGGCAGAAAAGCAGCCCTGGTCCTAAGAACCATTCGATCAGCATGAATGGTCAAGAAAAGGGGCTTGGAACTAAGAGCTTGAAGCTCACTTACCCTCCTTGCCGAGGTTATTGCAACGAGGAAAACTGTCTTAAGAGTCAAAAGCCTCATAGGACATTTGTGAAGAGGCTCAAAGGGAGCACCCATCAAAAAGGTCAAAACAAGATTTAAGTCCCACTGCGGCACAATAAAAGGAGTAGGAGGGAACTTATTCGTGAGGCCCTTCAAAAACCTTAAAACTACAGGAGATTTAAAAAGAGATGGCTGGTCAGGCAAGCAGAGAAATGCCGACAGCGCTGAAAGATAGTCCTTCACTGTGGCAACAGCAAGCCCCTGTTGCGCCAGAGAAAGGGCAAACTGGAGAACATTAGACAAATGGGCTCTCAAAGGGATAGATTTCTCCCCACACCAAGTGACAAATTTTGACCATCTATAAGAATAGATGGACTTAGTGGAGTCACGCCTGGCTGACAAGATGACATCCACCACGTCAGGCGGGAGAGAAAAGGAACTCAGGTTGCCCCGTTCAATCTCCAGGCATGAAGGTTTAAGGTCTGGAGGTGGGGGTCGGGGTGTAGAACCTGCCCCTCCATCTGGGAGAGGAGATCTGCCCTGTGAGGGAGACGGAGCGGCGGATGAGAGGAGAGGTGGAGAAGGTCTGAGTACCACACCCTTCTTGGCCAATCCGGGGCGATCAATATAACTTGGGCCCGTTCTTGGCGAATTTTCCTCAGAACCCGAGGAATCAAGGGTATGGGAGGGAACGCGTAAAGGAGTTGCGAGCCCCAACTCAACTGAAACGCGTCCCCCAAGGCTCCCTGCATCGGAAACTGGAGGCTGCAGAATGACGGGCAGTGAGCATTCCCCTGAGTGGCGAACAGGTCCACCCGAGGAGTTCCCCACGTCCGAACGACGTGACGAACCACCTCTGGATGAAGCCTCCACTCGTGGTCGGCAGAGAACTGCCGACTGAGACTGTCTGCACGAACGTTCTGAACTCCGGCCAGATGATTTGCCATCAGACAAATCTGATGGCCCTGAACCCAGGACCAGAGACGCAGAGCCTCTCTGCAGAGACACTGCGACCCCACTCCTCCCTGCTTGTTGATGTACCACATCGCGGTCGTGTTGTCCGTCAGGACCTGAACCGATTGACCGCGAAGGGAAGGGAGGAAGGCCTTGAGCGCCAGACGTATCGCCCGTAATTCCAGTAGGTTGATATGAAGCAACCTTTCCTCTGGAGACCAAAGACCCTTGACCTCCAGGTCCCCCAGATGAGCACCCCACCCTATAGTGGATGCATCCGTTATTACCGTGGCCACCGATGGAGGAAGTTGAAAAGGCTTTCCTTGCGACAGATTGCCTTCCACGCTCCACCAAGACAGATCCGCTGCAGTTTCTCTGGAGATCCTCACTGACTCCCTGAGATCTCCGTTGTGCTGATACCACTGCCTGCGGAGGCACCACTGGAGTGCCCTCATGTGCCAGCGTGCATGGTAGCCAACAGAATGCAAGAAGCCATCAGACCGAGCAGACGTAAACCTTCAGGACTGGAACAACCGCTCCATTGAAGAATAAAGGAATCATTTCCTGTATGTCGCGAATCCTTTGAGGAGGAGGGAATGCACGACATACAGTAGTGTCCAGTACCGCACCTATGAACAGGTTGCGCTGGGAGGGCACCAGGGGAGACTTGGGTACATTTATCGAAAAACCCAACCTGTGCAACAAATGAGTGGTCTCTTGCAGATGAAGGAGCACCTTCTCTGGCGACTCCGCTTTGATCAGCCAGTCGTCCAGATACGGGAATACAGGAATCCCCGACCTCCTGAGATGTGCTGCCACCACTGCCATCACCTTAGTGAAGACTCGAGGCGCAGTAGTAAGACCAAACGGAAGGACCGCAAACTGGTAGTGTTGCGACCCAACCGTAAAACGGAGATACTTTCTGTGCGACTTCAAGATGGGAATATGAAAATACGCATCCTGCAAGTCGATCGACACCATCCAGTCCTCTTCCAGCAGCGCTTGAAGAACCTGTGCAAGAGTGAGCATCTTGAACTTTTCCTGTTTCAGGTAAAGGTTCAAGATCCTGAGATCCAGGATTGGCCGAAGCCTGCCATCCTTCTTGGGGATCAGAAAATACCGGGAGTAGCATCCCTGACCCCTCTCCTGCTCCGGAACCTCCTCTATCGCACCCTTTCTGAACAGTGCCAGGACTTCTTCCTGCAGAAGAAGCAGGTGGTCCTCCGAACAAAAACCCTGGCAAGGAGGGTAATTTGGGAGAAACTCCCGAAAGGGAAAAGCATACCCATTCCCCACAAGATTGAGAACCCAAAGATCCGATGTTATCAATTCCCAATCTCGTAGGAAATGGGTAAGCCGAGGCCCCCACCGGTGCCACATGATCCGGAATGGCGGATCTAGGGCTGCTTTGCTGCGTTGGCAGGGGGCTGGGACGGGGAAGAGGAGGAAGAGGAGGAGATTTGACGGCCTCGAGAACGGGCTCTTTGCTTGCCCCTATAAGACCTGTACAGCGTGTTTTGCGGCTGCTGCTGCGTAGGCTTGTAGGATCGAAAGGAAGATCTGCTAAACCCTCTAGTACGCCTTCCAAAAGTGCCCCTGGTCTGAAGGCCCAATGACTTGGCTGTCGCCCTGCTGTCTTTAAAGCATTCCAAAGCAGCGTCTGCCTTCTTGCCAAATAAACCAGATCCGTCGAACGGGAGATCCAACAACGTAGATTGGACATCTGAAGAAAATTCACTCGACTTCAGCCACGCAGCTCTCCTCGTAGCTACAGAAGAGCCCATGACCCTTGCCACAGAGTCCGCCGTGTCCAAACCACTCTGAATCACCTGCCTTGCTGCAGTCTGAGTGTCAGAGATAACCTCCTGGAAGTCTTTTCTATCCTCCTCCGGCAACTTGGGCACCAACTGTTTTACAGTGTCCATAAGGGTGTGAATATAACGCCCCATCAGGCAGGTCGCATTTGTGGACTTCAGCGCCATACTGGCGGAGGAGAAAACCTTTTTAGCAGCCTGATCCTGCTTTCTCGACTCTTTTTCAGCTGGAACCTGAGGAAAAGCTCCCGTTGATCGTTTGGAACAGGCAGCCTGCACCACCAAACTCTCAGGCAGAGGGTGAGTGGATAAAAATTCTGGGTCATCAGGAGCAGCCCTGTACCTTCTGGCAACAGCCCTAGACACAGCAGGAGCTGACAAGGGTTTCTTCCAAACCTCTAAAATTGGATCTTTAATGGCATCATTAAAGGGCAGCAATGGTTCAGTCACCGATGATGGAGAGTGAAGGACCTCTGTGAGAAGATTTGACTTGAACTCAGCAGTAGGTAAAGCAATGATCAACAAATTTGCAGCCTTCTTAATCACAACGTGATAAGGAGCCACATCTTTAGAGGGTTCTCTTGTACTGAAACCAAATCCCACTCAGGGGACAGTTCAAGGCCACTGGCCACTGAAAGATCCTCAAAAGGGTCCTCAGGATCCTGCAGCTCACCCTCCTCCAAATACTCCTCACGATAGTTCTCTTCCTCCATCAGCCTCTGGGCTTCACACCTCGACCTGTGCTTCATATTCGAAGCCGCCGGATCCACTGTCGACTCCGTCGAAGTCGGAGCCGGCGCCGAGCCCGACGCCGGACGAGGAAGAATCCCACGACGTCGCTCGGGGTTCGGCATCAGGGATGATGGAATCGGCGTCGAAGGATTCGGCGGCGTCGACTTCGGCGTCGATGGCTTCGGAGTCGAAGGCCTCGCCGGCGTCGGAAAATGCCAAAGCAGCGCCGGAGCCGGCATAAAGGGCATAAAGGGCGCAGGAGCATAGGTTTGGGGGACACCCAGACCAAACGCCATCGGACTCGTGGGACCAACAGGAGCCCCAGAGGGGTACATAGCCCTGGAGTAAATACTATACATCGCATTTAGGAAATGCGTCGGATCCTGACCTGGAGCCGGAAAGGCTGGGTACGAACCCCCAGGTTGTTCTTGAGGGTGTGGAGTCGATACGACGTCGACCTCTTCTTCAGGCTGGTGCACCGGAGTCGACAGACCTTCGGGCAACGGAGCCTCTCCCTCTCCAACCATCTCCCCCTCACCTTCATCCTCCCGATCCGGAGAATAGGATGGAACCGGAGATGGATTCGCTGTCTGCTTCGGCGAACATGGCGAATTCACATGCGGCGCCTCACTCCCGGCGTCCTGATCTTCCGAAGCCGAAGACACCAATTCTTTCTCAACCAGCTTCACCTGCGACTTCGGCTTAGAACCCGAATCATTCTTCGAACGATGTCGGGATTCATGAGACCTCTTCTTATGCTTCTTTTTTGAAGATCTCGAAGCATGGGCCGAGGACGAATCCGAACGCGACCTCGAGTGAGATCTTGACCTCGAGCGTCGAGTCCGCGACCTCGATTTCTTCTTCTCCTTACTTCGTTTAAGCTTTGCAACAATAAGCTTAGCTTCTCTCTCCCGGAGGGCCTTAGGAGTCATCTTTTTACAAGATCGGCAGTCTTCGACATCGTGGTCGGAGCTAAGACACCATAAACAACATTCATGCGGATCTGTAATGGACATGGTCTTGCCGCATTCTCCACAGGCTTTAAAACCGGTCTTCTTCGAAGACATGTCGAAAGAGGAGACAATGAAACACCAATAACACAAAGTAACAAAGTTACTGTAAAAGCTACGGACGATCCCTAGAAAACCGTTAGCGTCGACGACGCGGAAAAAAGGGAACTGATGTCATCACGCCGAGTGGGCCTATTATAGGCGTCGGTGACGTCAGCAGAGTCGCGAGCGATGCCGTGCCTCTATGACGTCCAAGTCCACGTCGGCGCGAAGCTACGAAAAGAATTTCCGAATGTTGCTGACGCAAGGGGGATATTCACAAGGTGAGGAATCCACACAGCAGATGTATCTATCGGAATAATATTGCTTCACGCAGAGCACCCACACACACTTGATGGTGTTTCGCATGCAGAGAGCTAGTGGAAGATGATGTGATCCCTTACCACTAGGATCTGAGGTATGGGGCCGCCCTGCTAAAACCCAAAGAGATCTTCTTAGATATAATATAATATCCTAACTAGGGAGGGTGAGAATTAGGTGTTGATTAACCCTATTCGTTTTAGCATTTTAACATGCTTTCACCTTTTGCATTCTATGGACTAGTAACTATGCTGATTACTTTGATTCTTATATTATGTTTGCTTGTATTAGCTAAGATACTGCGTTTGAGAACACTGCATTAGTAAATAAATATTTCAAATATGCACGCGTCCTCATTTACTCCTTGTTCTGGATTGAAATGATTGCATAACGAAAGAGTGTTCATGTGTTCCACTTTACCTGACGTATTCTAAGTTCATGTTCTGGTTTGTCTAAACATTGGGAGTTTGTAATGACCAATGAGACACTGTTGCTAGCCTGGTAGGGGATTTTGGGTACTAAGTTGAGTTTTGGTACAGCCTAATTCACTGAGGTTTAAAGTCTCTATGCACAGTTCTGTAGGAGAACAGGATCCCTGCTACAGGATCACCAAGCTCTCCAGAGTAGGGTGAGCATGTTTGGGTCCCCAGGACTGGGGCAGTGGCAACGGGCAGTCATCCTATTTACAGGGGACCCTGGGCTGATTTTGGACCAAATGCCTAGAAGGACATTGGTGAGGGCCTCATTGAATGGGAGTAGGTGTTCTTATGAGGAAACTCACGGTTGTAGCACCTCAGTCAAGTGATTACTCTTGACAGCCACTGAAGGCAGCTGGAAGTCCAGGACCTCAGCATCTCTCTGCACCACCATAGCATAAGAAGCTCCCTCCTCCGAGAGTAAGCATGCCCAGATCTGGAGAGGTATCTAGTCTGCTGGCATCACCCAGTTCCTCACACTAGCCCATTTGGGGCTCATATAGCTGGTATTGTAGAGGGTCAAGCGACTGTGACCACTCCTCTCTGAGGCCTAGCCAGTAGGAATAGGGCTCAGGATACGAATCCAGGACTCGAAGGTCCTACTGGCGTAGGAGACGGGCTACACCCCTCCAGCTCCAGGTCAGATTCAGGGATGATAATGGGGCTCGTGCCACTGGTGGGCGCAGGCAGCATCAGCATCGGAACCAGCGTCATGAAAGTTCTAAATGGTATGACTGGCACCAATCTGCATCCAATATTAAATCCATGGGGAGCTGCCGGTACGGAACCAGAGGGCCCCCAACCTCTCCCCACCGACACCACAGGGCCCTAAGGGTCCTCGACAAGGTCAATCCACCCAAATATGAGATGTAGGGCCTCATAAAATTCTAAGTTGGGTGGGGATCGCTCTGGCTCCCGGATAAATAGGGAGGCGCGGAGCCAACCCAGGCACAGGCTATGAAGAACCATGCCTCTGACGCAGATGCTCCTTCATCACGTCGGTCAACAGACGAGGAGAAGTCAAAGAGCGATTCGACTTCTTACTCTTCTACTTTTGCCTCTTACCTGATCGTGAATAGGACGAAGAGGACTTCGGACTACATGAACGATCCCAGGACCTTCCTCTAGACTGAGACCTTGACTTTCGCGGAGTCGGGTGCTGGGGTGGTAGCAGCTTCAGGGACCGCTACCTCAAAGCCTTCGGTCCGTGGCCCGGCAATCGGAACACGACTTAGTGTCATGGTTGCATTCCAGGCACCACAGACAGACACGGTGCAGCTCTGTCACAGACACTGTGCGATGACAGGCTCTGCAGGGCCTAAAACCTGTCCTAAGTGATAACATTCTCTACACACCAGGAGAAAACCTCGAAAAAACAGTCAACAAAAAGTCACAAAATTCCTGTCAAAATACGAGGGGGGTAGCACTTCTCCAGATCAGAGCTGGCTGGCAAGGAAAGAAAAGAAATTATGTCAGCATGCCTGGTTGGTGCCTATATAGGTACCACAAGGTCACTCCGGTGAAGACGACCATGGGTAATGCTTGAACAATCTTCCTGGATCCAGTCTGACACCTGGGAAACTCAAAGGTAAGGAATCTGTGGCCAGAAGTCTCTATCAGATCACAGGATTCAATTCATACACATGATCGTTCATGTGACCAGTAAGGCAGCTGCAGTAGTACTGTCTTGAGTTGACAAAAACAACCACAACTACGATTTAGGGCCCGTCTTAGTTATACTACTTGGTGACAAGAGCTGCCACCATTTTACTAACATTAGTTCAAAGAAACATGTCAGCTTTACGAGATGTCAAGATTTATGGATGAAGAGGAGGTAGGGATGTATTGTATTTGTTACCATGCAACAATGCCATAAAGTGTGGAACGTCAAGGCTCAGACTACACATAGTATTAAAAAATAAAATGATCCATAAATAATACATACATAAAAACAATATATTTACCAAAAAGTTAAAGAATTACTTGACATGACATCCTAAAGCTTTCAAAATATACTTTACCAAATTAATTTTGAAACTCTGAAGAATCGTCAAATGTCATATGGCAGATGGAGTTTGGTTCCATATGTGTGAATTGGCGATACATTGCCATTTAGAGATCGTAAACTTATGAATTGCTTTACTCACTACATACAGGTTCACATATACTACAGCACAAGAGAACAATCTTGAATAAACAATAACTTGAATCAACTGCATTAATGACATTTAGGCCAGACAGGAGGCCATTTTCAAGAGGTTATCAAGAAAAACATTAGCAGTTTTCATTGCTGCAAGGAGCTGATGTCAAAATGAAGATTAGATTAAATTATGGCCCTCAAATTCCTACCTCACTGTCCTGCAAAAGGAGTGACATCCATGGATGCAGGCCAAATAAAACCAAGTAGGGATGAATAAACCTAGTCAGTTAAGATAATTTATGTCTACAGAATTTAGGGGTAATTGTCACCCAGACCTTTAATTCATATACAAGAAACAGCTGTGAGGGTTATATTCAGTACAGATGGAAGGCGCTCTGCCTACAGTAAACGTTACAGTGTGGTAAGAAAATAATGTATGTAGCGTGGTGCGTGAAGAGCGAACGGGATAACCCAAACCGTTCAGCGAAAATCAAAGAATTTCAATAATGAGAAAACAGCAAGGCTCTCGCAACCACAAGGCAGTAAAATAGCATGAAACACAGTATTGACAATGAAGTGAAGAACAACAGCAGATCTTGTATTTTCAAAATTTCCAAAGACGTTTAATTTGGATCCACATTCAGCCGACACGTGTTTCGTCGTGTTCTAAAGTGGAGTCAACACGACTCTTCAGGGCTGGTAAAGACCCAGGCATCTATCGGTAAATATAAAATGTTGATGTAGTGGAGCGGTGAATCCTGTGTATGACTCGAAAAAAGATCACAGTGTAAGTAATCCCGATTGACTCAGATCCGGGTTGGGAATATGATTAGGTTAGGACGTGGGCGCTCTCTGAAGCGCAATGGTGAAAGCATAAAGAGACTAGACACGTGTAAGTGTCAGATTCTACCGGGAGGGGATCCAAAAGGCGGGAACTAGAGTAGTCTAATTGCTTTTTAAAAATCAAGCGGTACGCTTAGATTTGGCATCCCTCTGTAGTAGTTAAGGGTGGTTCCATCCCACCAACGAGAATTTTCCTGTTTCTTAAGCTTCTCTAGCTTGAAAAACTTTTCCCTGAGACCCTCCACAGGTGTGGGACCTGTAGCGGCCGATGCCTGATGTGTGGGCATTCCCTTGGCTAAGTTTTCAAAAAGATCTGATGCTGCCTTGTCCCTGTCCATAATGAGGACTGAACGAAATACAACAAGTAAAGTAACGTGGAGGCGCCTACCCTGATAACAAGCTCAAGAAACAGCTGTGAGGGTTATATTCAGTACAGATGGAAGGCGCTCTGCCTACAGTAAACGTTACAGTGTGGTAAGAAAATAATGTATGTAGCGTGGTGCGTGAAGAGCGAACGGGATAACCCAAACCGTTCAGCGAAAATCAAAGAATTTCAATAATGAGAAAACAGCAAGGCTCTCGCAACCACAAGGCAGTAAAATAGCATGAAACACAGTATTGACAATGAAGTGAAGAACAACAGCAGATCTTGTATTTTCAAAATTTCCAAAGACGTTTAATTTGGATCCACATTCAGCCGACACGTGTTTCGTCGTGTTCTAAAGTGGAGTCAACACGACTCTTCAGGGCTGGTAAAGACCCAGGCATCTATCGGTAAATATAAAATGTTGATGTAGTGGAGCGGTGAATCCTGTGTATGACTCGAAAAAAGATCACAGTGTAAGTAATCCCGATTGACTCAGATCCGGGTTGGGAATATGATTAGGTTAGGACGTGGGCGCTCTCTGAAGCGCAATGGTGAAAGCATAAAGAGACTAGACACGTGTAAGTGTCAGATTCTACCGGGAGGGGATCCAAAAGGCGGGAACTAGAGTAGTCTAATTGCTTTTTAAAAATAAAGCGGTACGCTTAGATTTGGCATCCCTCTGTAGTAGTTAAGGGTGGTTCCATCCCACCAACGAGAATTTTCCTGTTTCTTAAGCTTCTCTAGCTTGAAAAACTTTTCCCTGAGACCCTCCACAGGTGCGGGACCTGTAGCGGCCGATGCCTGATGTGTGGGCATTCCCTTGGCTAAGTTTTCAAAAAGATCTGATGCTGCCTTGTCCCTGTCCATAATGAGGACTGAACGAAATACAACAAGTAAAGTAACGTGGAGGCGCCTACCCTGATAACAAGCTCAAGAAACAGCTGTGAGGGTTATATTCAGTACAGATGGAAGGCGCTCTGCCTACAGTAAACGTTACAGTGTGGTAAGAAAATAATGTATGTAGCGTGGTGCGTGAAGAGCGAACGGGATAACCCAAACCGTTCAGCGAAAATCAAAGAATTTCAATAATGAGAAAACAGCAAGGCTCTCGCAACCACAAGGCAGTAAAATAGCATGAAACACAGTATTGACAATGAAGTGAAGAACAACAGCAGATCTTGTATTTTCAAAATTTCCAAAGACGTTTAATTTGGATCCACATTCAGCCGACACGTGTTTCGTCGTGTTCTAAAGTGGAGTCAACACGACTCTTCAGGGCTGGTAAAGACCCAGGCATCTATCGGTAAATATAAAATGTTGATGTAGTGGAGCGGTGAATCCTGTGTATGACTCGAAAAAAGATCACAGTGTAAGTAATCCCGATTGACTCAGATCCGGGTTGGGAATATGATTAGGTTAGGACGTGGGCGCTCTCTGAAGCGCAATGGTGAAAGCATAAAGAGACTAGACACGTGTAAGTGTCAGATTCTACCGGGAGGGGATCCAAAAGGCGGGAACTAGAGTAGTCTAATTGCTTTTTAAAAATCAAGCGGTACGCTTAGATTTGGCATCCCTCTGTAGTAGTTAAGGGTGGTTCCATCCCACCAACGAGAATTTTCCTGTTTCTTAAGCTTCTCTAGCTTGAAAAACTTTTCCCTGAGACCCTCCACAGGTGCGGGACCTGTAGCGGCCGATGCCTGATGTGTGGGCATTCCCTTGGCTAAGTTTTCAAAAAGATCTGATGCTGCCTTGTCCCTGTCCATAATGAGGACTGAACGAAATACAACAAGTAAAGTAACGTGGAGGCGCCTACCCTGATAACAAGCTCAAGAAACAGCTGTGAGGGTTATATTCAGTACAGATGGAAGGCGCTCTGCCTACAGTAAACGTTACAGTGTGGTAAGAAAATAATGTATGTAGCGTGGTGCGTGAAGAGCGAACGGGATAACCCAAACCGTTCAGCGAAAATCAAAGAATTTCAATAATGAGAAAACAGCAAGGCTCTCGCAACCACAAGGCAGTAAAATAGCATGAAACACAGTATTGACAATGAAGTGAAGAACAACAGCAGATCTTGTATTTTCAAAATTTCCAAAGACGTTTAATTTGGATCCACATTCAGCCGACACGTGTTTCGTCGTGTTCTAAAGTGGAGTCAACACGACTCTTCAGGGCTGGTAAAGACCCAGGCATCTATCGGTAAATATAAAATGTTGATGTAGTGGAGCGGTGAATCCTGTGTATGACTCGAAAAAAGATCACAGTGTAAGTAATCCCGATTGACTCAGATCCGGGTTGGGAATATGATTAGGTTAGGACGTGGGCGCTCTCTGAAGCGCAATGGTGAAAGCATAAAGAGACTAGACACGTGTAAGTGTCAGATTCTACCGGGAGGGGATCCAAAAGGCGGGAACTAGAGTAGTCTAATTGCTTTTTAAAAATCAAGCGGTACGCTTAGATTTGGCATCTCTCTGTAGTAGTTAAGGGTGGTTCCATCCCACCAACGAGAATTTTCCTGTTTCTTAAGCTTCTCTAGCTTGAAAAACTTTTCCCTGAGACCCTCCACAGGTGCGGGACCTGTAGCGGCCGATGCCTGATGTGTGGGCATTCCCTTGGCTACGTTTTCAAAAAGATCTGATGCTGCCTTGTCCCTGTCCATAATGAGGACTGAACGAAATACAACAAGTAAAGTAACGTGGAGGCGCCTACCCTGATAACAAGCTCAAGAAACAGCTGTGAGGGTTATATTCAGTACAGATGGAAGGCGCTCTGCCTACAGTAAACGTTACAGTGTGGTAAGAAAATAATGTATGTAGCGTGGTGCGTGAAGAGCGAACGGGATAACCCAAACCGTTCAGCGAAAATCAAAGAATTTCAATAATGAGAAAACAGCAAGGCTCTCGCAACCACAAGGCAGTAAAATAGCATGAAACACAGTATTGACAATGAAGTGAAGAACAACAGCAGATCTTGTATTTTCAAAATTTCCAAAGACGTTTAATTTGGATCCACATTCAGCCGACACGTGTTTCGTCGTGTTCTAAAGTGGAGTCAACACGACTCTTCAGGGCTGGTAAAGACCCAGGCATCTATCGGTAAATATAAAATGTTGATGTAGTGGAGCGGTGAATCCTGTGTATGACTCGAAAAAAGATCACAGTGTAAGTAATCCCGATTGACTCAGATCCGGGTTGGGAATATGATTAGGTTAGGACGTGGGCGCTCTCTGAAGCGCAATGGTGAAAGCATAAAGAGACTAGACACGTGTAAGTGTCAGATTCTACCGGGAGGGGATCCAAAAGGCGGGAACTAGAGTAGTCTAATTGCTTTTTAAAAATCAAGCGGTACGCTTAGATTTGGCATCCCTCTGTAGTAGTTAAGGGTGGTTCCATCCCACCAACGAGAATTTTCCTGTTTCTTAAGCTTCTCTAGCTTGAAAAACTTTTCCCTGAGACCCTCCACAGGTGCGGGACCTGTAGCGGCCGATGCCTGATGTGTGGGCATTCCCTTGGCTAAGTTTTCAAAAAGATCTGATGCTGCCTTGTCCCTGTCCATAATGAGGACTGAACGAAATACAACAAGTAAAGTAACGTGGAGGCGCCTACCCTGATAACAAGCTCAAGAAACAGCTGTGAGGGTTATATTCAGTACAGATGGAAGGCGCTCTGCCTACAGTAAACGTTACAGTGTGGTAAGAAAAAAGCTAGAGAAGCTTAAGAAACAGGAAAATTCTCGTTGGTGGGATGGAACCACCCTTAACTACTACAGAGGGATGCCAAATCTAAGCGTACCGCTTGATTTTTAAAAAGCAATTAGACTACTCTAGTTCCCGCCTTTTGGATCCCCTCCCGGTAGAATCTGACACTTACACGTGTCTAGTCTCTTTATGCTTTCACCATTGCGCTTCAGAGAGCGCCCACGTCCTAACCTAATCATATTCCCAACCCGGATCTGAGTCAATCGGGATTACTTACACTGTGATCTTTTTTCGAGTCATACACAGGATTCACCGCTCCACTACATCAACATTTTATATTTACCGATAGATGCCTGGGTCTTTACCAGCCCTGAAGAGTCGTGTTGACTCCACTTTAGAACACGACGAAACACGTGTCGGCTGAATGTGGATCCAAATTAAACGTCTTTGGAAATTTTGAAAATACAAGATCTGCTGTTGTTCTTCACTTCATTGTCAATACTGTGTTTCATGCTATTTTACTGCCTTGTGGTTGCGAGAGCCTTGCTGTTTTCTCATTATTGAAATTCTTTGATTTTCGCTGAACGGTTTGGGTTATCCCGTTCGCTCTTCACGCACCACGCTACATACATTATTTTCTTACCACACTGTAACGTTTACTGTAGGCAGAGCGCCTTCCATCTGTACTGAATATAACCCTCACAGCTGTTTCTTGAGCTTGTTATCAGGGTAGGCGCCTCCACGTTACTTTACTTGTTGTATTTCGTTCAGTCCTCATTATGGACAGGGACAAGGCAGCATCAGATCTTTTTGAAAACTTAGCCAAGGGAATGCCCACACATCAGGCATCGGCCGCTACAGGTCCCGCACCTGTGGAGGGTCTCAGGGAAAAGTTTTTCAAGCTAGAGAAGCTTAAGAAACAGGAAAATTCTCGTTGGTGGGATGGAACCACCCTTAACTACTACAGAGGGATGCCAAATCTAAGCGTACCGCTTGATTTTTAAAAAGCAATTAGACTACTCTAGTTCCCGCCTTTTGGATCCCCTCCCGGTAGAATCTGACACTTACACGTGTCTAGTCTCTTTATGCTTTCACCATTGCGCTTCAGAGAGCGCCCACGTCCTAACCTAATCATATTCCCAACCCGGATCTGAGTCAATCGGGATTACTTACACTGTGATCTTTTTTCGAGTCATACACAGGATTCACCGCTCCACTACATCAACATTTTATATTTACCGATAGATGCCTGGGTCTTTACCAGCCCTGAAGAGTCGTGTTGACTCCACTTTAGAACACGACGAAACACGTGTCGGCTGAATGTGGATCCAAATTAAACGTCTTTGGAAATTTTGAAAATACAAGATCTGCTGTTGTTCTTCACTTCATTGTCAATACTGTGTTTCATGCTATTTTACTGCCTTGTGGTTGCGAGAGCCTTGCTGTTTTCTCATTATTGAAATTCTTTGATTTTCGCTGAACGGTTTGGGTTATCCCGTTCGCTCTTCACGCACCACGCTACATACATTATTTTCTTACCACACTGTAACGTTTACTGTAGGCAGAGCGCCTTCCATCTGTACTGAATATAACCCTCACAGCTGTTTCTTGAGCTTGTTATCAGGGTAGGCGCCTCCACGTTACTTTACTTGTTGTATTTCGTTCAGTCCTCATTATGGACAGGGACAAGGCAGCATCAGATCTTTTTGAAAACTTAGCCAAGGGAATGCCCACACATCAGGCATCGGCCGCTACAGGTCCCGCACCTGTGGAGGGTCTCAGGGAAAAGTTTTTCAAGCTAGAGAAGCTTAAGAAACAGGAAAATTCTCGTTGGTGGGATGGAACCACCCTTAACTACTACAGAGGGATGCCAAATCTAAGCGTACCGCTTGATTTTTAAAAAGCAATTAGACTACTCTAGTTCCCGCCTTTTGGATCCCCTCCCGGTAGAATCTGACACTTACACGTGTCTAGTCTCTTTATGCTTTCACCATTGCGCTTCAGAGAGCGCCCACGTCCTAACCTAATCATATTCCCAACCCGGATCTGAGTCAATCGGGATTACTTACACTGTGATCTTTTTTCGAGTCATACACAGGATTCACCGCTCCACTACATCAACATTTTATATTTACCGATAGATGCCTGGGTCTTTACCAGCCCTGAAGAGTCGTGTTGACTCCACTTTAGAACACGACGAAACACGTGTCGGCTGAATGTGGATCCAAATTAAACGTCTTTGGAAATTTTGAAAATACAAGATCTGCTGTTGTTCTTCACTTCATTGTCAATACTGTGTTTCATGCTATTTTACTGCCTTGTGGTTGCGAGAGCCTTGCTGTTTTCCCTTTAATTCATATACAGCCAGAGATAGGCCACTGATACCGAGTAGGATCACTCAAATCAGCCAGAATCTGAAGTTAATCTCCATATCATTAAAACCGCAGACAACAGGATGTGATGATCCGTACATGGGAAAGCATACAGATACTGAACAATAGGGGAGTACACCACACATCAGCTCCATAGGAACTGATGAACAATGCCACAAGAGAATCTGCCGAAAGCATCTCCTCAAGAATGAGTAAATTTAAACCTTTGCCCAGCAACTGCACAAGCCACTTGCACAACAGCATTTGATACAGATCTACGGCATCAAATGCTGCAGAGAGATCTAATAAAATAAAAGCTGCAAGCATTTTTGCAACATGAAGATGTAAAAGATGTTCATGGATATCAAGTGGTGCTGGTTTCAGGGCTGGTCTTAAATCAAGACAAAGTGGGAGAACAAACATTTACTTCAAGATAGTTTTGTAGCTGAGACAGATTCAGTAGCTTTGACAAAAAAAAGGTAATACAATACAGTAGCCTTTTTTTAATTCAGGAGAATAGAACTTTCATTGAAGGGATATGTTCTTTTTAACTAATAAGGCTGGAAAAAGATCCATTTTGTTATTTAAAGTTCATAGCTTGACAATAGCTGATTCTATGAGAGGAAAGCTTTTAAATTATGCCTGTAATATACTATGAATGGCACAATCACCATTTCTGGGCGAAACAAACGAAGGATGAGTAGTAATTTCATCTCTCAGGTCTGAGATCATCTGGTGGCAAAATTATCCAAGGATATTATAGAATTTCTGCGAGGGAGAATTAACGACAGTGTCCTGAAGTGGTGAACTCATTAACTTGCAATAGATTTTAAATGGTTGTTGAGCAGAATTGCAACTTTTGTTAATTTACTCATATTAACACTGGCATTTTGCTGATACAATTGCGCATTTATAAAGCTTAGGTTGGACTCAATGGGCTGAGTTATCTGAATCAAGTTTTGATTTACACCATTTTCTTTCCAGGCAGCACAATTTCTGATTTAAAGTAAACTTAAGAAATCATTAGTGAGGCAGGGATTCACAAGTCCAGCTGTTACAGCGGCACATGGGCTTACATTTGTTAATTAATGTATTTCAAGACAAAGGTTTATTAGGGCACGATCATACCAAGGCGGGGAGTTGCTATATAACAGATTTTTGGACAGCAAGTTGAAATCTAGAACCAATTCTAGCAAGTTAACATCAGAAAGGGTAGCGCCATTTGTATGCTAAATAAAGCCAACAAATTCTGAAAACGTTACATGGTACTCTGCTTGCGAACAATCCGTATCTAATCAAGTGTTAAAGTCCTCATGGATTAAAATCTGTTTCACGAAGTGTTGCAACTTAATACAAAGATTTCTAAATTACAAATTGAACTAATACTATACTGTGGGGTAGAGCATGTTTTCACTGTGATACAAGTAAAATCCATATATGTGTTCTACATTTTGGGACATAACGCTCAAATGCAGAACAGTTTTGGGGTGTTTGCCCTCCATAAGTAAAATACTTAGAATACAATAGCACAACTTTTTTTAAATTTGTCCTACATCTGCACAACAGTTGATATTTAAGTGGGAGTATCACACTTAAAATGACTTGAGGAGTCAAAGTAAGAAAAAGTTACCTTCTGCTAAATTCGTTTGGCTGGATACTTTATTCAGTGCTTAATTTGAGCCAGTGGTTGCAGATGGGGCCTTCCAGCACTAATTTTTGAGGACTGTTAGTTATATATACTCAACACACTTTGAGCAAAATAGAGAAAAAACACAAAAGAGGAAAGTGAGGAGGAGAAAAATGGAAAAACAGTGACATAGGGAGAAAGCAGGGATGAAAAAAAACCTGCATAAAGAGGCAGGGATTGTTTGGTGGTGGATTAAAGAGGCATGAAGTGGAATCAAGACTATGCAACACACCAACCTTGATAGCACCGGCCACGGACTTCTGAACAAAAGTTTAGGCCCCAAGACTACTTTTGTAGATCAAGCAGAAACTAGAAGCTACATGCATATTCTTCTTCTCATCTTGAATATGTGCCCAGGTGTCAGACAGGTCTGGAAGATTTTTCCAATAGCTCTTGCTCAACAGTAGGGAGCAAAGGCTTTGTCTGGAGCTGGGATTGACGTCACATGGTGTTGCAGGGACCACAAAGTGCCCACCACCATCAAGACGACATCAGTATCTCATTAATGTTTGATGAATTACATCAGGTTGTGAACGTAGTGCAACACCGTAAAAACGGGGAAGTGAGTAGGACTGGTAAGAAAATTAAAAGCAGAATGCACCGAAAAGAGTGTTACAGTTATTTAACTGCAGATTCCTCACCTCTTCAATAAGTTCCCAAGTATTTCTACCCTGGGAATGGAGGGTGTAGAAGAGTAGGATCTGCTTTCATGGTTACCCTCACTTTTTGCCTGGTGTAATGCTGTTTCTGACCAGTCTGACTGGGATCCTGCTGATCAGGACACCAGTCCCTGCGCTTTCTCCCTTAAATTGGATATAGTGAGTGCCTAGGTACATCCCAAATTAACTACTGGTGCACCCTTGTTAGCCCCTAGTACATGGTACTGAGGTACCCAGGGGATAAGTGCACGAGGGGTTCCCTAAGGCTGAAGCATGTATTACGCCACCCCTGTGAGACCACACAAAATAAGACTACATACCTGCCATTGCAGCCTGTGTAAGCTGGTGCTATCACCACTTACAACAGATATAGGATTTCCTATATATGAGGTCACTGCACTTATAACCAACCTACAAGTCACCCCTAAAGCAGACCTTTTCCATCCTGAAGGCTGGGTGTTCGGTTCTAAGTGTGAGGGTGCCCCTGCATGAGCAGGACGGGACACCCCTCCAACCTTCGGAGTCCATTCTCCCAGGTTGTAAGAGCATCAGCCATAACGATATGTAGAGTGGCCATGCGACACTACGCAATGACCATCTCTAAACTGGCTGTAACAAACTCTGTCATGTTTGGTGTCACACATGTTGTGAGAGGTATGGTTATATGCACTGCAAATCTCCTCCAAGAGGCCCTCAGTGCTCTCTGTACCAGTCTTCCAGAACCGGACAGCAAGCTATGGCTGCTGCTGACCAGACACATGATTCTGCCCTCCTGCTGCTGAGCCAAGCTTGAGCAGGGGAAGGTAGGACAATAGATATCCTGTCACAGGGAGGTGTTACCACCTCCCAGACAGGGTTTAGTGTATTGGGCAGTGGTGGCTCCTCTATAGGGGCGTTTGGGCGCCGCCCCCCTGCTTTCTCGCAGTGCGAGAAGGCAGAAACCTAAATGGTAATAGCTACCATTTATGTTTCTGCCTTCTCGCACTGCGAGGAAGCAGAAGTGCCTGGTTAGGGGTGGGTGGTCCTGCTCGAGGGCAGGGGGGGAGTGGCTTGCCCACTGTTGTGCATACGGACTGTTTGGTCGGCCCTGGGGCGGATTAAACAGTCCATATGTTCCTTAAGGTACTTAAGGGCTGACCTGTGGCTAGGTCCCTAGATTCATCGTGGGATTTGTTTCAGATTCAACTCCGCGTCATCTTCAACCGCCTGGACACTCTGACCGCGTTGAACTGACCAAGTCGGACTGACCGCATCGAACTTCGCTTTGGGAAACCGAGATTGCAACCGGGAAGACACTGTGTGCTCCAAGTCTCATTGTACTGCAAGTCCGCTGCATCAACCATGTCCGTGCTCCATAGAGGTCCCTCACAGGGCGCGTGGACATCCAAGACATCCGAAGGAATCTCCCTTGGACTGAAGGAGCCACTACCCTGCATCTGTAGGCACTGCAACGTAGCTGATCAGTTTGCTGAACTTGGGCTCCTACGGACTCCAACAGGCTAAGTAACACAGGTGGCGGTTCTACAACTCCCTCAAGGCCTGCCCTGTCTTCACACAGAGTCTGAGGGCAGTATCCCTTGTCGACACCGGTGGAACCGAGCCCCTGTGCACTGTGTCAGCTGGCCGTTGCTAAGGCTGGGTGACTCTTGTCTCCTGAGAGCTTTGGGTCCTTTCAAGAGACTTCTTTGATTCCAGTGGGCTCCCCTGTTTGCTTGGGGCCTGCTCCGACTCAACTGGACTTGGTGAGTTCCTTGGATCTTGCTGGTCCCAACTTTGCAACTGTATCGTTTGCCACATGATTGGCAGTTGCCAGGGCTTGTTGGTGCTCCCGATAGACCCGACCCCTGAGCTCTCGACATCTGACGTGAGACAGCTCGTGATCGGTTCCTGGTCTTCCACAGCATCGCCTGGTCCACACAGCGGCAGCGCTACGGTCATCGTCAAGTCTCCTGCCTCTCCCAACATCGGTGGGTCTTCGCCTCCTGTGCCTCCTGGCCACCCCTGGGTGGTATAGACTCTGTCCCTTCTGGTTGCAGGTACTTCTCCACCTTTGTGTTCCACCAGACCTTTTCACCTTTTTCAACTGCGGCATCTTCCTGAAGTCCTCCATTAAGTTTGACGGTGGTTTCCGATGCCACTTCCCACACATGCACCCGGCTTCGCTGGGGTGAGAATTCTGGTTCCTACGGTATCCACTGGTAGGGTGGCTCTCCAACCTTTTGTCTTCCACAGGGTCTCTTCAGGGTGCACTGGGAAGGGTCCTTCTGTAAAATTGCAACCACGACTTACCCATTAACTTGAATGGAGCACGCGGTCGTGTTCCCACTCTGCACACGGCCTCTGTGGGGTTCCTGGTTACTTACCTTGGGTGGTTTCTGGGGTTCCCAGCACTTCTACATCTTCTTGGGATAGTCTTGACTTGGGTCGTGGTTAGCAATCCACTATTTTAGTATATGGTTTGGTCCCCCCGGGTGGCCACTGTGTAGATCGTGCTACTTACCTGTTTTCCTCGCAAAGTACTGTGTTCATTATGTATATCTCCAGGTAGGAGAAATTTGTATGTGTTAGAGAGTGTTTTATAATAAATACATATTTCTATAAATATACTATGTGGTTCTGTTTCACTTAATCTATACCATTAAGATTACGTTCTGATAAAACAAGCTGCTTTACACTCCTTCTGGACTAAGCCGGAAGGCTGCTCTCCACAGTTACCACTTAGAGAGCTGTCTATGGTTGTCTAAGACCACTGAAATCACCATAAGGGTTGTCTGGATTATTGCTGGGTGCTACACTTGAGCACCATATACTAAGCCAGCTTCTCACAGAGGGCCTGATAGATAGTACACTAGCAAGTCCTGCAATACAGACTGAAAGAAATGCCCATCCCTCCTCACCTCCGAATCCAGGCTGTAATACTCGGTGAAGGTGTGAAGAGATGACCAAGTGGCAGCTCTGCATAGGTCACCATACAGGGCTCCCCTAGCCAAGGATGATGCAGAGGACTTGGCTCTCATGGATCCAGCCTATGCGCTCTCTCTTCCTCTGTTGTTGGGTGGGTAGGTGGATTGGGCGGGGGTAGGTGGTGATGGGGGGCGGGTGAGGGGGAAGAAAGTGTGTCTGACTGGCCCAGAAGGAAGGGAGTCACCACCTGAGGAAGGACAGCAGTTCTGGTTTGGAAGACAAAAGTGTTAAGGCGGAAGGAAGTGGCAGGAAGGCCTGATGGCAAGTGATAACACTTCATGGATTAAGCTACCAGAAGTAATGGCAATAAAATAAAAGATCCCAAAAGGTCAGAAGGCACGAGGAACAATTAAGCAGGAGCCGAAACCGAGAACTCGTTAAAAAAGGACGCACCAAATCTAAGTCCCACTGAAACATAACAAAGGGAGTAGAAAGGAACATGTTGGTTAGACCTTTTAAAGACCTCAATGCAATAGGGGATTGATTTGAAAAGGGATGGTTGATCTGGGATGCAGAGGTAGGTTGACAAGGCAGCAAGATATCCCATCACCGTACTCACTCTGCAGCCTTTTTGAACCAATGGAAGAATAAACTTCAATATGTCCAAAATCGGGCTTTCAAGGGATCAGTCTGGTGGTCCGTGGACCAAGCAACAAATTAACACCCACTCCCACAGTAGACCTTTTAAGTGGACAAGCAACAGTCAGACAAGAGGACATCCATCAAGTCTTCAGGCAGCTGGAAAACAGTGAAATGCCCCCACTAAATCTCCACGCATGACGTTGTATGCTTTGAAGATTTAGACGGAGGACCTGCCCTTTAGATTGGGAAAGAAGGTCCAACCTGAGAGGAAGGCAAATCAGGGGAGAAAAGGCGAGGTCTGCATACCACACCCTTCTCATCCAATCCAAGACCACTTAAAATGACTTGGGCCTGATCCTAGCTGATCACCCACTGTACCTAAAGAATCAAGGCTGTGGGGGGAACAAGTAGTGAAGAGAAAACCTCAGTGTCTTTCAAAACGCATCCTCCAAAGTTCATTGTTTCAGATACTGGAGGTCACAGACTGTTGGGTAATGACAATTGAAACTAGTAATAAAGTGAACTATACGGGGCAGGCCTCAATGATGAAAGATGTTCTTCACACCCTCAGGGTGGAGCCACTACTTGTGATCAGCAAGGTGACGCCTATTCAGGTTGTCAGCCGTGGTGTTCATAGAGACAGAAGGATGATTTGGCACCATCCACATTACAGTTGGTGTGCCCAAGAGTAGTGTCTCAGCACCTCCCAACAGAGAGGTTGTGATCCTATTTCCCCTTGTTTTTTGATATACCACATCGTGGTTGTATTGTCTGTCAAAATCTTGACTGACTGACTGACTGACAATGAAGGCAAGGAAGGAATACCATTAGCACCTTAAGTTCAGGCAGATTTCTGTGTTATTCCTGCTCTGCTGATGACCAGAGCGCTCGAGTATCTGGTTCCTCCAGATGAGCTCCCCACCCTAGAATAGTGACTTAACTTTTCTTGAAGTGCTTCAAGGCAGAATCGGCCTTTTCTCCGGAGTTTGGAACCATCAAATTGAAGATCCATAAGGGTGGACTGGACATTAATTCGAGAACCCTCACGTTTTCAACCAGGCATGTCTGCGCACAAGTTACTTACCTTCGGTAACGATATATCTGTAAGAAACAGTAGTTAGTGTTAGATTCCATACCTTAGAATATCCCCAGGCGTCAGGCTGGATCCGGAAAGTTTTCGTCAGCAGTACCCTTGAGTGTCGGTAGGCGTCGTCTGCAGCTCCGCGTCCGTCGTCGTGATCGCTGGGATGACGTTGTCGGAGTACTTAGACGCTGCCCTCGCACGCTGACGTCAGTTCTGTACATAGCTTTCCGCACCAGGAACGCAGAGCCATGATAGAAACCGACACAGTTCCATAAAACTAGGGCCCTGAAAGGGATGTCCTTAACCCTAGATATCAGTTCGCAGAGAGGGGAGGATGGGTGGGTCAGTAAAGAATCTAACACTAACTACTGTTTCTTACAGATATATAGTTACCGAAGGTAAGTAACTTGTGCATCTGAAAGAAACAAATTAGTGTTAGATTCCTTACCTTAGAATAGATACCCCAGCAATACCAATCCCGGTGGTGGGTCTGCGAACCAACATCACACCAGAAAGTCCTGGAGAACGGAACGGCCGAAAAAGCTATCTCTCCGGACTTGGCTGTCCAGGCTGTAGTGCTTAGCAAATGTGGGCAGCGAGGCCCACATAGCTGCCTGACAGATGTCCTGCAAGGGGACTCCCCGACCCAGGGCAGTAGTAGCCGCCGTGGCCCGAGTGGAATGGGCGGGTAGCCCCACAGGAGGCTCCTTTTTCGCCAAGGAGTAGCAAACCTTGATGCACAAAACGATCCGAGAGATGGTCCGCTTGTGCACCACCTGTCCCTTATTAGCGCCCACATAACCAACAAAGAGCTGGTCGTCCACCCAGAACTGGCGTGTGCGGTCTAGATAGGAGAACGCACGTTTTAGGTCCAGATGGTGGAGCCTCTCTTCCTCTTTCAAGGGATGCGAAGGTGGAAAGAAGGTGGGCAGGTGATGGACTGCCCGATATGAAAGGTTGTAACCACCTTGTGCAGGAAAGTAGGACGAGTCCTCAGAACAACTTTGTCCGGATGGACAAAGAGGAAAGGAGGTTTAGAAGACCGAGCCTGGAGCTCACTCTCTCTCCTGGCGCAGAGGGGATAGCAACCAGGAATGCAGTTTTAAGAGTCAGAAGACGTATAGGACAGTTATGAAGTGGCTCAAAGGAGCGCACATCAGATAAGTCAGTACAAGGTTAAAGTCCCACTGAGACATCACGAAAGGAACAGGGGGAAGCATGTGTGTGATGCCTTTTAAGAATCTATTTACAACAGGGGACTTGAAAAGAGAAGGCTGATCAGGAAGCCTCAAGAAGGCTGAACTGGCCGAGAGGTAGCCTTTGAAAGTGCCCAGAGCAGAGCCCTACTGGGCAAGAGAAAGAAGGAAGAGGAGAACCACTGAAAGGGGGGCAGAAAGTGGATCCACAGCCTTTGCTGTGCACCATGCCACAAATTGTTCCACCTGCAGGAGTATACCGATTTTGTGGAGGGACGCCTGGCTGCCAGAATCACATCACAGACTTCAGGAGGCAAGTCAAAAGGCCTCAACTGTCGCCGCACAATCTCCACAAATGTAGGTGGAGACTGGACAGGTTCTGGTGGAGGACCATCCCCTGCTACTGCGCCAGAAGGTCCTCCTGAAGAGGTACACAAATCGGGGGATCGGAATGACATGCTGAGTAGCTCGGGATACCAGTATCTTCGTGCCCAGTCCGGAGCCACCAGGATGACTTGGGCCCGGTCTCGCCTGATCTTCTTCAGCACTCTGGGCAGAAGTGGTATAGGCGGAAAGGCGTACAACAGACTGCAGCACCACTCGCAACTCTCAGAGCGAGTGTCGCCTTGGAAATTCCAACGCGCAGAACTGATGACATTGTGCGTTCTCTACGGTGGTGAATAGATCTAACCAAGGCTCTCCCCACTGCCGAAAGAGACTGAATTCAGACGCCATTCGTGATCCATCATGCACCGGCGGCTGAGTTCGTCCGCCCTGGCGTTCAGGGAACCTGCCAGGTGTTGAACCACCAGGGTGACGCCCTAGTGTTCCAGCCATGTCCAGAGGCGCAGAGCCTCCTGACAAAAGGTCTACGACCCCACCCGCCTTGTTTGTTGCAGTACCACATGGCGGTGGTGTTGTCCGTGAACACCTGCACTACACTTCCCTGGACAGAGGGAAGGAATGCCTTCAGTGCAAGACGGACCGCCAGCAGCTCCAGAAGGTTGATATGGAGCCGGGACTCCGCCGGAGACTATAGACCTCTGATCTCCGCCTCTCCCATGTGGCCCCCCATCCCAGGAGGGACGCATCTGTCACTACTACATGCTCCGGTTGGGGTAGGGAGAGGGATCTGCCGCTGACCCAATCGTGGTTTGTGAGCCACCCCTGCAACTGACTCGCAGTGCCCTCCGAGATCAGGACATGATCAGACAGGTAGCCCTGATGCTGTGCCCACTGAAACTTCAAGTCCCACTGCAGAGCCCGCATCTGCCACCTGGCGTGATGCAACAGAAGGATGTAGGAGGCCATCAGCCCCAGGAGCCGCAGAGTCAACCTGACCGAAACTCGGGATAAAGGCTGAAAGATCGGATCCAGAGCCTGAATATCCCGAACCCGCTGCTCGGGAGGATAAACCCAAAACTGCCCGAGCCCAGAACTGCTCCGATGAAAAGGAGCTTCTGAGAGGGGCACAGGTGCGACTTCGGCAAGTTGATGCAGAACCCCAGCGAGTGCAGGAGGTCGGCCGTTGTCTGGAGGTGGGAGACGACTGTTTGGGGCGAGCCCGCCTTCAACAACCATTCGTCGAGATAGGGGAAGACTGGAACCCCTGATCTGCGCAGATGAGCTGCGACCACTGTCATCACGTTCGTGAACACCCGAGGGGCGTTGGTAAGGCTGCAGGGGAGCACGGTAAACTGAAAGTGCTCATGGCCTACCGTGAACCGCAGGTAGCGCCGGTGGGCCGGCAGGACAGGGATGTGGAAATATGTGTCCTGCAAGTCCAACACCACCATCCAGTCTCTAGGGTCTGGGGGCAGCTAGGACCTGAGCTAAAGTCAGCATCTTCTACTTCTCCTTCCGGAGGAAGCCGTTGACACTCCGGAGGTCCAAGATAGGGCGTAGACCTCCTTTGCCCTTCTTGGGTACCAGAAAGTAGTGGGAGTAGCAACCACGTCCTACTTCTGGCCCAGGAACGCGCTCGATGGCCCCCTTGGCCAAGAGGGCCGCAACTTCCTCCTGCAGAAGTTGCAAGTGATCCCCTGACATGCGGTGGTACTGCGGTGTCATGGCTGGAGGGGTCGCCTCGAAGGGGAGGGAGTAGCCCCTTCGGACGATTTGCAGTACCCACCTGCCCGACGTGATGGAGCACCAGTGGAGGAGGTGATGGCGGACCCTGCCCCCCACTGGCGTCGAATGGGCCTGAAAGCTCGGCTTTGAGGCATATGCTGCGGGAGCGTTTGTGGACTGACCTTGCCTTTGTCCCCTGGCACTGCCACGGCGGTTACCACGTCCTCGGCTGTGTTGAGGCGGGTTCTGCGGCCTGTGGCTGGCAGGACGTGTGGGGGTGCCCCTTCCTTGGCCACGAAAGGGGCAAAAAGCATAAGTTTGCTGGCGCTTGCCAGACAGGCCACAGGACTTGGCCGTAGCCCTGGAGTCCTTGAAACGCTCAAGCGCACTGTCTGCTTTGTCGCCAAAAAGGCGACGGCCATCGAAGGGCATGTCCATGAGCGTGGCCAGGACATCGCCCGAGAAATTGGGGGACCTCAGCCAGGCATGGCGGCGAACCGCCACCGTCGTGGAAATCGCCCTTCCCAGCAAGTCCGTGGTATCCAGTCTACACCTGATGGAATAACGCGCCACATCCCGCCCCTCCGCAAGGGCTTGGGCGAGCCGGGCCCGGGCCTCCTCCGGGCACTGGGGCAGCACGTCCGCAACCGTGTCCCACAAAGAGTGGTATAACGGCCCAAAAAGCAAGCGGTGTTGATAGACCGCAACCCCAAACTCAATGGGGAGAACAGTTTCTTCCCAAACTGATCAAACCTTTTGGATTCCCGATCCGGGGGAGCGGTCAGGAATGCGGTCTGGGACATAGAAGCCTGGATCACCAGGCTCTCGGGGGTGGGGTGCACGGACAGAAAGCTAGGGTCGCCCGGAGCCGGGCGGTGGCGTCGGGCCACGTTCCGATCCACAGGGGGCACTGTGGAGTGCTTGGATCAGAACGTTCGTGAGGGCCTCATTGAACGGCAGTAGAGGCTCCGAGGAGCTTACTGGGGGCTGAAGCACCTCAGTGAGGAGGTTAGTCCTCATGGCCGCAGCAGGGAATTCAAGAGCCAAGGCCTTGCTGCCCTGCGCAACACCACACCATACGTAGCACCCTCCTCCGTAGCCACGGAGGGAGGAGAGATGAATCCAGTGTCGGGCAATGTGTCCAAACCACTGGCCTCCCCTAGCTCATCTGCCCAGTCCTGGTTCAAGTGGCACTGCTGTGCCAGAGGGTCCACCTGCGTTGTGCGGTGCTTCAGTGCTTGGGGTATTATGAGCCTCGATACTCTTAGTAAGATTCCGTCCCCGTGGCGCTGAGTTAATTTCTTATTCGCCAGGTTTTCTCGGCTCCAGGAGTTGGCTTGGCGGAGGTAGTTCGTCCACGAACCTTCTTGGATGGCTTGTAGAGACCTGGCATACACAGCATCGGTGGCGGCAGCCTCCTTGATGTCGTCCAAGGTCATGGTTTGGGGGCAAGCAGCCATTAATATCAGGTTTACGTAGTGTTCTGCTCCTTTGCTGTCTTTTTGTGTCTCTTGTGGTGCAGGGTGCTTTGACAGGAAGTCAGCTGGGTTTTCGACTTCCGGCCGGTATACCACTTCCATCTTGTATGGCTGCAGCTGAACTGCCCATCGCTCAATTTGGGGGCGGGGGGGGCTGAGGGAGGGGGTGAGGTGCAGTCCCTTTGAAGAGAGGAACAAGGAGTTGGTGGTCTGTGACCATGGTGAACGGCTGTCCTGTTGAATATAGATGGAAATGGCCCCAGGCCCATTTTATGGCTAATACTTCCCGCTCGATCTGAGCATATCTTGTTTCGGTGGGCGTGAGTGACTTGCTGGCAAACGCCAGGGCTGCCCATTGGCCGGGTTTGCGTTCCTGGGCCAGCACCGCACCTAGTCCTACTGGGCGTGCGTCGACGAGCACTTCCGTTCTTTTCGCGGGATCGAAGTATGCCAGCGTGGCTTCCCCCAGGAGTGCATCTTTTATGCCTTGAAACGCTTCCTCTTCCTTCTGGCCCCATTGCCACTTGGTGTCCGTCCTGGTAAGCACTCTGAGCGGGTAGCGAGTCCTGGGATGAATCTTCCACAGTACGTGGCCATCCCCAGAAAGCTTTGCACTTCAGTTGGCATGGTTGGGGCGGGGGCGTTCTTGATGGCGTGTGACTTCCTCGGGTCCACTTGAATGCCTTCCTGATTGAATACATACCCGAAGAACTTGAAGGAGGGTTGGAAGAACTGACACTTGTCTCTGTGCAGCATTACTCTGTGCTCACTAAGACATCTTTAGGTATTGCGGAGATGATTGTGGTGATCACCAGTGGTTGCAGAATGGATCAAAATATCGTCGCTGACATTTAGCACTCCTCGTAAACCCGACAGCATCTCCCTTATCGTGTTTTGGAATACTTCCGCTGCTGAGGATATCCCGAAGTTGAACCTCTTATACCGTCGCAGTCCTAAGTGGGTGCTAAAAGTGGTAATGTAGTGGCTTTCTTCGGACAAAGGAAGTCGGTGGTATCCTGCGTTTAAATCGATCTTCGAAAACCACTTGGACCGGTTGATATCTGCAATGATGTCGTCCATCGTTGGCGTCATGTGGCGCCCCCTTCGGATGGCTTTGTTCAGTAGCCTCATGTCGATGCAGAAGCGTATGACTCCTGGCTGCTTGGTTTTTCCGCGATGACCATCGGGGACACCCACGGCTTTGGTCCTGACACCTTTTTGATGACGCCTTGCTCTTCTAGGGTTTCCAGCTCATTTCCACCAGTTGCCGTAGGCGGAATGGTACTCTTCTGTGTCGTAGGGCGACTGGGGCAACCGTCTTGTCAATGTGTTATTTGATGGGGTCACACTTGATGCATCCGAGTCCATGGAATAGATCCGGGAACTGGTTGAGTAGCTCTTCCACTTGGTGGGTTTGGATTCTCCCTGCAAACGAGACGAGGCCCAGGTCCTCTGCCATGTGGCTGCTCAGTAAGGTGTCTGCTTCCATGGCGATTATATGGATCGTTGCCGTGACTTCCAGGTCATCTGCCTTGATGGGAGCGGAAATCTTTCCTTTCAACGGACGAGGTGTGTCCGCTCCATATGCGATTATCCTGGTCTTGGACGGCGTCACGGGTGGGCATGGTCGTAGACGTCTATATTGTTGGAGGCCCATTACATTTACAGTCGCTCTGGTGTCAATGACTGCTTTTATCTCGGTTCCTGCGACGTGGATCATGCATGTTGGCTGGGGCCTGGGGCGTCACTTGAGCTCCTGTGCGAAAGAAATTTGGTATACCTCTTCATCATCTTCTTCAGACGAATCTTCGGCTGGCCCCTGTTACCTTCTGCCTTTTCGTTGCGCATCTTCAGATGGTGCTGTCTCTGTCACCGACAGTTGTCACACTGCCCGTGTAGGGGGTCTTTGGTTTCGGTAGTCACGACCTCTGTTCCGCCTTCGGCACACCTTGGCAAAGTGTTTGGGTATACCGCAATTGGTACATGCTTTCCCCTGTGCGGGGCAGTCTTTTGCTGCATGTGGCTCGTGGCCGCAGTATCCACATCTCGGCTTGGATGTTTCCGGCTATGGCTTCCTGAAAAATCTCCTTTCGGTTTAGTTCAGAGGGCATCTGCACGCTCCGTTTTGATGGCGTTAGACAATCCTTGGGGCTTGATGAGCGCCTGGTCCACCTCGTTCAAAACGTTCATGCACAGGCTCCGGTCCCCGTAAGTGTTGAACTGAACATTCTGAATTTTTCAGATCCTTCACTTCTAGTTCCATACTGAAGGTATTTGAAGTTGGTGCACAAGCAGGTCAAATTGACCAGACCTCTTCATAGCGACTTGAATAGATTTAACGTGTTGAGGTGCCGATTCATTTGTGCCCTCCCACATCGTGCCTTCACTAATTGGAAGAATTATATATATCTCTTCACCAGAATTCTTTAGAACTTGAAGAAGTATAAGTTCGATTCCCCTGGCTCATCAAAAGGAATTCTTGCAGGATATTACTCAACCTTATGTCCTGAAGATGGTCTGACGGTCTCATCGCCAACACATACGGAAACGTCAACTGCGACATCTACTTCTATTTTTTATTTGTTGATTTGAAGGAATTTTCTCTGATGTATCAGATTGTTTTCCTCTACTAATTTATAGAATAGATGTATACATAGTTTTTTTGCAGGTAAATTTATGTCATCTCTAGAACTATGTTTGGTTGATTTTAATTTCTTTCTCCCTAGTTCTCAATTGTTCGTGTATTAAATATATGTTTTGTTTGAAGTAAAGTCTGCCCCGTGTGTTATACTCTATGTTTTTATGACAGAAATCTGCTAAGCAGAATCATTCTTTAATTGCCAGATTGATCAATTGTTCACCACTAGTCAGGGTTGAACAAATATAAATGTTTATGAGATATTATCTCTGAAATTCATATACAAACAAAATCCCTTGTAGGCAAATTTTCACTTATTTCAAGCTTGGTTAAAGTGTCAGCAAAGGTGCCAGTCAGGCGAGCCGCACATTTTTAAAAGTGGTCGCCACTACACCACATGTTTTGTTCCCTCTTGAGGTCCACCAATCACCTCTGTGATTGACCTCCCCCTACGCAGGCGCACACCACTCCTCCTGCCAACAAACTGAGCCGACTCGGTCTGGCCTCACTCTCCTGAAACATCAGGGTTACGATGCAGGTGTGGCGTGAGGCAATGGTGCAGCTAGCAAGTTACTACCATTTGTTATCAACCTCGTTTCACACTAGGAGTTTTCACCAAAGCTGACAGGCCCGCTGTGGTGTTCGGAGTTCTTCAAGGTGTGTATAATTGCGTGAACATGTACGGCATTACAGTGAGATGGGCTGAACGCGAGATCACCGGGAGCTGCTCAACCACCGCCTGTGTCCCGCTTCAGCAGCCGCCATGTTGACAGGTACAGTATGGCACTGAAGAGGTGTATTGCCAGGAAGTAGATGGGCAGCACCGCTGCTACTTTCGTTAAGGTGGACCGCCAAGCAGCAGCTGTCAAAAGCACTCAAATCACTTCCTGCCTTAGTAAATGTAAATGTGTGTATACTTGTAAAGCGCACTACCGCCCCATCTCGGGGCATCCTGGTGCTGTATACCGCTGTGAAACCCATCCTGGCTTTCCCTGTGAGACGCCCCCTCCAGGGCACCCCCAAGGTGAAACCAGGCATCCCAGCGCTGTTGGGGCCGTTGTGGAGATTAAGCAAGCTATTGCCCAGAGTTGCAGAGTGGGACCCATGATTAGAGTAGGCACCGAGGCGAGAATTATCGAGTCTGCGGACATTGAGCCCAAGACCCTGCCGCGTCGGGAATTGAACCCTGGTCCAGGGCCTGACCTCTGCTTCAGGGTCTGCCGCTTCCAACCAGTGAGCCATACTTCTCCAGTCTTCTCCACTTCTTTAGTGCGGAAGCTTCGGGCTTAGCTGCAATAAAAAAAATTAAAAAACAAGAAGAGAAAGGCACACAAGGAGCAATATCAGTTTTGTAACAACCAGAAAAAGTCTGCCTTTGTCCACCCTTCTTTAATACCAACCCTGGCACTCTCAACTATGATCCCACTCACCTAGTTGTGAGCCTCTTCCCAGGCAAATAATCACAGTGATGACCAACTTACTAAAGTTCAAACTGGTGTACACTTTTTATATTAGTGGCTTGTGGGTAGGTCATATTAGGTTCTCCATTAAGAGGCTGGAGTTGAACGTCATCTAATTGCCCATAAAAGCATTCCTACTATTGGCTAGTGTAAGAAATTGAGTTATAGGTTTTGAGGTGGGGACATTTCAGTAAATAAAATATCAAAACAAATTAAATCCATAGAGTGGAACCATATATATGAATTTATAAACATTTTAAGGAAATCTACTGCCTAAAGGATAAAAGTGTTCTCCGCAGTATCTGGTCATGCAAGAACAAGGCATAGTCAAAAGTTGAGGCCAACCGCTATGGCGTGCGGGTCGAAGTCTCAGTGAAGCCGTCAACAACGGTGGGACAAAGTGGATTTTCAGGCGCAGGAGGTTGATATTGACGGGGTGCTTACTGTCATCAAGCTTGGTGAAGATTTCTACCTTTAGACTTATAATTTTTACTGGAGCTCGAATTCACCCAGAGGGACGAGACTGCACACTGTAGCCAAAGAGGGTTCCACAAGGCTTTATTCCATCGCCGGAAATTTTCACTTAAGAGGAATTGGTGCTGCTGAGAAGAATGTTTTACAGCAAACGAGAATGAGAAGAATGTAGCAGGAGCTGCAGCATAGTCAAAATCCCACCAGTGATGCACCTACTGCAGACTGGGTTGCAGATAGGCCCCGGTCTCCTGAAGGTTCTCAGAGCATTTTTAGTTGAAAAATCTTCCAAGTTCCAGATAAGAATTCTTGTAGGAGGAGGCCACGCCAACAGCACGCAAAGGGCCCAGAACCCAAGCGCATCCCTTGGGGTGTTAGGACTTACTCCAATGAAGGCCAGCAGCAGGGTCAAAGGAATGAGGAACTTGTCGTGTCCCTGAAGCTCACACAGGAGGTCAGCCAACTAGCCCTTGGAGTCGATATGGTGGTTCTGGGGTCACACAGCAGGTCAAGTCCCACACCTTCAGACACCAGAGCAGCAAGGCAGTTCTTTCGACAGCAAGGTAGTACTTTCAGCAGCAGGGTAGTCATTCTGGCAGCAGGGCAGTCCTTCTGAATCTTTCACAGGTCCAGGAGTGCACTGAAGAGTGGTTCTATGAGTCCAATATTTATACCTGGTGCCAGCCTGTGTGTGTGGGGGTTGAGGGGGAAAGGGCACCCCCTCTCCTGCCACCCATATCTGGTTCTGTAAAGTTCTTCCCTTCCCTTGTCAAGGCTCCAAACAGTTTGGGGTGACAAAAGGCTGGTGCCAGGTTCCTTTGTGTATGCTGGAGGCAAGTCCATTGACGTGTAAGCCGGACAGTTCAAGTTCAAGAATTTATATAGCGCGCTACTCACCCAGAGGGTCTCAAGGCGCTTGGGGGTGGGTTCATTATTTATCGAATAGCCAGGTTTTAAGTTCTTTTCTGAAGGAGATGTGGTTCTGAGTAAGGCGGAGGTGGGTGGGGAGTGAGTTCCAGGTCTTGGCAGCCAAGTAGGAGAAGGATCTACCTCCAATGGTGGATCTTTGGATACGCGGAACCGTGGCGAGGCCTTGATTTGAGGATCTTAGTTGGCGGGTGGGTGTGTAGAAGGATAGTCGAGAGTTGAGGCATTCGGGCCCTAGTTTGTAAAGGGCCTTGTGTGCGTGGGTGAGGAGACGGAATGTTATTCTCTTGTTGACGGGGAGCCAGTGGAGGTCTTTCAGGTGGCCGGTAATGTGATTTTGGCGAGGGATGTCCAAGATGAGTCTCGCTGATGCGTTTTGGATGCGTTGGAGTTTTTTCTGTAATTTGGCTGTAATTCCGGCGTAGAGGGTGTTTCCGTAGTCCAGTCGACTCGTGACTAGTGCGTGGGTGACAGTCTTTCTTGTCTCGGAGGGGATCCAACGGAAGATTTTTTTGAGCATACGAAGTAAGTTGAAGCAGGAGGATGAGACGGCGTTGACCTGTTTGGTCATCGAGAGTGAGGAATCTAGGATGAAGCCCAGGTTGCGTGCGTGATCTGTGGGAATGGGTGCTGTGCCCAAAGCTGAAGGCCACCATGAGTCGTCCCAGGCAGAGGGGGATGATCCTAGGATGAGCAGCTCCGTTTTGTCTGAGTTAAGTTTTAGGCGGCTGCTTTTTAATCCATTCGGCTACTTCTTTCATGCCTTCGTGGAGGTTGGTTTTGGCGGATTTAGGGTCTTTTGTGAGGGAAAGGATCAGTTGGGTGTCATCAGCGTAGGAGATGATGTTAAGGTTGTGATGACGCGCGATGGATGCGAGTGGACTCATGTAGACGTTGAAGAGGGTAGGACTGAGTGATGATCCTTGTGGTACACCGCAGATGACTTCGGTAGCTTCTGATTTGAATGGCGGGAGTCTTACTCTCTGGGTTCTTCCGGCGAGGAACGAGATGATCCAGCCCAGTGCTTTTCCTTGTATTCCGATGTTTTTGAGGCGTTGTATGAGGGTGTTATGACAGACTGTGTCGAAGGCGGCGGAGAGGTCGAGTAGAATGAGGGCCACTGTTTCTCCGTTGTCCAGAAGTGTTCGGATATCGTCTGTGGCTGCGATGAGGGCGGTTTCGGTGCGGTGTTTGGCTCGAAAGCCGTTCTGTGAGGGATCGAGGGAGTTGTTGGATTCGAGGAAGGCGGCGAGTTGGCTGTTGACGGCTTTCTCGATGACTTTTGCCGGGAAAGGGAGGAGGGATATTGGGCGATAGTTTTTGAGTTCAGAGGGGTCTGCTGTGGGTTTCTTCAGGAGGGCGCTGACTTCGGCATGTTTCCAGCTTTCTGGGAAGGTAGCAGAGTTGAAGGAGCAGTTGATGACATCACGGAGATGGGGTGCGATGATGGAGTCTGCTTTGTTGAAGATGTGGTGGGGACATGGGTCGGTTGGCGAGCCAGAGTGGATGGAATTCATTAGGCGGATGGTGTCTTCGGTGGTGATTGGGTTCCAGGCGCTGAGATTGTTAGAGGGCGGTTTAGGTTCTGGGGTGGGCGGGGAAGTCTTGTTCGTTGGGACTGTTTTCGAAGCTGTTATGTATGTCGGCAATTTTGTTGTAGAAGAAGGAGGATAACGAATCGCAGAGGTCTTGGGAGGGAATGATGTCGTTTGAGGCTGCGGTGGGGTTGGTAAATTCTTTGACGATGTTAAATAGTTCCTTGTTGTTATGGGCATTGTTGTCGAGTCGATTCTTGAGTGCTGATTTCTTGGTGGATCGGATCAGCTGGTGGTGTTTGCGGGTGGCTGTCTTGAAGGTGGTCATGTTGTCGGCGGTTGGGTTTTTTCTCCATGTTTTCTCGAGAGTGCGGCATAGTTTTTGGGATTTCTTGAGGTCATCGTTGAACCAGGGGGCCTTTTTGCTGTCTTGTTTGGTGTGGTTGCTAATTCGTCAGCGCTGTGAGTGATCCATTGTTTGAATTTGATGGCAGCTTGGTTTGGGTCCGATGAGAGGGCGGGTGGTTTTTGGTTGAGTGATGTGAGGAGTTGGTCGGTGGTGATTTTGTTCCATTTTCTTCGGGGAATAGGTTGTGGGGGGTTGTGGGTCGAGGTGGATTTGTAGCTGAAGTGAACACAACTGTGGTCCGTCCAGTGGAGAGCTGTGGTGCGATCGAAGGAGATGTGTTTGCTGGAAGTGAAGATTGGGTCAAGCGTATGCCCGGCTACGTGGGTGGGGGTGTCAACAAGTTGTTTGAGTCCGAGATTGGCCAGGTTGTCCAGAAGGGTGGTGGTGTTGCTGTCGTTTTTCTTTTCTAGGTGGAAGTTGATGTCTCCTAGTAGAATGTAGTTCTCGGAGGCGAGGGCATGAGGACTGACGAAGTCAGTCATGTCGTCGGTGAATTGTTTGCGTGTTCCTGGAGGCCTGTAGAGGAGGGTGCCTCTGAGTGTGGTTCTGGGGTCCGTGTGGATTTGGAAGTGGAGGTGTTCGGCGGTGGTAAGGATATCGTCAGAGCTGGTCGTGATTTTGATGGTGTTCTTATGGACGATGGCGATGCCTCCTCCAGTTTGAATGGAGCGGTCTTTTCGGATGATCTTGTAATTGTCCAGGATGGCAATGGCGATGTCGGGTGTTGTTGATGCATTCATCCATGTTTCAGTGAGGAAGGCGACGTTTGGTGATATGGTGTTGACTAGTTCCCAGAGTTCGGTGGCGTGTTTGTGGACCGAGCGGGTGTTCAGCAGGATGCACTTCAGGTGGTTAGAGTCGGAGCTGTGTTTGGGGTTAGTGGATGTGGTAGAGGTCTTGACGCTGGTATATTTGCAGGAGTGGCTGGTGAAAGGCCCGTGAGTACGTCCCGGGGCAGCTTCGTAGCGTCGGGGTGTGCGTCCGGGGTTGAGGGCTAGGAGGGTGGCTGCGTCAAACTTAATGCGGCCGGAGTGCGGTTTGTGGGGGCCAGGGCGTCTGGCGCTGGGCGCTGTCCAGGCGCGGACGGGCGTAGACGGGCTTACCTTTGGCGCACCTTCAGCGCGCATAGGGCGCGATCGCTGCACGTGACAGCTGCGCGCAATAGCATCTGTCATATGTGGATAGTGGGAGGAGAGGGGCGAGGGAGGGTCAGCTGGGAGGCAGGATCTGGGTGGAGGGGCGGGCTGGAAGGCACAAACAAACAAGATGGCAGCAAAACAAATTAACCAGGATAGGCGCTACAGTATGCAGCAGCACACTTTGATTGTCACGATGTGGGCTGAGCAGGGAATCGTGCAACTCTGAGTGAGGCAAATGCGGCAAGAACAGCTCAAGACACTCAATGTAGTGCGAGCGCAACTCTCAAAATAATATTAGTAATGCAGTGCGAGCACAATTCAAAATATCCTCAGCAATGCAGTGCGAGCGCAACTTTCAAAATGATACTAACAAAGCAGTGCAAGCGCAATTCTCAAATGATACTAGCAGATGATCAATTACACAGATAGCGCTACGATACCACTTGCTGGAGGCAGGGAGCTGGGGGAGCGACCGCTGCTGACGAAGTCAGGACAGGGCCCAGCTCCATCCCCAACTATCCTCGCAGGATGACCGGTCACTGTCTGGAAGGCATACACAAACCCCCAGCAGCAGAGCCATTCACTGTCATGTGACCCAGTACGCAGGCAGAAGGCACAAATGATTAGGAAAAGAAAATCCCAACTTTCTAAGTGTCATTTCCAGAATGATGACTCAAAATCCAAGTTTATTATTAAATAGGATTTTAAAATACAATTAATTTGTGACTAAACAGCATATGAATCTGCTCCCAATCCCGAGTTAGCACTTAATAAATGTAATATGGTAACCCAGTGTTAGCCAATGGGAGAGAAAGGCCTTACAGGAGTGAAAACAACTTTAGGAGTTTTTCACTACTAGGGCATGTAAAACCTAAACCGCTTTTTAAATACCATGCACCCTACCTTATAAGCCTTTAGGGCCTACCTTAGGGGTGAAATATAATTATTACAAACTAGAATCGGGCTGATTTTCAAATACCTTGGAGTAATTTTGGTAATTCCACGTTACTGTTTGATGCCGAAATATCGATAACACTGCAATTACTCCTGTCCATGTAATTAAGAGTAATCGGAGGGGGGGGGGTTGTATTTCTTAATGCAAAATGCATCATCACATCCATATTGGATGAAATGGTGCATTTTGAGATAAGTAAATAGCGCTAAATCCGGGCAGTAAGTTAAGGGAAATCCTACCCCAAGAGCACATTTAGCGACTTCAAGTTTCTACTTGCCCTTGCTATTCATGTTCTGTTGCATTTACTGCTATTTCTTAGCGCAAAAGGCATTCTTGCACCTATTTTGGATGCAAGGGGTAATTTCTGTGCTAAGAAATAGCGCTAAATGCTGAATTACTGTTCTCGCGTACTTATGTGTAATCTCCTGGAATTCTTAGGTAATTACGCATAATTCCGCGACACTAAATTGCGCAAGTTACACCAATCCCTATTAAAAAGTAAGACTTAGGCTTCGCAAAAGACTTATTTTGCCAGGTTGAAATGGAAGTTTAAAACTTCGCTACAGCCTGCAATGGCAGGCCTTGGACATATCTTAAAGGGCTACTTTAGTGAATAACACAACGATTGCTGCAGTTTCACTAGTAACATTTAATTTACTGGCCCTGGGCATATGTATTACCATATACTGGGGACTTACAAGAAAGTTAAGTGTGCCAATTAGGTGTAGGACAATTTTACCATGCTTTAGGGAAACACCGCAAACATGTTAACACTAGTTAGCAGTGGTAAGGTGCACAGCGTCCTAAAGCCAACAAAAATAAATTCAGCAAAACAGGAGGGGTAAAGAAAAAGAGAATGAGGGAATACTAGGACAGGGATGTCAGGTCTAGAATGTCACTATAACACAGTTAACACAGTGGCGCTCTTTTACATGTGAAAGCAAGGGGGACTCACTACATGCAATGCTGCCAAATTGCAATAGAAAGAGTGGACCATCACCCAGGATATATGCCTACTGCTCCTACACATTGTAGGGGTCAACAACCATGAGTGAGAAAGTTGGCTAAAATTATTTAACTCCATCTTTGAAGTCTGGGGGTGCTCTGCCTTTGGTGAACATCTGTACTCCAAGATTAAAGGCGATGCCTCCTGGTTGGTAGGTAACTTGGGTCTCCAGAGAACAGTACACAATTCAGTTGGATAAAGAGGTTTATGCATACCTGTTCTCCAACCCCATTGACCCTGAAAGTGTCCTACAGAAAACCAGTTGCAGCCTACATGGCCCATCAGTCTATAGGTGCCAGCTAACATCAACAGTCATGATTCTCAAACCACTAACACGTCCTTCACCACTACAACCCTGTGTTACATTTGACAGCTGGATTCCGGGAGGCCTAGACTTGCCATATTTCCTCTTCGCTTCAAATAACTTACTTTCAATTCCTTATGGTTTCCAGGAACTTCTAGACCAAAGTACAGTTTAGAAGGAAGTGGCTAAGGCTGTGTTTATGGGCCCTGCCAGAGAAAATCAATGTACTTACTAGTTCAGTTGACTATCCATGTAATTACCAAGAAAATTCTTCTGAATCAGACATCTAGCCAGACTCCTGCATGACTTACTATGCCTCCCTTTATGCCAGTAACAGGGAGGAGAATGAAATGACCCAATACCTAGTGAGATCCAACTATGGTTTTGGCCAGATGTATTAACAAATCCTTCAAATACACAGCGTATTGCCCCCCAACACTCCTGGTTCTTAAGCCTTCTTTATTAGTCTCTATAATTTCAGCAAGGTGTATTAAAAGCTTCAGGCTTTCTGTGATGCCGAAACATACACTATGTTCTAGCAAGACAAAAACATCTCGAGGATTCTTCCCATTTCTGTGTAGAACATGTTGACAGAGTTTCATTTAAACAAGCAAGTATTTTGCTTACATTTTTTCACATCTGCATGCATTTGTGGAAGAGAAAATATCTCAGAATCTCCCTGCTAGGAGTGGCATGCACTTTATATGCATATACCCAAAGAGATGTGTTCTACTGACTCACACTGGCTTATGGAGGCTAACCTACCATTGCCAGATTGTTTGCTTTTCGCATCTCCCATTTTTAGGAATAACCCTACACATGGTGTTCAAGCACAAAATCACCACAGCTAGGGTGGCTTAAGTGCTACTGTTCTGACCAGTCACAGAAATATGAAGAAGGCTATGTGGGCATTCCCAAATGCATCCTGCAAGTATTAGGCTCTTTATTCACAATATGAGTCGGAGGCTCTACAAAACCAGTTTGATTATAACTAAGGTATCCAATCCAGCTACCTCCCTCCTCTTGCCATGTTCTGAAGAATCTATCCAGAGGTTGAGAATGGGATGTCACCAAGGAGCAGAAGTAGCATACAGTAGGAAAAAAGAATGATCATTTATGGTAGAAAGAAGCTACATTCTAAATTTGAGCTGTCACAAGCCAAAACAATCAAAGTCTTTTAAGACAGAGTGGCTTCAGAGTGGAATACTTGCCTCAGCTTTGGTAGGTGGTTCAAGCAGCAATGTTTATTATTAGAGGAAAGTACATGCTAAAGGTGCAATGCCATCAAAACAGAGGCGCAAAGCTGGAAGGTGCAACCTAGAAGGACTCAACAAAGCCTGATATTCCTTTATTGATATGTGCTACAGCCACAAGCTTCACTGTAAAAATAAAAGACTGAGCCAGACAAAGGGAGAAAGTGATTTTTTAACACAATTTTTTATTATTTCTTCAGCAGCTGGTGGTGAGAGCAAGGCCAAGGTAGGTGAATATGTTACCCTTGATGAATGTGTGACTACAGGTGCATGTCCTGCATTCCTCCCATGTAGCCTAGTGATTAAGGGCACTATTGTTCTTTGTGCATGTCAGATTTGTGTTGCATGTTGTGTGTTTTCGTGACCAAATGAGTTAGGATTGAATGACAAAGACTTCATTCTGGGGCATAGCTTCTAAACCCTGATGAAAGCTCTGGACCCGTTAGCCACCTTAACTCAGGGCTAAAACATGTTATGCTTACAAACAGGGTGTAAGAACATAACCTCCATAGATATCCCATTATTTCTAACTTTAACCATGTCAGGAGCACCGTGAATAAAAGAAATACCTTGGTGTTCTGAGGCCTTTTTTAATCTAAGACCCCGGCAGGAAAACATATCTAAAGTGCTCCCTGGAACATGGTCAAGCCCATCCTGGCTTTTAGGGACCAGGATGGCACCCAATGATGAAGCATGACACCAAAGCGTGAATGAGGGTCTACCTAACAACACAATGTGATGTCCTGATTATAGGTAAAGCTTCACTCTGTATACATTAGTAATCCTCCATTATCCACAGGGCGACAGTTTAAATATGTAGGATACCTTTTGTGGAGATATATTATTTCTTTACAACATAAACATGGTCAGGCAGAGAGATACTTCCAGGAAAGCTGTGCTGGGGCACAGTAATAACGAGTTTAACAGTAATAATGAGTTTTAATGTTTTATATATAATTTGTTTGGTATCATGGTTTTTATTCAATGAATTTAATATTCACTATCACGTAACGAAATGACACTTTATTATTTTTATACAATCAACAAATTTCTATATATATGCATAACAAACTTGTCTAAAGGCCACTTAGGCAGGACACCAGAACAGATTACAGCATGTAAATAGCTCACATGGGCGGAATAGATTTTCACAGTGAATACAGATGACAAATGTTATATTATCATTGAAAAAGATTGCAAAGATCTTATGTAACATGCCTGTACTGCAATTGAGAGCAACATTAAGGGCTGAGGAATTTTTATAAAATTTTGAAAATGTTTTAAAATTCATAACCTTAAGTGTGGGTGTAATGAAAGCCTTTTTGGAGGCATAAAATTAATTTGAAAATTCGAGTAAGGTGTTTTAACATATCAATTCAGATTGCAATTGCATGCAAAATGCTATAAAACTATGAGTCTGTTGTTTGTATTGATTACAAGTGTAGTTTCACTTGAGGAAATGAAAATAGTTAAAAGACTGCTGTTAATGCCACCTCGCCACTGGGGAGCAAGGCTGGGATCCGCCGAAACACGTTCAATGGAGGTTTGACAGTAAAGAACATTGGCAATCACACATGGCGCTGTCATCTTTGTGAGAGGATTTGGAGTTGGAGTATTATTCGGACCATTCTTACGAGGTCCGTACCGCGACGCGCCCTTCAGTTTGGAGTACAGTGTGCAGTTTGCGAGAAGACAAACAGAAATGATATATAGAGGATATATATATAAATTAAAGTAGTCCGTACATGTTTTTTAGGTCTGCTGAGCCAGCACATGCGCTGTTCAGAGATACATTTAGTAGGTGAGTTTTCAAAGTGCTACAGGCTGTCCTAGCGCTTGCGTTCAGGCAAGCATGCGCGCATCTGTCTCCTCAGTCATGGGTCATTAAGTTGCTTGATACTTACTTTCATGGCTCTTTAAGCCTTACAGCATGCTCCTCCACCCCCTTGCGCTCTGCCCTCAGTACCCCCTCCCACGCAGCCCTCACTAACCCCTCCCAGGCAGCCCTCCTCCTCTGTAGCAACCCCCTTCCCTGCCGAACCTTTCCTCACGACCACACACACCCACAACCACCCACAACCACACACACCCAAAACCACACACAAGCACACCCACAACCACACCCACACACAACCACACCCACACACAACCACACACACAACCACACCCACACAACCACACCTGCAAGCACCCACACCCACCCGCACCACACACACACAACCACACCCGCAAGCACACACAACCACACCCATACACACAACCACGCACACCACAACCACACACAACCACACACACAACCACACACACCACACACAACCACACCCACACACACAACCAACCACACCCAATCACAACCACACACACACCCACAACCACACACAGCACAACAAAACACCACAGCCACACCTACACACAATCTCACGCACACAACCACACACACACAACCACACCCACCCACAACCACACCCACACACGCAACCACACCCAACCACGCAACCACACCCACACAACCAACCATGACCTTACCTAACCACACCCAATCACAACCACACAACACCACACACACACCCACAACCACACACCACAACCAAACACCACTACAGCCACACCCACACACAACCTCACCCACACAACCACACACACAACCACAACCACACACACCACACCCACACAACCACATCCGCAAGCACACACAACCACACCCGCAAGCACACGCCACACCCACACGCACAACCACACACAACCACACACACACAACCACACTCGCAAGCACACACAACCACACCCACAAGCACACCCACAAGCACCCACAACACAACCACACACAACCACACACACACAAACACCACACCCAACCACACACACACACACACAACCACGCACACAACCAACCACGACCACACTCAATCACAACCACACACACACCCACAACCACACCCCCCCACAACCAAACACCACCACAGCCACACCCACACACAACCTCACCACAAAACCACACACACAACCACAACCACACCCAACCACACCCAAAGCCACACACAACCCACACACAACCACACCCACACCCAACCACATACACACAACCACACACACAACCAACCACGACCCCACCCAACCAAACCTAATCACAACCACACACAATCACAACCAAACAACAACACCCACCCACAACCACACAACCACACACACACACACCACAACCAAACCACCACAGCCACACCCACACACCTCACCCACACAGCCACACACACAACCACACCCATACACAACCACAACCACACCCACACAATCACAAACACACAACCAACCACACACACAACCACACAACCAACCACACATACACAACCATACACACAACCAATACACACAACCACACACACACAACCACACACAACCACAACCACACACAACCACAACCACACAACCCCACACACACCACACCCAAAACCACAACCACACACAACCACAACCACACACACACAACCAACCACACAACCACAAAACACCTACACACCCACAAACCACACAACCACAACCACAACCAACCACACACACAACCACACACAACCATACACACAACCACAACCACACACAATAACCACACACCACCACACACACACACCACACCCACCACACCCACACAAAACCACAACCACACACAACCAACCACACAACCACAAAACAACCCCACAACCACAAACAACCACACACACAACCACACACACACACATACACTCAACCACCCAACCACGCACACTACACCCACAACCACACACACACAGCCAAACACACATACAACCACAACTACACACAATCACACAACCACACACAACCACACCCACAACCACACACACAACCCCACACACACACCACACTCAAAACCACAACCACACACACAAACACACCCACAACCACACACCCAACTACACAACCACAAAACCACACAACCACAACCAACCACACAACCACACAACAAACAACCACACACACAACCACACACAATCACAACCACACACACAACCACACACACCACACCCACCACACACACCACACCCACCACACACACACCCACCACCACACACACAACCAACCACACAACCACAAAACAACCACACACAACCACACACAACCACACACACAACCACACACCCAACCACACACACCACACCCACAACCACACACACAACCACACACAACCACACACAACCACACATAACCACACACACACACACAACCACAAAGCCACACACCACACACCCACACACAACCACACACAACCATACCCACACAACCATACCCACACAACCACACACACACCCAACCACACCACACACACGCCACACCCAACCACACAACCACATACCCAACCACACACACTCAACCACAGCCACACCACAACCACACACACACACAACCACACCACACGCACAACCACACACCCACAACCACACACAACCAAACACACACCACACAACAACAACCACAACACCACAACCACACACAAACATAACACCACACGCACAACCACACACCCACAACCACACACGCAAAACCACACACACGCATGCACAACCACACACACCACACACACAATCACACACACAACCACACATGAACAACCACACACACACACAACCACACACACCCACGACCATACCAACACACAACCACAACCACAGCTACACACACACAACCACACACACAACCACAGCCACACCCACAACCACTCCACAAGCACACCCACACACACAACCACACATACACAACCACACACAACCAACCACACAACCACAACCACACACACCACACCCAAACACACACAACCACAACCATATACACACAACCACACACACACCACACGCAGAACCACCCACCCAACCACACACACACAACCACTCACACACCCACAACCACACACACAAACGCACAACCACACACACAACCCCACACACACAACCCCACCCACAACCAAACACACACCACACCCAACCACACACACCCACAACCACACCCACACATACACAAGCACACACCACTCAAACAACCACACACACAACCACAGCCACACCCGCACCACACACACCCAACCACACACCCAACCACACAATCACACCCGCAACCACACACCCAACCACACCACACGCACAACCACACGCACAACCACACACCCAACCACACACACCCACAACCACACACACACAACCACACACACCACACCCACAAGCACACACAACCACACCCGCAAGAACACGCCATACCCACAACCACACATAACCACACCTGCAAGCACACACAACCACACCCGCAAGCACACCCAACCACACCCACAACCACACCACAACCACACACAACCCCAACCACACACACAACCACACACAAACAACACACCCAACCACACCCACACACACAACCACGCACACAACCAACCACGACCACACCCATTCACTACCACACACACACCCCACAACCAAACACCACCACAGCCACACACAACCTCACCCACACAACCACACACACAACCACACCCACACGCCACACCCAACCACACAACCACATACCCAACCACACACACTCAACCACAGCCACACCACAACCACACACACACACAACCACACCACACGCACAACCACACACCCACAACCACACACAACCAAACACACATACACAACCATACACACAACCAATACACACAACCACACACACACAACCACAACCACACACAACCACAACCACACAACCCCACACACACCACACCCAAAACCACACACAACCACAACCACACACACACAACCAACCACACAACCACAAAACACCTACACACCCACAAACCACACAACAACAACCACAACCAACCACACACACAACCACACACAACCATACACACAACCACAACCACACACAATAACCACACACCACCACACACACAACCACACACACACACCACACCCACCACACCCACACAAAACCACAACCACACACAACCAACCACACAACCACAAAACAACCCCACAACCACAAACAACCACACACACAACCACACACACACACATACACTCAACCACCCAACCACGCACACTACACCCACAACCACACACACACAGCCAAACACACATACAACCACAACTACACACAATCACACAACCACACACAACCACACCCACAACCACACACACAACCCCACACACACACCACACTCAAAACCACAACCACACACACAAACACACCCACAACCACACACACACACCCAACTACACAACCACAAAACCACACAACCACAACCAACCACACAACCACACAACAAACAACCACACACACAACCACACACAATCACAACCACACACACAACCACACCCACCACACCCACCACACCCACCACACACACACCCACCACCACACACACAACCAACCACACAACCACAAAACAACCACACACAACCACACACAACCACACACACAACCACACACCCAACCACACACACCACACCCACAACCACACACACAACCACACACAACCACACACAACCACACATAACCACACACACACACAACCACAAAGCCACACACCACACACCCACACACAACCACACACAACCATACCCACACAACCACACACACACCCAACCACACCACACACACGCCACACCCAACCACACAACCACATACCCAACCACACACACTCAACCACAGCCACACCACAACCACACACACACACAACCACACCACACGCACAACCACACACCCACAACCACACACAACCAAACACACACCACACAACAACAACCACAACACCACAACCACACACAAACATAACACCACACGCACAACCACACACCCACAACCACACACGCAAAACCACACACACGCATGCACAACCACACACACCACACACACAATCACACACACAACCACACATGAACAACCACACACACACACAACCACACACACCCACGACCATACCAACACACAACCACAACCACAGCTACACACACACAACCACACACACAACCACAGCCACACCCACAACCACTCCACAAGCACACCCACACACACAACCACACATACACAACCACACACAACCAACCACACAACCACAACCACACACACCACACCCAAACACACACAACCACAACCATATACACACAACCACACACACACCACACGCAGAACCACCCACCCAACCACACACACACAACCACTCACACACCCACAACCACACACACAAACGCACAACCACACACACAACCCCACACACACAACCCCACCCACAACCAAACACACAACCACACACCACACCCAACCACACACACCCACAACCACACCCACACATACACAAGCACACACCACTCAAACAACCACAGCCACACCCGCACCACACACACCCAACCACACACCCAACCACACAATCACACCCGCAACCACACACCCAACCACACCACACGCACAACCACACGCACAACCACACACCCAACCACACACACCCACAACCACACACACACAACCACACACACCACACCCACAAGCACACACAACCACACCCGCAAGAACACGCCATACCCACAACCACACATAACCACACCTGCAAGCACACACAACCACACCCAACCACACCCACAACCACACCACAACCACACACAACCCCAACCACACACACAACCACACACAAACAACACACCCAACCACACCCACACACACAACCACGCACACAACCAACCACGACCACACCCATTCACTACCACACACACACCCCACAACCAAACACCACCACAGCCACACACAACCTCACCCACACAACCACACACACAACCACACCCACACGCCACACCCAACCACACAACCACATACCCAACCACACACACTCAACCACAGCCACACCACAACCACACACACACACAACCACACCACACGCACAACCACACACCCACAACCACACACAACCAAACACACACCACACAACAACAACCACAACACCACAACCACACACAAACATAACACCACACGCACAACCACACACCCACAACCACACACGCAAAACCACACACACGCATGCACAACCACACACACCACACACACAATCACACACACAACCACACATGAACAACCACACACACACACAACCACACACACCCACGACCATACCAACACACAACCACAACCACAGCTACACACACACAACCACACACACAACCACAGCCACACCCACAACCACTCCACAAGCACACCCACACACACAACCACACATACACAACCACACACAACCAACCACACAACCACAACCACACACACCACACCCAAACACACACAACCACAACCATATACACACAACCACACACACACCACACGCAGAACCACCCACCCAACCACACACACACAACCACTCACACACCCACAACCACACACACAAACGCACAACCACACACACAACCCCACACACACAACCCCACCCACAACCAAACACACAACCACACACCACACCCAACCACACACACCCACAACCACACCCACACATACACAAGCACACACCACTCAAACAACCACAGCCACACCCGCACCACACACACCCAACCACACACCCAACCACACAATCACACCCGCAACCACACACCCAACCACACCACACGCACAACCACACGCACAACCACACACCCAACCACACACACCCACAACCACACACACACAACCACACACACCACACCCACAAGCACACACAACCACACCCGCAAGAACACGCCATACCCACAACCACACATAACCACACCTGCAAGCACACACAACCACACCCAACCACACCCACAACCACACCACAACCACACACAACCCCAACCACACACACAACCACACACAAACAACACACCCAACCACACCCACACACACAACCACGCACACAACCAACCACGACCACACCCATTCACTACCACACACACACCCCACAACCAAACACCACCACAGCCACACACAACCTCACCCACACAACCACACACACAACCACACCCACACGCCACACCCAACCACACAACCACATACCCAACCACACACACTCAACCACAGCCACACCACAACCACACACACACACAACCACACCACACGCACAACCACACACCCACAACCACACACAACCAAACACACACCACACAACAACAACCACAACACCACAACCACACACAAACATAACACCACACGCACAACCACACACCCACAACCACACACGCAAAACCACACACACGCATGCACAACCACACACACCACACACACAATCACACACACAACCACACATGAACAACCACACACACACACAACCACACACACCCACGACCATACCAACACACAACCACAACCACAGCTACACACACACAACCACAGCCACACCCACAACCACTCCACAAGCACACCCACACACACAACCACACATACACAACCACACACAACCAACCACACAACCACAACCACACACACCACACCCAAACACACACAACCACAACCATATACACACAACCACACACACACCACATGCAGAACCACCCACCCAACCACACACACACAACCACTCACACACCCACAACCACACACACAAACGCACAACCCCACACACACAACCCCACCCACAACCAAACACACAACCACACACCACACCCAACCACACACACCCACAACCACACCCACACATACACAAGCACACACCACTCAAACAACCACACACACAACCACAGCCACACCCGCACCACACACACCCAACCACACACCCAACCACACAATCACACCCGCAACCACACACCCAACCACACCACACGCACAACCACACGCACAACCACACACCCAACCACACACACCCACAACCACACACACACAACCACACACACCACACCCACAAGCACACACAACCACACCCGCAAGAACACGCCATACCCACAACCACACATAACCACACCTGCAAGCACACACAACCACACCCGCAAGCACACCCAACCACACCACAACCACACACAACCCCAACCACACACACAACCACACACAAACAACACACCCAACCACACCCACACACACAACCACGCACACAACCAACCACGACCACACCCATTCACTACCACACACACACCCCACAACCAAACACCACCACAGCCACACACAACCTCACCCACACAACCACACACACAACCACACCCACACACCACACCCAACCACACACACACAACCACACACACACAACCAACCACGACCACACCCAACCACACCCAATCACAACCACACAACCACACCCAATCACAACCACACAACCACACACAACCACACCTACCCACAACCACACACACACCACAACCAAACACCACCACAGCCACACCCACACACCTCACCCACAGAGCCACGCACACACAACCACACCCACACACAACCACACCCACATAACCACACACACAATCACAACCACACAACCAACCACACACACAACCACACACACACACACACAGCCACACAACCACACACACACACATAACCACAACTACACACAACCACACACACAATCACAACTACACACAACCACACACACACAACCACACAACCCCATATACCACACCCAAAACCACAACCACACCCACACACACAACCAACCACACAACCACAAAACAACCACACAACCACAAACAACCACACAACCACAACCAACCACACAACCACACACACAGCCGCACACACACCCAACCACACACCCAACCACAACCACACAACCACACAATCACAACCACACACCACCACACACACACACCACACCCACACACACACATCCACAACCCCACACACAACCAACCACACAACCACAAAACAACCCCACAACCACACACATACACACAAACACCCAACCACGCACACAACTACACCCACAACCACACACACAACCACAACCACACACACACAGCCACACACACACACACAACCACACACAACCACAACTATACACAATCACACACACACACAACCACACACACACACCACACCCAAAACCACACCCACAACCACAAACACACCCACAACCAACTACACAACCACAAAACAACCACACAACCACAACCAACCACACAACAACAAACAACCACACACACACACAGCCACACACACACACAACCACACACAATCACAACCACACACAACCACCCACACAACCACCCACACAACCACAACACCCACCCCCACCCCCACAACCACCCCCACAACCAACCACACAACCACAAAACAACCCCACAACCACAAACAACCACACACACACAACCACACACACACCCATACACACAACCACACACCCAACCACGCACACTACACCCACAAGCACACACACAACCACAAAGCCACACACCACACACCCACAACCACAAACACACAACCACAACCACACACAACCCCACACTCAACCACACCCAACCATACCCACACAACCACACACACACACACACACACACAACCACATGCAACCACACACACACACAACCACACCACACACACCCACCCACACAACCACACACACACAACCACACCACCACAACCACGCACACACAACCACACCCCCCGTACAACCACACACCCACAACCACACACAATCACACACACAACCAAACACACACCACACAACCACACACACAACCACAACACCACACACACACACACAACCACAACACCACATGCACAACCACACACCCACAATCACCCACAACCACACACGCAAAACCACACACACACATGCACAACCACACACACAATCACAAACACAACCACAACCATACATGCACAACCACACACACACACACAACCATACACACAACCACACACACAACCACACACACCCACGACCACACCAACACACAACCACACACACACACAACCACAGCCACACCTACAACCACACCACAAGCACACCCACACACATACACAACCACACACAACCAACCACATAACCACAACCACACACAACCACACACACAACCACCACAACCACACACACAACCACCACAACCACACACACCACACCCACACACACAACCACAACACCACAACCATATACACACAACCACACACACAACCACACGCACAACCACACACCCAACCACCCACACACGCACAACCACACACGCACAACCACACACACACACACGCACAACCACACACACAACCACACACACAACCCCACACACACACAACCACAGCCACACCTACAACCACACCACAAGCACACCCACATACATAACCACACACAACCAACCACATAACCACATCCACACACAACCACACACACAACCACCACAACCACACACACCACACCCACACACACAACCACAACACCACAACCATATACACACAACCACACACACAACCACAAACAACCACACAACCACAACCAACCACACAACCACACACACAACCGCACACACACCCAACCACACACCCAACCACAATCACACAACCACACCCACACAATCACAACCACACACCACCACACACACACACACACACCACACACACCACACCCACACACACATCCACAACCACACACACAACCAACCACACAACCACAAAACAACCCCACAACCACACACATACACACAAACACCCAACCACGCACACAACTACACCCACAACCACACACACAACCACACACAACCACACACACACACAGCCACAACCACACACACACAACCACAACCACACACACCACACCCACAAGCACGCACACCACACCCACAAGCACGCACAACCACACCCGCAAGAACACGCCACACCCACAACCACACACAACCACACCTGCAAGCACACACAACCACACCCACAAGCACACCCAACCACACCCACAACCACACACACCACAACCACACACAACCCCAACCACACACACAACCACACACAAACACACCCAACCACACCCACACACACAACCACGCACACAACCAACCACGACCACACCCATTCACAACCACACACACACCCCACAACCAAACACCACCACAGCCACACACAACCTCACCCACACAACCACACACACAACCACACCCACACACCACACCCCAAACCACCCACAAACACACCCACACCCAACCACACACACACAACCACACACACACACAACCAACCACGACCACACCCAACCACACCCAATCACAACCACACAACCACACCCAACCACACCCAATCACAACCACACAACCACACACAACCACACCTACCCACAACCACACACACACCACAACCAAACACCACCACAGCCACACCCACACACCTCACCCACAGAGCCACACACACACAACCACACACAACCACACCCACATAACCACACACACAATCACAACCACACAACCAACCACACACACAACCACACACAGCCACACACACACACAACCACACACACACACACACATAACCACAACTACACACAACCACACACACACAATCACAACTACACACAACCACACACACACAACCACACAACCCCATACACCACACCCAAAACCACAACCACACCCACACACACAACCAACCACACAACCACAAAACAACCACACAACCACAACCAACCACACAACCACAACCAACCACACAACCACACACACAGCCACACACACACCCAACCACACAACCACACCCACACAATCACAACCACACACCACCACACACACACACACACACCACACACACCACACCCACACACACATCCACAACCACACACACAACCAACCACACAACCACAAAACAGCCCCACAACCACACACATACACACAAACACCCAACCACGCACACAACTACACCCACAACCACACACACAACCACACACAACCACACACACACACAGCCACAACCACACACACACAACCACAACCACACACACCACACCCACAAGCACGCACACCACACCCACAAGCACGCACAACCACACCCGCAAGAACACGCCACACCCACAACCACACACAACCACACCTGCAAGCACACACAACCACACCCACAAGCACACCCAACCACACCCACAACCACACACACCACAACCACACACAACCCCAACCACACACACAACCACACACAAACACACCCAACCACACCCACACACACAACCACGCACACAACCAACCACGACCACACCCATTCACAACCACACACACACCCCACAACCAAACACCACCACAGCCACACACAACCTCACCCACACAACCACACACACAACCACACCCACACACCACACCCCAAACCACCCACAAACACACCCACACCCAACCACACACACACAACCACACACACACACAACCAACCACGACCACACCCAACCACACCCAATCACAACCACACAACCACACCCAACCACACCCAATCACAACCACACAACCACACACAACCACACCTACCCACAACCACACACACACCACAACCAAACACCACCACAGCCACACCCACACACCTCACCCACAGAGCCACACACACACAACCACACACAACCACACCCACATAACCACACACACAATCACAACCACACAACCAACCACACACACAACCACACACAGCCACACACACACACAACCACACACACACACACATAACCACAACTACACACAACCACACACACACAATCACAACTACACACAACCACACACACACAACCACACAACCCCATACACCACACCCAAAACCACAACCACACCCACACACACAACCAACCACACAACCACAAAACAACCACACAACCACAACCAACCACACAACCACAACCAACCACACAACCACACACACAGCCACACACACACCCAACCACACAACCACACCCACACAATCACAACCACACACCACCACACACACACACACACACCACACACACCACACCCACACACACATCCACAACCACACACACAACCAACCACACAACCACAAAACAGCCCCACAACCACACACATACACACAAACACCCAACCACGCACACAACTACACCCACAACCACACACACAACCACACACACACAGCCACACACACACAACCACACACAACCACAACTACACACAATCACACACACACAGCCACACACACACACCACACCCAAAACCACACCCACAACCACACACAAACACACCCACAACCAACTACACAACCACACAAACACAACCAGCCACACAACAACAAACAACCACCCAAACACAGCCACACACGCACACAACCACACACACACAACCACACACAATCACAACCACACACAACCACCCACACAACCACACACAAACACACACCACACCCACACACACCCCCACAACCACACACACAACCAACCACACAACCACAAAACAACCCCACAACCACAAACAACCACACACACACCCATACACACAACCACACACCCAACCACCCAACCACGCACACTACACCCACAACCACACACAACCACACACACAACCACAAAGCCACACACCACACACCCACAACCACACACACACCCACAACCACACACAACCCCACACTCAACCACACCCAACCATACCCACACAACCACACACACACACACCCAACCACAGACAACCACACACACACACACAACCACACCACACACACACCACACCCACACCCAGCCACACAACCACATACCCAACCACACACACAACCACACACACACACCACACAACCACAACACCACAACCACGCACACACAACCACACCCCACGCACAACCACACACCCACAACCACACACAATCACACACACAACCAAACACACACCACACAACCACAACCACACACACAACCACAACACCACACACACACACACAACCACAACACCACATGCACAACCACACACCCACAATCACACACGCAAAACCACACACACACATGCACAACCACACACACACCACACACACAATCACACACACAACCACACACACACATGCACAACCACACACACACAACCATACACACAACCACACACACAACCACACACACCCATGACCACACCAACACACAACCACACCCACAACCACACACACCACCACAGCCACACCTACAACCACACCACAAGCACACCCACACACACCCACACATACACAACCACACACAACCAACCACATAACCACAACCACACACACAACCACCACAACCACACACACCACACCCACAACCACAACACCACAACCACATACACACAACCACACACACAACCACACGCACAACCACACACCCAACCACCCACACACGCAGAACCACACACGCACAACCACACACACACACACCCAACCATACACACAACCACACACACCCACGACCACACCAACACACAACCACACCCACAACCACACACACCACCACAGCCACACCTACAACCACACCACAAGCACACCCACACACACCCACACATACACAACCACACACAACCAACCACATAACCACAACCACACACAACCACACACACAACCACCACAACCACACACACCACACCCACACACACAACCACAACACCACAACCATATACACACAACCACACACACAACCACACGCACAACCACACACCCAACCACCCACACACGCACAACCACACACACACGCACAACCACACACACACACAACCACAGCCACACCTACAACCACACCACAAGCACACCCACACACACACCCACACATACACAACCACACACAACCAACCACATAACCACAACCACACACAACAACACACACAACCACCACAACCACACACACCACACCCACACACACAACCACAACACCACAACCATATACACACAACCACCCACACAACCACACACACACAACCACACCACCACAACCACGCACACACAACCACACCCCCCGTACAACCACACACCCACAACCACACACAATCACACACACAACCAAACACACACCACACAACCACACACACAACCACAACACCACACACACACACACAACCACAACACCACATGCACAACCACACACCCACAATCACCCACAACCACACACGCAAAACCACACACACACATGCACAACCACACACACAATCACAAACACAACCATAACCATACATGCACAACCACACACACACACACAACCATACACACAACCACACACACAACCACACACACCCACGACCACACCAACACACAACCACACACACACACAACCACAGCCACACCTACAACCACACCACAAGCACACCCACACACATACACAACCACACACAACCAACCACATAACCACAACCACACACAACCACACACACAACCACCACAACCACACACACAACCACCACAACCACACACACCACACCCACACACACAACCACAACACCACAACCATATACACACAACCACACACACAACCACACGCACAACCACACACCCAACCACCCACACACGCACAACCACACACGCACAACCACACACACACACATGCACAACCACACACACAACCACACACACAACCCCACACACACACAACCACAGCCACACCTACAACCACACCACAAGCACACCCACATACATAACCACACACAACCAACCACATAACCACATCCACACACAACCACACACACAACCACCACAACCACACACACCACACCCACACACACAACCACAACACCACAACCATATACACACAACCACACACACAACCACAAACAACCACACAACCACAACCAACCACACAACCACACACACAACCGCACACACACCCAACCACACACCCAACCACAATCACACAACCACACCCACACAATCACAACCACACACCACCACACACACACACACACACCACACCCACACACACATCCACAACCACACACACAACCAACCACACAACCACAAAACAACCCCACAACCACACACATACACACAAACACCCAACCACGCACACAACTACACCCACAACCACACACACAACCACACACAACCACACACACACACAGCCACAACCACACACACACAACCACAACCACACACACCACACCCACAAGCACGCACACCACACCCACAAGCACGCACAACCACACCCGCAAGAACACGCCACACCCACAACCACACACAACCACACCTGCAAGCACACACAACCACACCCACAAGCACACCCAACCACACCCACAACCACACACACCACAACCACACACAACCCCAACCACACACACAACCACACACAAACACACCCAACCACACCCACACACACAACCACGCACACAACCAACCACGACCACACCCATTCACAACCACACACACACCCCACAACCAAACACCACCACAGCCACACACAACCTCACCCACACAACCACACACACAACCACACCCACACACCACACCCCAAACCACCCACAAACACACCCACACCCAACCACACACACACAACCACACACACACACAACCAACCACGACCACACCCAACCACACCCAATCACAACCACACAACCACACCCAACCACACCCAATCACAACCACACAACCACACACAACCACACCTACCCACAACCACACACACACCACAACCAAACACCACCACAGCCACACCCACACACCTCACCCACAGAGCCACACACACACAACCACACACAACCACACCCACATAACCACACACACAATCACAACCACACAACCAACCACACACACAACCACACACAGCCACACACACACACAACCACACACACACACATAACCACAACTACACACAACCACACACACACAATCACAACTACACACAACCACACACACACAACCACACAACCCCATACACCACACCCAAAACCACAACCACACCCACACACACAACCAACCACACAACCACAAAACAACCACACAACCACAAACAACCACACAACCACAACCAACCACACAACCACACACACAGCCACACACACACCCAACCACACAACCACACCCACACAATCACAACCACACACCACCACACACACACACACACACCACACACACCACACCCACACACACATCCACAACCACACACACAACCAACCACACAACCACAAAACAGCCCCACAACCACACACATACACACAAACACCCAACCACGCACACAACTACACCCACAACCACACACACAACCACACACACACAGCCACACACACACACACAACCACACACAACCACAACTACACACAATCACACACACACAGCCACACACACACACCACACCCAAAACCACACCCACAACCACACACAAACACACCCACAACCAACTACACAACCACACAAACACAACCAGCCACACAACAACAAACAACCACCCAAACACAGCCACACACGCACACAACCACACACACACAACCACACACAATCACAACCACACACAACCACCCACACAACCACACACAAACACACACCACACCCACACACACCCCCACAACCACACACACAACCAACCACACAACCACAAAACAACCCCACAACCACAAACAACCACACACACACCCATACACACAACCACACACCCAACCACCCAACCACGCACACTACACCCACAACCACACACAACCACACACACAACCACAAAGCCACACACCACACACCCACAACCACACACACACCCACAACCACACACAACCCCACACTCAACCACACCCAACCATACCCACACAACCACACACACACACACCCAACCACAGACAACCACACACACACACACAACCACACCACACACACACCACACCCACACCCAGCCACACAACCACATACCCAACCACACACACAACCACACACACACACCACACAACCACAACACCACAACCACGCACACACAACCACACCCCACGCACAACCACACACCCACAACCACACACAATCACACACACAACCAAACACACACCACACAACCACAACCACACACACAACCACAACACCACACACACACACACAACCACAACACCACATGCACAACCACACACCCACAATCACACACGCAAAACCACACACACACATGCACAACCACACACACACCACACACACAATCACACACACAACCACACACACACATGCACAACCACACACACACAACCATACACACAACCACACACACAACCACACACACCCATGACCACACCAACACACAACCACACCCACAACCACACACACCACCACAGCCACACCTACAACCACACCACAAGCACACCCACACACACCCACACATACACAACCACACACAACCAACCACATAACCACAACCACACACACAACCACCACAACCACACACACCACACCCACAACCACAACACCACAACCACATACACACAACCACACACACAACCACACGCACAACCACACACCCAACCACCCACACACGCAGAACCACACACGCACAACCACACACACACACACACAACCATACACACAACCACACACACCCACGACCACACCAACACACAACCACACCCACAACCACACACACCACCACAGCCACACCTACAACCACACCACAAGCACACCCACACACACCCACACATACACAACCACACACAACCAACCACATAACCACAACCACACACAACCACACACACAACCACCACAACCACACACACCACACCCACACACACAACCACAACACCACAACCATATACACACAACCACACACACAACCACACGCACAACCACACACCCAACCACCCACACACGCACAACCACACACACACGCACAACCACACACACACACAACCACAGCCACACCTACAACCACACCACAAGCACACCCACACACACACCCACACATACACAACCACACACAACCAACCACATAACCACAACCACACACAACAACACACACAACCACCACAACCACACACACCACACCCACACACACAACCACAACACCACAACCATATACACACAACCACACACACAACCACACGCACAACCACACACCCAACCACCCACACACGCACAACCACACACACACAACCACACACACACGCACAACCACACACACAACCCCACACACACACAACCCCACCTACAACCACACACGACACCCAACCACACACACACACACCCACAACCACACACACAACCACACATACAGAAGCACACACCACACAACCACACACACAGCCACAGCCACACCCACACCCACACACAACCACACATACACAACCACACCCACAACCACACACCCAACCACACCCCACACCCGCAACCACACACCCAACCACACCACCACAACTACACCACCACACACACAACCACACACACAACCACACACACCACACACACACCCACAAACACAATCGCACACACCACACAAACACAATCACACACACACCACACAACCACACACCCAACCACACACCCACACCCACAATCACACCCATTCACACCCACACCCAACCACACACACGCACACACAACCACACCCCCCACACACACACCCCCACCCCTGGCCATTCACTGCCTATCAGCCTCCTCTCAGCCAGGTAGCGCGATCGCGATCAGTTTCACTTTCACGGCTGCGTTTGCCGTGAAAGTGTTTGCGTTTCTAGTTTTATTCAGCATTCACTCTTGTTTCCTAGTGCTTGCCAATCCAATCGCTAGAATATTTAAGCAGCCTGCATGTCTCCTGTCAACCGTACCACTCCATGAATTTCTCAGATCCACATAGATATCAGTGGTACAGACAAAGGTAACCAGGTTTTTTATCCTTCCTTCAAGCAATAACCACAATGCTAAACTGCATTTGTGCCCCACTTAGATTTAAAGAGCAAACCGTTATTCTAATTGGTTTGTTTCAAAGAGGTTGTGTCTTAGGAGAAGGGCAGTGGCACTCGCATGGCACTATATGCTAGTGTGTCCAAAAGAGTTGTTTAAAAAAAAAAGTTTTATGAAAAATGTACTCTTTTAAAAATTCTGATTCCACCAGAATCTGAGTCCTCTACAACACCCTGTTTTTTGGCTGTCAGCTGTGAAAAGGAGACCAATATCCTCGGTTCAATACTGTGGTGCTTTTTTAACTTGTCTCTAGTTCATTGCAAATCTTACCGTTACTAATTCAAATTGTGTTAGCTTTGGCTTATTTGCAATGCAAACTTTATCTCAATAAGTTGCTGTAACAAGCTGCAAGTCCGCTTTGGAAGCCCATTCATTTGCTAATTATTTTCCACATAAGGTTGCAAGACCATAAAGTGGAGTTTTCAGGATTTTGAATAGTTTCTTGTTTGAAGATGTTACTCTCTCCTGCGTACCCCTGTACTAAGGTTACGAGTGACCTGGCACCCGCCTTTCAGAGGTTCTTGCGTCCACTCAAGTCTGGCCTGGCACTGGTGCGTCCCAGCCTGGCACACACCGGGTGATGATCTCCACACCTTCTTCTAGACCCCAGCTCACTACTGTTTGAAGTCTGTCACTCACCCCTCACCTCCCTGGCATTCACCCTTCACACCTCAGGCCTGGCAGTCACTCCTCGTACCTGGCGCTCATCCTTCTCCCTCTCTGGCACTCAGCATTGCCTCGCTGTGACACTCAACTGTCACCTCCCTGACACTCACCCTCGACCCCCCTCTTACTCATACGTCCCCTCCCTGGCATATATCCTTCACCTCCCTGACACTCACCCATGTCCCTCCTGGAATTCACTACTTTCCCCCTTGGCACTCACCCTTCACCTCCATGGCACTAGCCCTTCATTTCCCTGGCTGCTACCCTTCACCCCTTGCACTCACCCTTCCCCTCCCTGGCAATCACCCTTGACCCTCCTGACTCTTACGTCTCATCTTCATGGCCCTCAACCTTCATCTCCCTGGCACTCACCCTTCATCCCCCTGACCTGGCACTCAACCTTCCCCTCCGTGGCACTAGCCCTTCACCCCCTGGCCTGGCAGCTACCCCTCACCCCTGGCACTCATACTTTCCCTTCTCAGCACTCCCCCTTGGCCCTCCTGACTCTTACGTCTCATTTCCCTGGCACTCACTCCTCACCTCTCTGGCACTCACCCTTCACCCCCATGGCCTGACAGTCACCCTTGTCCCTCCTGGCATTCACTCCTCATCTCCCTGCCACTCACCCTTGACCCTCCTGGCACTAGCCTGGTTTCCCCCAAGAACAAAAAATAACAAGCATTGGCATAGTCAATAGGTCTCACCTTATAAGTGTTTAGCCACGCAACAGTTGATGTTGTTGCACCAAGGATATTGTGCTGCATAACTAAATACTTAGAAGGTCCCAAAAGCGAGACCTATTGGCTATGTTAATGCTTGTTATATATATATTATATATTTATGTGCCCTGGGATCCCCGCACATAGGGAGGAATTCAGTGCTTATGACTATTGACGAGAATCCCCTGGATGAGAAACATATTTACCTATCAACCTACACCAATCCAAGCTAACCTTCCACTCCTCCACTGTTGGTGGATCACATCCACCCCATTTCCTAGCCACATATCGTCTAGCCACTATTAGTACCAGGTCACAAATAGATTTAGCAAATTTGGATGGGAATGGCTCACCGCACATACCCACAAGCATCACTTACACTATACTATCTATATCGACCTCAATTATTGTGTTCAGTGTGTTGTTCACCCTATTCAAGACGTCATGCACCTAAGGAAATATCAAAAGGGGCTACAGCCCCTGCCACACAATTCAATGGGTATTCTTTCTAAGTTATCTTTGTATGGAGATGGTACACCCTGTGCAATATTTTATCTGCAACAATCTGAATACTGCCATTATGGCCACCTCCTGAGGGCACTGCCCTGTCCAATCTGTGTCTTCAATGTACCTCAAAACAGTCACCAATCTTGCCCCAAGTTTAAACACTGAGGCTGCTGTGTTATTTACCAATGCCTTACATATCAAAGAGATAGCTTTCTTGGTCCCTTCTGAAGCTCGGAGTCGTATCTGAGCCAGGATCATGCCATCGGGCACATGAGTCCCAAAAGCACGTCTGAATTACATACATCTTAGGAATTCTGAGCTCGCTAGCTCAAACTCCTGCTGAAGATGAGCAAAGGATTTCAATGCATCCTGCTGCCAAACATCTGCCAGTATGGATATACCCATGATGTCCAATTTAGTGAAGTCCTCACATCCCATCTTGCTCGTAGTCACCCGACATGACTTCACTACTGCACCTATGTGCATCGGCAACCACACCCCATTCTTGCCACAATATAAACCCTCTAGATACCTGGGTCTGTCAAATAATTGTCGTTCATCTTGCAAAGAGGACTCCTGCTGTACAGTAAACACCTAATAAAAGTATCACTGCCAAGTTCTACTCTATTTCGGGGTACCTTTTGAACCATGTCAGAGTCTTCTAGAGTTCTGTGGCCAGATAGGTTGCAGTAGCTGGCCACGCACCTGCACACAAGCACATGGGCCACTACTGATCCCTGAGCGGACACATGCATCGATACGCATGATGAGCCCGACCTTGGCCTTGCTATCATATGGAGCACAATTCCTACTTTTCAAACAGGCAAGCATGTCTCAACTATCTCTGAAGCTCGAAATATGTTTAATTTTCTGCTGTGCTAGGATTAGCTTAGTGCCTAGAAGTAGCAGAATGGGGACACATATGTTGGAATATTTCCTCTTGTTCATGATTTTGGTAAGCATTGATGTTGCTATATAGTTTGTGTTTATTGTGGTTACAATTGATATCATGTCCAGTAGACTAGGTTTCTGATTTTAAAATACATCGTTAAATTACATTAGTCGTTTTCTAGTGTTCGTGAGGGACAAGTTACTTACCTTTGGTAACGTCTTATCTGTTAGGGACATGATCTGGCCACAGATTCCTTACATTTGAATTGCCTGGTGTCAGGCTGGATACAGATCTTTTTTCATAGCAGTACCCCTGCGCACCGGTAGGTGGCGTCGGTCAACTCTGAGGGATGTCGTTCGCATCGTCAATATAACTGCCACTCAGGGGCGCTGAAGTCAATACTGTCCACGACTTTCCACATCAGAAACACAGAGCTATGAAGTGACTGACCATGGTGGTAAAAAAGAACGGCTAGGGCCCTGAAGGGGAACAACCTTGACACTAAAAACTATTCCGCAGTGCAGGGAGGATGGATGGGTCAGTAAGAAATCTGTGGCTGGATTATATCTCTACCAGATAAGGCGTCACCGAAGGTAAGTAACTTGTCCATCTGACAGACATCTAGTCGCAGATTCCCTACCTTTGAACAGTTACCCAAGCAATACCTTCCCCAGAGGAGGGACTACGGAAAGCTTTAGACCAGAAAATCCTGCAGAACAGAGCAGCCAAACAGGCCCTACCTGCAAACCTGAGAATCCAAGCAATAGTGTCTTGCAAACGTGTGCGGAGACGCCCACATGGCTGCCTGGCAGATATCAGCAACTGGAACCCCACGCTGAAGGGCTATGGTGGCTGCCTTCTCCCTGGTGTAAATGGCCCTAAGGCCTTCAGGAGGCTGCTTCTTTGCCAAGGCGTAACAGATTTTTATACAGAGGATATCCAATGAGAGATGGTCTTCTTTTGAACAGCACGCCCTTCTTGCTTCCACAAATGCTAAAAAGAGTTGGGCCATCCACCCAAAACTCTTTAGTGCTATCAAGGTAGAACCATAATGCCCTTTTTTGGTCCAGATGGTGGAGACGCTCCTCTTTGGAAGGGTGCGGAGGTGCATAGAAAGTGGGTTGAGTAACGGGCTGTCCCAGATGGAAGTGAGTTGAAACCTTGGGCAAAAAGGATGCCCTAGTTCTCAGTACCACTTTGTCCGGAAAGACTGTCAGGTAAGGAGGCTGAGAGGACAGTGTCTGCAGTTCGCTCACCCTCCTGGCAGAGGTAATTGCCACCAAAAAAGCTGTTTTGATAGTGAGCAACTGTAGAGGGCAGTTGTGCAGTGGCTGAAATGGTGCACAAATCAAGAATGTAAGGACCAAATTAAGGTCCCACTGTGGCATAAGAAAAGGACAAGGGGGAAACAAGTGGGTTAACCCCTTCCAAAACCTCTGCACCAGTGGGGATTTAAAAAGCAAAGACTGATCTGGCAGCCAAAGAAAAGTAGTGAGGGCTGAAAGGTAGCCTTTCAAAGTGCCCAAAGCAAAGGCCTGCTGGGCCAAGGAAAGGATAAACAAGACAAAAACTGCCAGAGAAGCAGATAAGGGGTCAATAAACCATTTGTGCAATATTTACAAAATGTGTTCCATCAGCAAACGTATACCGATTATGTGGAAGGACGCCTGGCTGCCAGAATAACTTTACAGACTTCGGGAGGAAGGTTAAAGCTGTCGCAGGTCAATCTACATGCAAGGAGGCGGAGAATGGACAGGTTCGGGTGGAGGACCCTCCTTTGCTGCTGCAACAGAAGATCATCCTGAATGGGCAACCTGAACGAAGGATCGATGCTCATATCCAGAAGTTCGGGATACCAAACACTCTGTGCCCAATTCAGAGCTACAAGAATAACTTCTTAAACACTCTGGGCAGGAGTGGTATGCGCGAAAAGGTGTATAGGAGGCCTGAGCTTCACTTGCAACAAAAAGCATAGCCGAGCAAGAGCTGCCTTGGAAACTCCAACGCGCAAAACTGCTGAAATTGTGCGTTCTCTGTGGAGGCGAATAGATCTAACCAAGGCTCTCCCCACCGCTGAAATAGACCTTGTAACACTACCGGATGGAGATGCTACTCGTGATCCGCAAGGCACGTCCGCTGAGTTCATCTGCTCTGGTGTTCAGCGAACCGGCCAGGTGTTGAACTACCAGGGAAATACCCTGTTGTTCCAGCCAAGTCCAGAGGCACAGGGCCTCTTAACAGAGAGTCCACGACCCCACTCCATCCTGTTTGTTGTAGTACCTCATGGCAATAGTGGTGTCCATGAACACCTGAACTAGACTTCCTTTGATGGATGGTAAAAATGCTTTAAGTGCCAATCGGATCGCACAAGCTCCAATAGGTTGTTATGGAGATTGGCTTCCGCCAGAGACCAGAGTCCTCTGACCTCCACCTCCCCCAGATGGCTGACACATCCCAGAAGAAACACAGCAGTCACTACTGTGAGATCTGGGTGGGGAAGGGAGAAAGGTCTGCCTCTGACTCAATTGAGATTTGCACCACCACTGCAAGTCTTTTGCAGTGCCCTCTGATATCTGAACCAGATGGGTGAGATTCCTCAGATGCTTTGCCATTGGAACTTCAGGACCCACCGCAGAGCCCACATGTGCCACCTGTGCATGATCCACCAGCAGGATGCAGGAGGCCATGGGGCCCCAATAGATTGAGTCATTCTCACCGCAATCTAGGATAGAGGCTGAAACATCATTATCATAGCCTGATATATTTTGGACTCGTCATTCGGGTAGGAAAAACCCGAAACTGCACTGTGTCCAGAACCGCTCCAATGAAAAGGAGCGTCTGAGAAGGAGTCAGGTGTGACTTTGGCATGTTGATAGTGAAATGCAGGAGGTTCACCATAGCCTGGAGCTGGGAGATGACTGCTTGGGGCGTGCCCGCATTCAACAACCAGTAGTTGAGCTAGGGGAGGACTGGAACCTCTGATCTACGCAGATGGGCTGCTACCACAGCCATCACCTTCGTGAACACCCGATGGGCACTGGTGAGGCCAAAGGGGAGCACAGCAAACAAAGTGCTCGTGGACCACTGTAAACCGCAGGTTGCGACGAAGGGCAGGCAGGACGGGGCTATGAATGTAGGCATCCTGCAAACTCAGCGCTACCATACAGTCTCCGAGGTCCCGGGCAGACAGGACCTGAGCTAGGGTGAGCATCTTGAACTTCTCCTTTTTGAGGAAGTAGTTGAGGGCTCTTAGGTTGAGCATAGGATGAAGGCCTCCGTCCTTCTTTTGGACCAGAACATAGCAAGAATATCAACCACAGCCTATTTCTGGCCTGGGAACCCTCTCTATAGCTCCTTTAGCCAAGAGAGGTTTGACTTCCTCGTGGAGTAAGGCAAGGTGGTCTCCGTCAGCAGATCGTACACTGGAGGCACCGATGGAGGGGTAGTCTCGAAGGGGAGGGAGTAGCCACTTTGGACAATTTGCAACACCCACCTGTCCCAGGTGATGTTTTGTCAGTGGTGGTGATTTTTTATTTTTAAGAGTTTTTAAAATGCGGATGTGACTCGTCAGGGTATCAGAGTGATAAACAAATGGTAGACAGGTTATACTGACAGAGTGAATGTAAAAGATAGGTATGAGTGACAGCAGCAATAATTGCAGAGTATACATTTAGTACGTTGAAGCACGATCAAATATAGCCAACAAAAGATTCATCCTGTGTTCCGTAAAGTTGTTAATAGAGATATTTGTTCATCAGAAATCTTTTCATTTCTATTTTGAAGGCAGTAGTCGGGGGATTGGTTCTGATAGTGAGTTCGAAATTCTAGGTGCTAGGCCAGAGAATGAGTGGTTGTATGTTGTCTTCTTGTTAAGCTTCTGTGGTTTCATCAATAGTTCGAAATTCTAGGTGCTAGGCCAGAGAATGAGTGGTTGTATGTTGTCTTCTTGTTAAGCTTCTGTGGTTTCAGCAATAGTGAACTGGTACTTCTCAAAGAGAGACTGCCCCCTGACCGCTCCAGCTTATTGGCCAGGTGGATGGGAGTGCTATGGTGTAAGTGCTATGGTGTATAGCCTTATGAGTCATGCTGGCTATTTTCAGCTGGATCCTTGCTTCAAGTGGGAGCCAGTTTAAAGTTTTTAGGTCTGGACTGATGTGATCAAACTTCCTGGATCCCGAGACTAGTCTAGCTGCTGAGTTCAGTACAGCTCCTAATGGTGCTAGACTGGTTTTGGGCAGGCCTACGAGAATAGCAATCCCGTAGTCTAATCTGGAAATGACAAAGGATTGTACTGCCATGCAAAGGTCGTCAGGGAGCAAGAAAGGTTTAATTTTCTTTAGGATACTTAGCTGATAGTTGGCTCACTTTGTTGTTGTGCTGATATGGTCTTGCATATTCAGATGTTTGTCCAGAGTTATACCAAGCGATGTCATGGAGTCTATGATGGTGGGGACACAGTTGAAAGCTGTAAGTTGTTTGAGCCACACCTGTGTTGGGATAGTGCAGTTGTGGGGGGGTTGATCAGGAGAGCGTTGAGCATGAGGTGGTTGTGAGATAGTCAATGTTGTGTTTGTAGCAGGGTGTGGTTGAGAGTCTTGACGTTTTCGGGGGATGAGCTTTTCAATTATAATGGAGTGTGGTGAGCATACATGTGATAAAGAATATTTGACTGCTTTAGAATATCCATGAGGGCTTTCATAAACAGATTAAATAGCATAGGAGAGAGGGTGGATCCTTGAGGCACTCTGATATAGACCGGAGTGGAGTCGGAGAGGGTATGCTTGATTTTTATTCTTTGAGATCTGTTATGTAGGAATGACGCAAACCAGATTGTAACGGGTCAGGATAGCCCCATCTTAGTCTCCAGAAGGCTGATCATGCTGTCATGTTTCACCCTGTGGAATGTAGAGGATAGATCCAGTAGTATAAGGAAGCATGATTCATTTTGATCAAGCAGTCTCCGGGCATCATCAACAATATGTGTTAGCGCTGTTTCAGTGCTATGACACTTTCTGAAGCCAGATTAGCAATCGTTCAGAAGGTGGAACTTATCGATATGGTCACAGAGTTGTAAGCGCACACATTTTTCTATGACCTTTGCTAGTGTAGGGAGGTTGGTAATGGGACGGAAGTTGTTGAGGTCAGACGGTCCGTAGCCACGAAAGGACCAAAAAGCAGACACAGGCCAGGATATGGTGGTGAGGCCCAAGGACTTGGCCGTAGCCCGCAAGTCCTTGAAACGCTTAAGGGCGGCAATTGCTTTGTCTACGAAGAGACAGGAGCAATCAAAGGGCATGTCCTTTAGATTAGCCTGGACATCCACTGAGAAACCAGACGTCCTCAGCCAGGCGTGGCGACATACGGCCACCGTCATGGAAATCGCTGTGCTCAGCAAGTCTGTAGTGTCCAAGGCGCACTGGATGGTGAACCTTGCTGCATCTCTCCCGTCTGAAAGGGCCTGGGTAACAGGAGCCACTGTGCTGGGCTTGGACCAGGTGCCCAGAAGAATGTTCGTCAAGGCTTCATTGAAAGGCAGCAAAGGTTCCAAGCTGGAGACACCAGGCTGAAGGACCTCTGTCCAGACGTTAGTTTTGACTGCCACCAGAGTGAGCTGCAGGCCTAAGACCTCCGCAGCCCACCACGACAGCGAATGATGCCCTCTCCTTCGTTGCCAGGTTAAGGGGAGACAGCACTGCAGAATCTGAGGCGGTGTCCAGGCCACTGGCATCACAGTTCCTCATACCAGTTCATATGCTGAGGTTACAGGACCTCTAAGGGCTCCTGCTCCCCCTCCCAATCCTCCTGAGCCTTCCCTGACCTTCAGAATAGGGCAGTTTTAACGCATGGAGCCATACGGCGCCGTCGGCGCTGGTCTCAGCGTTGGTGGACGATCGACTGGCTCTGTGTCATCCAGAATCAAGATTATGAAGCAGCCGGCGACGCTGAGGACCTCTGCTGTGGATGCATCCCCGGGGATGGTCACTGTGGCTGTGCAACCAGCGCCGATCCAGACCTGGGAATGGGTCCAATAGGATGCCTTGGCGCCGGTGCGGATAGGTGTCCCTATCAGATTATGTTACTCTTTAATGAAAGAGAGTTTGGGAGTCCACTAGCTAACCCTGTAATGCCTCATGAGACCGATCATTACCTGAATCACATCTCACTTACATACTGCTCAGTGGGTTGTGGGATGGTGCCAGGAGTCTAGAAAAACAAACTCTGCAAATTCTACATCAATCATAAAACTTATCAAAACCATAATTGAGTAACATGGCCTTTTTTTTTTTTCAATAACATATTTGGAACAAATTTACAACAAGACTAAACAGAACATCACCGTTATTAACAAAGAAATATCTTCATGTTATCCATCTCTCTTACCTCAGGGGGCCCACTGAAAGAATATGCATAGAGAATTGGCTGAACCATAATTAACGACTGTGTTAGGTCTTGACGCATGAAATGGTGCCGGTAATACGAGCTCTCATCAGGACTGTTGTTAAAAACTTGTAGGAAAGGGGATCTTCGTAAATGAAACATAAACTGAAAAACAAAGTACATGAATAATTGATTTAGTAGGTTTGAACTCTAGTCGAAAACAACATTTACCTACCAACAGGTTCAAATCGCCTTCATTTCCGAAACATGGACAGACGACAGCTCAGGTCCTGACATTGTGAAAGCTACCCCACCAGGCTACCTTTGTCACCACCTCAGCAGACCTCTAAAAAGGAAGGGGGGCTTAGCCAGAATATACCACAATTCGATTAAAGCTACCTTGATATAGCCTCTAAACTGGCATGTGAGGTACTCGCCTTCGGCTTTGGATTATCAAATCACCACACGTTTAAGGGCAATCTGGTATACAGACCTCCAGGACCTAGACGCACTGTCACATCCTCTATTGGGAATCTGCTGGAAGAGGGGCTGTGTTCAGGCTCCTTCATTATCTTGGTGGATTTCAACTACCATCTAGAATTATTGGAAGACGCGGACACAGTAGCCCTCACAAACCTGATGAGGAGTGCTGACCTGACCCAACAGGTGACTGTGAGAAGTTGGCCTGGTATATGATGTTCACTATTCTAGTGAGCACCTTGTACAAGTCCAAACAACCCTTATGGTGATGGTTGTAAAGTCAACCTTATAGACCAGCTATCCTAGTGGTAGCATGGACAAAGCAGTCTTAGGCTAAACTCAAGAGGGCGTGTGAAGCCAGCTGTTTTACCATATGCAATCCCCTTAATACCAAGTGAAAGGACACCACACAGGTTGTATATCAAAATATATATGTATTTACTTCTAACACAATCCTCTGAACTCTTTATGAGGTCCGAGGCACCAGCACAATACAAGATACTTAATTAAAATATAATAAGTTGCACAAAATACAGTAATGCCTTAGGGGCACTTCGAACCATATACTAAAATAGTGGTATAAGAACCACGTCACAAACAAAGGAAAGGCCTAGGGCCTGGAGAATCGCTGGGGCTACACTGTACTACCAATGGATGGAGAGCAGGAGGCCCACGGGATGCGCGTGCAGTGTCTTTACACGCACGCAAGTTACCATAAAGTTCGAATGGGAACGAAAGAAGTGGAAACTAGTTCTTTTAGGACACTTCCGGATGGACTAGGCAAAAGCTACTTGAAACTAGGACACTAGGATAGTCAATACCCACAGGAGTACAGAAATACTCGCGTTACCTCACCCACAGGAAGCGGGTGCATAGGTGTCAAAGTGTGTCGGGTTTCGTCGCTGATTCCTATGGAGCCTTGGAGAAAGATGCTGCAGGCGACCAGGCGAGAAGTGTCCGGGTGGATCCAAGGGCGGATCGAGGATGAAGAGTACCTGAAAGCAGAGGGGACAGAGTCTGGGTCACTAGCCAGTGACCAGGATGGAACCAGGAAGGAACCAGGCGATGTCGCGAAGCAATCAGGTGATGTCGTGATGCTTGTCTCTGCAGCCACATGGACCAGGAGGTGTCGACGGCGACCAGGAGCTGGACACGAAGGATCTCGCTGTCGGCGGTGTCGGCTTCCGGATTGGAGTCAACAAGCCTTGGCAAAGGCAACCCACGTAGAAAAGGAAGATGGCTTCTTAATCAGACCAGCAAGGTCTGATGGGCTGTTCCTTTTCAGGGGAGCAAGGGCCAGTCTGGAACAACTAGACCAGCGTTGTAAATCAAAGGTTTCGTCGTCACAGAGGCCACTAGCTAACGGGCAAGTGACCGGACAGATGCGTCAAGCAGGAAAATGCAGAAGGGCCCCACGCAGAACTCGTGGAGTGTGGAGGGTTGATCTTCGGTGCAGTTGGTGCTCGGGTCTGGGGCTTCTCAATCCCCAATGCACAACTTCAAGGGTGCCTCAGAAGTTGCACGGAAAGCAATTCGCTGGCTTTCCAAGATGGCCGGTCCCACGTCTCGCTTTGCTGTGGCTGTGGATCGGGCTGAAGGAAGTCTGGAAGTCCGGGTCTTGTCAGGCTCTGTGCTCGGGCTCCGGCAGGAGCGTCGACAAAGCAAACCGTTGATCGCTTGATGGTGCTTGCTTGTGCAGGGTGGTCACTCCTTGACCACATGGGAGATTCTTCAGTCTTCTACGTCGAGTAGGATGTCGAAGGTCCAGAGTTTCGTTTCAGAGTTTGTCAGGATACATCTAAAGTCTTGGGACTCAGCTCCTACCTATATACCAAATTTAGGGGCTGGATTACCTGCTAGGTCCCTCCTATGGGTGGGACCCAGGAAGGGGGTGGTTACACCTCTTTCCCTTCGTCCAGTTTTGCGCCAGAGCTGGGGCTGGAGTGCCCCAGCACCGGTTTGAACTGGACTATGCATGGGACACCTTGTGTGCCCCAGGCAGTGTCTCATTTCATTCAGCCCTCCCTGCCCCAATACACTATAGCCTGTCTGGGGTGGTGCTAGCACCTCCCTGTGACAGGAAACCTATTGTCCAAGCCTCCATCACTGGAAGGACTCCCAGCAGCAGGAGGTCGGACTTGTGTCTGTGGCAGCAGCATCCATTTTGTGATGCTGAGGTTCTGGTTAACTTTAACCGGGATTATTGGAAGTAACATGTCTTCTCCCTCTAGAAGGGTGGAATGCTGGCGACGGGGGTAGTATTCCAAAGCGTATGACACCTTACACAGTCAGTCAGTCAGTCAGTCAAAATACACTTTATTCGATTTTTGTTAAAATCATAAAAGGCAAGATATAATACAGAACAATTTTTTAAAAGCATCAATGAATTTGATTTCCAGTTTTGACAATAAATTATCAATCTCATTATTTCATAATATTTACAAATGTTTAAAAATGATTACAGATAGTGCCAAATTTAAAATAGAATTAAAGTAAAACATTCCAGGAATTTTTTTTATTCCTTAATCTGAAGGGAGCTGTTAGAAAGCATGCAACACTAAAAATCGTATGAGTGTCCGGTAATGATTGGAGGAAAATTAGTGCTGGCTTTACTTGAACAAAACCAGCAACTTTCAGGGTGGGTAATAAATATTTTGCCCTCTCTATGGTATACAGGCTACAAAAGAATGTAAAATGGAGGGTATCCTGGTTCGAAAACTGGTCACAGTCACAGGGTGGGCAGTCTTCTGGTTTTGACCACACGGGGAAATTACCAAGTGAATAGTGAATCAAGTTCATCCTGAATTTTGTTAACAAGAATCTGTGGAGAGGGTTAGTAACTATTTTTAAATATGGTTCCAGAGAGGGGGAAGTGGATAAAACCATGTAAGCTCTTACAGACGGTTTCCTCAATTCCAGCTCCTCTCTCTCCAAACCAGCCCTCTCCAGAAACTCTCGTTTGATCCACCTGATATCCTCCCTCCTAATATTAGTTGGTAAGGTAAAAAGCTCCGGTCTCCCAAGCGTAGCAAATGCAGATCTGATATATTTCAACCAGGGTATTTTCATGGCCTGATCCCTTGAGGTTACATCTTTAAGAATTGCGTGGTCAAGTATTAATTCTGGGTTCAGCCATGTTTTTGCCCAAAAAATAAGAGGGGCCAGTTTCAGTTTGTCAGTAATATAGGTCAAACCAATTTCCTCATGGATCGTGAAGGTAGGGGTGGAATTGGGAACAGATCAAAATTGTCTAATAAGCCCGTTTTCCACCCTCTGGATTTTATCCGTATTTACATATCCCCACAAGGCGGACCCATACATGGCAATTGGGATGCACTTACTGTTGTATACTTTTATCACTGCCTCCATTGGTTTAGCCCCTAGTCTTTTTGTGAAAGCCAACATGGCTGAGGTCGATCGGGCCAGGCTTACGCTTTTTGCCTTAATCTGGGGGACCCAGAAGCCTCTCTAATCGAAAAGAACCCCCAGACCTTACACAACATGTTTTGATAAAGCCAAACCAAAGTAAGCATTTAACCGCGAGGTTCATAATGCACTTAAGAGTATATGGTATGGCAATATCCTAGAACAGCTAGAAGGACATGGTTCCGAAAGCTGCAGACAGGCTCAACTCATGCTAGAGCAGCATCTCACATAACACCAAGCACTCTGCCTTCAGGATTGTTAAGGCCTGCCATAGGAGTGACTTATAGGTGTATATGTGTCTAGATATAAGGTTAGATATAGGAATACCATATCTAAGCAAGGGGTGATTACACGACCTTGCCCTAGCTGAGTGATCAGCCAGTTGTGTCACTTTGGATGGCCAGCCAGGGGTGGCAAAAGATATGCTGCAGCCCCTGGTAGGCCTTGGGTGCATCTATGCCCTGGGTACCTATAGTACACTGTATAGGGACTCATAAGAGTGACCCAAATCCCAATTGGTGATGTACCTAAAGGACATGGTGTGAATTTAGAGAGAGAACAGCAGGGCTGTGGGTCTGATTAGCAGGCCCACAGCCACATTAAGTCAAAAACCAGTGAAGCAAAAAGCAAAAAAATGGGGTGGCCATAGGAAAGCAGACCCTAGTCTCCTACAGTGACGAGCCCCACGCATTTGGCAGGACACACCCCCTAGATGGTATCTTCTCAAATCACCCCAACTTGCGGTTTACGGGCACACTGCCTTTGACCTGGACTGACCATATGGGAGTTCAATTTGAGATTCTCCTAGGTTCCCATTACACGGCAGAGAAAGGCCCTAAGATCCAGATTCAAAGCAGATCTTTTAACACTATTAAAAGCACAGACCTACAGGCTGTACTTATGGCCTCTGTCGGTCAGCTACCTTCTTGCTCCAGAATAGGCGGCCACTCATTAACCTCTTCCATGCTCATGACGAGCTGAGCTCATCATGAGGCACGGTGCTCCGGTGCTCATGACGAGCTCAGCTCGTCATGAGCCGTGGAACGCTCACACGCGGGGATAATTCCCCTGCTGTGCTGAGCGTTCCACGGGAACGGGTGTGGTCATGACGAGCTCAGCTCATCATGAGCACATGAGAGCCGTGCCTCATGACGAGCTGAGCTCGTCATGAGCACTGGGGCGCTGCGCTCCCCCCGCTCCCCCCCCGCACGGAAGGGGTTATACAGCTTGGGTAGAGTCAGCCTGTAATACACTAGCTCCAGCTAGAATGATATGCCAGAGAAGAATGAATCCCACAGTCCCCTGGTATTCGGAAGACTTGAGGAGACAAAAAACTTTCCTGTAAGCTCCTTCAGCGAACCTGGAGGTAAAATTATATGGAAGAGGAGAACCAGAAATATAGACAAAGTTTATCTATTTACAAATAACTCCTATTTAAAGCAAAGACAAACTTCAACACAAAACAAATCAATTCTGCAAACAATTCTACGAAATAACTTTTTAAAACGGTCTCAAGTCTGGCCTCCCCACCATGACAAAAGTCAAAGCAAGTCAGAAACCTTGCGGCAACATCACCAAGTTCTTTTTTAACAAAGTAGAAGCTATCTTTTTAAACTTCAGTCACCCTAATACAGAGGAAGGTAGGACGCGGTCAGAGGGAAGGCAGCCAATTACTGATTCCCTGATGGTTTTTAATAAATTTGAGCATCTGTCCACAACAGACACTGAGAAGCTTCTTCTCTCCGTCCGATCCAGATCCCCCCCATGACCCCTTACCAGTCTCAATAATTAAATAGGCACACGTGCAGTACTCACTCCATTGTTTAAATCAATGTTTGAAGTCGGACACTTCCCTAGCCCCTGGAAATTGGCCTCGATATTGCCTTTATTAAAAAAGTCTAATCTGGACCCTAAGGAGCCAAACAACTTCCGACCCATATCTCGCCTCCCATTACTGGCAAAACTGGTCGAGAAAACTATGAATTCACAGCTCAGTACCTTAGTAATTGGGACAAACGCTCTGGACCCAACTCGGTTTGGGTTCAGAGAAAGGCATAGTACTGAATCCGCACTGATAAAATCCACGGAGGAGATTAGGGAGGCTGTGGACAGGGGAGGCAAAGCAGCCCTGATTATGCCGGACCGGTCCGCAGCCTTTGACACGGTCCATCATGACGTTCTGATGGACCGCTTGTCTGCATGTGGTATCCAGGGCAAAGCTTATGACCTTCTTAGATCTTTTTTGTTGGACAGATCTCAGACGGTGGCACTGAGCAACTTTAATTCCAAACCTTTCTCACTGCTGTGTGGAGTGCCCCAGGGGTCCTCCCTTAGTCCTACTCTTTTTAATGTTTGTTATCTCGCTGGCCACCCTGATCAGATCATTAGGCTTCAGCCTGACTTCATACGTTGACACGCAAATTGTGGTGGCTTATGGCCTGGTCAGATATTGGGAATTGAGGACAGGTTCCATGATTGCATGGCAGCAATCTGAAACTGGATGTCACAGAATTGTCTAAAATTGAATTCTGGGAAGAGCGAGGTCACCCTGTTCAGCAATGACCCTAACTTCTGGACCCCAAGGTGGTGGCCAAAAGACATGGGGTCACTTCCTTCTCCTGTCAGGAAGGTGAAGAACCTAGAAGTCATAAGCAATGAAAAACTCAACTTCGGGGACCAAATCAATGCAGTGGCCTCTTCCATCCATTTATTAATTAAAATGATTAAGAAAATACTGCCTTTTTTACCTACATCTTGTCAGTGAACCGTAGTCACTGCCCTCATTTTGTCCAGACTCGACTACTGCAACAGCCTGTACTTAAATATACAGGAAGGCTTTGCGAACAAGTTGCAAATGCTACAGAATGCAGCCGCGAAGCTGATTACAGGTACGCCCAAATACGCCTCCATCTCTAAGGAATTAAGAAAACTACACTGGTTGCCAGTCAAGAATCGAGTGTTTTTTAAAACTCTTAGTACTGTGTTTAAGGCACTCCACGGGATAGGCCCAGATTCCTAAAAAGGAAAATGCAATGGTACACACCGGATAGAACCCTGCGCTCCGGAGGAGCCAAGCTGGTGATTGTGCCACTTGTCAAAAAATCCACATGGGGAGGGAGAAGCTTTATGGTATGCGCAGCCAAAGCTTAGAATGAGCTCCCCCTTTTTGAGAAATGCCACGGACCTACTCACCTTTAGGAGAGGCCTTAAAACCTGGCTTTTTACTCACTAACCTGGATTGCTTGATCTGATCTCAGAGAATTAGTGGTTCAGCGCCAGGGCACCTTCGGGTAATTGCTGCGCTTTAAAAATAATGATAACATAACATAATAATGCATTTTCTATAGAGTCTTTAAACATTCTGTCCTCTGTGGGCACGATCAAGTAATTTTTTTTAATTTTTTTTTATTAAAAGGCACCAATCTAAGCTTTCTCCAGTACACGTGTGCATCATGCTGCAATCAGAATGCCTGAGTTCCTGTCCACACAATCAGACTACCAAAACCTAGAGCTCCGGAGAATAGATATGGTTATCTATGTTGATCCACGAGACAACAACTATTGTCACACAATTACGAAGTATCACTCTGCCATGACGTTCTATCAGTGTTTTAGGCTCTCTGAACAACGTGAGAGGGGCACTCAACTATAGAAAGTTCTGTTCTTGCACAATTACTGTGCAATCAATTTCTGTAGCGCGATCCTACCAAACGGAGCTTTTGTCTTAGAATTACAGCCCTAGCAAAAAAATGTAGTATCTCTTAATGACCACGTGCCCACCTCACAACTTTGCTTCTCCATGTCTGCTGCACAACAAGGTTACACCACAAAAACTACACAATGCACCAACCCACTCTCAAACACCTTCTCCACCACCTACACATGCAGACCCATCAAAAGGCCTTCTTAGCCTGCTGGACGAGGAACATGATACAGAACAGCTACACAATCACTATCCTCATATACCCAATAGCAACACTAAGGACACCCCTGCTACAAGCACACAAAATACTGCTAACTCTTCTACAAGACAAAGTCACACTATCGCCAAAGCGCAATCTCTAAACTGTCTACTAATAAATGCTCGATCGCTCTCAAAAAACAAACATCACATCTACGACCTTCCCACTGACGCAAAACCAGACATAGGGGCCGATTAGGATGGCGGACGGACTTGCGTCCGTCCGCCACCCCTGAGTAGGAGGGACCGTCCGCATGGGCAGCGGCGGTCCCTCCATGGCAATTAGGATGTGACCGCCACCCTGGCGGTCACATCCTGTATGTTTTACATTGCGGCGGGTGCTGCTTGAAGCAGCACCCGCTGCAATGTAAAAAACGAAAGCTGTGCATTTGCATGCACAAAGCGGCAGGCACCGCACGGTGCCTGCCGCTTCGTGCACGCAAAGGCAGGGGGGTACCATAGGTACCCCCCATGTGCACCCCCCACGCAACCTTCCCCCAGGGGGCCCGCAACGGGCCCCCAAAGTGATTGTCCGTAGGCTTTTCCACGGCGGAAAAGCCGCCGCGGAAAAGCATTACTTTCCCTACATCCTAATATGGCTGGCGGTGTCTGATAGACACCGCCTGCCATGTTAGTGCTTTTCCGCCGTGGTCGCCTTCCGACCGCGGCGGAAAAGCGGCGGACAGATTGTGAGACCCACCAGCCATCCTGATTTGGCGGTGGGTCTTGCAGGCCTCCTCGGCGGATTTCCCGCATACTCCGGGCCGGCGGTGGCTTCCGCCGGCCCGGAGTATGCGGAAAATCCGCCATCATAATGACCCCCATAGTGTTCATAATTGAATCATGGTTTGGAGATGATATGGCTCCAGTCATTCATGAAGCAGTTTCTCTAGGCTATCATACGATCACTCAAAATCCTACAGGCAAAAAATTTGACGATGTCTCCATAAAAGATTGTGAGGCCCTTCTCACCAAATGCAATCCTACACCATCTTCCTCCTTCAACTTCCTGCTCCTTTACAGACCTCCACCTAGCAATGCAACATTCCCAGACACACTTCTAGACATGGTTTCAAATCTGATAACACTACACTCCAACCTATGCGTTCAGGGTGACCTCAACATTTGGTTTGACAAACCCAATATGCCACACCTGAAAACAATCATCACACGCCTAGACGCACTGAACTTGTATCAGATTCCCCACACACATCGCTGGACACATCCAAGTTGTTATTTTTACTAATACAGAACTAGTTACCTTTCAAACAATAACACCAGTCACATGGTCAGACCACCATTTGCTTGCTTTCCAAAAATAAAACAACACTAAGCGACGCACCTAAAAGCACCTTACGTGCATCCACCTATCAACTGTGGAACAAACTCAAATTGGAACACTTAGAAATACAACTAACATCCAGTACAGATCTAGAAACAATAAATTAAGTTCGAAAACTATATGAGTAGACACGGGAAGGTTTTGATATCCTGATGCCACTAAAAACCACACAACAGAACAAAGGAAAACACTCACTGTCGAGATATACAGAGATAAAGGAAATAAAACAACAAATTAGAAAGCTGCAACGTGCCTGACTTAAAACAAAAGTCGGTCAAGACAAACTTTGCCTAGAGAAAATTAACAGATTATACAAATCAGCTATCAAAAAAGCAAAGAAAATATACTATTCAGACGGAATTCAAAATGCTAAATGTGCAAAAAAGTATTCTATAAAACGCTCAATGAATTTTGTAAACCAAATTGCCTAGAAGGAGCTCATCCCGTTACTCTAGATTTCACAGACAAACTGGCAAATCATTACATGGCCAAAGCAGACACATTGGACTCATACTTAAAAAAAAGACAAAGCACCAACACTGACCCTTTTACAGAACAACAACCAAAGAATACTCTAACCCAGCCTCTCTGTTCCTTCCTAAATATTTCACACAATTAATTTATGGACCTGATCAACGCAAGCAGGCCTGCCAGCAGCCCTTCTGGCCCATGTCCACTGCAAACCTTCAAGACAATTCTTCTAACAACCTCTGCTGCCACTCCAGTAAGAAGAATCCTCAACAACTCCTTAACCACCGGAATATTTCCAGAAGAACTCAAAAAGTCATACATACGCCCATTACTGAAGCAAACAAACCAGGACTCGCTGAACCGTGACCACTACAGACTGATTAAAAATGGACCTTTCCTGGGCAAACTGATAGAAAGAGCAGCATTCGCCCAGATGTCACAATTCAATGAAGATAATGCCATACTTTCAGACTTCCAAACAGGATTCGGTCCAGGAAGAGGCACAGATTCTGCCCTCCTTGCCATCTGGAATGACCTGAAGAACACAGCTGACCAGAACGGGGTTGCCGTACTACTTCTCTTCGACTTCTCGGTTGCCTTAGACACAGTTGGCCATGACACCCTGATACAAAGACTCTACGAAGCCGGCATAGAGGGGATTGCTCTAAACTGGATCGCATCCTAACTTCGCGACATAACTAATGTCATCCATACCCCACCTTTCTCATCCAAACCGTACTTCACAAAAACACCTCACGTGCTTTAACTATGCACATAACACACAAATACTCCTTCAACTGAAATGCCCCTAAGACATTGGAAACGCGCCGATTTTCAGTTGTCTCAGAGCCGTGGATCAATGGATGATGTGGAGCCATCTCAAATTTGATGCTTGCAAAACAGAAATACTCACGTGTGGCGACTGGAAACGTTATGGCCCGCTCGCCGCGTGGCCTGATGATATGGGAACACCGCGTAAAGTATAGAAGGATGTACAAAACCTCGGAATGACCATGGACACATAGCTATCAATGAATGCCCAAGTGTACAAACTAGCAATATCAAGCTTTGTTACTATAAAAACTCTGCGATGAATCTTCTCCCATTTGGGATTTTCACACAAGGTCCAAGCTGCCATCTCCCTTGTTCTTCCAAACTCGATTAGGCCAATAACCTCTACCACGGATCACCTTTAACAACCATGAAAAGACTACAGCGGATTCAGAACTTGGCTTCCAGACTACTCGTATATAAAACCGCAAGACCACATCTCCCCTGCCTTAAAAGCCCTGCATTGGTTACCGGTTGCTAGAAGATCCACAGTCAAGTTGCTTTGTATCATCCACATGGAACGGCACGGCTCTTCATCAGGAATAAAATCACCAAACACATTCAACAAAGGAACCTGCGCTCTAGAGTGACACCTTGCCTCAAAATCCCAAGATACAAGAAAAATACATGGGTGGCACATCCTTCTCTGTTCAAGCAGCCAAGCTATGGAACTCTTTATACCCCAACATAAGATCCACGGATAACCAATTTGTCTTCAGAAAACTACTCAAGAATTGGCTCTTACCCACATAACCACCATACGCAAACAGAAATATACAGTATATCTCTCTGTATATAAGCAATTTTTCATACTATAGATATGCACCTTTATATGTGTATTGCTCTGAATAAACATGTTGAATAGTTATGCTTTAAAAAATATCTAGATCACTCGCAATGTTGAATATATGATGATGAACTGCACTGAGTAATACTATATGTATGTAACCTCCTTTCTTCGGCTTTGAAGTTCCCACGGTACAATTGTAAGTTTTTAACTGTATGACTGTGATGTACACCACTGTTTTTTGTTTTTTTGCACAGTTAATACATTTTTTTTTAAATAAAAAAAATATATAGATATGCATTAGTTCTGCTTACCGAATGTACAAATTACATTAGTCTATGTTTTTAACATTTATATGTGACTGCATGACTAAGTAATTCTTTTATCATATCTATTTATCTACAATTGCTTCACCATTGAATTACAAATATATATATATATATATCAAAATAAATACAATTAATTTAAAGTACAATAACGCTTGAAAGCAGGAGTTTATTTAATGCATCTTTAATCTACATATACTACCTTCCTTTATGCGTCTATATAACTTCCATGTACTTATGGTTCTATATATTTATTAATTCAATTCATCATATCCAATACATAACACTATTTCTCACACTATACCGCTCTCAATATATCCTCTACCTCCACTCTCTCATGCATCCCAAACCCCATACTACTACTATGATGCCCCAAATAACCCTTTCTAGACTCTTCCCTTCTCTACCCCTCATTGCTTCATCTCATACCCCTTTTACTCTTCTGATCCCCAAAAACAAGCTTTTCTAAACCCTTCCCTCTGACGCTTCCCCCTCCACATCCCTTTTACTCACACCAAGCCTCCTCTTACTGCTAGACGTCCAAAACAAACACACACAAATAATAAAACATCTAAATCCATCCCTCTTCTATCCCTCCACTATCCTCTTCAATTTAAAAAACAGATTAACTTGTCCACCACTCAAATGACTTTCATATTTCACTTTACTAATTCACCACTAATCCTTAATTGGTTCTGGAGTAGCGTGCCACTCACCGAAAAAGCACTTCAACACCCCATCAGGGGTAGCAAGCATTATATAAATGCAAACCCTTTTCTTTCCCTGCACTATCCTTCTCAATCCAAATAACTCACTAATAAACCCACCACTCAAATTACTTTCAAATTTCACTTTACTAATTCACTACTAATTCTTTATTGGTTCTGGAGTAGTGTGTTACTCGCCGAAAAAGCGCTTCAACGCCTCGTCTGGGGTAGTAAACGCTATATAAATGCAAATACAATACAATACAATACAATTACACCTTTGAACCATGCCCTCATCTCGCCCCCTCTACATACTGGGTGGGGAAGTGGGTGAGATTGTACAGCACTTTAACCCTTTCACTGTCCAGCGGAGCCCACTACCCTGCAGGCACCATCGCCTTGCTTCAAAGTTCTACACCAAGTGCTGGCCAAATCTTACCACCACCTGTCTGGGGCCCCACATCTGTTACTGTTGCACATTTGCTGCCCGCCTGGTCCCCCTTACACCTCCTTTCAGTCCGAGTTGTCTTCAGTCCCTGTCCATGGGCCTCTAGCCCGGTAAACCATCTCCTCTGCCCTTATGCAACAGCCAGCCACTGTGGGAATTGTTGTCCCTCCCCAGTACCTGACTATATACCTCCTGGCCACCATTAACGCTACGTTACAAAACAGAAGGTTGTATCTATCAAACCTCTGCTCCCCCAAACCATGAATAGTGGAGTGAGGAGTAGGGAGCAATCCAGAACCGAGGAGATCCTGCCCCTCACCTTCTCCCAATAACCGCACAGCTTCGGGCATTCTCACATCCTCCCCAATTTTCATAGGGCGTCTACGGAAGCCAAACTGTGCGTAAGCAGAGAGGAATATATTTGTGAAACTGCCTATTTGTGTGGGGGACCCCCAGTACTCTACACTCTAGGGCGGTTTCTTTCTCAACATCCCGGAGGAGGTCGCCATATCCCTGCAGGATGTGCTTTACCTGTTGATATTGGAGATATTGTCCCACCCGACAGTTCAAATAGTGCCTGGAGTTTGGGGAACAGTATCATATTCCCCTTCTTCCAGACGTCATTCACTTTTGAAATTCCCAGCAAGTCCCACTTCCTGTGTCCCTTCACACACTTCATTGTGTTTTCACAAAGACAAGGGAACCCGAAAGGTATGCCATAGGGACTTTGGGCAGTATCAATTTACAAAAAACAGTGGTCCCTACATGTGGACAAGATAACATACAAAAATCAATAATCATACACCTGATAAGTAGTATGTCTTTTGTCCAGCCGGACAAGAAAATGTATTTTAAATGTTCTGGTTGATAAAGTGAATTATAAGAACCAAAAAAGATAACAAGTGGGCACAGCCGTGACCCACAACAATCAAGACAAAACAACAAAGAAATGGCCAAAAGGGCAAAGCGAAAATCTGTCGGTATACTTGTGGTCAGTGCTACAGACTCAATCTCTTAAACATAACCATACCATTGCATCAAATAATATAGCATTATCATATTACATATGGGGTTTTTTTAGTCGACGACGTTTCGATGCCCTTTTACATTTGTGACATCATCATCAGGACAAGAATTATCAACATTATTGTTTTGTACAACAGTTATTAACACAATGCCTATTATCGCATTACTTTACATGAAGGAAATGGGAGGCAAGGGTGAAGGAAAAACAGGAAATATATATCAGTTTAGGCATGTTGGAGACAGTTTTTAAAAAAAAACGAGTGACTTCAGAATTGCGGCGAGTGAAGAGGTGAAGATTGTGACCTAGGAGGTGTTCAGGCATGCGTGTGGTTGGACGGAGCGGGTAATCGGCGAGTGAAGGGGATAGTGATATGAACACGAGTTCAAGGTCTCTATTGAGATCAATGGGATGTGAGGTAGAAATAATTTAATCAATATTGGCTTTCTGGCTAAGCGGTCATTCTGGTGATCGAATGGAAATAAGTCTAAGGCAATTGCATGGCTGGGTCGTGAATGACGTGAAGAAATAATGTGACTAGGTCTCTGGATGTGACAATAATCGCGGGCGGTGGCAGGAGAAAGAACCGAGTAACCTACATGTTGGTTTCCTCGTAGGTTTAGGAATACTGATGAGTAAACGCTGATAGATGTGCTTTCTGAGGAAAAAAAGGCGTGGGGTTAGTGATTCCGGTCGTCTGTCTTAGGCGGAGTGCCGGAGTGAAGGGGTAGGACATATTTACCTTTCACATCAAGTCCAGGGCTTCCATCAGGTTTGTATGGATTTGCCAGGAAAGGAGCGTGATGGCTCAATCTAAACAAACGGAGCGGGGTAGGAGAGTTAGATACACGCGTTGCAGTGTATCAGATTGCTCCTTGCTTAATTACCAAAGGGCGAGAGTCACTTACTTGTGATGGCCGGAGCGCTATGGCGAATACGGCAGTCCGATGGGATCGATCTTCCGGTCAGCCAGAGGAACAGGCTTTTCAAGCCACATGGTCCGTGGAAACCGATGAGGGACTTACTGTGACTTGGTATCTAGTAGAGAATGTGCAGCAGTGATTGATTAAATTATTTCTACCTCACATCCCATTGATCTCAATAGAGACCTTGAACTCGTGTTCATATCACTATCCCCTTCACTCGACGATTACCCGCTCCGTCCAACCACACGCATGCCTGAACACCTCCTAGGTCACAATCTTCACCTCTTCACTCGCCGCAATTCTCAAGTCACTCGTTTTTTTTAAAAAACTGTCTCCAACATGCCTAAACTGATATATATTTCCTGTTTTTCTTTCCCCCTTGCCTCCCATTTCCTTCATGTAAAGTAATGCGATAATAGGCATTGTGTTAATAACTGTTGTACAAAACAATAATGTTGATAATTCTTGTCCTGATGATGATGTCACAAATGTAAAAGGGCATCGAAACGTCGTCGACTAAAAAACCCCATATGCAATATGATAATGCTATATTATTTGATGCAATGGTATGGTTATGTTTAAGAGATTGAGTCTGTAGCACTGACCACAAGTATACAGACAGATTTTCGCTTTGCCCTTTTGGCCATTTCTTTGTTGTTTTGTCTTGATTGTTGTGGGTCACGGCTGTGCCCACTTGTTATCTTTTTTGGTTCTTATAATTCACTTTATCAACCAGAACATTTAAAATAAATGTTCTTGTCCGGCTGGACAAAAGACATACTACTTATCAGGTGTATGATTATTGCTTTTTGTATGTTATCTTGTCCACATGTACAAACCTTCACACACTTCAGGCATGCTAGCAAAGATGATTCCCAGAGTGGGGTCTCCAGTGTCACTCGAACCTTCCACCTCAGTGCTCGTCGCTTTATGCCATATGATAACCGCCTGTGTAGTAGGGCTTTGCAGAATATTCCCCTTGTCCACCCCATACAGCCAAAGGGGGTAACTCTTCAGGTCCTTTGCCCTCCGGTCTGCGGATGTTGGTTGTTCCTGCTGTGTCATAAATGCCTTTATTTACCTGCAGATGGGTCGCCCAGGAGGGCCCCCCCTTCGTCCACTGGCTTCCGCATCAATGCGGAGAGCCAATCCACAGCGGATGTCTGTCCCCTATCAGCCATCTGGTCACTGCTTCTACATCCCTGAAAAACTTGCCCGGTACTCTAAATGGGGAGTTCTGTAGTATATACAGAAACTTCGGGAGATAGATCATTTTATAAAGGGCCACACAACCCGGTTCAGAAATTAGGCGTTTTCTCCAGTGGGATACCACACCTTTATACTCATTCAGGATGTGCTTCAGATAATCCCGGAATAAAGTTTCAGGCTTCACAGTAACATAGATGACCAGGTACCTGAACCACGTCAGGCGGAGTCCACTCTGTCAGGGGGCAAGCAATGGATTTGTTCCAATTGATTCGGATTTTGGCATATGAACCAGACACCTCGAGGATGTATAGAATAGGGGGAAATCGAACCCTTAGGTTCGGCCCAATACACTCGAATACCACCCACAGAGAGCAACATCATGTCTTCCCAGTCTGGGTCCCATTTTAAGCCCCTGAGCAGTGAATCTCCTTGGATCCAGGGAGTCAGGGGCTCAATCAATTGTGAACAGTAGCAGTGATAGTGGGCACTCCTTTCTGGTGCTCCTACCAAGCCTAAATTCCATCAATCATGCCCCATTCATGCGGACCCGAGGTAAAGGCTCTCAATATAACAGGCCTACCCATTTCAGAAACACCGGTCCGAAGCCCATTTTTCACAGAACTGCCATCAAGTATGGCCAGGCCACAGAGTCAAATGCCTTTTCAGCATCTAGTGATAACAGTATTACTGGTTCACCAATACAGTCTCTTCGGGGCAGGCAACTGAACAGGTGTCGTACATTGTGTCTGGTTGCTTAATAAGGCAGAAAGCTTGATTGATCAGGAGCAATATAGTCGCTATCACCTTCATATGTCTGGTAGGCAGAACCTTTGCCAAGATTTTGGTTTCTATATTTTGTAGGGAGATCGGCCTATAAGAGGCAAAACTCTTCCATCAGCTTCCCCTCCTTGTGAATGAGGACCATGTAGGCCTGCCTGTGATCCATGAGCAGGATCCCTTCCCTCAACGCTTCCCCAAGCATTGCTTTCATGCTTTCTGGGCCTTCCAGCACTTAAGATGAGCTACGGCCACAGAGATTTCTTCCTCAGTCATCTCTACCTCTAAGGCCATGCTCACCTTCTCCCCCAATGGCAGGACAGGGAGGTCCCCAACAAAATTTGCCACATCAGTTGAGCTGTCTCCCTGTTTCGAGCTGTACATCCTGCTCAGATAGTAGGCAAAGGCTCGTGCAATTTCACCCAGAGGATCTGCGCCCCACAGCTCCCCTGGGGGTGGGCACCCTGTGTATGCATCTACGGCCCTGCTCCCTTCTGGCCAGCCAGGCCATCAGCTTACCAGCCATGTTTCCCAATTCGTATCAGCATCCCTGCTTGTTTCTAAAGAGTTGTCTTGCCTCCTGTCTCACTAGACTCCTGTACAACTCTCTCAATGCCTTTAGCCCCAGCGCCCATTCCATCGTATTGTGAGATACCTTTTCACTTTTCATTCTCGCTTCGTACTAGCTTATCCTACTTTTCCCTCCATGCATTCTCACTTTCCTGGTTTTCTCCTGTGAAGTGGGCTATTCGGTCCCCCTTCAATACCATCTTGTATGCCTCCCAGACTATTGTGCTGGAGCTCATCGTCCCTATGTTCTCCTCAACAGAGTTTTCCGTGACTTGCGTTATCAAACCCTAAGTAGTCTTATCTGTCAATTCCCAGAAGTCCAGTCTCCACCCCCTCTCAGGTTTGGGCAGTCCCGTCCAGGGTGTTGTTGCAAGTGGGGCATCCCCTCAACAGTATTCCGTGTTCCCAAAGGCTCCCACTAGGTGGTGCAATACCAGCAGACAGTCCAACATGGCTATCGACCACAAGGAGTTCGATGCAGAAGAGTAATGTCTCCTCTGGGGATTATGGGCCCTCCACAGATCGACCATCCTGGTTGCATCCAAGAAGTCTCCCTAATGTTTATCTACACTTTGGGGGATCCTGGATCTAGTCAGCCGGTCCATGTCTTACCTTCGAGTCAAGTTAAGGCTCCCTCTTGCCATCAACATGTCCTCTGGTGCATTTGTTATTCATTTGCTGAACTTCACCAGCCTCTTTCCCTGCAGTCCCCCAGTGGTGGGGGGAGGGAGAACCAGGAGGCCACCGCCAATCCTATGCCATTACAACTGCCATTTACCGACGCATAGCAGCCTTGGGGAGTGGGGGGTGGGGGCGGTCCACCCAGGAGCTGGTAACCTGCAGAGGTAACGTTTTCCACACCAGGACACCCAGACCCCTGATCCCTGGAGAAGCCTGCATGGGCCAGGAGCAGGTAATGTCCCATGTTGAGGAATCCACAGTTATTTGCCACTAAATGCATTTCCTGCAACAGAATCACAGCAGGGTCATGCCTTCCATATATGTAGTCACTATTTACCTTTTCAGATTTCTCTCCAGGCCATTAACAGTCCACAGCAATATTTTCAGAGGGAGGACCCCTCCAAGTCTGTTTTTCAGGTGATCTTTCATATCCAGTACTCAGGAAGTGCCGTTCTCTTTTGCCTCCAACGACGTGGTGGCTATCATGGTTGAAGTTGTGCTGCTTCCCCCCCCAAAAAAAAACTTCCCTAAGAACTGCCCCCTCACTACACTCTTGTGTTACAGGCTTAAAACGGCCTGCTTTCCCGACTACTGAGGTGTCTGTCACCCCATCACTGTAAACATTTAACACGTGAAACCCCAAAATCATTGCCTGGCATTGGGTATCAACAAGCTTCCAGCCCAAGCCGCCATCGTGAACAATCCTGAGCTTTCCCAGGAACAAGAGTGCGTACTGAATATTCAGGTGCCGCAGCTGCTTTTTGGCTCAGAGGAAGGATTTTGTTGTTTCTGTACTGCTGTGGTTTAGCCAGTGTGTATATTCACTCTCCCTCCCTCCAGCAGTCTGGACCCTTGGGTTTGTGCCACTTGCAGGATATGGTCCCTGTCCCGGAAGTTCGATACCTCGCCCTCAATCACCCTGGATTGTGCCCCGGATGCCGGCCAGGGACTCTGTGCCTCCATTCCACCCTGAACCACTTGGACGCGCCCCCTAGCCTGCTCTCCTTCGCCATGACATGCTGCGGCCAGACGGCTATGGCATGTGCACCCCACACCTTCCAGGCTCCAAGTCCCTATCCCGCTCCATCTCCTCGTGTCTCCCTGTCCTCCCTCTCATGGGAGAAGGGGGTCCGTCTTCAAGGGCTACTCACCCCAAGCGCTCCCCCAGCTCCAGCAGCAGACTGCCTCAGGACCTTTCAGATGCGTCTAGTGGGCCAAGGAGGATCGTGGGTGGGCATTACTCACTCACCAGGCCCCAACCGGTGTCCCAGGCCATTCTGAGCCACCAATCTATGTTCCTGGGATGCAGCAACTGGGCAACCTGGTGCCTACACAACCACATCAGAGGAACCTGCCCAACCCACCACAGCACTATGCTCCTCGCTGCAGCATCTGCGTCGGTGGGCATGCTGTCTCAGCTCGGCACTCTTCCCACTGAGGGCAATCCAAGTCAGTCCCTCACCATGCCGCTCTGCTCCTGTGCCGGACAAATCACCGCTGGCTAAGCACAGTATCCACCATCTTGTTTTTTCTCCCAGAGGCGGCTCCACTTCTTCCACAATTAGCTCTCCTGAGGGGGACTGTCCTCCGTCAATGGTGGCCGGGTGGCACCCCCAAATGCCCAAAGGCCACTGGGTCTTGTTTGACTGCTGGAGAGTAAGTGGGAGGGTGGGAGTGAGGGTGGAGTCAGATGGCGCTGGAGCTCTTCTCCTATGCAATTGCCACCATTTGCGCTCAAGTATATAATCACAGAACAAGAGAACCCTTATATTCAGAAGGGACAAAGGGTAGTAGTAGGTTATTAGAGACAGTGGTACCTTTCAAGAGAGATACCTAATCATAGACACAAAACTTCAATCAGGATTGGGTCTATTACTATCCAAATGGACGGTATTATAATTTAACAAACAAAATAAAACATGGAAACAATACATTGACATAAAGTGAGCAGGAAGTGACGGGGTTGCCGGAAATTAACAGATTTACTTACCTCAGGCATGTAACTTAAAAGTGACTTTTTAGTTAGATAAGAAATAACAATAGTCACAATAGAAAGAACATTTTGTACGCCGTATAAATCATAAATAACGGTTAGAGTTAATATGTGGTTTTTCGCGGACGTTTTGATCCCCAACAACGGTTATGAGATCATCAGGACTAGTGAATCAGAATGCCTGAGAAGTTGTCACGCTCGGGGAGATAAGGATCTCGTATCTGCCGCACTGCATAGTAGGAATTAATCTGGTTAATGAGAGGCCTAGACACAGTCTGATTCACTAGTCCTGATGACTAGTTACGCGACCCCCAGCAAAATCATCAAACCTCGGTTTGAGGTCTCCCACTTACCAAAAACCTTTTGATTTAAGTATTGAGTCACGTGGCGAAATCGGCCGATTTCATCAAATTAGTGATTGGTCCTGAAGAGAACCCCACCTTGCAATCTACGGGGTTCAAAACGAGTCGACCAGTATACATGTTGACCAATATACATGTTGTTGAGGTCTTGTTTATTTTGGCTGTGTAACAAGTGAATTAACGCAGATTTCCAATTTAACACTGTTACCGTTGGTTGCTCTTTGATTGATCAATCATTGCCTCTGGTGGTTTTTAAAAAAAGTAACAAGACCATAATGTTGTATATGTTCTATGTTTTATGTCGTCTATGTAAGTGAGTGATGTGTCTTGAATGTTGTCCAGCATTTGTGCGTTCTTTTTTAGTCATTCATGGCTCTTCAAGTCAAACTGTTGGTGTTGGTTTTTTGGTAGAATGTATGAATAGGTTTAAATATATGAGAATTCACAAAAATAAAATAATTTTTTGAAATAAATTCAAACACATGTTTTGGAATTGAATTCGAAAGGTAGTCATTATTTGATTTTTATGGCGCCTTGTCCTTGTGAGGTACTAAAATAAGTATCAGCATTGGCTCTCCCGTTGTTGTTTGTTGATTGAAGGCTCAGCCTTGCTGATTAGAGCCAGACCCTGTGTTGTTATACAACTCTTCACATAGATGGCCCTATAAGGCAATGTATCTGGTTGACGTTTTAGATTTATCCTTGAAATTAAAGAAGCATGATTTTACAGCGTTAGATTTTGATACCCTTTCTCTTATCGTATGGAAACTTGCAATGTCATCTGGCAGGTAGTCTCTCGGTGGATGGTGAGTCTGATTATTAGCATGGGTCACATATGCGTCCTGGGCCCCTGATCTGGATGGTTTTCTTGCAGTAGAGTACCTTCCACTTTACCATCACTTTTGCCATCCATCTCGTTCAGCTCCTCATTCTACATCTGTGGCCATGAGAGCGAACTGATTTTTTGCAGGAGGTGGTGGTGGTGACGCTGATTGCACCAAAGCAAGAACATGCTAAAGTAGAGGTGGCTGCAGTGAAGCTAAACAGGGCATACAGGTACATACCCTCTGCATGATATACTTCAGAGCATTTAAAAAAATCCAGCTGGCACTTGCACAGCTGTAAGTATTTAAAAGGGCCTGTCGTTATAAGGCTGATAACGCCATCTTCAATATCAATCATGTTCTTCATCTGCATCTTCATCCTGGGGGAAATGGATATCCTGTTAATGAAGACTAGGGGGTCCTACTGTCCCATCGCCCCCCCAACTCTTTTCACTGAAGAAAGTCTGAATCTGTTCTGGGTCCCCATACCGCTTTTAATCTACTTCCCTATTCATTAATTCTACCTCATGACTGGAGGCAGGTTCTTTCACAATCTCTTCCGGGGAAACTGTGTTATGGAAAAAACTTGGAGAAGTACCAATTGTCATAGCTGCCAGTCTCAACACCTCTGTACAATAGGCGCTGGGATTCCAAGCCGATGATTCAGAAAAGGGGGTGGTGATGAACAGAGTGTCTGAATTAAGCAGACCACTCTTACCCAGTCCAAAGATCAGGGCTTGATCCATCACCGTTATTTAGCTCACTGCCCCATCCCAGCTCAGAACCTGGCTATATGCAAATTAGTCTGTCCCTGGCCCAGTGCATCATGGGAACAGGGCAGACCAAACTACCAAGCCAATTCTTCACCAGAAAGGAGACAAGCTTCCGGGAACCGGTTTCTGCCATTTCAGGCGTCGTCGGCCCGGCTTGCTTGAATCCTGATGGAGCAGTGAGCAAGGGTCTCATGTCTGAGTATACCCTTCCACACTTATGGTGGACAAAATGATTCAGAAAAGGGGGTGGTGATGAACAGAGTGTCTGAATTAAGCAGACCACTTTTACCCAGTCCAAAGATCAGGGCTTGATCCATTACCGTTATTTAGCTCACTGCCCCATCCCAGCTCAGAACCTGGCTATATGCAAATTAGTCTGTCCCTGGCCCAGTGCATCATGGGAACAGGGCAGACCAAACTACCAAGCCAATTCTTCACCAGAAAGGAGACAAGCTTCCGGGGACCGGTGTCTGCCATTTCAGGCGTCGTCGGCCCGGCTTGCTTGAATCCTGATGGAGCAGTGAGCAAGGGACTCATGTCTGAGTATACCCTTCCACGCTTATGGTGGACAAAATGATTCAGAAAAGGGGGTGGTGATGAACAGAGTGTCTGAATTAAGCAGACCACTCTTACCCAGTCCAAAGATCAGGGCTTGATCCATCACCGTTATTTAGCTCACTGCCCCATCCCAGCTCAGAACCTGGATGGTGCAGTGAGCTAAAAAACGGTGATGGATCAAGCCCTGATCTTTGGACTGGGTAAGAGTGGTCTGCTTAATTCAGGCACTCTGTTCATCACCACCCCCTTTTCTGAATCATTTTGTCCACCATAAGCGTGGAAGGGTATACTCAGATGTGAGTCCCTTGCTCATTGCACCATCAGGATTCAAGCAAGCCGGGCCGACGACGCCTGAAATGGCAGAAACCGGTCCCCGGAAGCTTGTTTCCTTCCCAGTATAAGAATTGGCTTGTTAGTTTGGTTTGCCCTGTTCCCATCATGCACTGGGACAGGAACAGACTAATTTGCATATAGCCAAGTTCTGAGCTGGGATGGTGCAGTGAGCTAAAAAACGGTGATGGATCAAGCCCTGATCTTTGGACTGGGTAAGAGTGGTCTGCTTAATTCAGGCACTCTGTTCATCACCACCCCCTTTTCTGAATCATTTTGTCCACCATAAGCGTGGAAGGGTATACTCAGATGTGAGTCCCTTGCTCATTGCACCATCAGGATTCAAGCAAGCCGGGCCAACGACGCCTGAAATGGCAGAAATCGGTCCCCGGAAGCTTGTTTCCTTCCCAGTATAGGAATTGGCTTGGTAGTTTGGTTTGCCCTGTTCCCATCATGCACTGGGACAGGAACATACTAATTTGCATATAGCCAAGTTCTGAGCTGGGATGGTGCAGTGAGCTAAAAAACGGTGATGGATCAAGCCCTGATCTTTGGACTGGGTAAGAGTGGTCTGCTTAATTCAGGCACTCTGTTCATCACCACCCCCTTTTCTGAATCGGGATTCCAAGCCAGCATAATATTTGTCTCTGAAATGACCACTGCTATTTATGGCTTCTTCACTAGCAGGCATTGACTTATCCTTACGGATAAGGAGTTTACCTTTCTCACAACATATGGTAAAAGTAAATAACAGTCGGTATTTCTCTCCAGACAGAAGCACAAATCATGGAGTTTCCACTATCAATGCCATTTAAACACCGACTACAGAAGATTCACAGCTTCAGATGGAATAATTCAAGCATGTCAATCCATAAATGACCCAATGCTTGTGATGATATTGTTACCCCAATCAAACATATGAACACAGTTACTCAGGGAATAAACAGCCCCATGAATAACAAAAAACATTTCTCTATCAAACTTGGGGCGACAAAGATTTCTCAAAAACAAAAAAGAGCATACTCATATGCAACAGATTTAACAAATTAACATTTCTAACAAACTTACTTGAGGATACAGGGAGAAGGTCTCAGAAAATCTGAATGAACTTGGGTCATCTTTGTGGTATTCACCAAACTTCTGACACTGCAGAAAGAAACACAAGTATGATTAATCATTCTGGTTCTGTAAAAACCTCACATTACAGCTAAAGACCAATGTAGCCTAATAATGCTAATTCTTCTGTGCCTATATTTAGCAATCGATTGTTTATCATTTGATGTGGGTCATTACATGTGGATTTGTGGACTCTAACCTGCATATCAGACCCTTTGGTATCACTTGGCAACACTCACTCAATACAATCAAGAACAGATGCAAATAAATCTGACCAGTGAAAGGGAAGAACTGAAGTATGCTGCTATGTAGAAGTGAGTCTAGGGCACTAGGAGAGGAAATTACAGCATGGCTAACACAAAGAAGGGAGGAAGAGGATGACTGATCCGAATACTAAGAGCTGGAGGCTCCTCGAACAGATAGCTTAATTCTAATTAAACATTTACAGCTTCCTCCAGTATCCGAAGTCTGATGCCTCTTTATTTGCCATACACAAAAGTGAGTGTACGAAGCCTCAACCTTTGGTATTAACGAGGCATTCAAAACACTCAAGTAACACCTACAACTCACAAGAAAAAGGCAGGCAGGTCTGAAGACGATAACTTTAACCATTTGCAAAATGCACAAACAAAAGAAAATAAGCTCTGACAGACAGACAGGTGGCTTTACATTCCACATGTTTGTTAAAGGTGTTCTCATACCTGAGAAATGTCTGTCACTGAGTGAGCAATAGAACCATCGCAAGATTCAATCCTGAGATATCTTACCCAGACAAAATGAGTTACATTTGGAGATCGCCTTACCAAAGACCCACGTTCGCTCTGATCCTATAAAAAAACACTTGCTAATGAAAATACTCGAATCACGTGGGGACATATTATGTAGTGTATGATTGATGATGTAAACAAAATCAGACAAATGATGCCCTGAAGAAATGAGGACTGCATGTTTAGCGTTGAGAAACGTGTTGGTAAATTTTTGTGTAAAAATTATGTGCAAGGACAACTTTAAATTTCACTACCAGACATTAAAAAAAATAAAAAAAGGATTATAGATTAATACCCTTGCATGTTTTGGAACAAAAAAGTATTTGACATTTTCAGTGTTTAGGTTGGGACATTGCTCACCAAGTGCTGGCTAATAAGAAAACAAGTTACTTACCTGTAACTTTGGTTCTTCAATATTGGGAACTTTCATAGATTCCCATAGCTTGTATCATTCCCTGTCATCGGAATGGGAGTCTCAGAAACAAAATAACATAGCAGTAGGTACAAAAGAGAAAGAAGAGGGCCTAGGCCTCATTCCCTTTTGTATCATATTCACCTCTTTTCGCAAAAGAGACCAAAGTAAAGCAACAGCTAATCAGATTAGCCTCACCCCATAGAACCCTTCTGAGAGAACCTCAGAGCCTCAGATTTTCGTTGCCATTGTGTAACAGTATAACAAAACCTGCTGAGGGCTGAGCTTTCCCAGGGGAGGAGGGCGAGCGCATCGGAATCTATGAAAGTTACCAATACTGGAGAACCAAAGTTACAGGTAAGTAACTTGTTTTCTTACTCCAGTATTGGAACTTTCACAAATTCCCATAGCTTGTATCAGAGCAGCTAGCAGTCTGAAGCACATTTTGGTCCCTCATTGTAATCTCTTCCTCTCTTTTCACCATTTTCTATTTTCCCTTTTTTTTCTCACATCAAGCAAAACATTAATCAACAGTGCAATAACATTAAAAACACATAGCAAAATGTGCTAATAATAACAAAGAAAGGAAGGAGGGAAGAAAGGAAAGTTCACCACTCAATGGAAGAGGTTCCTCAGGACTGCCTGGCCTACAGCCGTGTCTTCTTGTGCCGCGGTCTCCAGGCAGTAATGTCTTGTGAGGGTGTGCGTGCTGCTCAAAGTTGCAGTCCTACAGATATCTTTAATCTGGACTCCCGGAAAGAGAGCCGTAGACGAAGCCATGGACCTTGTAGAGTGTGCTCTGACTCTGCCCTCTAGAGGCTTGCATGCTGCTGAATGACAGAATCGTATAGCACTGGATGGCCACCGAGCAATACCCTTGCGGGGAGCACTAAATGCAAAGAACAATGGAGAAGATTTCTGAAATTCTTTAGTATGATCCAAATAAACCTTCAAGCATCTCTGCACATCCAGCGAGTAGAGTAGAATCACCGGTTCATTTAAATGAAAGTCCAATGGCACCTTAGGTATGAACTTTGGATTAGTCCTTAGAATCACTGTATTTTTCTTGAATTGGAGGAAAGGTTCCTAGATCGTTTGAGCTTGCAACTCACCAATTCTTCTTGCCGAAGTGAGAGCTAGAATGAGGGCCATCTTCCACAAGAGGTATTTCATATCTGCTCGATGAAACGGTTCAAAGGGATGCTTCATCAGATGGGTGAGAACCAAATTCAAATGCCACGTGGGAGGCAGAGGCCTCACTGGAGGAAAGACTCTAAATAGGCCCTTGAGAAATTGCTTAATAATCCTGGCTGACCAAAGGGAAGGCCCAGATGCAGTGCGTCTATAGCGAGAAACTGTCACCAAATGAACCTTTATGGATGAATGAGCCAGACCTGCCTTAGCCAAAGACAGGAAATAAGGAAGAACCTGGTGAGGCTGAAACGAAAAGGGGTCGATATCTTCCTGCTGACACCAGATACAAAATCGTTTCCATTTTAAACGGTATGTCTTGTTAGTAGAAGGAGCTCTAGCCTGAGAGAGAATCCCCCTTATCTCTTCCGAGAGACCTAGACCAAGAAACTCTCGCTGCTCAGGAGCCTTGCTGACAGGTGTAAGGAGCGAGGATCCGGATGCCAGACTTGGCCCTGGGACATCGTGAGAAGATCCGGAACCGTCCGCAGAGGATGTGGAGGGTCCAGAGACAGGAGGGGAAGCTTTGTGAACCAAAACTGCCTCAGCCAAGCTGGAGCTATTTGGATCATCCTGCACGGCTCCGTTTTGATCTTCCCGAGTATTCTCGGTATTAACGGAATGGGGGGAAAGGCGTATACAAATGCGCCTGACCAGGCTACCGAAGGCGCATTCCCTAGCGATCCGCGATGGTGTAGCGTGCTGGCGTAAAACTGGCATTTTTTGTTCTCTGGGGTGGCAAAGAGATCTATTGAGGGTTTGCCCCACCTGTGGAAAATCTCCTCCAAGACTGTTTGGTTTAGTTCCCATTCGTGCCTGACTGGCGAAAGCCTGCTGAGCATGTCTGCCTTTTCGTTTTGCACTCCTGGAAGGGGTTCTGCCTGTAGCGATATTTCATGTAGGATCGTCCACTTCCAAAGCTTCTGGGCCTCCTGCGACAATGGAAGAGATCTGGTACCCCCTTCTTTGTTTATGTAGTGCATGGCCGTGGTATTGTCCGTGCGGACGAGAACCGCTAAACCCTGCAACCGTGGAAGAAAGGCTTGCAGTGTCACATGAATCGACCTGAGTTCCAGGAGATTGATATGAAGAAGGCGGTGCTGAGGCAACCAATGTCTGATTAAATGCAAGTCTTGAAGCACCTCACCCCAGCCTTCCAGCGAGGCATCTGTGGTCACTACTTGAGGAGCTGGATTGATTATGAAGGATAGACCTGGGGATACATTTTCTTCCTTCGTCCACCACAAGGCTGCCTTCTTCATTGCCGCAGTGGCCACTATCTTGTCGTTGAACGATCTGTGAACTTTTTTTTTTTTTTTTGCAGAGTTTTATATAGCGCGAACTAGAACCGAACCGAATCAGTTATCAGAGCGCTTTACATAGCACCAGTTACGTTACATGAGGACACACTTTCATTTTTTTTAGGCACGGGAGAATAAGTGATTTGCCCAGAATCACAGGGGGTTTTTGGCGTCGTTACCGAGACTCGAACCCAGATCCCCAGGTCCGAGGTCGAGCGCCTTATCCGTTAGGCCAACCCCTCTCCCCTGTGAACTTGCTGCCATTGCATGTCGAGTGGCTCCTGAAATGACCGCATCCGCAACCTGCAGTGGGGTATTAGAGGAATGCACAAAGAAATCACTCCTAGCAGGGATTTGTATCGGCGTACTGAAAGACACTTTCTTTTTCGCAACAGATGAGCCATGAACATCAGTTTCTCTTGCCTTTCGAAGGATGGAGAAGCGTTGCTGAGAGACGTGTCTAGGATGGCTCCCAGGAATTGTACCTTTCTGGACGGGCAGAGAGAAGACTTCCCCCTGTTGAGAATCAGGCTCAAATTGCTGAACAGATTCGTACATGCATCGACTGTTTCTTACGCTGCTCGCCTGGTCGGGGCATTCAGCAACCAATCGTCCAGTTAGGGAAAGACTTGAAAATGCTGCCTCCTTAGGAAAGCTGCCACAGGTGCCAGCAGCTTGGTAAAAATCCTTGGAGCAGACCGAAGCCAAAAGGTAGAACCTTGAACTGGACGTGGCTCTTGGGTACTGTAAACCCCAGAAACCTCCTGTGGGCTGGATAAATCGGTATGTGAAAATACGCATCTTCGAGATCGAGAGTGGCCATGAAGTCTCCCGGGTTGAGGAGACATAAAATTTCCTGAAGAGACACCATCCGAAAAGATTGGCTTATGAGATAGGTGTTGAGCTCCCTGAGATCTAAAATGGGCGCCACTTCTCCTGCGTCTTCTTGACCAGAAAAAATCTGGAATAGAAACCTTCTCCCTTCTGAGAAAAGGGGACTGGCTCCACGGCTCCCTTGAGGAGCATCTGATGAACTTCGAGCCGCAAAAGACGCAGAAGTTTCGAAGGCAGGGGGCTTGGAAGGTGGAAAATGAACAAACTCCAGTGTATGGCCACCTTGAATGATATTGAGTACCCAACGGTCTGATGTAAACGGCTTCCAGTAGTGGAGGTATTGAGACACCCTGCCTCCCACAGATGTAGTCGGGGAGGAGGGTATAGCAGGCAGAGCCAGAACGCCGCTATTGTCGTTTAGAGGAGTCACGCCCCTGGCGATTCTGCTTTGCTCTAAAGGTAGACCTAGAGAAAGAAGAGGTCTGGCCTTGCTTCTGATGATAAGACGGGCGATAGGACTGAGGCGTTGAACCATAAGAAGAATACCGTTGCTGCTGGTATGGCCCCTGTAGGATGTGATACTCTTTCCTCTGGCTCCACGGAAAGGAACCTTTCGATCTTGTAGCGTTCCTAGGCATTTTGCCCTCTCCGTATCCTTTTTTATGTCCTGGAGGGCATCATCAATATGTTTGCCAAATAATGCCTCACCATCACACGGAATGTCCAGGATTTTGTTCTGGACCTCCGGCCGGAACCATTTCGCCCTGAGTCAGCCTTGATGACGAAGCACAGCTGCGCCTGACAGCGAGCGGAAAGCCGCTGTGGCAATATCCATTTCACATCCGCTGATGTAGCCTCTCCCTCCTGTAAAATCTTCTTCGCTTCCACCTTGGACTCCTGTGGCAGCTGATCTAAATACGGTGAGAGGTGGCACCACATCTGGCAATCGTATCTGCCAAGGATTGCCAACGCATTAGCTGCTCTAATCACAAGACTCGCCATCGAGGAAAACCTTTTCCCCGCATAATCTAGGGGTCTGCCTTCTTTATCAGGAGGAGGAGTCAGGGGCGCAGAAGGATTGCGAGATTTTCTCTGAGCCGCCTGAGATATTACCGAATCCGGCTTCGGCTGACCTATTAAGGATGCTGGACTATCATCAGGGGCCTTGTATTTTTTCTCCAGGCGTGGCAAGAGTGGAATGTCAGTAGCCGGATTCTTCATTGCCTCTAATCCTTCGTCCCAGACATGGCTGACAATCAGAAGGGAACAGACCATTTTCCGATAAGGTTCTTTAAAATCATAAAGAAAATACTCTGTTTGAACAGAAGGCATGGGAAGTTTAAATCTACTTGTGGCTCTTTCCATCAGCTTGTCAAACCCCACCAATGTCTGCCGGGGGAGAATCAACTGTACCCGGAGTGGGAGAAGCTGGGTCCTGAATCACGTAGTCATCTCACTCCACACACTGGTCAGGCCAATTACTATCGTCCTGATCCTGGGCTGAGGAATCGTCCTGTCCCTCCGGAACCACTGGAGGTATACCTGCGGTTGTGACACAATCTGGGATGGTGCTTTTGGCAAAACCACAGAAGAAGCTGATGGAACAGACACATCTTGCACAGCAAAAAATGGAGGAGGAGGAGGTTGTGAGAATCTTTTCTTATCGTCCAGCAACATGCCCTGAAGATCTGCCAAGAGGGAAGAAGGAACAGAAATCATCTCTTTGCCAGCTTCCTCCCGACGATGAAAAGACTGCTGGTATGAGTGTTCATGAAGGTATTCGCCTTCAGAATCAGTGTCTTGGCATTTGACCAGAAGCTGTGAGGGGCTATTGGCATAGCCAAAAGAATCATTTTCATCTCCCTCAGAATCTTCTTCCTCTTCAAGCAACAGTGTGGGAGGCAAGGGGGCAACCCTCCTTGGAGATGCCATATCCGGCGTTATCCTTTTCAGAGAAATGGTGATTCTCTCCGTCGACGAAGATGGTACCGTCGGCGGTGAGGATGAAAGAGAAATCATCGTCGACGAGGTCGTCGACGAGACATCCACTGTCGACGGTTGAATCGTCGATGAAGAAATGGGCTTCGTCGACACTGCCGTCGACAAAACAGTCGACACTCCCGCCGTCGTAGTTGTCATCGTCGACGTTGTAGATGCCTTCGTCGACGACACTGTAGTCGTCGCTACCGTCGTCGACATATTCGTCGCCGCGCCCGTCGACATTTACGTCGAAATGTGGAGACTTGAAGGTACCGTCGACGAGCCAGTCGACGGTGGTACTTTTTTCACCTGTAATTTAGCAGTCTTCGTCGACGGAGTCTTCTGCAGCGTCGTCGATGACTTGGTCTTTTTATCAGACTTCTCAGATGTTAGAGAAGAATGATTTTTGAAAGCTTTAGCAGACTTCACCACTGCTGTAGCTGAAGGTAGTCCTTCCCTCTCCTTTGCACCACGGTGAGGAGATTTGCTAGGACTCCGGCTCTCAGACTCAGGGGAGTTCTTTTTTGAGGCCTTTGCAGGACGGTCTGCGGATGGTGAAGGGGAAGCCCTACCCCTCTTCACTGACCTTCTGGGTGAAGTGGCAGATGATGAATCCTCGCTATCACTTGACAGAGTTTTTTCCTCGACTTAGGCTTCTGGAGACAATTGAGGAGGCGACCCTCACGGTCCCGAGAGTCTTTGTTGAGAACGTGCGGCAGATCTAGCAGTCGGCTGCCTTGTGGTCAGGGTACAGGCAATAAATGCAGTCTTTATGCCAGTGCTCCACATACAATCTTTTCTTGCCACAGGTGAAACTAGCCTTAAAAAGGACTTTCTTCTCCTTGTCAGACATTTCAAGATTATATATTAAACAAATCTGAATAAAAAATGCTGAAAAATAGTCAACTAGAGTTGAAGTGAGCAGAGCTCAAAGGAGACTCCCTTAGCAGAACGTGTGGTAGAAAATCTGAGGCTCTGAGGTTCTCTCAGGAGGGTTCTATGGGGTGAGTCTAATCTGATTGGTTGTTGCTTTACTTTGGTCTCTTTTGCAAAAAGAGGTGGATATGCTACAAAAGGGAATGAGGCCTAGGCCTTCTTCTTTCTCTTTTGTACCTACTGCTATGTTATTTTGGCTACCGAGACTCCCATTCCGACGACGGGGAATGATACAAGCTATGGGAATCTATGAAAGTTCCAATACTGGAGTAATGAATATGCTACTTACCAGTTGCATCTGTTCTTGGCATGTAGGGCTGCTGACATTCATATCTATAGCATAGATCGCCGCCTAGTGTTGGGTCCGGATGATTGCACATTGTTGTCCTGGAAGAGTCTTCGAAGTATCACGAGATAGGTGGCTCCTCCCCTGGACTACAGTGCGTATGGGCATCGACTCCATCCCCAGATTGTTTTTAGCCATTGTGGCAAAGATGGAGTGTAATAGTGTAAGCGATGGCCATGCTAAGAGTAAGTGTTAAAAAGTCTGCAGCCGCTACAGGTGCCGGGGAGGAGGGCGGGCGATATGAATGTCAGCAGCCCTACATGCCAAGAACAGATGCATACTGGTAAGTAGCATATTCAGTTCGAGGCATGTGGGCTGCTGAATTCATATCTATAGCATAGAATACATAGCAGTCCCTCCATTAACGGCGGCCGCCTGTGCCAGCTGCAGAAGTCTGAAAAAGTGTTTTAAGAACAGCCTGCCCTACAGCTGCCTGCTGCTTGGAGTGCACATCTACACAGTAATGTTTAGTAAATGTGTGTGGTGTAGACCATGTGGCTGCTCTACAAATATCTTCCAAAGGGATATTACCAAGGAAAGCCATAGAGGCCCCCAACTTGCGGGTGGAGTGGGCTCTTGGAGGGACCGTTAAAGTGCGCTTAGCCTTGTGATAGCAAATCTGAATGCACTTAACGATCCACCTGGCTATACCTGCTTTGGAAATGGGGTTGCCTTTGTGCTGGGCTGAGAAGGCAACAAAGAGTTGTTGTGTTTTCCTAAAGTCTTTGGACCTATCGATGTAGTACATCAAGGCTCGTTTGACATCAAGAGTGAGGAGCATTCTTTCGGCTACCGTTTCTGGGTTTTGAAAGAATGCGGGCAGTTCAATGGTCTGATTGACATGGAACTGCGAAACCACTTTAGGAAGAAATTTAGGGTTAGTGCGCAGCACCACCCTGTTGGAGTGACTTTGAATGAATGGCTCTTGTACAGTGAGCGCCTGTAGCTCACTAACACGTCGCAGAGACGTAATGGCAATGAGAAACGCCACTTTCCATGTTAAGAACTGAATCTCACATGAATGTAGAGGCTCAAAAGGTGGGCCCATCAACCTGGTGAGGACCACATTGAGGTTCCATACAGGAGCTGGCGGGGTCCTGGGAGGGATGACCCGCTTCAGGCCTTCTAGGAAGGCTTTAATGGCAGGCACTCTGAAAACGGAGAGATGCTGCCTGTTCTGGAGATAAGCCGCTATGACGGATAAGTGTATCCTGATGGAAGCGTATGCTAGATTGCATCTGTAAAGATGTAACAAATAGCAGATGATGTTGGGAGTGGATGCATCTAGCGGGTTGATGTTGTGTTTAGCACAGTAAATGACAAACCGCTTCCATTTTGCTGCATAGCAAGCTCTGGTAGTGGGCTTCCTTGCCTCCCGTATGATATCCATGCATTCAGGAGGCAAGTTAAGGTAGCCAAACTCTAAGACTTCAGGAGCCAGATCGCCAGGTTGAGCTGTTGCGGATCTGGATGCTGAATATCGCCATGGCTCTGCGTCAAAAGACTGGGCGTGAGGTGTAGCCTTTGATGCGGTACCACGGAGAGTTCTAGAAACGTGGTGTACCATGGCTGGCGTGCCCACGTTGGAGCAACCAGGATGAGTGTTGCATTAGCTTTCTTGCCACCAGCGGTATGAGAAGTGCTGGGGGAAAAGCGTACGCAAATCTGCTTGACCAGTTCATCCATATCGCATTGCCTTGCGACTGTGGGTGAGGGAACCTGGCGGCAAAGCTTTGGCATTTTGCGTTTTCCCTAGTGGCGAACAGGTCTATCTGTGGATGACCCCACTGCTGGAAGTACGGGCGGAGTACTGATGGATGTATCTCCCACTCGTGCATTTGGTGGCTGTACCTGCTGAGCAGGTCCGCCATTTGATTGTCTGTGCCCGGGAGGTGTTCCGCCATTAGGAAGATGTTCCTCTGAATGGCCCACTTCCACATGCTCTCAGCCAGATGAGACAACTGTGGAGAGTGTGTACCTCCCTGCTTCTGGATGTAGTACATGGCCGTCATGTTGTCCGTCCGGATCAACACGACCTTGTTGCACAGATGTACTTTGAATGCTTTCAGTGCCATGAAGATTGCCATCAGTTCTAGGTAGTTGATGTGCATCTTCTTTCGCTGCATTGTCCATAGTCCCTGCACTGTGTAGTGGAGTACATGAGCTCCCCATCCCTGGAGAGACGCGTCCGCCGTCAGGATGATCTGTGAGACAGGCTCTTGGAACGGTCGGCCCTTGCAAAGGTTGTGTGGATTCCACCAATGCAGAGAGTTGTATGCCCGACCGGTGACCAACACTAGGTCTTTCAACTGCCCCTGAGCCTGATTCCACTGATGCGCCAAGCATTCCTGGAGCGGACGCATATGTAACCTCGCGTGCGGGACTATGAAAATGCAGGAGGCCATCATGCCTATCAACTGCATGAACACTCTCGCAGGAAGCGAGTGTTGCGGTCTGAACTGTTGGATTAGCGACTGGATGTTGTTGATCCGCGCCGAAGTTGGCTGAGCCGTGGCTGCCAGAGTATTGATTGTTGCACCTAGATATTGCCGCACATGAGCCGGCTGAAGGTGCGACTTTGGATAGTTTAGGGAGAAGCCCAAACCGTGAAGAAGGTGAATGGTGTGGGACATGTCGGCGGTGCACTGCTGGGCCGACTTTGCCTGAACCAGCCAGTCGTCCAGATAAGGGTAGACATGTACGTTTTGTCTCCTGAGGTGCGCCGCCACTGTCGCTAGACATTTGGTAAACACTCTGGGGGCCGTGGTCACTCCAAAAGGAAGGACCTTGAATTGATAATGCCGATTTTGAATGGTGAATCTGAGGTATTTTTTGTGTGATGGGTGGAGTGGAATGTGGAAGTAAGCATCCTTGAGGTCCAAGGTTGCGAGGAAGTCCCCCTGAGTGAGTAACGGAAGAACTTGCTGCAGCGTTAGCATGTGGAAGTGTTCTGAGAGAATGTATTGGTTTAGGGGCCGGAGGTCGAGAATAGGCCTGAGGGACCCGTCCTTTTTTGGGATTAAAAAGTACAGGGAGTACACTCCTGTGCCTTCTTCCTCCACTGGCACGAGCTCTATAGCGCCCTTTTGCAGCATGACAAGAACCTCCTGCTGCAATAAGTGCAAATGCTCTGTGGACATAGGACGGTGTTTTGGTGGTATGTTGGGTGGAGTGGATGTGAGCTCCAAACAATAACCGAACTGGATAAGTTTCCTGACCCACCTGTCTGTGGTGATGGATTTCCAGACTGGCAGGAACTGCTGGAGTCTCCCCCCGACAGGTGTGGAATGTTCGGGGGGCAGTGACAGGGCGTCACTGTTTGTTGGAGGCGGAGGAACGGGAGTTGTTGTTGCCCCTGCCTCTGCCCTTGGCGTTGTTGCCTCGATAACCTCCTCTACTTTGTTTGGGGTAAGAGGATTGCGCCCCACCTTTATTGAATTGTGTTTGCTGGGACATTTGGCCTCTGGAAACACCCCTATTGCCTGAGCGACGAAAAGTGCTCCCCTGAAACTGTTGGGATTGGAGAGCTCCCATGGACTTCGCAGTCTCGGTATCCTTTTTTTTTTTTCCAAGGTGGTATCCACCTCAGGACCAAATAATCTGTCAGGGTTAACTGGCTGGTTGAGGATGGTAGTTTGGATCTCAGGCTTAAATCCGGAGATTCTGAGCCATGCCTGACGTCTTAACATCACACTGGTGTTAATCGCCCTGGCTGCAGTGTCCGCAACGTCTAGTGCACACTTAATTGAAGCGTTGGAGATGAGCTTCCCTTCCTGGATAAGCATCTCCGCAGCCTCCTTATATTGGTCTGGGAGATGTTGCAACAGGGTCTCTAGTGTGTCGTAGTGTGCCCTGTTGTACCGAGCCAAGAGTGCCTGCGTGTTAGAGATATGCCAGATATTGGCCGCCTGAGCTGCTACTCTCTTTCCCGATGCTTCCAGCACTTTGGACTCTTTGTCCGGGGGAGGAGCTTCACCAGTGGTCTGCGAATTCGCCCTTTTGCGGGCATTAGAAACGACCAGGAAGTCCAATGGCAACTGGCCCTTGATGTAGGTGGGATCGCCAGGTGCCGGTCGGTATTTTTTCTCAATTCTAGGGTTGACCACCCTTGTCCGTGTGGGCTCTTTGAAGATGTCCGCAGCATGTTTGAGGACCCCTTTCAGCATTGGGAGGGTTTTCACAGTCTTTTCAGCTGTTGAAAAAGTGTCAAAGAGGAAGTCCACCTCCACAGGGTCAGCATACAGTTCAACGTCGTGGTTCTTTGCCGCCCTCTCAATCAAGGCATTGAATGCCGCAGAATCCTCAGTGGGAGAGGTCTTGACATTGTATATCTGAGGATCAAGGGCGGGTTGCTGATCCCCCTGGTCTCCTGTGTCCACCCATGCGTCCTGTTGTTCATCAGGATCTGTGTGGGCCGGGAAGTTGTATTCCTCGTCCTGATCCCCAGCATCCTCGGCATCCGAATAAGTTGGCGAGGGTGTGGCAACTCTCTGCGTCCGAGGAGCCAGTGGTTCGACCAAGACCGGTGAATCCGAAGCAGGCTTTTTGCGCTTTAGAGGAATGGTGTATGACTCCAAAGGCGTTGTCGCAGTAATTTTCCGTTTGTAAAGTGTAAGCTTCCCTGTGTCAGCATCGATGAAACGCTCCGACTGTTCCTCCATTAATGGTGGTCGATGCTTCATGCCCCCAGCCGGGAGAGTAGGCTTCGACCCTGCAGCACTTTGCAAGTTCGCTTCGGGCGCCGCCCGTGGTGCGAAGGCCTTCGGTGCCACCTTCGGCGGCAACGTGAAGAGGATTGGCGTCGATGACTTGGAGGTGGGGACCGACTGCTTCGGTGCGGAAGGTGCTTTGGGGTCTTCCGCTGAAGCCTTGTCCCTGATATGCTTCAGGGAGTCCGAGACCTGCTTCGTGAAGGAAGCGGACGGCTTCGTCGACACGACAGACGATCTTGGTCCACCAACGTGTGAAGACTCGAGCGTCGATGACTTGGGCTGTTCGGGCCGAGGCTTGATCGTGTCGGCGTCCTGGGTAACTGCTTTTGGGGCCCAAGTCTTTGGCTCAATGCCCTTGCTGGTCTTCGGCTCGACGCCTTTTGTGGCCCTCGGCTGGACGCCTTTGCCTGGCTCCGGCTCGACGCCCGTTCTGGACTTCGGCTCGACGCCCTTGCTCGACTGTGGCTCGACGCCCTTCTTGGACTTCTGCTCGACGCCCTTGGTCTGCTTTTGCTGGACGGATTTCACCGACTTCGCCGGGTCGACAGGCTTCTTCGGCCTGGGTTGTTCCGACACCTCGGAAGACGAGGGTGTCGACGGTGGAGCAGATGGTTTCGGTTTCGAAGGCGCCTGAACCACTTTTGGTAGTGTGGACAACGAAGGTTTCACTTTCGGTTTCGTTTTTGGTAATGGCGGCTCCGTCGAAGTGTCCGTAGCCGGGCAGGGAGGCAGGGCCGTGGATTTTGGTAGAAGGTCTTGGGTAAGGCCGATTGGCGATCCCTCGACCTGAGCCTTTGTAAGTGTTCGAACGGGGCATAGCTCTTCCTCTGAGCTATCTTCCATGGCCCCATAGGCCTCATCGCCGTCTCCTACCTCGTCGACGACTTCTTGTACGTGTAGGCCTTCGACATCCACTTGATAGTCGTAGTCGATTCCTTCCGCTGGAGGTGAAATCTGCAGCTGAACATCGTGTTCGTCTGCTTCTTCGCTGTCAAAGATGTCCACTGGTGCCGGGGCCGACTGCCGGGCCTCCATGCGCGCCACGCACCGAAGCCGAATCGTCCTTTTCGAGCGAAACCGTGAACAAGCCATACAGTTGGCTTCATCGTGGTCCGGCGACAGGCACTTGTTGCACACCGGGTGGACGTCGATGTGTGGCTACTTCGATCCGCACACGGGACACTTCTTGAACGGGCTCCGTTCCATGTCGCGTTGTCGAGGGTCTTGCTGCGCCGACTGGGCCTCGAGCACCAAAGAGTCACGCGACTCCCTGGATGTCAAACTCGGGAGGCGAGTCTGAACAGAACCGGGCACCGAACGCAAACAATACCGACAATACGAGAAAAAGGCCTTTTGGCCTCGAGAAAGTGTATTGTCGATTCCGAACTGGAGAGAACGATAGTACATCCGAACCCAATGGCGGAAAAAAACAATCTGGGGATGGAGTCGATGCCCATGCGCACTGTAGTCCAGGGGAGGAGCCACCTATCTCGTGATACTTCGAAGACTCTTCCAGGACAACAATGTGCAATCATCCGGACCCAACACTAGGCGGCGATCTATGCTATAGATATGAATTCAGCAGCCCACATGCCTCGAACCTTAAGTTTATCCCCTTACAAACCTGAGTTTACCAATCACCACTATAATCATTTTACAGAGAAATGGCAGAATACATTTCCACTCACCAGTCTTATAAGTTGCCGATCCAGCCATCTGAGAACATCGGGTCCTTCTTCAGTCTCAGCCCTATATACTGCCAGCCTAGCCATAAGGACGGCAGCAGCCTCTTGGTCAAAAGAAGCAGCAATGTTCTGGATCTGTGACTGTGCATCTGCCCAACTAAAAAAATAAATAGTTATGGTTAGAACTGCATTTATTAAAGCCTGTGTGAATAAATGCAAGATGTGATTTTAAACAAACACCATGAAACTAAACAAATAGGCTTACCGGAAGAGCGTCTCAAAGTGAATGATTTTTGCTACATGTGTGTACAATATTTAAAACATCCCCAACATCTTAAAGGGAGATGCAAAAGTTACTCACCCGCAAGCTTAGATATCCAATCGTTATGACATTATTAAATACGAAATATGTATGCTTATCTTTGGGAAAGTAACATTTAAAAGAAGATTTAAAAGCAAATGCGTATCGAAAGTTAACATTTTCACAAAGTATAGCTCAAAGAGATCGTCCTTACTATTCATAAGAGGATAGGAGGATTGGTAGTGGATAAAATATAAGTATGCCAGCTGTAGACCTATAGTACCATTAGTACAATCCAATTTTGCCAAAAAGATTTTGAACCCTAACAGGGAACATGGAAAATTCCTTTGACCCTGAGGCTCTGGTGGAGTCCCATTTTTTAAGTTTCTATGCGATAACTATATTAGGAATGGGTAAAAATAGTAAACCCACCACTGCCCACCCAATGACTAGACAACTAGCGGCAACGACTCAACCACTCCCGAGCCTTGCAGCTATTGAGAAAATGCTCCAAAAAACAATAGGGGTAGTGGCATCAGCCATAGAAAATACTGAAAGGAGGCTCTCGATTACCCCTGTTATGCCCCCCCTTATGCCTCTGGGGGATTGCTCTGAAGTTACAGCCAACTCCGCTGAATTCGCGTCATTCCTTATTCCCTCCTTTTCTGACCTACCTTGTGCTCAAATTGTGCCTGACGTGAATGTTTCAATAGAGGTTGTTCCGTCCCCACCTCCTCTTGCATGTAAAAAGGCTCACAAACCTCGTGCTAGAACCAAAAAGTCGAAACCTGTTAAAAATTTGGCTAAAAGAATTGCATCTACACCTGATCCTGTACAGTCTGATCCTGGTCCCCTATCCTCTACCATAGGACCTCCCGTCTGGGCTACCCATTTATTAATTGATTTCCAGACCCATATGGAACAGCTTATCAATACCCACTTCAAATCTTTGTCTACTAGGATTGATAGACTAGTTTCACTGATAAACAACAAAGGTCTAGGGAGAGCACAGCCAACCTCCTCAATGGGGAATCCCGCTACTATAGGGGTTTCAGGAGTAACTAAGCCTGCTACTAAGGGCTCAATCCAAGGTGCTAGTATATGTCCAGACGTCCCTACACATGATTTGGCCCCTCTAAACATGCTGAAATCTACCCCAGCCCCCATTGGCCCTGGTCTAACCATTTGTCCTAATTTGCCTCTAGCCGTTTCCGGTTCGAAAGCGTGTGGCTTTCTTTCCACCTAAAAAATTCCCGGAATTCAGAGCACAGAGTCGGGTAGGTACCAACACAACCCTCCCCTGAAAATCTGGTGAAAATGGACCTTTACAATCTCCTCCTCGCCCCCAGTTACCCCTTGAAGCATCGCCTTATGTGGTGGTGCTCACGGGAGTACCCCCTCTGGCCAGTGAAAGAAGGGAAACTTTCCCTGAGTTAAAGAATAAAGTCATCTTCTGGCTAAGTAGACATAGACCCTTAACAGGAGCTGGCCAGGGGAAGATTTTATTTGCGCGAAGAGTCAGCTGGCTGGGGACTAGACCCAAAGACATCTGTGGTGATTGTGTAATTGTCAACTTTAGGGACCCTAGAGTAGCTGGACACATATTAGCTAAGGGAGGGTCTTCTGATGCGGGCACTATTAACACCTGTCACCTTGGGTATTTTTATCTTCGAACCTTTGTATCGGGTAGGTCAGAACCATCCTATTTCTCTCACGGCGGTCATGAATTCGATTAGAACATCCCAGTGGGTAACCGATATAGTGCATTGAGCAATTTAGATTGACTACTACCATCACCGCACCCAGACGGAACGGTTCCGAATCGGCTTGGGAGCCATGTTGTGGAGGGTTTGAGCATAGAGGGGGGGTCCCCCGAGCAGGCTTTTAGAACTACAACCACAACCACATCCTCATCTTCCCAAAACTTTGGCTCTACAGGAGGTGTAACAGAGTTGGACAGTTTCATACATATAGCACCTCCATCTTCTATTGTGTTCCAACTCACTGAGGACTCCCCAGCCCAAGTGGTGCTACGTAGACCACTAATTGGGTCTTGGAATATAGCAGGGATGGGGCCTAAGCTGCACAATCCGGAGTGGGGAGAGCTGACGGATAGTTACGATATATGTCTGTTCCAAGAGACTTGGTTGTTGTCTGCTCCAGTTAGGGTAGGATATGCGTCCTTTCATACACCGGCTGTGCAGGGACCTAGGGGAGGGGTTATGTACTTGGGTTGCTTCGCACCTAGGTTGTTCAGCTAAGATAATAGATTCTCATTGCCCGGACATCCTATGCATTGTACTTCATTTTCTGGATGGGTTGTCGCTGGCAGTGATTAACATCTATTTACGTCCCCAACCGCACCAGTTGGGTTTATCAATTCTGGATGCCCTAGAGGTCCTCCTTCACTCCTTCCCTTCGTCATATCATAAAATCATTGGCGCCGATCTTAATTGTCATTTTGAACCACTCTTGGGGATCCCCTCGGTAATCTCGGATAAGGACGAAAACTGGCTGATCCCGGACTGTACAATATACCCGGAAATGCGCTTATTGCCCCTGGCCCTTGTGATCAACAAGTTGGTTGTTTCACACTCTCTCAGGGCATGTAATGGCAGACTTCTCCCAGATGTTCCGGGCTCAAGTATCTTTAATAGACCAGGGAAAAGCACGACTATAGTTTATATCCTGGTAAATGTAGAATTCTGGGCCAGATTGAGAGCTTTCTCTATCATCCCAAGGGTCGACAGTGACCACAATTTACTGTCTTTAGAATTACTAAACACTTTGGGTCACCGTAAGGAACTGGGGGGAGCTGAGACTACCATTAACTCGAACTTGGTTATATCGGCAGGTGGTAGACGAATCAGGTGGGCAAAGATCGCGCTAGCGCCTGATAAGCTAGCGGAGCTATATCGCCATGTTTCACGCTCTTTAATAGAGGTTTCTCACCTCTTGAGCTCCAATTGCGATCCCCCCATCTCCACCTTCAGGGCTTGCAGTGTATCCATAGCAAGCTTCTCTGTTCCCTGGCCGGTTACTTTTATAACACCGATACTAAGAAGCCAAGGGTAAATAAGCGTGATCATTGGTTTAACAAAAGCTGTAGGCTGGCTAAAAATACCCTGATAAGGGAGGTAAAATCAGGATCCCAGTCAAGCATCAGAAATGCGAGGGAAATATATAAAAGTTTGATTAAGGAGGCCAGGTCTGAGTGGGAGGCCTCAAGGTGGGAAAGTATCAAAGCAGCCCTAGAAGCTCGTGATTATAGGTCGTTTTGGAACCTTGTTCGAGTTGGGTCGGCTGAAGGAACATCTGCCATCATTCCTAACCTTAGTGAAGAGGTTTGGCTAGATCACTTCAAACCCCTCTATTCACTCAGCAATTCCGAATCCCGAGTAGATCTAGCGACCCAAATAAGTACTCTGGATCCTGTGCACCCGGAGGTCTTGGACCTTGTTTGCCCACCCTGCACCCTCCTTGAAGTTCAGGCAGCCCTCAGAAGTCTGACGCTGGGGAAAGCGCCGGGTCTTGATAGGATCCCTGGTGACCTATATCGAAGTGAACAAAAGGTTTGGGCCCCCTATATTTGGGTTTATTTTAACGCTATTCTACAGGGTTTGGAGATCCCCCCAACCTGGCTGGGCGCCGAAAAAATTCCCATCCACAAAAAAGCTTCCCCTCTCAACCCGGCAAACTACCGCCCCATTAGTTTGATCGATGTCCTCCAGAAATTATTTGCCCGCTTCCTTTTAACCAGGATGCAGAGTTGGATGGACGAACATCACATCCTAACCTCCCTTCAAGCGGGCTTTCGTGCAAAGGTTTCCACCATTGACCTACTGTTTAGATTACAGTTGGTCTACTGGAAGACTGTTTCTATTGGGGCAGGTAGCCTGTACTTGATTTTTGTGGACCTCCGGTCCGCATTTGATCTGGTCCAAAGGAATAAGCTCTGGGCAATATTGTTGGAGATGGGTGCCCCGGCCTACCTGTGCCATCTATTTAAACGTATGCACCAAGGTACATACGCAAGGGTGAGATATGGGAGAAGTGGGGAGCTCTCGGCTCCGTTCCCGGTGGAAAAGGGAGTGAGGCAGGGGTGCGTCTTGGCCCCCACGCTCTTCTCCCTCTTCCTCAACGGGTTGGTAGACCACCTACTGGGAGCAAGAGACCTGGACTCTCCAAGCTTAGCGGGGCGCAAGATACCTGCCCTAATGTTCGCTGATGACACCCTTTTACTGTCAAAATCATCTACGGGCATACAGCGTACATTAGAGGCATTCTGCTCCTTCTGAAGACTGAGGAACTTGGAGATTAACCTCTCTAAAACCAAGTTCATGGTTTATAACTTCAAACTAGCCAACTGCCCTCACCCCCACATGGATGGAACGGTGTTGGAAGGAGTGTCTACCTTAGATTATTTGGGGGTTACACTAAACGACAGAATGGATTGGAGGTCTCATATGGCCATGGCCAACCTGAAGCTGGCCCAATCATCTGGCATTATCCTAAAGGTTTTTAACGACACCTCTTTTAAATTGTTGGGTCCGCCCATGGAAATTTATATAGCCCAGGTAAGAGGGGGAGCACTTTATGGTGCAGATTAATGGGGTCATGTCAGTGCTGCCTCCCTATCACTCACTGAGAATAGTTTTATCAGGCGTCTTCTGAGACTCCCTATGAGTACCCCCCTGACCCCCCTTCGGCTGGGTTTAGGTTTGGTTCCTATCCAGGAGATTGTCTCAAATCGTCCTCTCCTGTATTAGAGACGTCTATGGTCAACCCCTGAGCTCTTGAGCTAAAGGGAGGACCTGGGGGATCTTTTGTCCAGGGGGAGCTCGGGGAAAATTCCTTGGTTAAACCACATCAAGCATCTTTGCTACGCTCTAGGTAGGGGGGGACATGTGGTCGTCCCCCGAGAAGACTGTGCCCTGTATTCCAAGAAATCATTGAGTGTGGCTCTCAAGCGCTACCGAATGGAACTCATAATGATATACTCTTCCATGGGTAGGCTGACTAACACATTTCTGGATATCAAGGCCCACCCTCACTTTGAGAAATGTTTGGATGATATCCAGCCTCCCCTGGCTAAGAAACTATGTATCCAGTTTAGACATGGTTCATTGCCTCTTAGGGGCGGAACACATAAGTGGTCAAATGCCCTATATACCGCGAGTTCCTGCCCAGGGTGTGCGAGTAGCAGAGAAACAGATCTCCACGTTCTGCTCTTGTGCCCCTTCTACACCAAGCGAAACATCACCACCCCCTTTTGTACGACTTTTGGCCGCCATAAGTGTGGCAGGGTATGCTCAGACGTGAGTCCCTTGCTCACTTTGCCACTGGATTCAAGCAAGCCGGGCTGAAGACGGCTGGAATGCCAGAAACCGGTCCTCGGAAGCTTGTTTCCGGTCCAGGGAAGACATGGCTTGGCAGTTCGGGCTGGACTGTTCCCATGAGGCACAGGGTCAGACTGATTTGCATATAGCCATGTCTGAACTGGGGTGGCAGAGTGGGCTAAAGAACGGTGATGGATTAAACCCAGATCTTTTGACTGGGTGTGAGTGTTTGATTGATTCAGATGCTCTGTCCATCACCACCCCCTTTTGTACGGCCTTCAACAACAAGGCAAGAGCAAAATGGCTCATTCAACTTTGTAAGTCCAGGGGCCTTAGGGACTACAGGGAGGTATTCCGAATCCTTAAATATGATACCACCCCCCGATAGTGTTTGCAACTGCTAGATTTCTTTTGTCCATGTGGTACTCGAGGTGTGCAAAATTAAAAACTGAATGTCCACAAATCACCATTCCTGCGGTAGTATAAACATTGTAACGAATGTGGTTCCTTATATGCACTATGGCCAGGGCTTGTTCACTGGGACCGCTAGTTCTTTTTTAATGTAGTCAATCAAATTTCATGATTCTCTTATAACTACTTTATGAATTTTCTGCGTGCTAGGACCGTAATGTACGATCTTTTAAACATCCTCAATTTCTAGTTGGAATTGTGTATTTTTTATCTGTAATTATGTATGGTATTTTACCGATAATAAAAGCTTTTTGACTGACTTACTGATATTAGGAATGAAATACCATACATAAGTGGACAAATAGACCATTGACAGACGTTGGGGAGCAAGGAAAGATACAATCATCTTTAAGCTTCTATTTGAGAGTGAGTTTATAAGAGTCCTCTATTATATGGATGGTTAGAACATTTTGTCATTTTATTGTTCATATCTCCTATGGTTTCACAGGGTAAATATTAGTGCAAACAAAACATGTACCATCAAAGGCCTCATCCCAGGCGGTGCCCGTCATGCTAAGATGTTTCTGAGACAACACAATGGTATCAATTTAACACAATCCCAATGTCCCATCCACCCCAAACTCTTACTCACTCTTCGTTACTGTGCTCTGGCCTGGGTGGTTCCAACCTTTCTGGAAGCCCTGTCCAATGAGCGCCACCCACCGTGCGAATGTCACCTCTGTGGCCGGCAGGCACAGTAGTCGCAGATGCCTGGCCCACAGGGTAAGTACCGCCAGGAACGGGCTCCTAGTGCCTAATCAATGTGCAGCCCCCATTTGGTGTTCAGGGGAAAGGACAGGGTTTTGTGGAGCCCCAAAATAACTAGGCCAGGGAGCATGAGCGCTGCCTATCAAGATGGTTTCTAACTAAGTCTGTCAAGACTGGGTCCCGCTACCGGGTTAATTTCGGGCATGTCCCCAAGAGGTGCAGGAGTGTACCTCTGGGTCCACATTCCTGCCAACAGTGCTCATTACGGGGGGATGTCTCCTGTTCATCAAGCGGGCATAAGGTACCAATATGTGATTTAGTGACTGTTACCAGGCTTGATGTGTTGTGCCCTATAGTATATTTCTTGTAATTATTTATGAGTTTGGGTACGTCCCGGTTCTTGTTCCCATCACCTCTGCCTTGGTATTTTCTCTTCTGTGTGGGGTTGTGCCAGGACGTGTATAAATCGGTGATCATACACATATCTCTACCCTTGGTCAGGAGACATTTTCCGTATGGTGTGAGCAACATCTGTGCACCGTTCCAGATGTCGGGTGTGTCTGTCACACAGTGTTGAATTTGGAGGTAATGGAGGCATTCTGATTCAGGGAGGCCGCAGGCGGATTTCTGTTGTTCAAATGACAGGGCCTTTGGCGTCAAAAAAGTTCCCATTGGACCTACAGCTGACATGCGGCCATGCGGAAAAGGCCCGGGGAGAAGTCCTCGTTACCCAGTATGGGCAACAGTGGCGGGGGAAGAGCATCAGAGCTTTCTGGGGGCCACTCTATCCCAATCAGACAGCATGGCCCAGGTGGCCAGGAAAGAGTACAGGCTCCATGCTCTTTGATTCCGAAGCAGCCAGAGTATTTTTCCAGAGGTGACCCCTCCACTCCCCCCACCCACCCACTATCACACAGTTCATAAAGCACCAATGCTTTTTGACTTCTGAAATTCTATTCTACCAGGCAACGGAGCCAAGCTGCCGATAGTAGTGAGTGAGGCTAGAAACACCCAAACCTCCGTTCGCTGTGGGGAGGTGCACAGGGTGGCGTTTGTCCTCCCAGACAAAGTGATTGAGTTCTGCCTGTAGCAATTTGAACATGCCCACGAGCGAGGTCAATGGTAGGGTCTGGAATAGGGATAGGGGCCTGGGGAGTGTAGTCATTTATAGAGTCACTAGTATCCCATGCCAGGAGAGGCAGTACTGTCTCCAATAGGCAGGTCCGGCTTGACCTGGTGGAGTAAATCGTGGTACTGGATTGTCACTGTTTACTGTGGGAGCGATCTACATCCAGAGGTATGAGATGGAGCAGTCGGCTCCTGTATATGGGATACAGGAGATAGATTAACAGCCTGTGACTTTTTGAGATTGCTGTGAAAGCCATTCGCCTTTCTAAACTGCTTCAACTCTTTTAGAAATGGCGATAGTGAACGTAGGTAGTTGTTGAGCACTACAAAAACATAATGTGTAGCAAGCCTATGCAAACGTTCTTTTCATTTCTAATTTCGGTAAAATTCAAGTAGACTCTGTACAAATCCCCAAAAACACAATATATAATAAATGAGCACAGATTGCCTTCCACGCTCCACCAAGACAGATACGCTGCAGTTTCTCTGGAGATCCTCACGGACTCCCTGAGATCTCCGTTGTGTTGATACCACTGCCTGCGGAGGCACCACTGGAGTGCCCTCATGTGCCAGCGTGCATGGTTTACCAACAGAATGCAAGAAGCCATCAGACCGAGCAGGCGAAGGACCTTCAGGACTGGAACGACTGCTCCATTGTAAAATAAAGGAATCATTTCCTGTATGTCGTGAATCCTTTGAGGAGGAGGGAATGCACGACACACAGTTGTGTCCAGTACCGCACCTATGAACAGGTTGCGCTGGGAGGGCACCAGGTGAGATTTGGGTACATTTATCGAAAAACCCAACCTGTGCAACAACTGAGTTGTCTCTTGCAGATGATGGAGCACTATCTCTGGAGATTCTGCCTTGATCAGCCAATCGTCCAGATACTGAAATACAGGTATTCCCGATCTTCTGAGATGTGCTGCCACCACAGCCATCACCTTGGTAAAGACTCGAGGCGCAGTAGTAAGACCAAATGGAAGGACCGCAAACTGGTAGTGTTGCGACCCAACCGTGAAACGGAGATACTTTCTGTGCGACTTCAGGATTGGGATATGAAAATACGCATCCTGCAAGTCGATCAACACCATCCAGTCTTCTTCCAGCAGCGCTTGAAGAACCTGCGCAAGGGTGAGCATCTTGAACTTCTCCTGCTACAGGTAAAAGTTCAAGATTCTGAGATCCAAGATGGGACGGAGCCTGCCATGCTTCTTGGGGATCAGGAAATACCGGGAGTAGCATCCCTGACCTCTCTCCTGCTCTGGGACCACCTCTATCACACCCTTTCTGAACAGAGCCAGGACTTCTTCCTGCAGGAGCAACAGATGGTCCTCCAAACAAAAACCCTGGCAAAGATGGTAATTGGGGGGAAATTCCCAAAAGGGAAGAGCATACCCATTCTCCACGAGATTGAGAACCCAAAGATCTGAAGTTATCAATTCCCAATCTCGTAGAAAATGGGTAAGGCGGCCCCCCACTGGGCCCATATGATCCAGAATGGCGGATCTAGGGCTGCTTTGCTGCGGTGGTAGGGGGCTGGGAAGGGGAAGAGGAGGAGGAGGAGGCTTGACGACCTCTAGGACGAGCTCGTTGTCTTCCTCTGTATGACTTGTACAGCGTATTTTGCTGCTGTTGTGGCTGCTGCTGCGATGTTTTATAGGAAGACCTGCCAAATCCTCTGAAGCGCCTTCCAGTAGTACCCCTGGTCTGAAGTCCCTAAGATTTCGCCGTGGCCCTGCTGTCCTTGAAACGTTCTAAGGCAGCGTCAGCCTTCTTGCCAAACAATCCTGAACCGTCAAATGGCAAGTTCATCAAAGCAGACTGAACATCTGCAGGGAAATTTGACGATTTTAGTCATGCAGCTCTCCTAGTGGCCACCGAAGAGCCCATGACTCTCGCCACCGAATCAGCCGTGTCCAGCCCACTCTGAATCACTTGTCTCGCAGCAGCTTGAGTGTCCGAAATTACCTCCTGAAAGTCCTTTCTATCCACCTCAGGAATTTTTGGCACCAACTGCTTCACGGAATCCATCAAGGCATGGATGTACCGCCCCATCAGACAAGTTGCGTTAGTAGATTTTAATGCCATACTGGCTGAGACCTTCTTGGCAGCCTGATCTTGCTTCCTGGACTCTTTTTCCCCAGGAACCTGCGGAAAAGCACCCGCAGACTTCTTAGAACAGGCAGCCTGCACAACTAGACTCTCAGGCAGGGGGTGTGTTGACGAAAAGTCCGGGTCACTAGGTGCAACCCTGTACCTCCTCGCCACAGCCCTTAAAACCGCAGGAGCTGTCAAAGGCTTCTTCCAGACTTCATAGATGGGTTCAGCTAAAGCATCATTAAATGGCAGCATTGGCTCAATAACTGAAGATGGCGAGTGAAGGACCTCAGTAAGAATATTAGACATACTCAACAGTGGGCAGAGTAATATTCAACAAGCCTGCCGCCTTTTTAAAGTCCACTGGCTTCTCTCAGGTCATCAAAAGGATCATCAGAATCCTGTAACTCTCCTTTCTCCACGTCAGCATACTGATACTGTTCTTCCTACAGAAGTCTCTGGGCTTCATGCCGCGACCGCACCCTCATAAACGAAGTCGACGGATCCGGAACCGACTCCGCTGGGGTCGGAGCCAGCGTCGAACCCGAAGTCGGGCGAGGAAGTTTCACCCGAGGTCGAACAGGATCCTGCATCAAAGACGTGGGCACCGGCGTCGATGGAATCGGCATCGAAGGCTTCGGCGTCGAAGGCCTCGGCGCGCCGGAAAATGCCACTGCGGTGCTAGAGCCGGCATGAAAGGCATGAAGGGCGCAGGAGCATAAGCCTGGGGAACGCCCAAATTATACGCCATAGGACCCGTGGGACCAACAGGTGCACCAGAGGGGTACATTGCCCTGGAGTAAACCCCAAACATGGCATTCAGGAACTGGGATGGATCCTGACCTGGAGCCGGAAAGGCTGGATAAGGGCCTCCAGGTTGCTCTCGAGGAGGCGGAGTCGTCACAACGTCGATCTCCTCCTGGGCTGCGGTACCGGGGTCGACGAACCCGCGGGCACCGGAACCTCCCCTTAACCAACCTCCTCCACCTCACCTTCATCCTCCTGACCAGAAGGATTAGACAGATCCGGAGAAGGGTTCGCCTGCTGCTTCGGTGATCCTGGCGAATACGCACGCAAAGCCTCACCATCAGAGTCCTGTACTTCCGACGCCTCCGCTTCCTTACGAAGAAGCCTCACTTGCGACTTCGGCCTCAAACTCGAGTCCTTCCCCGAGTGATGACGTGACTCATGGCTCCTCTTCTTGTGCTTCTTCCTCGAGGACTTTGAAGCATGTGCAGATGACGACTCCGAACGCGACCTCGATCAAGACCTCGACCTTGTCCGCCGAGCCTGAGTCTTCGAAGCCTTCTTATCTTTTTTATTTTTCAGCTTCGCAACGAGGAGCTTTGTCTCCCTCTCCCGAAGGGCCTTCGGAGTCATCTTCTTGCAAGATGGGCAATCCTCGACGTCATGGTCTTAGCTCAGGCACCAGACGCAGCATTCATGCGGGTCAGTTATGGACATAATCTTGCCACATTCTACGCAAGCCTTAAAACCAGTCTTCTTCGAAGACATCTCGAAAGAAGACGAAGATACAGTGAAAATAACCACAGAGTAACAAAGTTACTACGAAAGCTACTGTGCGATCCCAGAAAACCGTTAGCGTCGACGACGTGGAAAAAAGGGAACTGATGTCATCACGCCGGCGTGGGCCTATTATGGTGTCGGTGACGTCAGCGGAGTCGCGCGCGAAGCCGTGCCTCTGTGACGTCGTTCCACGTCGGCGCGAAGCTACAAAAAGAATTTCCGAATGCTGCTGACGCAGGGGGATATTCACAAGGTGAGAAATCCACTGGCAGATGTATCTATCAGAAGGAATGGCCACCCCCATCTTAGTGGAGTTAGAGGTTAAATGTTGGTGTTGATAATAGCGTGATCTCAGCCTATGCCAGTCTTAGGGTATCAAATGTGTCTCCTGGAGGAGGTAGATGTCTCCCTGACCTTCCTCCAAGAAGGATAGTACTACCCTCTGCTTAACAGGGCTGTTAAGTTCTCGTACATTGAGGCAAAGTATCTTCAAATCAGAGTGGGTAGGGGTGGTAATGGGTGTATTCTACTACCTGCTTGCCGGTATGAGCTTGAGGGTCAGGGCTGAAAGTGGTTGTGTCTTAGCACACAGGAGACTAAAGGGGCCCCAGCCCATGTGCATCTACCTAGGATAGAGTGAGTACTAATCCCTTGTGATCCCTCGACGAGAACATAAACATGTAAATAACAAAATAGTCCAGTGAACACTATTTCTAACTCCGGTGTACCCATAGATGTCTCCGAGGTGGGGAAATTCACATTAAGCTTTTCAGTGCTGAACTCTGGCTCCCCCACCACCCCTGCTTTTGGTGCAGGAAAAGAGGATCAGCGATGGTGCAGGGCCCCATAAACAGTGTCAGTCTCGGACTAGACTTAGCTTAAGTCTTGACATTTCGGGTCACTGTGACTCCTCTGTAGGTGCTCTCTAAGCATTGAGATACATCTCTGTGACCACAAAGTGATTAGTAGGGCCAGAGGTGTACATCTTATACTCTTCTTGTACTTTGGCACGTGGCAGGCCTCAGGTTTTATTAAACTCTTGCCAACGTGTTACTCTTCATGTAAATATGCTAGTTCCTTTATGCCCAACAAATCTGAATATACACTGCACAGCTACACCATGTGACAGGCAGCTGCTACTGGATTGGCACATTGTGGAGAACATGCCTTGAACCTATAGTTAGTAAAAAATCTGTGAGTGAACACAAAGACTGGTCATTGGTTTCACCAGCCAGGAAACCTGCCTTATTGCTATGTGCATCAAGAACAGCAGGAACCCTATTTGTTTACTACCACAGAGTAGAAAGAGGAGACTATGTGCCTGTCAAGCTAAAAATATGGATTTAACCAACTAATCTTCAGAAGGAGCTTTATAGAAGGTAGGAGAGTGTGTTTCGAGTGTCATGTCAGTAATCTTCTATACTTAAAAATGCTCTTAGCTTATCCAGTGAAAGAAGACCCTCATAAAAAAATATCCTTGCACGTGCTGTAACCGAAGGTTGTAACATACAAAGCTAATTATTAACCTGGAACAATAGCTTCCAGCTTAAAACTATTCTTGATAAACTGGATGTGCATTAGTTCTCTATTTAGTGACTGGATTCTTAATTGGGTTTAGATAACTTAGCTTTTGCTTTGTCAGTCAATGACAGCACCTACCACCTGCTAGATCTCTGCAGTGGCTGTTAGGCAACACGTCAGTATTACAGAAGGAAAGCAACTTGTTCTTCTGATAGAGACTTCTAACCACAGATTCCTCACACGTAGAATAGATAATAATAGATAATAAAGCAGTACCTATTTGTAGGATTATCTGTGAATGAACTCAAATCAGAAAGTCCTGTAGCACAAAGTTGGTAAAATGTCCCTCTCAGCAAACCGGACTGTTCAGACATTAGTGCTTTGTGAACGTATGGAGTGATGCTCATGTAACTGCCTGGCAGATGTCAGGACAGGAACTCCGCATGCCAACGCAGTGGTAGCAGCTTTGGCCCTGGTGTAATGAGCCGGCAGACCTTAAGGCAGCTAATTTGAGGGAAAAGTGTAACAGAATTTAATGCAGAGGTCGATCCAGCAGGAGGTGATACTTTTCTGCATGGCTTTGCCTTTTATTCGTTCCAGTGAACCCCACAAAGCGTTGATCATCCACCCAGTATTTTCTAGTATGTATGATGTAAAAGCTTAGTGCTCTTTTGGAGTCCAAGCAGTGGAGTCTCTCCTCCTCCATACAGGGATGAGGAGAGGAGAAGAATGCCCGGTAAAGTGATATGTTGACCGGCATTGAACAGCCTCGCAACTTTCAGCAAGGATGCTCACTTCTGCATAGCCAGTTTACTGGGAAAGAAGGTGGTGTAGGGTGGGTTGACACAGCTGTGAAGCGGCTCAAAAGGAGTTCACATTAAGTATGTGAGGACCAAGTTAAGGTCCCACTGTGGCACGACAAAGGAAAAGAGAGGAAACAGGTGTTGTAAACCTTTCATTAAATGCATCACAATGAGTGATTTAAATATGAGGGCTGGTATGGCAACTTTAAAAAAGGCCAAAAGAGCTATAAACTACCGCTTAAATGTGTCCAAATCAAGACCTTGTCAGGCAAGGGACAAAACAAACAAATCATCAGATAACTTTGCCTGGATCCGATCAATTTGTCGTGTGCCGCTCCAATCCGCAAACTTGTCCCAATGACCGGCGAACACAGTTTTGTCGAGGAAAGCCTGGCTGCAATGATGACATCAAGCAGATCCAGAGGAAGGTCAAATATGTTTAGACGTTGCTGCTAAATCTCCAAGCATGAGGGCGGAGATGCAAGAGCACGGGTTCGGTTGTATGACGATCCATCGTGAACTATCATTTCTCGCGCGTTCCCATCGCGCCATTTACATCGCAACGGTGCTTACATCGCTATAGTTTGCTAATGCGGGTATATTATTGGACAGCGTGTCACATCGCAGCGGTTACATCGCGGAATGTGACAATGTGATGTTTGTGCCAGGTGTTTAGGGATTATTTCCCGTTTCCCGTTAGGAACACCTCGAATGAAGAAGTCTGAGAGAAGAAGACTGTTGCCATTAATTAAGAGAAGTAAGGCGCCTGGCTCTGGGACCAATGATCTACCAGCCAGGATGCTTAAATTAAATCATATTCAGCAATCCAGTCTATTAATGCTTCAATACGTAGTGCTGTTTCAACGACGTTTGACATGGTTAAGCATCAGTTGCCGTTATGGCGTCTGGATGGCTTTGGTATTAAGTGTATTTCTAACAAAGGAGGGAGGGAGAGAAAACGAGTGGATTCAGTCTCCCCAAGTATAGTACAAAAACAAAGTGGAATCCACTGGGGCTGTTTGAGATGGTCCCTACTATGGTGGGGAACACTCAGTGTTGTTTGAATACCCCTCACACACCAACAGGCCCCTTGGTGTCATGCTTCATCATCGGGGTCTTCGCACCCCTCTACGGAATGCGGCGTGCTGCGACCTACGGCTACGTGGGAGCACTTTTAATTGGACTATGTATGGATGTGTGTGGGGTAAAGGACGTATGTGAGTGGTGAGTTTAAAGTGGGTGAGGGTTAAAAAATACCTGGCTCGTGGGGTAGGAAAAAAAATAATCTTTATTCAGCCCCCGGCTGGTATTGTTAAAAGGGGTGCAGAGAGAGGTTTGTAAGTGTATAGTTAAGTACACCAACCTCGTTTGTGCGTCGTCTACATGAACATGTTTCGGAGTTCAAAGCCTCCTTCTTCAGGACGGGAATTTGCACATAGACCCACCTTACTCACATGTATTCATATGTCAAAGTGTATTATACAAAAAAATGGAAAAAGTGAACTAAAGGTGTAATGTACCTAGTCACTGAATCATTAACGTAGTCTTTATTGCCCAGTCGGCAAGTGAAGAAGACTCAATGTATAAGGGTAGGATACCTCATGAGCCTTTTGCTGATGATCATCGGAGCCGCGTTGAAGGGAGGAGGTCGAAATACGTCCAGATAACCATCAATCCATTGTGCCTGATGAAACCCTCCTAAAAAACGCAAAATGGATGGTTGCAACGATATTAAGTGAAACGATGCAAAAACAGAAATTCTGCTGCATGTTATGCAACGTCGGGTATGGAGTTATGATTTTTGGATTCCAGGGATGAGCCAAAAACCTACCCCAGTGCATATTGTAAAAAAAGTGTAGGGGTAAAAATGGACTGAAGACTTACATTAGGAGATCAAATAAATACGACTGTGGGTGGGCCCGTCTCTACCTGAACATGACTGGAACAGGCCCTATCCTATTTCACCAGCCCATTGGGGGTCTTGTGTAATGGGCAAATAGAAAGATGTTGCACTGGCGGAATCTTCTTCTGAGAATGAGGGCCCACCAGTGAAGTCTGCCCCAGGTAAGTGCTCTATTCTCTCATAATTTTCTTCAGTGGTGGGGGGCACTCACTGTGGAAATTGTTACTGTGGAAAAGGAATTAGCCATGCAGGCCAATGTTAACCGCCTGATCTCTTCTTGGTCCTCAACCTCCCCATCAGATTATGCTGCCCCAGCTGCGGCTGTGGATATCCAGGAGAAGGGTTTGGTTCTTATTCCTCCCTCGGGCGTTGGAAGCACTACTCTGACCCAGGTACTTGTGCTCCAATCCCCGCTAATATACCGGCTAGTCATGAACATCTCCCCCAGGAACCAGCACCTTTATCTGCTAAAAGGAAATAAGTGAAAGGGTGGGTCCAAGACTGAAACATTCTAAACCCCCATTCTCGCAGGATTGAGCGCACGTTTACATGGATCATGAGGGTAATCATAGCAGGCAGGTTAAGCTACAGGTGCTTCGGGATAATTTTTACCTGAAAATTGAGACTCTAGTTAAAAGCCTTCTGGTACCTATTGTAACTTGTCTAGGACATAACGATGCATCCATCCACCCCCACCCAGCACCCATCCATGCATCCATCCACCCCCCACCCAGCACCCATCCATGCATCCATCCACCCATACACCCATCCTTTCATCCCCCAGCACCCATCCACACTTTTATCCATCCATTCATCCATGCATCGATCCAGCCCCCACCCAGCATCCATGCATGCATCCACCCACCCCCCACCCAGCACCCATACATGCATCCATCCACCCATACACCCATCCATCCAGACAGCCATCCATTCATCCATTCTTCGATCCATTCATCCATCCCCCAGCCCCCATCCATGCATCCATCCAGCCCCCCACCCAGCACCCATCCATGCATCCATCCACCCCCCACCCAGCACCCATACATGCATCCATCCACCCATACACCCACCCACCCATCCAGACAGACATCCATTCATCCATTGCCATCCATTCTTCTGTCCATCCATCCCCCAGCACCCATCCATGCATCCATCCATCCCCCACCCAGCACCCATACATGCATCCATCCACCCATACACCCATCCATCCATCCAGACAGCCATTCATCCGCCATCCATCTATCCCCCAGCACCCATCCATGCATCCATCCACCCATACACCCATTCATTCATCCATCCGCCATCCATTCTTCCATCCATCCATCCCCCAGCATCCATCCATGCATCCATCCACCCCGCACCCAGCACCCATACATGCATCCATCCACCCATACACCTATCCATGCATCCATCCATCCATCCAGACAGCCATCCATTCATCCATCCGCCATCCATTCATCCATCCCCCAGCACCCATACATGCATCCATCCATCCATCCATCCAGCCCCCATACATGCATCCATCCATTATTCATTCATGCATCCATCCACCCACCCACCCACTCACCACACACACACCCACCCATCCAGCACTCAAACATGGACCATTCATGTATTCATCCATTTATATAAAATAATAACTACAAAGCCGCTGCATTTTTTAATGGCATGTAAATGTAAATGTAAATGTTTGTATTTTATATAGCGCACTTCTACCCGGAGGCCTCGTAGCGCTGTATTCATACCGCTGCGGAACCCATCCTGGCTTTCCTATGAAATGTCCACTCCTGGGCACTCCCAAGGTGAAGCCAGGCATCCACAGCGCTGCTGGGGCCGTTGTGGAGATTAAGCAAGCTATTGCCCAGAGTCACAGAGTGGGACCCATGATTAGACTAGGCACCGAGGCGAGAATTATCAGGTCCGGGGAAATTGAGCCCAAGACCCGCCGAGGCGGGAATCGAACCCTGGTCCCGGGCCAGACCTCTGCATCAGGGTCTGCCGCTCTAACCATTGAGCCACACTTCTCACTTGTGACAGACTGTGACTTTTTTTAAATGTTTTTACAAGCTTCTTTTATTAGATTCAGCGGAGCTTGTTACGATCATTTTCACAAGCCTCTTTTATTAGAATCAGCGGAGCTTTGCCGAAGTTTCATGTGACAGACTGTGACTTTTTTTATTGGCAAGCCTCTTTTACTACAATCAGCCCTGTCGTTTGTACAAGGAATAGCGAAGCTTTGCCGAAGTTTGCCATTAACACAGCGTTGTAATATGCCATTAACATTGCATGCGTTGAAATTGCATGCGATGTTAATGACATCGCGCCGTCGTAGCATGCGTCAAAGTCAAAGTCGCGGTGCTATCGCTATGACCCCGATGCGATGGGTGTTTCCCTGCAGACCCCTGCACAGCAGATCTTTCCGGAGGAGACGCCTCATCCGAGGGTAGATCCTCATGCTCGGGACTTCTGGATACCTTACTCTCTGTACCCAATCTGGAGCCACTAGGATGGCTTGGGCCCGGTTGGTCTTGATCATGTTGAGAATTTGGAGTAGAAGAGGAGGCGGCGGGAAGTTATGCAGGGTCCGAGATCGACTCTAAGTAGAATAAGTCTCCTTCCACGAGATGCCTGGAAAACTCCTCAGCACAGAACTGCTGATATTGCACGTTCTCTGCAGTGGTTAACAGATTGAGTCAAGCTTCTCTTCATTCGCAGAAAAACCTTGCGCCACACCACGGGGTGTAACTGCTACTTGTGATTCGCTAGGCATCGATGACAGAGCTCGTCCGTCTTGACATTTAAAGATCCTGCCAGGGGTTTTACCACCCGGAAAATCCCTTGATGGTCCAGCTATTTCAATGGGTGCAAGGCTTCCTGGGCCAGGGTACATGATCGCACCCTACCCCCAAGCACCTGTACCAACCTCCTCTTGATGGATGGAAGGAAGACTTTCAACACTAAGCAGATAGCACTCACTCCAGAAGGTTAATATGGAGTTGGGACTTGGCTGGAGAACAGGGTCCCCAACCTACAAGTGACGCATCAGTCACCACTGTCATGGGTTGAGTAGGGAGAGGGGCTGTCGCTAACCCAAGAAGCAAGGTCCAGTATCTCCCCACTGCAGTTCTTTTGCAGTCTCCTCCAAAATATGGACAGAGAGGTCTCATTGATGATGAGCCCCCTGAGACTTCTGATTCCACTGCAAAGTCCACATTTGCCACCTGACATGCTTCCCCAGCAGGATGCAGGCAGCCAACAGCCCCTGTACACTCACAGTCAACCTCACTGAAATCCAGGACTGAGGCTAAAAGATCAGAATCCCAGCTTGAATGTCCTGGACTGTCTTACCAGGGGCAAAGGAACGAAATTGAACCGTGTCTAGATGGCTCTGATGAAGGGGAGCGTCTGAAGAAGTCAGGTGTGACTTCCGCATGTTGATAGTGAACACCAAATATGACAGGAGGTTCGCTGTAGTCTGGAGGGGGTTGAGGACTGCCTGAGTTGAGCCCGGCTTTAACAGCCAATCATCGAGTTAGGGGAAACCTGGAACTCCAAAGGTGTGCTGCCTCTCCGCCATCACTTTGGTTTCACCAGTGACCCTCGGGTGTTTACAAAAGTGAAGCACAGCAAACTGAAAATGATCCTCACCCACCACAAACTGCAGGTAGCGCAGATATGCCAGCAGGACGGTAATATAGAAATTGGCGCCCTGCAGGTCCAACAGAAGCAATCTCTGAGAAGGGCAAAAAAGCAGACATTTGGAAGTAACTCGGGACCTGAAGGAAGAGGTGCCGCTTCCAGCTTTTACCCACCTAAACTATATAAACTGTCAAATTCCCAGAATATTCAAAAGTAGGGAGAGCTGGCATTACCAAGTCTCCAGCAATCCCAGACGTTTACCTATGATGAGGGGATCGCAGTACTCACTATTCGATGTTTCAGCCCCTTTATCTAGGCCAGGATATTAATGAAGGAGTTTAATTATTTCACCGACACTCCCTGATATTTAACAGGATGTAAATGGATTGCCCAGACGTGGCCTGTCGATTTGCACTTGCCTTGCTCAGGATTTCTAAGAGGTAGGCCAAATGGAGGTCTATAAGTTAGTTGTGAAGGTTCCAGCAATGGAAATTAAAGCATGTGCTTTAGGTAAGGTGCTTGGTGATACCAATAATACCTGATTACTACATGGTGGGATACCTTCAGATTCAGCTGCTAGAGCCACCCCCAACAGGGGAAATAAAGTTGTGTTTAAACTTTTTTATTTTTAGTGTTTTCTAACAAAACAGACAACATAACGTGCATGCTCTTGACCCGTACCTTGCGTGAGCCCTGTGCACTCCACTGCTGAGCACATCCCCTCTCCCTACAATACACTACAATGGTAGTCTTATACAGAGGCAGTCACTAGGTAAATTGGCGCATAGCGCAATCACCCAGTTCGTCCGACAGCCGTGTCCGCAATGACCATGTTATTAATCACATACAGTTCGAGTCCAACTCTAGCAACACCTCCCCTGCAGTCTTGAGGAATTTGTGCAATGCTGCATCCGACGTTTCCAGATCATCTACCACTCTGTCATCCTGTCTAATAATTCAGATAAATATCTCTTCAGCTAGGGCCCACTATATTTTGTCTCCACAACTTAACACTAGGGTGTTGGCTCTCCATCCATCCAACCTTTAGCTATGCACCTTTTGGCCAATAACACCACCAATCGTACAAAGCTTGTATTGCATTTTTTCTGTTGCACTCAGTCAATAATGCAAAATAAGCCATGTTTAGGAGAGGAGAGTACTGCCCCTCGTATTTTCATGAAAACCTTAGTCAAGGAAGCCGTGACTCCAGGACAATTCTACTCCATGTGTAAAAATGAGGCACTGTGTTCCCCACAATGTGGGTGAAACACTGGTTAATGGGATATATTTTACTCAGTCTTATGATGCTTAATATGTGTGATGCAAGAAATTAAAGTGAATTAATTTGAACCTGTCACTCCTGACACCTTCCTGACTAATTCACTGGCCACTGCCCATTCTTTGTCAAAGAGCAGCTCTTCAAGATCAGCATCCGATAGCCTTAAATGGAGGTCTGGGTCCATCAAGCTTCATGGCTTTGTGCATCAATGTGATTCAATGCCAGCCCTAACCATAGCAAAGAATACCATCCAACATGTTTGATGTGAGTGGGGTCTGAGGGAATCCAGTCTACATTTCCTGCGCTGTGCTGAGCAGTTTAGCGTATTGGAGAAATTTTTCCAGGTCCAACCCCAAAGGACTAATGTGTTACCTGTAATGTAAGAAAAGCCTCTCCAGGGCAAAAATCACCAATGATCTGGCATCCTCCACCTCGCCAGCCCACCATGATGCTGTCAATACAACAGAAGGGCTGTAAGTCCCATATGGTCAATTCTCTGGTGCTCTGGTGAAAGATCCATGTCTGATCACCCGCGTAATAACTCTCCCCCAAAGAGCTGCAGTCTTGTGTACCACATAGGGATAAGAGGTATCAGGGCTCCTGCCCCTCAAAAGCAGAACCAGAAGGGACTCCATCTCATATGTTCCCTGTGGAAGACGTTTTTTCACAATTATTCTCCGCAGACAACCATTTGGCTGTGTGCTGCATATGAGGGGTGTGTAATAATATGGTTCCAGGATGGGGAGGCCAAAGCCACTCGACTGTTGGTCCACGAACAAGATCTACAGCACCACTCTGCTCCATTTCCCCAGCAATGATACAAAAATGCGGTTTAGTTTCTTAAAGACCGAGATGTCTAGAGGGGATAGTAAATTATGGAGGTGATACAAGCAGTGTGGTAGGAGGATCATCTTTGTGGTGTTTAAGCACCCAGCTGTGAATAGCGGAAGCGCATTCAAAACTGCACAGAGGAGATCAAACCCTCCAACACTTGTCTATTATCGTAGGCATACTGTTTTTCAGCACTCTGGGATGTAGATCCCCAGTTGTTTTCGATGTATGTCTCAAGGACAGTGGTGAAGTCACCCAGATACACCCCATCTGATTGCATATCCAGCGGCATCAACCAAAAGATAATGGTTCCTATTGTCACACCCCAAGTACAGTCTAGAACAGTGATCTTCAAACCTTTTTATGTCACCCCCCCTCCCTTTCAGTGGGGGGGGGGGGGAAATCATCAGGCCCTCAGAATCTTTCATAATTATTCTATTAAACTGGCAATGTTTATATGTATATATATAGAACGGTAAAAGTTTATATATATATATATATATATATATATATATATATATATATATATATATATATATTACCTACTGGCGGTCGCCAGTAGGTATATATAGTTAGGATTTTTTCCCTATGGGATTTTTGAAAATTCTATGTCTAATAACTTTGGCGTTTGTGGACGGAATTGGCTGAAATTTTCAGGAAAATGGAACATTTTGTTTCTGAGCAGCCCCTGGAAATTTGGGGGGGGTTCGTCCAGGGGGGGCCGAGAAAAAAGGGGGGTCCCAAAACGTGTTTTTAACATTGAGTTTTCCATAGGGCGGTTAGCCTCACTTTTAGCCCGAACGGCTGAATGGATTTGCACGAAACTTGGCAAAATTGTAGGGACTGGTAGCCCGATGTGCCTTTTGTAGGTCTCAATATATGTGCTGCAGTGGATTTTGAGAAATTAACGTTCAAAAAAAGATATATATCTGTAAGCGCGGACCAGGCAGCGCCCCGGTTCGCGGACCTTACGCGTATCGGAACTTCGCGTAGCGAAGCTGATTGGCTCTCCGGTGTCTGTCAACATTCTAAACAGTCCGGAGCGGCCGCCATCTTGTCTCTCGGTAGGATCGAGAGACAAGAGGAGGCCAAAACAAAGGGGGAAATAACCATAAGGGGGCATAGTAGATCCTCGCTGACCCCCTAGGTTTAATGTGGAGGTTTTAAAAGGGCCCCGCAGGGCAAAAAAAAAAAAATTTTTTTTTTGTTTTTTTTCGTGGTTAGCGCCCGGTCCGCGAACCGGGAAGCGTTCTGGGGAGCGTACTACAATGAAAAATGAATGATAGTCTTTTTAAATGCTGTATGTTAATTGATTGTTGGATTTGTTGATTATTTTTTATTTCCTTTATCTTCCCAGGGAGCGACCCGGTACGCGAACCGTTGAGCGCCTCGGTTCGCGGACCTTAAGCGTTCCGGGAGTCCACCATTTTGTGTTTCGGTCGAATTAAGATACAAGATGGAGGGCAAATAATGTTCAGAATGGGTAGAAGGGGGCACGGTAGATGTATCTTGACCCCCTTGGTTTTCTGAGGGTGGCTGAGGAGGACCATAGTTCTTCACTCTTGTTCACTCTCTCTGTTTCTATTAATGTCACTGTTTCTGACTGATCAAAAAAAAATTTTTAAAAAAAGAACAGTAACTATAAGGGAAGGAAACAGACAGTTATGTTAAAAGAAAGACAGCTATAGGGAGTAAACTAAGGATACTGTTACCCGCAATCCACTGCTGATGATGTTACTGACCATGTCATGAATGATGTAATATGTGACATCATCAGCAGTGGATTGTAGGTAACAGTATCTCTTGTTTACTCCCTAGAGCTGTCTTTCTTTTCACATAACTGTCTGTTTGCTTACCTTATACTTACTGTTCTTTTTTTTAAAAAATATTTTTTTTGGTTAGCTTCCGGTACGCGTACCGGGTAGCGCTCCGGGGAGCGAACTAAGAGAAATAGAGGTTGGCAGAGTTCCAAATATTCTACCAATTTTTTTTATAACGGGGAGGTAGTTCTGAAAAGAACTTTTTTTTTATGTTTTTGTTGTTTTATATTTTTTTTAGTATTTTTTGAACATTTTTTTACTTTTTTTGTATTTTCTGAACGTTTTTATATTTTTTGGGGGTTTTTTTGGGGGGGGGAAACAAAAACGATCCATTGTAAAGGGCTCAACAGGAGCAACAAAAAAAAAAGAATTTATTTTTTGGGGCGTCTCGGACAAACATTAACATGATTCTGAATAGCTCTCATAATCAAAATGATGCTACTTTCCCTGTAGCAGATGAAATCGCCGCAGTGCACGCACACTTGCTTCACGTGCCCAAACAACATTTGGATGTTTGGGATCATCTCCCTCGCCTCTGGTCCCGACACCTCTGGAACAACCGATCTTCTTGCCATTGGGAGGGGATTTTGTTGCTCATCACGTAGCTGGGCAGCACTATAATTATTTGGGTGCCACCTACTCATATGCCGATGCATAGTGTGATTGCCGTAACTGTATTTTTTTCCAGTTCCCCTTGACAATCTATCACCGCATATACGGCAAAACACGTAGCGTGCATTCACTTTTTTTTGCCCCTCAGGAATTCTATAGAATTGCCAAATGTAATTCTCCTTTCGATTGTACCTCCTGGGCTCCTCTGGCAAAAACCTTGGCTCTTCCTCCTCTTCCTGTTCTTCCTCTTCTTGCAAAATTACTTCAGCAGGTGGTCCTCTCTTTCTTGGATTTGGTGGAGGTGGTGGGTTAGAACCAGCTGAAGCTACTAATGAAGCCATGTCAAAGTGTAAATAAAGGGTCTTTCTCTCACCAAGATGAAAGTCAGAGTGAGGAAAGAAGGAGGGGTTTTCATCATTTGGGAAAAGCAAAAGTTGTAAACCAATGAAAAGTGTTCATTTTAGATCACATGACCTAGTATTACATCATTAGGAAACCAAAAGTGAAATGAACCAATGAAAAGTGTTATTACCGAGTCACATGACCTGCTGTGTTTATGTTACGCGGTCGGCGCCGCGCATCGCTTCCGGTTCGCGTACCGGTGCGCTTCCGGGTACGCTAACGTAGCACGTAATATGACGTATTACGCGAGAACGCGAAACGTCATGCTGACGCGACGCGTCACGATGTTGTTTTCTAACGCGAGAGGTGCGCAAACGGAACGTTTACCGGTTCGCGGACCGGGTCGCGCCTCCGAATTGAGCTAACGGGAAGCTAACCGGTTCGCGTACCGGGAGCGAAACAAAAAAAATAATAAAAAAAAAATTGTATTAAAAACATGTAAAAAATATTTTTCTATTTAAAGAAGAATACATTGTAAAGGTTTTGATATTAGCTGTTAAAAAACCAATGAAATTCACTGAAAAAACCATAGGTTATAGACCATATATAGTTAGGAATTAGCATTTACAAAACCTTGAAAATTCACTGAAAAAACCATAGGTTATAGACCATATATAGTTAGGGATTAGCATTTACAAAACCTTATTTTACTCACACAAAACCATTGAAATTCCATATATAGTTAGTTGTACTAACTATATATCGCGCACCCGCAATCCACTGCTGATCATGTCACATATTACATCATTCATGACATGGTCAGTGACATCACTGATGACATCACTGATGACATCTCAAATGACATCACTGATGACATCACTGATGACATCTCAAATGACATCACTGATGACATCATCTAGTGTCTGTGTGTTTTTGTAAAGTTTAAATATGTTTTACATATTGAAGAAAGAGTGGATGTATGGAAGACTGAGTGTGTGTGTGGCTGGCTGGGAGGTGTGTGACTCTGTGCATATCAATGTGTACTTGTATCAGTGATTGTATAAGAGAGTAAGTATGTGTTAGTATATGTGTGAAAAAGTTTGGTGTTCTGTGTTTAACTGTATAGATGAGGAAATCGAAGTGTGATTGATTCTTCACAGGACTGACTAGGTGTATGAGTGCATATGATAGTGTTGTAATAATGAGTGACTGTATGTATGAGTGATTGTATGGGTGAATGAGTGAATGTGTGTGTAGACGTAGGAATCAGTGAGTGCGTATGTAGTAACTGGTATTGGTGTGTCATGATGTCATCAGTGATGTCATTTGAGATGTCATCAGTGATGTCATTTGAGATGTCATCAGTGATGTCATCAGTGATGTCACTGAAGTATGGTGTTCTGTGTTCAACTGTATAGATGAGGAAATGGAAGTGTGATTGATTCTTTACAGGACTGACTAGGTGTGTGAGTAACTCCATGGATGAGTGGCAGTGTGTGAGTGTCTGCATAGGTGTATGAGTGCATATGATAGTGTTGTAATAATGAGTGACTGTATGTATGAGTGATTGTATGGGTGAATGAGTGAATGTGTGTGTAGACGTAGGAATCAGTGAGTGCGTATGTAGTAACTGGTATTGGTGTGTCATGATGTCATCAGTGATGTCATTTGAGATGTCATCAGTGATGTCATTTGAGATGTTATCAGTGATGTCATCAGTGATGTCACTGAAGTATGGTGTTCTGTGTTCAACTGTATAGATGAGGAAATGGAAGTGTGATTGATTCTTTACAGGACTGACTAGGTGTGTGAGTAACTCCATGGATGAGTGGCAGTGTGTGAGTGTCTGCATAGGTGTATGAGTGCATATGATAGTGTTGTAATAATGAGTGACTGTATGTATGAGTGATTGTATGGGTGAATGAGTGAATGTGTGTGTAGACGTAGGAATCAGTGAGTGCGTATGTAGTAACTGGTATTGGTGTGTCATGATGTCATCAGTGATGTCATTTGAGATGTCATCAGTGATGTCATCAGTGATGTCATTTGAGATGTCATCAGTGATGTCACTGACCATGTCATGAATGATGTAATATGTGACATGATCAGCAGTGGATTGCGGGTGCGCGATATATAGTTAGTACAACTAACTATATATGGAATTTCAATGGTTTTGTGTGAGTAAAATAAGGTTTTGTAAATGCTAATCCCTAACTATATATGGTCTATAACCTATGGTTTTTTCAGTGAATATATATATATATATATATATATATATATATATATATATATATATATATATATATATATATATTCATCACAAAAAAGGTTACCCTTACGAATGAGCCACTCACAGGTAGGTAGAGTTTTCGTATTTATTTCAGAAGCTGCAGCTTGGAGCAAAAGGTCATCTTGCAATAGAACATGCCGACGCGTTTCGTGAATGTCTTTCACTTCATCAAAGGCACAATGAAAAATCAACTGCACTGCCTTCTTTTATGTTGATAACAAGGCACCTGCCCAGTGACTCAGGGCGAGGCTTTCTGGTACTTGTAGTGACAGTATTCCCTCCGTGGGGTGCTGTGCGCTGTTTTTCAAAAGTAAAGCCCCAGTGGGTTTGCAAACGAAGTCCATGGTTCACAAACTGCAGTTTAAGCCCTTCTGATACGACCTCCTGTCCTGTTATCTGCTGGTTAGCATCAACTACGGGCTGCTTCTGCGCAGCGAGGCTTCATCCACGACTGGGTCAGCCGTCATTAATTCATCACAAAAAAGGTTACCCTTACGAATGAGCCACTCACAGGTAGGTAGAGTTTTCGTATTTATTTCAGAAGCTGCAGCTTGGAGCAAAAGGTCATCTTGCAATAGAACATGCCGACGCGTTTCGTGAATCTCTTTCACTTCATCAAAGGCACAATGAAAAATCAACCGCACTGCCTTCTTTTATGTTGATAACAAGGCACCCGCCCAGTGACTCAGGGCGAGGCTTTCTTGTTATCAACATAAAAGAAGGCAGTGCGGTTGATTTTTCATTGTGCCTTTGATGAAGTGAAAGACATTCACGAAACGCGTCGGCAAACCCACTGGGGCTTTACTTTTGAAAAACAGCGCACAGCACCCCACGGAGGGAATACTGTCACTACAAGTACCAGAAAGCCTCGCCCTGAGTCACTGGGCGGGTGCCTTGTTATTAACATAAAAGAAGGCAGTGCGGTTGATTTTTCATTGTGCCTTTGATGAAGTGAAAGACATTCACGAAACGCGTCGGCATGTTCTATTGCAAGATGACCTTTTGCTCCAAGCTGCAGCTTCTGAAATAAATACGAAAACTCTACCTACCTGTGAGTGGCTCATTCGTAAGGGTAACCTTTTTTGTGATGAATATATATATATATATATATATATATATATATATATATATATATATATATATATATATATATATATATATATATATATATAAACTTTTACCGTTCTAAAATGCAGTTAAATACATGATTGCCAAACATACTATTCGGGTCAGGCAGGCCTTACTAACGTGTAAACATGTAAAAGCATCCATAGTGTGATTATTAGATTGGGGTGGGTGTTTTGAAGAATATTTGGAGTCCCTTCCCTTTTGACAAATACTCCCAGCTAGCATGTAATATATACATGACAAAATGATGTTAATGATGGCCCATTACAGAGAGGCTTACTTCCGTTCACCCCCCCCCCCCCCCGAAACAAAGCCCCATTATCAGCATAATGCTTCTTTTGGCCAGAGTCTGGCTATCCCTTGGGGACCCCCTAGGGGGGCCCACCACCAAGTGTTAAGACCCCTGCTCTAGAAGTAGTTGGGAATAGTACAAGAGAAATTTACAAATATTGTCCAAGACTCATCTAGGGTGGCCCACCCCAGCAACCAAGATGCGGTCCAGCCTTTTAAAGGTATTGTGCTTTAAGGAGTGGCATGAAATTTCCTTGGAAGTGGGGTTGAGGGCCATCCAGATATCTATAAGGCCCATACTGCACATCACGGTGGACAGAGCTTCTGTCATTCCAGGTTTAGTGTGGTGTCGCGGTAGTGCTCTGTCTATTGCCCCATTTAGGACACAGTTAAAGTCTCCCGCACAATACACAGGAACCCTAACATAACCCATGACAAGGTCTTGCATGGTGTAATAAAAGTCTTTATTAACAATGTTTGGAGCATAATAATTAAGTATACAGACCCCCCATCCATCCATCATTCCATTAAGCAGGATATACTGACCTTCCACATCCGCCTGCATATAGCAAAGGTGAAATGGTACCCCGGGGCTATCGATAGGGCCATGCCCTTTGTGCAGGCAGAATAAGTGGAAGAGTACAATTGACCCCTTCATTGTTTTGCCAGTTCGAGGGACTCCGCATCAGTGAGAGGAGTATTTTGCAAGCATGCCGCAGCTAGCTTGTTGTGCTTTAGCAATGCTGAGACTCTGTTTCTTTTCTTATAGTTATTAAGACCCCAGCCTTTCCATGTGAGTAGTTAAAGTGAATGTACGGCCGCAGCCATGGGCATCATTCCCCCACAAAGTGGGGCACTACACAGCACCACACACAGCCAAAACCATGCTAATGATAACATAACACAGTGTATTGTAGAACAGTAAACAATCTCTCCTAATCACCCTCCCAGGATAAACACTGTAGAGAACCACCATAACTTTGTGTTTTGCCCTTTCATTCCCGACTAAAGTAGTAGCCCAGCACAGGTGCCCAACAATTAGTCAAACTCCAACTCTAGCAACTCTTCCCCTCCCGTCTATCTGTGAGAATGTGATGCAAATCAACTAAGACAGGGATGGGTAGCTCCCCTGGTGCCCCGAAGCCAAGAACAATTTCATGGGTGAACCCGCCCCCCCAGCACCCCTGTACGCCATAGCGTACATTGAATCATTAAGGGCTTTCCTCATAAGAAGGAGGACATACCATATCAACCAGCTTCATCATCATCCTAGTCAGAGGAGTACAAAATCAAGGTCACTCCGTGCACATCTCACACCTTCCCCATCATTAATCTGTTGAAACATTTGTGACATCATTTACATATTTCTAGGTAATAAGCAGTCCACTAGGCAAGTGTGTGTTTAATTAGTACTTTCTGAACCTTTCCCTGGGTCTCTGGAGGTGCCACCTATTATCAGAGGACCAGAAAGGCAGCATCAAACTCTAATTGCCCTTCAGCAGCCTTTGTCCCCGCTGACGAGTAGGGCCATTCTCCACTAGCAACCACTACTGCAATGAGATTTTCCATAAAATACCACAACTCCCCCTGGCGCATGGTGCCATCATCCTTGATCATCACTCATGGGGTAAGACACAAAGGTGTTATGGAAATCTCCTGCAGTTTGTGGGCACTCTCACGCTTGCTTTTTTCCTTGTGGCTGCCCTTAGGTGCACGTTCCCAGGCAGCCTTCGGACTTTCACTTTGCCCCATATTTTCAACCGTGTCCAAACCTCTTCCGGTCTATCAAAAAAATGAGCTTTCTCATTGGCAAGCACTTGCAGTCATGCCAGGTAGAGGAGCATGTACTTTAACTTCATGGGCTTCACTTTCTGCTTTACTTCTAGGAAAGATTTCTCCTGCTCTTTGTGTGGGCAGTCAGGGTAGATAGCAATTTTTTGATTCTCATATTGAAGCAGCCTCGCCTCCATGGCCGCCTTCAGAATACAGTCTCTGTCCTTATGATGGAAGACATGGGCTGTAATCACTTAAAGAGGGACCCCTGGCAGCGGCCGAGCAGTCAGCACTCGGTGTGGGGGGGGAGGGGGTGGGGCTGCAAGGAGAACATGGAAGACAGTCCCTTGGGGTGCAGCATTTGTTGGATCCAATTATATAGGAACCCTCAGTTGCGGAACCAGCTGAAGTTTTCAAGTATTTAGAGGATGTGGCAATTGCATGGCTTTCAGACAACCAAAGGGCTTATCTTTCATTTCCAATCACGGTGAAGGAGGTTACTGAGATCATTAAATCGTTACCCAATGGCAAAGCCCCGGGTCCGGACGGATTCACGTGTGAATTCTATAAAACCTATGTCGACCTGCTCGCCCCAAACATGGTTGCGATATACGGGGATGCCTTGGAGAAAAAGATATTACCTCCCACATTGCGAGAAGCACTGATTATTACACTCCTGAAACCGGCTAAAGATCCTGAGTTGTGTGACTCATATAGACCATTATCTTTAATTAACGTTGACTCAAAGATTCTGGCCAAGCTGCTGGCCGCGCGACTACAACCGCTAATGACGAACCTGGTCCTACCGGATCAGTCGGGTTTTATACCCACCAGGGCGACCACGCACAATACGCGGACACTTTTTGCCTTATCACATTACCTGGTGCCAGACACTAAAGCAGTGGCGGTCATGTTAGACGCCGCCAAGGCCTTTGACTCGCTTGAATGGTCGTACCTGTTAACGGTGCTTCAGAGGATGGGATTCCCGCTGTTATTTATACAGTGGGTGTAATTATTATATACGCAACCAGTAGCGAGAATCCGGGTTAATGGATACGTCTCATCTCAGATCAATATAGAGCGTGGGACGCGACAGGGATGTCCATTGTCCCCTCTATTGTTTGCTCTAGCCCTTGAGCCGCTGGCTTGTAAGGTCAGGCAAGAACATCGTACGTCCGCTCTGCAATTTCCTAACAGGCCACTACACATATCACTATATGCGGACGATATGCTGCTTTATGTGCGAGATCCTGAGCAGAACTTGTCCCCACTGTTGCGGGAATATATCAAATTCGGGAGGCATTCGGGGCTGCAAATAAATTGGGCTAAGTCATCTATTATCCCCCTGACTGATTCTACGCTACCACACACCACGGAATTCCCATTGGAATGGCAAACGGACCCCATCAAATACCTGGGTGTTTGGTACCATAGAGACCCTGAGATGGTCATCAGAACTAATTATGGACGAGCATTAACAGTACTAGAGGATAAAGTTGCTCGCTGGGTTCAGTTACCTTTATCACTGGCGGACAGGGTTGCCATTGTGAAAATGGTCATATTGCCTAAACTCCTTTATATTTTTAATAACGTCCCAATACCCTCCCCCTGGCGAGGTGTTCAAACGTATTCAGTCAGTGGTAATCAAACTTATCTGGGCAGGCAAACAGGCGCGCGTGGAACTACGCACATTATCCCTGCCATATGCTAAAGGCGGCTTTGGTATGCCAGATTTCCTATTATATTATCTATGTGCTCAGGCCCAGTATGCTACCTATTGGTATCATGAAATCCCATATCTGACACATACTGCGGTGGAAGAAGGCGATGCCCTGCCAACGCCCTTAACAGCGATTATAACACACCATAGACCGCCCCTGCATGCTAAAGATATCAACACAATTGACACAACTAACAAAGCGTGGGACAAACTTGGTAAACTTGCGAATAAATTACCTCTGTATGCGCCAGCTTTGCCGTTGCAACATCACCCCGCCCTATCTGTCACATGCGAGGAGGTAGGTCTGCACCAACTAAGACAGGTGGGAATAGATACTTTTGGGGACCTCTACCATAATGGGCTGTTTAAAAAACCTCAAGATTTATCATATGTCACGAACCAGACGCTGCTATTTCAATTTATGTACCACAGACTCCAAGGGGCTATCAGGCAGTTATATTCCAATTTTCCGGCTGAACCACCACAGTTAGACACACTGCAACTCCTAATATCCTCGCCTAACACCACGCATTTAGTTTCGAGACTCTATACAGTAGCGCAGAATGAAATAGGTTATTCCACGAACAAGGCTATAATCAGATGGTCTGAGATGCTTGATATCCCTCTCACAGAGGTGGAGTGGCAAACTGCCTGCTCTCCGACACAAATGCTCACGCCTAATGGGAATTTAAGAATTTTACATTTTAAATATTTACATCAGGCATACTACACACCTGCAAAACTTTATAAGTTTGGGCTACGTCTAGAGGCGAGCTGTACAAGATGCGATTTCGAAGTGGCGGATTTTGCTCATTTGGCGTGGAACTGCCCTAAAATCTGGGATTATTGGGAAAAGGTGACCACGCTGCTCGCTGAGATGGTGGGAGCTACGGTCAATTGTAATGTGCGCACTTGCCTACTGGGATTGATTAATGATGTACGTGCATTGAAACGTAAATATTGTATAGTGGCATTGTTGGTTGCTAAGAGACAGGACTCTCTATGCTGGGACAGTAAAAGTACACCTAATGTAAAGCAATGGCTACATGATCTATCCTATTGTCGTGACACGCTGTACACATATGGAGAGGAATTGCCAGCAAAATCAAGGCCAAAGGACTATGGGAAGTACTTATTGGATTATCTAACTGCACATGCAAATTATTGATTATATTGGAATTATTGATACTGTCTTATGAAGTCAGGATTTATGACCATTGTATGTGTTTTTTTTTTACATATGTGTTAACAAAACATGTAGTACACTGGGATGACGAATGCAGTAGTGTGGAGGTTCAAGTTTACTGTTTGTAATTGGGAATTTGTTATGTTAAAACTGCAATAAAGAAATTAAAAAAAAAATATATATATATAGGAACCCTCAGTTGAGGAGCCCTCCACTCCCTCAGGGAATCTCAGCACTAGGATACTGTTATGCCATGAATAGCCCTCAGCCCTGTTCTTCAAGACTCCGGCCACGGTTTCCATTTTCCTCATGCAAGGACAAAGGGCTGTGACAAAAGCATTGAAATGAAGTTACACTGATCAACCAACAGTCCAGTTTTTCCAAACTTTGTTTAATACATTGGATCACTGTTCAATCATGAATCACTGTTCAATCGCGAAGTCTAACCCTCTATGGTGAAAATAAAGCAACAAACACTCTGTAACAACACTCTTATCCATGACGATTGCATGGGAAAAAAAGATGGTAAAAAATAAAAGTACAAAGGCTAAGCGTGCTTTAGGTTAATATTGCGGCTATGAGAATGAAGGAAAGCAAAAGGTACTACCCTATGATTCAAGTTTGCTTTCAGGGTAATTTCATTTAAGTCATAAGGACCGAATAATCTCACTCATGTGGGGGATCCAACAGCATATTAAAAAAAATATAGAAATATAAAATGAATACTTTTGGAGAGAAAAACAATTTAAAAAAAGAAACATATTTTGGTTGCCCAGTTGTAGGCTATATTGACCTTCCTTAGAAAAGATGCAAATTCTAATTAAAAACTTTCACTATTGTAAACACTGTTCACAAACAGTTTCTAAATAAAAAAAATACATGAAATAGTAAACTTTCCCAACTACACAGGCCACCCATAAATAGATCAAGTTCATGTGTAGTCCTTGGCCCAACAGAGAACAGAGGCTTCAGACCTCCAGGTGGGCCCCACACCCTAATGTGACAGTGTTAATCACTGCTATTGCCACTGTTGGTGGTAAGTAAAGAGACTGTGCAAAGGCCATGTTCTCCTCTACTGGCCACCACTAGAAATCCATTGCTATGCCTAGGCGTGATTCTCATGTCATCTCTCACATTAACACTTGTTGAGATTGCAGACGGAAGCAGCACTGGAGAACCCTCATATACCATCATGCATAAGTGACGAACAAGATGAGGGAATCCAGCAGACCCAGCAGGCAGATATTCTTGAGGACTCTATCATAAGCACCCTCCCGATACATCAGAGTCTGCTAGGGAGAAGTAAGGCTTTGAGAGGTATTGTGTCCAATACTGCCCCAGTGAACAGGTACAGAGAAGGCTCCAGATGTGATATGGGAAGACTGACGTGAGAAATCTAATTTGAACAACAACATTGCTGTGGTGTTGTAGTGGTTCGACATCAACTGCGGCAATCCTGATTGAGCACCCAATCATCCTGGTAAGGGAATAGTGTAATTCCCCCATCTGTGCTGCAGAAGTGCTGCAATCCTCACCATCACCTTGATGAAGGCCCTGGATGATGATGTTAACCGAATGTGAGGAATGCAAACTATTAGTGGGTGGATTCCACCACGACTGGAGATACCTCCTGGGCATCTGTAGGATCCGTATGTGGAAATAGGTGTCCTGTAAGGTGAATGACATCATCCGGTCCTCCAATTCCAGGACCAAAATAATTTTGGATTTCTCTTTGCAAAGGAAGGAATTCAGGACCCTGAGATCCAGGATCAGATGTAGATGACCATCCTTCTTGGGACCAAGGAAGTACCAGGAGTAACATCTCTGCCCAATTTTCTGCCCTGGGACATACTCCACTGCTCCTTTCTGCGGTAGTGCCTTGATCTCCTGCTGGAAAAAGCAAGCATGTTTGCCTGACTGGGAGAAGAAAACTGGGAGAATATTGGGAGTTTTTTTTATGGAAATTAAGGGCATAGCCCCTTTTTACAATTTGCAGGACCCACTGGTCTGTCATGATGGACTGCCAGGCACTAAACAGAACGCCACACTTCCCACCCCAGGTAATACGTTTTCCATAGTGGGGAAACTAAAGCAGCTTTCCAAGTGGGGCCGGGTAGGAGGTGGAGGAAGTGAAGGGTTACTGGGCCTCTAGCCCTTTAATTTGTTATGGCCTCTATATTGCTGAACAATCTGGTTTGGCTGCTGGATAGGCTGAGAGAGCTTGCGCTGGCAAAATGACAGAACTTTCCAGTAACTGAGAAACTTTCCCTACTGTCTTTAGAATTCTCAAGCAGGAGACGCTAAACCTGAAGAACAAGCTGTAGCCTGACCTGCCACAAACTTCTCAAGGCCCGAGTCATCCTTGTAGCCAAAGAGGCATGTACATAAAACTTCCCTGAATAAATTCAACAAAAGAGAGGGGGGGACCAAGGAGCCAATAAAGGTCCAGTGTCCATGCTCCTAAACCAAATCTGTTCACAAAAAGAGGACAAAGTTCCTATACCAGGGTGCAAAAGTCACCCACATATCTGAGTGCAAATAGTCACCCATACATTAAAAACAGGGAAGAATGGGGAAAAGTAATCCTAGGTAAAAAATACCCTGATGGGAGAGGGAAAGATTATACTACATCCTCTGCTGCCCTCACACACCCCGGAGGATGTCATGCTTCATCATCGGGCAATTTTGCTCCTCGTAGGGCCGGCGCTGCAATTCCCTACGGGTCCCCGAAGGGTCACTTTATCAGAGATCTTTCAGAGGATTAGCCGGATGTTGCATGCAGGTGTGTGGGTAAGGGAGGGTAAATCAATTACGTGTAAACATAATAGTGTGATAAAATCAAGGGTATGGAAGCAGCGACAAGATTGTCTAGGTAACCTTTGGCAGTTAAAAGTACTGCTTAAAAATGACTGACCCCACAAGGCCCACTATGCCTGGGTGTCACTAGTCAAGGTCAACATGTTTCGCGCCTCTATCGCCCGTAGGTCATTGGCGCTTCGTCAGGACCAAAAACAAAGTGAAGAGCACGTGAGTAAAATACATAAAAGTTAAAATGAGAACCCTCTTATCTCATCCAGGGTGGATCAGGAGACCTGTGTCCCCACTATGTGGTTGTAGCTGTTACATAGAAGCTGCTCCTGGATGATACCTTGTCCAGAGGGCGTCGATGTGGACATCCCCTCAGAAGACCTCTTGGCCATAGCCACAAAGTTCAAATTTTTCATACTCACTCTGAGGATCTGCTACACAGTGTCCTGTCTATCCTTGACCACCTCTGTAAAGTTATATTTTAAGTGGTCGAGGAGGTCTGACACCTCCATCAGTGCTATTTCTCACAGCACATAGGTATAACTAGCAAACAGTTTGTTTTTATGGACTTCAGCATGACGTCCCTGCGGAAAAGGGATTCCTTCCCATTACTTCCAATTTTGGGGATTCTTCATCAGGAGGTGCTGTAGGTAAAGCGCCTGGATTCTATTTAGTACATCACGAAACCTGCACCCCCAGGCTTTCTGGTGAGAGATGATTAGAAAAGAAATCTGGGTCCCAGGATGCCAACCTATAGTAGTGAGTGATCAGCTGCTGACAAAGTGCTGTATAGGACTTGGCCCCGGACTCCTTGCTGTGGCTTATATCTGCTTCATTACAAAGAAGCAAAAGCTCAGAAGAAGTAGTGCCAGTTGGAAGATCTCTGTTAAAAGGTTAGACTTGGTTTTCTCCATCAGAAGAGGCAATTCCAGCACTTTTGCAGCCTTTCGGACGACTGGTGTAAACTAAGCCACCTCCACAGATGGAAGGTCCCGAGGGGCATTCCATCTCTACCCTCGGAGACGTGTTGAGACTAGTGTTGTGAAGGGCTAAGTAATTTGCTGTGTCTGTATTGGCAGGAGAGAGCAAACTGTCTCCCTTGCTGCTGCCATCGTTGTCATGAGTAACTATAAATAGCATTTGAATGTGGTCATAGTGCGACCCAACAATATCATTTAACCTTTGCCATATTCTTCCCAGGACACGGATCTGGGCTGATTGTCATCTTTGTACCTGGATTCCTCTATAAAACTCTGTGCTTGACACATTGAGCGCAATGCTATGGCCTTGGTTTGAGGAACAGGTTCAGTAACTGATGCCGGTGTCATTGTTGCATGGGTGGAGTAGCTGCTAGCTGAGCCTTGGCTGCGGGTGGTCCTCCCAGCTCAGGCCAGAGGTGTGTCCTGAGACACACGTCACTGGCGTCAAGAAAATAACCACCAGCAGTAGCCTATTTGGAGGACCTTAGGGATTCCAGGATCTTGAAAGTGAGCCAGGGAGAACTGATGCACCACCGAACAGCACAATCATTGTTGCATGACAACAAGGACCAGCGGCAGGTCGACATCAAAAACTCTATATATGATGAAAGAAGGCTCAGCATCTGAGCAAGTGGTGGTGCCGGAGATGGACTCGGCACTGATTCTTCATCCGGAGTGATGTCTTGCACCAATAGCCACCTATGGAGCTGAGGTGTGGGGATACACTGACAACCCTCTGATTCAAATTAGTGAAAATAATTGTTTGCATAGATTATTATCACTCCTGCCCAATGTCCCTTCTAAGATAGTGCATGAGGAATTGGGGCTACGCTATGAGCGAGATACCATAAGGTTGGCACCCATTATGTTATGGCTCTCTAGACCAGAAGCACTGTTAACACAAACAGTCATTACTGACTGTATGAACCTCGCTTAAGTAAATAAAATAAAATGGCTGTCATATATTAAGAGTGAGTTGTGAGCCATTAATAGAACCAAACTGTCCGTAAATCCGATTGCATTGTTCAATCAGTGAGATAAGCAGTAAAAAACTAACCACTAGGGTCTTTAGCAACTGCGAGACAAGAGGGCGAACTGAGGAAGAGAATGGTGGTGTTATGCCTCCTATTATGTACAACACCTGGCATTGAGTAATATTTTATAACACGCCAACAAAGATTTTATTTATTAAGATTTAGGCTTGGCTTAGTTCATTTGTTGCTGTCCTCTCGCTCCAATGTATATGCTGACAATATTTGATGCCATGTCCATGTGATGCAATCATAAGTAGATATGATATTTTTTATGACCAGTATAAGGACCAAAGAACCAGAATAATAAAACTGCTCGAAGTATCTAGGTCTTAGTAAATGTAAAGAGGCCATGGAATATTTGCAGATGTTGCAAACTGGAGAAGTAGGTGTCGCTATCTATAAAGTTATTGTATCTGCAGTTAAGTACAGGAGCATAATCAAGAAAGAGCACATTTGTTGGCCTGCTCCCCTTGTTAATAAACGCATTTTAAACTGGTATTAACGAAAAGCATTATAAATCTGGTATTAATGAATCTTTTTATGTAGTGTTAAAATATTATATATACTTTTGCACTTTATCCGATTGTTGGCAATTTGCCTTATTGATTGTGGGTATCTTATGGAATTTTTTATCAGTTTATAATTTATGATGTGCTTTTATGGTGTGTTTTTAAGCCGAACAAAGCTTTCTATTGATTGATTGATGTCCGCCAACAGATGAAGATTCCAGTGGTGGTGGGGACCTCTAAGGAGACTTACCTCTGAGGTGGGAACAACATGAGTCTTTCCTTCTGTACCCCTTCTTATGCTTTCTCCTTTCACTTCTGACTTCAATCTAGACCTGAACCGAGTTCGGCGCAGTGTCAGCAATCCATAAACAACTTCTCCTCCAGCTCCTTCATGTTTTTTTACTGCAGAAGAATGCACTGCTTGCACCTCTCGAAGATGTGCTTGTGCCCAAAGCACCACAAGCCTACCTCGTGGTGTTTTGATATTGACATTTGTCTAGTACAGGAGCAGCGGGGTTTAAACCTTGACTTCTTTAAAGGAAACATCCTGCCTGGCACTACAAAAATATAAGGTTGACATGCAAAAACGCCACTTAGAGCAGCTCTGGATTTGTGTTGAAAAAAGAAAACGGAGGTCAGGGTGCTGGAATGGTGCTACGTAGATTCAGAAAGGTCACGTCTGCGGTGGTAACTGACTCTGAGACAGAGCCAAATACCACCTACCATTGCAGGACATATATTGCAAAATTTACAGATCTAGTCTGCCTTCTAGAGTTATGCAAAAGTTGAGGAATCTGCAGATAGAGGCATCAATCAGAATTCTAGTTTAGTTTCCTGTTTTTTTGCAGTATGTTTTTTATTCTAGGCTGGCATTGTCCAGACTTCTGATGTGGTACTGTCCACCTGCTGTAGTTCTCTGTCATGTATGGATGGTGGACAATGTAGCTACAGCAGGGTTGGAGTTGGGGTCTTAATGTGCGTGGTCTAACTCATGATTTTAGTTAAAAAGAACCCAAATACACAAACTCTTGCACTTGTTCAAGGGGAACAACCTGCACCATAACATTTGCCTTAACCAGATAAGCAAGTTACTTACCTTCGGTAGCGATGTATCAGTAAGAGACATAGGTTAGTTATAGATTCCTTACCTTAGAATTACCCCCAGGCATCAGACTGGTTCCGGAGTATTTTTCTCTTAGCAGTACCCCTGCGCGTCAATAGGTGACATCGGTTGACTTCGCGTCTGTCGTCAGCGTCGTGGATGCCGGGATGATGTTGCGGTACCTACTTAGACGACGCCCCTGCGAACTGACGTCTGTTCTAACATGACTTTCCACACCAGAAGTGCAGAGCCATAAAAGACACTGACCACTGGTATGCTACAACTAGTGCCCTGTAAGGGTGTCCCTATCCCTAGAAGTCAGTTTGCATAGCGGAGAGAATGAGTGGGGCGGAAAGGAATCAATAACGAACCTATGTATTTTACCGATACATCCTTACCAAAGGTAAATAACTTGTTCATCTGAAAGAGACATTTATAGATTTCTAATCTTAGAATAGATACCCCAGCAAGCCCGGAGGAGGGTCTGCGAACCATGTTCATACCAGAAAGTCCTGGAGGACAGAAGGGGCAAAATAGCCGTCCTCCTGACTTGGCTGTCCAGGCAGTAATGTCTGGTGAACGTGTTCATAGATGCCCACGTTGCCGCCTGGCAGACGTCAAGGAGTGGGACTCAATGTGCCAATACAGTAGTTGCTGCCGTAGCCCTAGTGAAAATAGCATGCAGCCCCACCGGAGGTTCCTTTTTCACTAAAGCGTAACAGATTTTAATACAAAGGACAACCCATCGAGAGATGGTACGCTTTTGGACAGCCCGACCTTTCTTGGCACCCACATAGCCAATGAAGAGTTGATCATCCACCTGGAAAAATTTGGTGCAGTCAAGTTAGAAGGACAACGCACGTTTAGGGCCCAAACGGTGGAGTCTCTACTCCTTGGAAGGGTGCGGAGGTGGGAAAAAGGTGGGCAAGGTGATCGTTTGTCCTATGTGAAAATGTGTAACCACTTTAAGAAGGAAACAAGGGTCTCCTCCTGAGCACCACTTTGTCCGGATGCACAGAGAAGAAAGGGGGCTTAGAAGAAAGAGCCTAAAGTTCACTCACCCTGCGAACAGAGGTGATGGCAACAAGAAAAGCAGTTTTCAGGGTAAGGAGCCTGAGAGGACAGCTATGAAGAGGATCGAAGGGAGCACACATAAGATAAGTTAAAACAAAAGTCAAGTCCCACTGGGGCATTATGAAAGGAGCTGGCAGAAAGAAATGAATAATGCCCTTAAAGAATCTGTTTATATTAGGGGACTTGAATAAAGAGGGGTGATCTTGTAGCTGAAGAAAAGCAGAAATAGCTGCAAGACAGCCTTTTAGAGTGCCCAGAGCAGAGCCCTGCTGGGCTAAAGAAAGGATGAACAAAAGAACTTCAGAAAGAGGGGCAGAGAGGGGATCCACAGCCTTTGCTGTGCACCATGCCACAAACTGATTCCATTGACAGGCGTATACCGTTTTTGTGGAGGGACGCCTGGCTGTCAAGATGACAATACAGACTTCGGGCGGAAAAGCGGTTCAATATTGCCGCGTAAACTCCACGCAAGGAGGTGGAGGCTGGAGAGGCTCGGTTGGAGGACCGTCCCCTGCTGCTGCGACAGAAGATCCTCCTGAAGGGGCAGTCTGATCGGAGGATCGATGACCATGCTCAGGAGCTCGGAGTACCAGACGCTTCATGCCCAGTCCGTAGCCACAAGAATGACTTGGGGACGGTCGCGCTTGATCTTCTTCAGCACTCTGGGCAGAAGTGGTACAGGCAGAAAGGCGTACAGGAGGCCGCAACTCCACTAGCAACGAAAGGTGTCGCTGAGTGAGTGCCACCTTGGAAACTCTACGCGCAAACCTTCTGACATTCCGCGTTCTCTTCAATGGCGAAAAGATCTAACCAAGCCTCACCCCACTGAAAGAGACCTTGCACCACCTTCAAGTGAAGACACCATTTGTGAACTAGCAGGCACCGACGGCTGAGTTCGTCCGCTCTGGCGTTCAAGGAACCTGCCAGGTGTTGAAGCACCAGGGTCATGCCCTAATCATCCAGCCATGTCCAAAGGCGCAGAGCCTCTTGACATGGGGTCCACGAACCCACCCCGCCTTTTTTTTGCAGTACCACATGGCGGTGGTGTTGTCTGTGAATACCTGCAGGGAACTGAGACGGAGAATTAGAGCGATGACGCTCCGGATCCCGCATCAAGTCAGCCGACCGACTGGGAGAAGGCGAAGAGCACTGGTGCTTCTTCGTCTTCTTCTTGTGCTTTGACTTACCAGAGGATTTTGAAACTTGGATGGGGTGTGACGGCTTTGCAAGCGGTCTCAAGACCTTACCCTCCAGCAAGACACAGTGCTGACTGCCGGGCCTCCAAGAGCTTTCAGGACCACTCCTGCAAAGGCTTTGGATTCATGGCCCGGCAGTCAGAGCATGACTTCGGGTCGTGGTCGCGCTCCAGACTCCAAAGGCACAGGAGATGCAGGTCCGTCGCAGACATCAGTTTGTGAAAGGCCTCGCAGGATTTGAAGCCATTTTGACGATGGGACATCCCTCCTGCACCAGGAGACGAAGACTCAAAAAGAAGCCAACAAAAAGTTGAAAAAGCTTAGTCAAAAAGTGACTAAAGGGGTGTTTCTCTCCGGATCCGCGCTAGGCTGGCGTGGAAAAAGAAAGAACGGACGTCAATTCGCAGCGGCGGGGTCTTAAGTAGGCACAGCGACGTCATCCCGGCAATCGCAATGCCGACGTAGGAGTCAACCGACGTCACCTATCGACTCGCAGGGGTACTGCTAAGAGAAAAATTCTCAGGATCCAGTCTGACGCCTGGGGGTAATTCTAAGGTAAGGAATCTATAACTGTCTCTTTCAGATTTGTAAGAATTAAATGCCATGAATTTTGTTTTGTTAATAATAAGCTCAAGGCCCCGATTGCTGCAGAAAATTTAAAAGTGATTAAGTATTGCCAGCAGGCCACACAGAGTTTTGGAGCTTAAAAGCTTATCATTTGCAAAGAGCAGTGTCACAATTTTGTGAGGGCCTAATTCGGGTGCATCGTTTCCAGGGAATTCAAGGCCTTGGACTTAGTCATTAATACATAGGATTAACCGAGTTGGTTCTAACACGCTACCTTGCTGAACACCAGTTTCAGTATTAAAAGGGTCTGTGACTTCACCATTGTTCTGGCTCGAGCTGTGTTGTGTGCATGCAATCTAAAGAGGATGGATATGATATTAGCGGGGACACAATCTTTTGCAAAACCTACCACAGCTTGGGCCTTGGAATGTAATTAAACGCAGTTCTCAAGTCGACAAAGACCACATATTAAGTGGCCCTTGTCAAGCGTTACAGTTTTCCAAAATAGGGTACAAAAACTGAGGACCTGGTCCACCATACTGACCGTTTTCCTAAATCCCATCTGCATCACAGAAAGAATGGAGTTGGCCTCAACCCAATCCAGCAGCTGTTCTAGGATAAGGTGAGTGAAAAGTTACTGGAATGTGCCAATAAAGCTGATGGTCAAAACATCCCCTGGGACGTCTTTACCGCCATTTTGATGAATTAGGACAATGTCTGCCTTCTGCCAGGAACCAGGGACCGGGAAACCTTATAGAACTGAATGGAAAAGCAGGGGAAAAAAGGTAGCTCGGATGAGTAGTTCTAATCTAAAAAAGTCCCCGGGGATGAAGTCAGGGCCTTGTGCTTTGTTTGACGGAAGCATCATAAGTGCCTCCAGTACATCTTTGTGCTGAAGAGTCAAGGGGGTGCCCTCACTTGCAAGTGAAGGAGGATCGCTTGCTGGTACCCTTCACCCATAGTCGGCTTGGCTGCATACATTTTATTTCTAAATTCTCCACCCAAGTCTGGGGTTGAAGGTTATAAACAACACCCTTGACTGGATTGCGTTTGCCATGGGCCACAATCTCACAGAATGATTTAGCATCCCCAACCCGGGCAGCTACAACCAGATCCTCCCACATCTTTCGTTCTTAATCTAATTTGGCCTGTATTAGACTCCTTTTGTAATCCTTTCTGGCTCTAACAATATCTTGCCTAATGCCAGCTTTTAGACTCTGCATCAAGACATGTCAATTTCCTGCAGCTATTATTAAACCATGGACAGTGAATGTGCAGGCTAGGGGCCTTTCGGACCTCTTTTGTAAGTGAGGCTTTATGGGTTATAAAAAGATTTTCATGGGACTGAACGATATCACCAGGGTCGGGGATTTGCGTTCTGAATGAGGTCAGGGCCTCCAAGGTCCCCCAAATGTTAAAAAAATCTGGGTCTGGCCCGCCGCTTATTGTTCGTGAGTTTGTGAGTGTTGGAACGGCCCCAGGATTCAAGCTGCCACTCTGATGGGTGCCGTTCCCAAACCCTCTAAGAGACAGATAAAGATCAGTGTTATCACGATCAATAACCACCATATCTTTAAGAGATGACCACAATGGTAGTGACAGGAAAATGTAGTCAATGCAACTCTTTTGTAGCGCACGTTTAAAAGTGTAGGTACCACAATGATCCGAAGGAGACATGCCTCTGTAGGCCCTGAGTCCAAGGCGGAGGGATAAACTCAACAGATGGTCTGCGACAACTGAACTTCTCGTAAGTGTCCAGAGCTAGCTGAGGGACTCCCCAACTGCAAACACCTCCTCTGTAAATTTTAAGGGTTTAAGGCCATATGGTTCAAAAGAAACATTGAAATCGCCAATGGCGATTACCTGGTCTTTGAGTGGAAGGGTGTCTAAAACATCTTCTAAAGCATGTAAGGTATTAGATGGCTTATTTGCCCCACTCAGCCTAATTTACATATTAAAAACTTAACAAGAGGATCCTCCCCTCCAGCAATAGACAGCTCCAGGATATCATAAGAATGTATAGCAAGCTTTGCAATGGAAAGAGCTAGAGAATTTTTAATCCACAAGATTATGCCACCTGTTGGCCGACCCCTGCCACCAGAGACTGCTGGACAAAAAAACGTTGTAAACCCTGATCTGTGGACCGGAGCAACATACGTTTCCTGTAACATACATAAATCATAAGCGCCGCTAAAAGTCCCCCAGTCCGGATCAACCAGCTTGGCGTTAAGGCCAGCAACGTTCCATGAAAGTATATTCTAGACTTTGTGCTGTGAATCTATTGGGGTAATCATAGCGACAGTAATGGAGTGTGACCCCTCTACACTGGCCAAATTTGCAACGGATAATGTCTTGATGGCTTGCTCATTCTCAAACCCACTCTTATGTAAGGCTGATCCATACGTGGCAAAGAACAGCGACTTTAGGGTTGAGGGCTCTGTGGGATGGCTTGGGGAGTCCTTGGTGGTATCTGGGCTGGGAACAATAATTGTTGCAGTGACAACAGGGCCCTGGTGGAAACTCAAGGGCGAAAGAAACTCGGTAAGCAACTGATGCCATTTTCAGATACAGTCAGTCTTTAGCATCCAGTGACGAGAAAGGTTCAAAAAGAATTCCTAAAGAGATTTTCGTAGTTGTGTTGCCAGGAAAACCAGTTCTTTTGACAGTGCTTGGCACATACCATTCCATTCCAAAAATCTTTATTTCGATCACAGATCATAAAAGATACATAACATTTATACACAATTAAAAACGAATTAAACGCAGTGTGATCCAGTATAAAACATTTTAAAACAAGGGGTGCTATGAAAACAGTATATAACTTTCAAGGAGTCTTTTTATACAAGTCTTTTGACCCATCGGCTTCGAGTGAACCACATAGAGGTTAAAAATTTCGAGAGGGCAAAGACTACAGTGGGGGAGAGGTCTGTCTTTAAAACTCTGTAAGCAGGTTGAAAAGTTCTAAAACCCAGGTTCCTGAGTAGTGGGACTAACCAGTATTTCCTGCTCCTCTCATAGCCCTTGCAAAAGAAGACAACGTGAGCGTCATCCTCCTTCGGGTGAGCACATACTGGGCAAGTTTCTGTGGTGGAGCGGCATTACCAGGACGCTGTAAATGAAGCTAAAGGGAGACTTCCGTATCTCCATTGTAAGAATAATTTCCTCGTTAATACAGGAGACATAGCGTCTAGAGTACTTTCGAGACAATAGGAGTCTTTCACTTTTAGGAACAAGTGTGTCAAGGATCCCTCACGAGTGGCGTCAATAGCTTTTGTGAGCATCAGTTCTTGATATGCTCTCACAAGTGCCTTTTTTGGAATCTTTAGGCAGGTGTTTGAAGGATCCGTCCAGAGTTCCGGGAAGCCCATCTCCTCTAGCATTCCCTTCACATAAGTCAACCACGGGATCCTCTTGGCATTTCGTAGCTCCAGGAATTCCTGCAGCTCCTCTCTATAGTTTATAAGATCTGGGCTACACCACAGTCGCCTCCAAAATGTTAGGGGTTTAAGTCCCAGCTCCTCCGTTATTGGTCGAATTCCCAAGTCTAATCTAAGGGGAAGCAATGGAGTACTCTGAGGGAGGGCAACGACCTGTCTCAGGAATTTATTTTCAGTTGACTGTAATTTAGGGAGTTGAGAGTGTCCCCACAGCTTACCCCCATATGTAACACCTGCACGGGCTTGAATTTTATAAATATGAATGATTGGGGTTAGTGGGCGATAGGAGGATTTATTCGCCAAACGCATAGTGCCACCCGCCAACTGAGCCAGTTTGATGTTCACTTTAGTCTGGTGAGTCGTCCACGTTAAATGTTCATTTAAAGTAATCCCCAGGTATTCAATATTGTGCACACGTTCTAGTTGGACTGTGCCTAGCCTAGGTGGAGCTCGATTATGGGGGTTAGGATTCAAAATCATAAATTTAGTTTTCTGTGGGTTGATTTCCAATTCTCGTTCAGAGCAGAACTCTAAAAAACCGTCCAAGATGCGTTGAATCCCCATAGGGGATTTAGACAGCAGCAGGGTGTCATCTGCAAACATAATTGCTGGCACCCTGCTGCCTGTCAACTTTGGGGCATCAGTATTGGCAATCCTGTTTAGGTGGGCAACAACCCCGTTCACAAAGAGGCAAAACAGGGTTGGTGCAAGCACACAACCCTGTCTAACCCCTCTGCGAACGGGGAACCTTTCGGTTAACTTGCCACCTTTGCCACACCTTACGCGAGCGTAGTTGTTATAGTGTAGTCTCATCAGAATTGCCAGAAGGTCACCAGGGACGTTCAGCTCTTTCATAACTCTCCACAGTCTCGCTCTGGGTACCAAATCGAAGGCGGCACGTAAGTCAACGAAAATAGTATACAGAGTGCCGCCCTCGATTACCGCTGTTCTCCAGTAAAGGAGATTCAGCCTGAAAATTTGGTCTATGGTCGATACACCCTGCCTAAATCCTGCCTGATAGGGGGATAGGATGTCCATCTCTTCAATCCAGGCCTGGAGCCGATTCAGGATCAGTCTTCCGAAAAGTTTTTGGGATATATCGATAAGACTGATGGGACGATAGTTGGCAGGAAGCAGAGGGGATCCCTTTTTGTAGATTGGGACCACCTCTGCTCCCAACCAAGTATCGGGCACCTCCATTCCCCTCAGAATGGCATTGAATATCGCATACCTTATGGGGTTAGAAGTGGCAAGAGACCCATAAAATTACCCTAATAGGTAGGCCTTGATTCCAGTTGATGGAAATGGCAGTTGGTTCAATCGTCCCAGGAGAAGTTCCATAATTAGGGGAGTCTTGAGGTTCACCAGTACACAGCTCCTAGGGCAGTCTTTAGGATGGATACCAAGCCAAGCTGATCAGCGGGCTAATAAGACCTCTGGGGCTGGGTCATGGGGCCACCTCGAATTGGTGGTCAACCGGTGCACTGATGTATTCCTCAATGTCTCAAAATCTTCACTTGCGTTGGGAGGAATCTCAGGGAGATTTTGGAAAAAGTTAGGTAGGGTGTGCACTCTGGGGGGAGTTGTCGACAGCACATGGGAGATATACCGTGATGGATAGTTGGGGTAGGCTTCCTATTACTTTCCTGATGTTGTGCCCAGCTATTAGGCTTGCCTTGCCCCTCGCCCCCCGAGATCGATTGTCCACTGAGCCCTGGCTACCACAAGGCTCTGTCACAGATGGCAAATGAAAAGTAGGTGGAGTGGATCTAAATTGATCCTGCTTCACATGTAAGTGCGGGGGTCTTGTAATCGATGAAGTGCCCTTCCCAACCTCAGAACATGACAGGGCCTGTAGTGACTCCAGTTTCACCTGTAACAATGAGCAACTGCTGGGGCAAGCTCTTCCCTTAGAATGGCCCTAAATTGTTCCAGAGATCTCTCCAGGAACCCTTCCAGGAACTCCTGGAAGGGTACCCTGGGAATCTCAGTAGACCCACTGGAAGATGAAGGGAAAGTGGGGTCGTCACACTGAGAAGACTTCTCTACTAACCTCATCGACTAGTTGTTATCAGGGGCTGGGAAAGTAATCACCTCGCCTTAAGACTCGCTCTGGGGGGCAAACCGATGACTGCAGGGGGAAACACCGTCAGGGGAGACTAAGGTGGAAGAGGCCAAGAGAGATGTTAAAGGCTGGTTTATTTGGGAAGTAGGGAGGGGTTTCTGACCGTGCTTACTAGATCTTGTGAACATCCCAGGAATCCTCTTTTGCTTGCACTGGGCGTTGCTAGTGAGGGTCCTGGTGGCACCTCATTGAGGGGTGGTCGGAGTGGGCACTGATATCTGCTTACATTCATCAGTTGACTGACTATTCTATCCAGAACACAATTGTCACCATCAAGCTTTTGAGTTTTGCCAGATTTCTATCTACCTGCGCCTGGTCCACCTCCGTTGCATTTTGTTTCCCCATGACCAAGCGTAAATAGCTCAGGAATCAAAGATACAAACTAGAGTTTCCGGGGCAAAGCAGTTTGACATGGGGGCTAGAGAGATGAATAGCTCGCCCACTGCAGACACAATGAAAACAAAACCTCATAGGACAATTTTAAGGACAAGTGTGCAGTAAGCTGAACATGGGAGTGAGCTGAACGGCTAACAGCAAGGAGTAGTACCTTAGGATATAGGAAGTGTTAGAGGTGTGGCTCAGCAAAGCTTCCTCCAGGCTCTGATGGCGTGGATGGGCCCATGCGTGTCCCGTGCTTGACACAATGGCTGTAGGCCCCGCCCCTCAGGCAAATGTGGTCATCCGTGCATACTGGCACGGTGACAGTTGGGGGAGTGAGTCCCCTGTGGTACTTTAGGGATCAGAGAGGTAGCGTGTCCCCAAACTTGCTGGCTGCCCCCTCAGGCAAATGTGGTCATCTGTGCCTACTGGCACGGTGACAGTTGGGGTAGTGAGTCCCCTGTGGTACTTTACGGATCATAGAGGTAGCGTGCCCCCAAACTTGCTGGCTGCCCCCTCAGGCAAATGTTGTCATCTGCGCGCCTACTGGCACGGTGACAGTTGGGGGAGTGAGTCCCCTGTGGTACTTTAGGGATCAGAGAGGGAGCGTGCCCCCAAACTTGCCACCTGGATGTTATTTATATACTAATTTTACCCAATGTTGTTTGATGAAATGTTTAACTTTAAACTAACTGATGCACATGTCACTATTTTAATGGGGCCAAACTGCAATGCAATGCTTCGGTAAACTGTTTTATTAGCTACGCTGAATGAAAAAAGGAATAAACATTTAATTTAAAATTGCACTTACTTTAATAAAGTTAAAAACGGAACCAACACACTACTTACTGTTGAATAGCAGGCAAGCACCGATTCAGGCAGAAGTTTAATGATCTCACAAATAATACATGGCAATGGATACTTTTCAACATAATCGAGTTACTGACAAAGTGAGTACAAATACATCACACATTACGTACTTTCGAGCTATTGTGGTCACTCGGATCCGGCGCTGTCCGCTGGAGTGCTGGTACTGCGTCACAAACTGAATGGCACCACGTCCACCTTGAGGAATGGGAGCATTGTGCTAAATTAGGAAGACATAATTTGATTAAGTGAATAAAATGGTCAGGTGTTTATTTTATGATGCAATAGATTGATTTCTGTCACTAGTGACGTTTGGAGAAAATTTACAAGCTGGTTTATCATAGCAAACAAGCCCGGTAAACATTAGAAGTGAACTCTTCATGTATGATTTAGACAAGCTCTCCTGGGCAAACAGAACACATTGTTATTATGCAAGCAATCAGATAAAAATATAAAGCAATCACTGTATAAACATCGGGCCATTAGCATCAGCTCATTCATTTTCTGTATTCTGAGATCTTATGCAAGGCAGAGTCGGAGGCAAAAACAAAGTGACCATGTTTGCAAAATAGATTATGTGCACCTAAATTCTATTAGTTCAAGACAGCATGATTTTCATTTCAAGCACGAGTTCATGTGTGGAACGGATACGATATTCAAGTCATTCCAAGTGTTTCACGGAACATTAACTAGGGAGTCGCTATACACCGAGGATGGGAAATGTCGGGAAAATAAACGTTTCAAGGTTTTCAAATAAATTTCCAGTGAAGGGGTGCATGACTGACCACAAAATATATACTTTACTCTCTTCTGTATCCTCAACATAGGAATGGCATTACAGTGACCATGAATGACTTTTTAGAGGATGGCAGATAGATCTTTTGTGCATGGGTAAATCGAACATCATCCTCGTCAATTTTCCTCGGCCCAGCACTTTCTGAACATTGAGCTAAATCCATCTCATGACTCGCACCCTGCAGCCCCAAAGTCAAACCAACAAACTTTGGACCCTAGCTTGCTCCTCAGCATCCTGTCTGTCCTGAGAAAGAGGGAGTCAGGAAAGAGGAGGGGGTGCGGGGGCAGTAAAATGGGTGGCCATGGAAATGTCAGAGTGGTTTGTCATGTGCTGCGCCAGGGGAAGATATGGTGATGTGGGAGCCAGGAAGGGGAGCAGTGAAGCCCAGCAGTCAAAACGATTAAACAAGAGGTGCACAGATGTCACTAGCTACTTCTAAGAACTTATTCCAAGTGCGAAGAGACGTTGTTTCTTTGTTTCTTATTGAAGAGGCATTCTGAAGTCAGTGAATAATTTAGATGACAGGTTGGAATATGCAGCCTGATGTCCTCCTCTTTAGGTGTGATCGATTCTGAACTGGTGAATACCACAGGCTTATCACAAAGCATTATCCATCAACTGGCCAATGCCTGGTGACTCAGATTATAAAATCGAATGAGCCACACGCCTGAACAAAGCAAAGTATTTTTCAAGATCCTTCTGAATATTACACAGAAACCTTCAAGTCTTATCTAAGGTGGTACAGAGTTCCCCAATGAGGTGACCTTGAAACACACAGCTCTTCGACCACATCTTTTGTAGCGAGTCAGCTGTACAATCAGGAGATTGAGGTACGTGGACCAAAGGCATCAGGATGGCTGATCAGGAATAAACAACACAGCAGGGTATACAGGGTATCCAGGTGAGCGATCATGTAATGTCTTGTGAGTCCTCAAGTATGATCTTCCTTTTATCAACAAGCAATAGGGATAGTTTAGTGATGTGCTTGGGGATGGCATCTCAGACTGAACAGGTGACAACGACTGTTCTGAATTTTTTGCAATTACAATAATACAAACAGCGCATTTACTCTATGAGCTGGAGATCTTTGTTTTGAGCAGCAAACAAGAGAAAGGACCCTTCAAAGCAGAGTGAATTGCAGGAAAGCTGATTTCAACACTGCTTTACTTTAGGTAACGGTACACCCAGGCTACGGACTTTCTTTGCCGATAATAAGGGGGGAGGGGGGCAATAGAAGTGGGGAGGTAGGGTAGGGGAGGTATACAGGGCCTATGCGTAGGAATACACCATTCAGGCAAAACCAGCTTTGCGGTATTGAGTGCTGCATCTGTGTCAGACAATGAGCCGCATCTGAACATTTCCCACATTGGTCTTCCAGTTTGAGCTAGATCTGTGTATAATCAGGGCAAATATGTTAGCTGGTCGTTTGTGTATTATTAGAAGAAGGTGGGCCCCACAGTGTTGGCAGTTCTATGGAGTGACAAGCTCAATTAACCTTAATGAGCGAGGAAGGAATCAAAGAAAGTTAACTCTGTTCTGTCTATGCTTGATGACTTTACAAAGATGTCACAAAGCGCAGAGAATACACATCACTAAAGGAGCTCCGGGTCCGTGCTGGTAGGGAGGTCTAGCATGTGACTCGATGTGCCTAAGTGCATAACAGGGGATTTCCATTTTGAAGGACAGTTCCCTTCACACACCAGAGGTGTCATGTTTCATCATGGGGGTACGTCCTCGCGTGAGAGACCTAGTCCTCACGCGGGCTACAACCCCCTCACTGCGAGGGAGGAGCTCAGGGATGTTTTAATAGGGAGGGTGGGTGTACTAAAACCCTATGAGAACTTGGTGTGTTAAAGAAAAGTGCAGTGCAGTGTTATAAGTGATTAAGACTGGCTACTGGGTCAGCTATGATGCTACTTTTATTCAGCTGCCCAGTTTCAGGATTAAAACCAAAGTTTCGCTTGTAACACAGGTGCCAGGATTCAAGGCCTCTGCGCTCTTACAGGACCAACATGTTTCAGCCTAATAGACCTAGACTAATGTCACAGCTTATTCAGGGTCGATAATGTAGCTTCTGCAATAAATAAGTGAATGGCGTGTGCAGAAACACAGGTAAAACGTGTGCTGGAGTCCTGCGAGGAACCGCACTCACAGCGGTTGTGGCGCCCGTACCTTATGGCTAAGTAGCCGTGACAGATGTGGTGAACCCCGTAAACCTAGAATGGTATACGACGAACATACTTAACAGCGAAAACTGTTCTGGTTCAGTTTTGTCTCATTTATTTATCACGTTTTACCTGTGTTTCTGCAGGAAAGGGCATCACTGTCCGCTCTCGGAGACAGAAATGGGCGAGTCTCCAAAGGGACTCGGAGGAAGAGCCATTAAAGATACGAGCAACGACCATCAAGAGGCAGGTCCAGCGGTGGATAGGCGGAGGGGTGCAGTAAAAAAGGTGAAACCATTTAAGCAAACTTAGTTTCCAGTTAAGGATTAGTAGCTGCAAGCTTCTTGCTCGCTGGTTTATTCACTGAGTTTGAAAGTCCTATTCCGTTCTCTGCTACTCTGAGATCATTCACTACAGTGCTTCTTCAGTGGTCCGTGCGTTCATAAATCCAGTGTTATGGAGCCGGTAGTAGACAACTGAATACAAACTGGTTTGGAGTTCTGATAAAGATGTATTTGGCATGGTTTACATGTTCTATTATAATAATCTCTGCTGGTCCTAAAATAACCTGAAGCATGTTTACAGCAGCTGACATTTTTAATTTTTATAGATTTAACTAGCGTTTATTACAAAGATTATCTCTGCTGTCCATCAGTTAATTGAAGCGCATGTAATTGAGGTGACGCAAGCTCACTGATTAACAAATCACCTGCGCTCATGTTTTGTTGTGTGCCTTCCTTTAATCAGTTGGGAATACAATTGATGTGAGCATAGAGGTTATTATAATTATATATTTAATGAGGTCTCTCCTTTTGCAGGCCATTCCATGACTGGTTTTAAGGCCAGATTGTGTCTTACAGGAATCCTTAGTGCTAGAACTGGGTGCAGAATTCAAGCGAGCTGATTGAGCAGTTTGGGGTGGAGCCCACCGTGGAGGACTGTTTCGCCTTCATAAGAATGACCTCTTCTGATCTGATGTAGGGTCTTCAGGATGACTTTGCATCTGGTTCTTATCTACCGCCGTTTCTGAAAAAATACCCATCGTTTTGTTTGTGTTTAAGGGCTTTGTGGCGACGAGGCAAGTACGTATATAGCTACTGCTGCACCCCTCCCTGAAACAACAAATGCATTCAGGGGATCGTATTAGGGTGATGAAGGAAGGCACAGCGTCCAGCTACTACCCAGAAACAAATGAGTGTTTAACTGATTAAACCTAGACTAACTCTTAAAGTTTAAATGGTACTCTTACAATGATGTTCTTTTTGGCTCTCTGGCCCTCTGAAGGCAGAGTAAGACATAGACACTGTTCTTTTGGCCCCTCCGGAAGTTGAGTAGAACATAGAACGGGGTTGAGTGGTAATTCTTGAAAGTAAGCACATATTACAAGGAGATGTACAAGAAAATACATTTACATGGTAAAGGGACAAATGTTTAATGTGAAATGTAAAGATAATAGGTAGATGAAAAGGAAGGCATCTTCGTGCATGAGTTTAGGAAGCATACACTGCATTTTACAAGTTACTGACTTGTGGTTGCAACAACCATGCCACTATGCTTGCTGCTTTGTGTTTTTTGTAATTGTTGGTGGGTTTCTGTTATTTCTAAGTTACAACTTATATTTTAGTCTGTGATGCCCGTATCAACATCCTTGCATCCGTCATGCAGTCACCACCATCAGCAACACCACCTCTTTTCTGAATTCTCGTGAAATATGTATCACAGTGAATATTCTGATCCTACCCTTAGCCTGTTATACATTACATTTACTTTGTAACATAAAAGTGACGGACCTGCAGATAATTCCTGGTTTATTGTATTGCATTCAGGATCATCTCCCTCAGGGCAGCAGCCACCCAAACTGCCCTGAGACATTAAACTGCAACACTTTGCCCCTGTTTTACATCATTTGAGGAATTTCTAACTTCCCCTGTAATATTCCAGGTGTATAGTTGGAATAGTAGTCAAAAAGCATCCTGGACTATTCTGGGGCTGTGCTTTCCTCTAATATTCTAGGACCTGGGTTAGAATAGTAAATTAGCTGTCCCGGCATTCACAAAACATCTGCTGCTCTAAGTGCTAAACTGAAGATAGAAACTCAAGCAGCAAGGAGCACTTGAATAACATAAATCGGAGCAGGTAGGGCTTATGAGGGAGAACTGTGAGAAGCAGCAGTCCTGATATAAATCCAGAATATCAAGAGAAGAAAAGGTGAAAGGTCATTCTGGGATAGGAGCCGAATGCAGGGAATGGTTCATCATCAATGTTCTCAAGTCAACAGAAAAAGTGAACCATGAGACACTCTTTATGTCCTAGAGTCAGCAGGGAATGGTTCTTTTCTGTACAGCCTTGCCCTTTTTTTGCTCCAGAGAATCCCACAAAGAGTTGGTTGTCTAATGCTGGTGATGACAATGGGGGCCACGTCTTCCAGAGTCTGTATCAGCGCCGATTCGATGGGAACTGGCATGGCCTGTGGAGCCGGAGGTGGCCCAGTTATGAGCTCAGGGGCCCACCTGGCGCCGAAAACAAACCCGCCAACAGTATCCCGGGATGGAGACCCTCTTGACTCAATGGGCTTGCAGGCACAGCAGAGGGAGTTGGCACGTATCTAAAGAGTTGGAGCATGACTTTCCAGAACTCTTCAATCTCCTTAGGAGTTGAAGACAGCCCCGGAAATTCAGGTTTTGCTGAAGAAGTTGCAGGATTTACTCCAAAGTCAACAACTTAGGGAGTGAGATCGAGATGTATGGTGCTACTCCAGTGCCTTCTCAGGACAGTGTGAGTGGCAGGAAGAGATTGAATCCCACTTAGGTTGCTTGAGTTTAGGTTTTTGAGTTACCAGAAGATTGGATTGAGAGGAAGACTGACTCCTGGAATGACTCCAGAGACATCTGGATCTCAAAGAGGACAAGGACCAAACTTTCCAGAGATTGAAGAGTTCTGGAAGGTCATGCTCCAACTCTTTAGATAAGTGCTAACTCCCTTTGCTGTGCCTGCAAGCCCATTGAGTCAAGAGGGTCACCATCTGGGTTACTGTTTTTTAATTGGTCAATACATTTACAACAAATTTAATAACAATGTATTCTTGTTATATTAGGATTTATTTCTTTTTACTATGTCGGGTTTAGGAGGATTCTGATTTCTGACACTCGAATGAATGAAGGATGTATGCATGAGCACACTACAATCTACATAAGCTTTTGATATCCCAAGGTTTTTTTTCTCTTTTTTGATTGTATTCAGTACCCAATCCCTTGGTTGGTGGGTCATTTTCTTTGTCTTTTTGGACCCCAGGCACCACAGGAAAATTTGGTGAGAATCTGTCACAGACCTTTGTTTGCAACAGTCCTTACAGGGCGTAAAATCAGTCATTATGGGAGGTGATATAACCCTTGCACACTCTAAAACATTTTTTTGATTGCGGTAAGTGTCTCACAGGGATGAGTGGTAGCTCCGGATCTGCACCTGGTGATGCGGAAAGAAAGGAATTGGCATCAGCACACAGGAGTGGTGTCTATATAGTATCCACAAGTCACTTCTGGAGTGGCATGGCATTAGTGAAGAGCAGCATGGTGCCACCTACCGCAGCGCAGAGATGCTACTGAAAAGTTTCTGGATACAGACCAATGCCTGGGAAATATTCAAAAGGTGAGGAATCTGCAGCTAGAAGTCTATCAGAAATCAGAGGTCCTCATATAACAAAATGGTTTCTTACCTGTAGGAGCAGTTTTGCAGCTTGAAGAATTTTCTGAATTCACATGCTGTGCATTATTCTAGCAGCTAGTGGTTGGATCCGGAATTCTCCTATGGGTTTAGTCCTTCCCTTCTTTCTTCTGCCTCTTTTTCAGGTCTCGCGCCTAGCGTTGCAGTGCACAGAATTGTCACGCAGCGAGAGACCTCATGTAAGGGCTTGTGCGTGTGCTTTTATTATCGTCATCTGCGATTGGCTTGTGCGCGTTTTTTTTTTACAAAAGGCAGCACGCCATTGGTGGAAGGCGTGTGCATGTACCAGCATCTTTGGAAATGTAACCGCCCATGTCCCAGTGGTGAATGTTACGTGCAGCAGCGGCATCTGGTTGTAATTATAAACATGTGTTTATAATTAGCGCACGTTCGCTTTGCTGCCGCGCTCCCTTAACCCTCACTCCTCTGTGGTGCGCGTGCACCACTGGTTTCGATTCCATGCTTGTTGTTAGTGGAGCGAACAAGTGAATGTCAAACACACTTCAGACCGCTTGTTTTCCTTTTGGAATGTCTTTGTCTTTAACAATGGCAGCCGCGCAATGTGCAGCTCGCTCAATGTAACTTTTTAACCCATGTGTTTTTTGTTGTTTTTTTAAAGCGCCAAGTTTAGCTATGTTTTGCGGCTCACTCAATTATAACTTTTAAAACAAACAATGTGTTTTTTTGTTGTTTTTTTTCCCAGCGCCAAGCTTTAACTATGGCAGCAGAACCTTTCTTTTTTTTCCAAGTACTAGGAGTACTAGAAGCATCTGGGAGGTGCGTGGAGCAAGGCATCAAGGCAGCTTGCAGCTGGTGGATTATAAGGCATTCACGTCCACTGCAGCGTCTGAGCCTTGCAGGGGGACTTGCGTGAGGGGCTGCTATGGTTTCAGAGCAAAAGCCTGCCAATTCACAATGGCGGCAGAACCTTCCAGTGAATCCTGCTGACGTGCAAGGCCCTGCATCAGCCCGGGATTGGACTGCCCACCACCTGGCCTAACTCTGCTGCTATCCCTGTGAGGCGGTATTGACCAGAGAGCCACGCGGAGATTAGGTAAGGCAGCGCACCTTGGTTGCCTCGTGGGAGCCGCTGGAAGGGGTGGTCTGTTACTGTTGGGGGCACTTAGAGGAGAGCTGTAGCCACCAACCGCATATGTACAGGGGGAGACCCCTTTGATGCTGAACGAGATGCCTCCTGCTAAAAGTACCAAGTGAGCAGTGTGGGGCGCTCCTGATGTTGGCTGGTTCTGGTTCTGGTTCAGCACTTGGTGGCAGTAGGAGCAGAATCTGCATCTGCTTGCGCTGGTAGACTCAACCTGTGTGAACTGCAGGCAATGGATTTGCTCCCTTAATCCCCCTATTTATACTGGTTGATCCTGCTGCCCCCATGCAATGCACTGAGGATGTCTGTGCTAAAAGCTACATCCTACGAAGGTGAGGGCTGCATCATTCAGAGTCAGAGCTACGACACAAACCATGGGCGGGTCTTCGTTGGCCTCCAGAGCTGTGATTGACAACAGCTGTTCCTTCCCGGAAATTGTGCAATGTATTACTTTTGAAGCAACTGCTGGACGTTTTGGCGCGCAATTACCAATCAACAATGGGCCTGATCACCAGTCATTACATCCAACTTTGACTATCCAGCACTACTGGGGTTATTATAAACTTCATAACTCCCTCACGGACTTAACTACGTCCCTAGGCTGTGGTGTATTCAAGTTCTAAAATGTTCATACCATCATAAACCACCCAATGTGCAAGAAAAAGTGTGGAAAGGAAAGGAGGCACCTCACGGTTGTAACACCAAGGGGACTGCTAGCTGGTACTCGTCAGCAAGTCCACTTATCATCATCGGTTACCACCTTTCCTGTTTAAAGAAACGTGTGTGTATGTGTTATTTAACAAAAACCTTAACCCATGAAACCAAGGAAAACTCAAAACCTAAGTGTCATAGCATGATAATATCATGTATGCCCAATGGACCCCATGAGGATATAAGCAGATAATCCTCACATTTAAAACTTGGTGAAGCTACCTAGCTGAAACTACCTTTATTTGGTGTTGCTAGCTTTCCAAATTAAAAATGGTTATAATCAAACCATAATCAATTACACTGCCGACATGTTTCGTTGCCCATACGAAATTTCAGGCAACTTCTTCAGGGCTGTTGGGGTTCCAGATTAGACTCTCATGGTAGGTTCACATCAAACCTATGATGGTATAAAAACAAGAGGAAACACCAACTGTGAACACACTCTGCTTAACACTGATCTAATATATTCTCACTTTAAAAATCATCTAACACCCACCATCTGGTTGCGTCCATCATATATACCTGCAACCATACATGCCAGGGGCGGTAAAAACTGTTATGCGTTAATTGATTGCGTTTCCCCACAGTGAGTGCCCAAAGGTCCTGTCACCTAAACAGAAGTTTCCAAAACAAACAATCATAATGTTGTAATATATTCAGCCAACTAAAATTATGTAGTCCAAAATGTCTACCTCCAATGCTTAGAAAAAGGGTACAGTGTAGTAATGGCCCCACTTTCATAGTGTGCATGCATATTTATGTTCCTATTCACAGTGGCAAGTGTATGCTCTCTCACTCAAGTTGTCATAGCCCTCGCCTCCAGAAGCCAACATAATGTTAATGGTACCTTCACAGTTCTCTCGACCAGCGACCCAAACTGTCGCTATCAATTCATTCTTAAAAAACACACAGCCACGTGCTTTAGCCTATAGTTCTCAGGGGGAGCCAGGCGCGTTTACAATTGTTCAGTCTGCACGCCGCCCGGTCGGCATCCTGAAACTGCTAGCACTCCACTACAAATGCCGCCGAGTGATTATACCCGGAAATTCAAACAGGGAGCATGGCCCGTTAACAGTTATTTTAACTCTAACGTGGCGCGATTCTACTAACTTTCAGATCATCGCCCCCACTCAGTCCCTACTCGCTTGCGCACTCACCGCTACCGGTTGTATCCGGGCCTCTGATTCAATGCCACACACGGGTGCCATAAGGGCATGTTTAAATCGCTCCCTCTTCGCCACGCAAATCACGCCCAACGCATGATTCTCGCCGTTCCTCACCAAACCGGGGCCATCATGGAACGGGTTAAGACGTTCACAAAAGCCGTCGGCCATCTTAACCTAGTCAATTCTTACTGTTTCCAGAGTAACTGAATCACAATCATAAAAATGGTTCATTTCCAGACGGTTTTTAATTTAAAAGACCCCTTTTCAGTGTGCAAACAGCACAGGACTCTTGATAGTTTAACAACCAGTAACTCAATTCCAGCCCCACTAATGTTGATATCCACCTTCACCATTATTAACATAGGGGGTATTTTTTGCATAAATTGTTATATTTGGCAACAACGCCCGCTGGGTTGTGTGGTGCTCGACATACCAGGATTATCACCCCAGGGTGGCCAGCAGCATTCCAATGCATTGGAATTATATACACTCAAAAGTCAAAGTCCTGTAGCTCGCCTATGGTCTCGAACACTTGCTCCATTCAATGCAGTCATTTAATCCAAACTTGTCAGCTTTCTCAGAAAAAATCCATTTAGTCTCCTTTCTGGCTAAAATGGATTCAATATTGTGAGTCTCGCCGATCACTCCTTCAAGGACAGTCCACCTCAGATCCCTGGAGTCATGCTGTTTCTCTTGAAAATGCTGTACCAGCCTTGTTGTTAGCTTCTTAGCCTTGAGGGTACTCAAGTGCTCCTGTATTCGGATCTTTACCTTCCTAGAGGTAAGCCCAATATAATGTAATCCGCAGTTGCATGTTAACCTGTAAATTACGTTATTCGTATTACAGTTGCTGAAGTGATTGAGGTGCCAAACTTTGCCACTTTCTAGAGTAACGCTTTTGGTCACTTTCGTGAGTCCGCACACAGTACACCCTCCACATGGGTAATGACCCGAGGGGAGAGTCGAAGTAGATGAAGGTTATGATGTGCGTGTATGTACCAATTTGTCTTTCAGACTAGGGGCCCTTTTGAAAGCAAAGCAGGGCGGGGGCATTTTGCTGGTCTCAGTGTCCAAAATGGACCAGTGTTTTTGCACAATCTGTTTCAATTTGGTAAAGAGTCGGTCGAATGTAGTAACCACAGGGAGACAATCAGTTTTCCTTTTCATATTCCTTTCAAGCAATGCATCGCGGGGAGTATTTAATGCTCGTTTGCATGCATGTTTGATAGATTTCGACGGATATCCCCTGGCTTTCAACTTCCCCACCAGTTCATCTGACTGTTCAATAAACTTCTCAGTTGTGGAGCAGTTACGCCGATATCTCAAAAACTGCCCCACCGGAAGATTGTCCCAGAGGGATCTCAGATGAAAGGAGCGATAATGTAGCAGGGAATTCCTTTCACTCGGCTTCTGGCGGACATTGATAAATAAACCATGCTCGCTAGCTGTAATGTCAACGTCCAAATAGACAGCAGTCGTCCTACAATATGACCAAGTGAAGCGCAAGCACCCATCCGCTTGGTTGAGCCAGGCAAAGAATGACATTAGAAGCTCCTCCGAGCCAGTCCAAATGCACAAGACATAATCTATATAACGCCTCCAAAGAGAAATATTCTCTTTGAAGGAGTTAGAGATGTGATAGACGAAGTTCTCTTCAAACTGGCCTACATAAATGCAGGCCAGACTTGGAGCGAAAGCTGCGCCCATCGATGTTCCAGATACCTGAAGATATAATTGGTTCCGGTACTCAAAACATTTTTTGGTTAAAGCCAGCTCAATGCATTGTAAGACAAAAGATTGCGGGGTGTCATAAAACTGCTCTGATACCCCAAGTGCCAGCGCCGCTGCCATTAGCGTGGCGTCTTGGGGTATACTGGTGTATAATGATTCAATATCAATGGTAACCAAAAATTGGTTACGGGAATCAAATGACACTGTCTTTAGAATGTTCAGTATATCCGTTGTGTCTTGCATGAAGGAGGGCTGCGTGATGACAGATTCCCTCAAGAAGAAATCCGAAAATTGGGACTGGGGCTCCAATACTGATTGAATGCCAGAAACAATAGGTCGGCCTGGGGAGGGCGCTGGGGCTTGTGAATCTTCAGCAAGATGTAAAATGCCGGTATTCTAGGTTTTTGATTCACTAAGAATTCAGCTTCCTTGTTGGTAATCCATTTATTCCCCAACGCCTCTCCAACCATAGCCTTGATGGTGCACTGTAAGTCAGGCGTGGGGTCTCGCCTAAATGGATGGTAATTGGTGCGACACCCCAACAGCCTGAACACCTCCGCCTCATAATCGCTGGTATTGAGCACCACAACAGCCCCGCCCTTATCGGCTTGCTTAATAGTGATGGATTTATTGTCTTGTAAAGATTTAACTGCTGCCCAGTCATTCTTACTCATATTATTTGGGCGAGCATTGTCCTGTGTCTGTTCCAAAGCCTCTAAATCTTGTAACACACGCCCTTCAAATACAGCAACGTCAGGGACCACTGCTGAGGCCGGAGGACAAAAGCTAGATGGATGACGTAATTTGGTAGAAAAAACAGATCGAGGTTCCTTTTCTTTGCCACTGAAGAACTTTTGAATTTTAATTTTTCTCATCATTTCAAAAATTTCTGTCCGGCAATTGAAGTTATCATGCCGCGGCGTGGGCACGAACCCCAAACCCTTATTTAATATTCTGGACTCATCCTGCGACAGTGCATAGTCAGACAGATTGACCACAATATCATTGGAGGGAGGTTGGGAATCAGACAACTCAGTACAAGAGGGCATCACTGGTGTGTTCTGCCTCAGCTGCGTGTAATGCGAGGAGAGTATGCCTGCCATGTTGGTATGTGATTGGCCCTGCCTCTTCCTCTGCCTCTCTGGGCTGGGGCTCCTCCGCCCCGGTTGCCCCTGCGGGCTTGGTCTAAAAAAGATCTCAATAAAGCACCCAGGTCTTCGTTGGTTCGTGTTTCTGGGGTGAATCTAACTCTGCTCTGGTTTGATGTTGAAGGTTGTTGCTCTCCTAGCTCTTCCTCTTCGCTACTTGTGTTGTTGAATGTCCAATTCGCTGGGGTTCGTCTATACTGTTTACGCCCACCCCTCTGCTGATTCTGATAGTGTGGCTGTTCTGTCGTGGATTGATAGTACTTGTCGTCTACATAGAGATATGCCCACTCATGTGTAAAGCGTTCCAGGTTCCTCGTTAAACCCTTAATTTTTTGATTTACCATATAGGTCTTATAGTCTAGTAAATCACCCTGGATCTTTGCCAGTTGCTCTTTTGCATCCAAAATGGTGTTGTCCCTCTTAATACTTTCTTCCAACTCTAGGATTTCAGCTAACAATGCCTCACTCAGTCTCTTGGCGGTATAATAATTAAAACCAACCAATCCCTGATGCATTTGTTCGCTATATAGCTCCAATTTACCCGGAATTCTTTATCCTCCCAAAAAAGTTTGGGTTCAATTCTTACCAATAAACTCGGGGGAGCTGCTCCTGCCCGGAGATACTCAGTCATAAGCGGCCCGTGCAGGGCAATACGAACCTGGCGCTTTTTAGTATTTGATAGCTTCTCCCATTCTTCTCTAGCTGTACAGTTAGTCGTTAGTGGTGCATCGGGCAAGAGCGGGGGCCCAGCTAAGATCAACGCTATTTGTTCATCTGTGAAAGCCAAACAATTTTTGTCCATGGCAAAACTAAACAAACTAAAACAATTTCTATCAGTGAGATAAAACCCTCTTTCAACAGAGAACGAGGAAACAAGGTAAGCTCGAATGAGTGCGATTCACAGAAGGCACAATCCTCACAAAAAAATTCAATTAAAAGGTCTCATGGCTGAGCCGCCGTCCTTAAATCATCCAAACAATAGGAGCTATATGGGTCATTACACCCGCGGTGAAGGCAAACCTGGAATACAAACTATTACTACCTGCCATGCCCAGCAGGAGGACGATAGCCGGTAAGTGAGCCTTAACCTACAGGCAAGATGTTGCCGCGGACCGTAGAAAGAGGCTGATGCTTCCACCAGACTCCTACAATGAGAAATAAATGTGTCTTGAGTTTCTTCCTGAACGCTATGTGTTCTTCAGTTAGTTGTAGCTCCAACGGGAACTCATTCCAATCAAGTGTTGCAAGGTGTGAAAAAGTGCGTCCACCTGTCCTGCTCTTAATGATAACACATAAAAACAAAACTACAAGCACCAGAATTCCCCAGTGGGTGAAAAAGCCAGGGCTCTTTGAGCGTGTCACACAGCGACATAAGCACATACGCACGGCTAACTTCAGTCGTGGCTTTGTCGGTGCGACAATCATTTTGGGCGTCTCTGCTCCCCCCTCCAAACCCAAATTAGTGACCTCCTTTATAGATTCGCTCAATACCACACTCCAACAGAGACTTTCATCTCTCCATAGCCCCTCTCTCACATACATTTCATTTGTTTTAAATCTTTGGGTGGGGTTGGCTTTACTGATAAGAATGCGAGGGAACCCAAATTAATCCTTTTTTAGTAACATTGATAATGAAATACTGGTGAAAAAAGTAATGTGATAGCCTGTATTATGCCGCTTACATGCAGCTCTTTGGTGCCAGTTTATAAGTAACTTTTCTATGTTAGGAGTGTAATTTATGAACTGTTGTAACAAGGATCTCTGTGACAAAAGCATTAATCCACTGAGCTATCCACATAAAATACTATTCTGAAATCTGCGTGGTACACGTTCTTTGCAGCAGACATATTAGAGTGTGCGCTACTTTATAATGAGTCAAAATGCCACTAGACAAAACTCCATCTCCCTCCAACAGAAACATTAATTAGAATCTTTATCTTGACGTTTTATTTGCTGCCTGAAAACTGCTGGATGCACAAAGCTCACTGCAGCAGGTGCTTTTAAAACCATGACTTATTTCTAAACACAGGGCGTCTGAGGTCAGCAACAGGTGCGGCTGCAAAACTTAGCTGGCCCTGAACATGGCCTTTTTGGTAAATCTGTACTCCTCTAATTCAGGCACATCACTCCTTTGGCGCTAGTACAGGGGTGTGGCTATCAATGGGGCAGCAGTGTCACTGGGACTCGGCTGTAAAGGGCTCTCTGCACTCGAATGGTGCAGTTTTATACTGATCAGCATGGAAATAGGAGGTCATTTTCCCTTGTTACATTAGAGTCTACTGTACCCATGCTAAACTACTGCACGTACATTACGTAAGCAAATGCAAAATATTGTATCTGATGCTTTTATGAAACGTGAACTCCCAATAAGTGAGTAGATAGACGGCGAACCAGGGTTATTGTGTAGTTCATCGCAGCGTCTGGTAATGGTGCCAGTATCTTTGTATAAGAGCAACTGTAACATTATCCCTCAGGAATTTTTTTGAGCGTGTACAGAACAAAGGACACCACATTTCATAGGAGACATTTTCAGTTAACATATTGAAGCACCAATACCGTACATCTCTTTCTGAAGCCCTCTCATCTACAGGTTTCATGCTTCATCTCCTTCCTCTACATTGCTGTCTTTTCACTCTCCTTCAACATGCACTTACATTCTCCTCGTCTACATCACTTTCATTCTCCTCCTCTACATCATCTTTGCAGCTGGTGCTTAACCCACCGAGCGATCTCACCAGCTGCTCCAGGCTTTGGAAGCACAAAAGAAATGGTCCTGAGTTTTCTATAGAAAAAAGCGTGCTTTATGGACATTGTAGATAACTTTCCTCAGCTTTGACAAACAAACGCAGTTTTTCTGTGCACTGCAAGGAAACCTAATCTCCGGTGCCTGGCTGCTGCAATGAATAGCGTTTGTTGTTAAGGTGCTGGCTACCATCCGCCTTGCAATGCAATAGGTCTTGCATTACTGAAAATTACAGCTATTGGTGTTGCATTATTATTTGCAACGACAAAAGCTTAAACCTTTACTAATGCGAGACCTATTGCATTGCAAATGCTTGTTGTAGTTCGGCATCGACTGTCCCACCATTTGGTGTCTAATCCAGCCTCTCACGAAGAGTTGTTTTCCTTTCCTTACTGATTTGTTTTCTCTATATAATTCAGTACCGCACTGCCAGCTCTTTCAGCCTGAATCTTTGGCTGTTGGAAGAAACTAGGTATTTGGATTGTCTGGTTTATGTGGAAATGTGCTATGGCCTTTGGTAGGAAATGTGGGTTGGCCCTCATGATGATCCTGTCTTTGTGTCTTTGCATGTACGGTTCTTGGATAGGGAGTGCTTGGAACTCACTCACTCTTCAAAACGATGTCATTGCGATTAAAACGAGCATTTTAAATGTGACCAATGTTGAAGAGGCCTTATGAAGTCGTTCAAAAGGTATTCTCATGAGGTGGGTAAACATTACATTTAAGATCCATGTAGGTATTGGTTCTCTTCTCGGTGGGCCTTTCTTTTTGCCCCTTCTAAAATGATTTTTGATTACAGGAGTTTTGAAGAAACGTCTTCCAATGTGACCCCTTGTGTGTGCCATTTTGACTGCCAAGACGCATAGGTTAACTTTCTGTTTAGCAGGTGAGTGAGGTATTGTATAACAGTAGTGTCTTTTGTATTGTCTTGAAAGTGGCTAGATTTGTAGCACCACCTTGAGTATCTTTCCCATTTTGCTGTGTAGCATTTCCTTGTTGTTGGTCTTCTTGCTTCTCTGAGGACTGCCACTGACTTTTCTAGAAGTCCTAGATGTTCAAACTCTATGTCCTCGGGAGCCAAGCTGCTAAGTTCAGCAAGTTCAGTTCTGGGTGGAGAATCCTTCCCCTTGCATGGAGAGCAGGTTTTGTAACACTTGTAGTTTCTGCACATTGTTGTGAGCTATCACCATTAGGTATGAGAACCATTTTTTTTTTTCTGCCCACTGTGGGGCGATGAGTATTAAGGTAATTTTTGAATGTCTGCATTTGTTGATTACCAGAGAGAACAGTGGGATAGGGGGAAAAGCCTAAGCAAATCTTCCTGATCAGTCTTTCGACAGAGCATTCCCCAGGGAGGGACAGGGAGTTGCCTCGATGAAAAGGATTGGCTTTTCGCATTCTCTGGTGATACCAAAAGGTCAATTTCTGGTGTTTCCCCACAGCTGATTCTGAAAGGCTTTTAAGGCTAGGAACACTGTTTTTACTTTCAGAATGTTTATGTGCTACACTGCTTCCACTACTCCCCATACTCATCTGATTTTGAATCTTCCTATAAGAGCTCCCCCATCCATTATGCGAGGCATCTGTGGTAATTGTTACTGCTGGAGTTGGAGATATGAAAGGTCTTCCAGTTGCTATATTTGTTTTGTTCTACCACGCCACCTTGTCCTGTACGTTTTGTGTGAAAACCACTAGATCTTCCCAACTCCCCATAGCTTGTGATCATTGACTCTGGACCCATTCGTGAATTGGTGTAATCTGTAACCAGGCATTTGGTATAAGAAGTATGCAGGAGGCCATTTGTCTAAGCACCTTTCCCACAGTTGTCACTGTGAAAGACTGACCCTTCTGGTATTGGTGAGTTTTGTGCATCAACAATAGCATTCTCTTCTTGCAAGTGTATGCTTTTGCCTCTAATGAGTTGACATTCGCTCCCAGGAAGAGCTTTTCTTGTTCTGGTGTAGGTGGCGATTTTTCTTTGTTTATGGAAAACCCCATTTTGTGCAGTGTTGATCTCATTGAATTTATGTTAGTTGTGGACTTGTTTAGTGAGTTTGGATTTACCAGCCAGTTGTGGTGGTAAGGATATACGTGTATCCGCTTGCCTCCTCAGATGTGCCATAGCTACTGCTAAGCACTTTGTAAACACTGGGTGCTGATTTTCTTCCAAATACTAGCACTTTGAATTGATTGTGTTTGCTGTCTACCACAAAGCGCAAGAATTTCTAGTGCTTGTGATTCATTAGGGTATGTAGATGTGCATCTTTTAGATCAATTGTCGCCTTGTTGCCGCTGTGGAATGACATCCTGCTGCACTGTCAATTTGAACTTATGTGTTTTTATGAACTTATTTAAGAAAAGGGGGCCCAGAGAGGACTGTGGCAGCATTGTCAGCAATCCCTGATGACATTCGTTTTTCTTTGCTCTCTACTGATGAAGGATAAAATCCTGAAGCACGCATCTAGAGATTTACAGCACTATCTGCACCAACTCTGGTGAAACACTACAGCTAATATTCAAGTAAAGGCAAACATTGTACTGCATTTACCATAATGCTAAGAGGTGAACTGTGCTGTGATGTGAGGCAGTGTGCTCTGATCTCCCTTCTGTCCAGTATAGGACATAGATATCCGTCTTGCTTTTGTACCAGATAATAAGTTGAGAAGTTTACTTGGTTGATCTTCTTTTTGGGCACACTTTCTATTGCCTTCCTTTGTAGCAATTCGTTTACCTCTTGAAGTAGTCAGGATTTTTCTTGTTTTGTGTGGACCACTCTCCTTGGTCCCTTGACAGGTGGTTGTTTGACGCACAAGTTACTTACTTGTGTAGCGATATAGCTAGTGATAGATTCCTTATCTTAGAATATACCCAGGCGTCAGACTGGATCTGGAAAGTTTTTGTCAGCAGTACCCCTGCGCGTCGGTAGGCGTCGTCGTACGGCTCCGCGTACGTCATTGGCGTCGTAGTCGCCGAGATGACGTCGCTGGAGCTTCTTGGACGCGCTCACGCATGTGGACGCCCGTTCTCTACACGACTTTCCGCGCCAGGAATGCAGAGCCATGCAAGATACTGACCACCGGTGCATTGAAACTAGGGCCCTGAAAGGGATGACCGTAACCCTAGAAATCAGTTCGCAGAACGGGAAGGATAGGTGGGGTGGTAAGGAATCTATCACTAACTACTGTCTCTTACAGATATATTGTTACACAAGTAAGTAACTTGTGCATCTGAAAGAGACACGATAGTGATAGATTCCTTACCTTCGAATAGATACCCCAGCAATACCAATCCCGGTTGTGGGTCTGCGAACAAAGATCACACCAGAAAGTCACGGAGAACAGAACGGCCAAAGAAGCCGTCTTTCCGGACTTGACTGTCAAGGCAATAATGCTTAGTAAAAGTGTGCAGCGAGGCCCACGAAGATGCCCGACATATCGTGCAGGGAGACAACACGTCACAATGCAGTAGTAGCTGCTGTCGCCCTGGTAGAATGGGCGCGCAACCCCATCGGAGGTTCCTTTTCTTTTACATTTTTTTTATTGATTTGAACAGGGCAAAAATTAGATTCATCAGAGATTCATAATTGGCTATAATCACAACAAAGAAAAAACAAAGGTGATGATGGACGGAGCGTTGACAATACAAACACTCACCCCCAGTCAACTGATCTGGGTTTAATCCATCACCGTTCTTTAGCTCACTCCGCCACCCCAGTTCAGACATGGCCATATGCAAATCAGTCTGACCATGTGCCTCATGGGAACAGTCCAGCCCGAACTGCCAAGCCATGTCTTCCCTGGACCGGAATCAAGCTTCCCAGGACCGGTTTCTGGCATTACAGCTGTCTTCAGCCACAACAAGACATCAGGACAATGCTACACATTCCTCATCCATCATTGAAAGGATCATTACAGACGGCCCCCAACACCCCTAGTAGTATCGTCTAGCTACAGAGATGCATCATCTATCTCTAATTCGGAGGTTCCTTTTTAGCCAGAGAATAACAGGCCTTGATACACAAGACGACCCAGCGGGAGATAGTCCTCTTGTGTACAGCCCGGCCTTTCTTGGCGCCTACGTAGCCAAAAAAGAGCTTGTCATCCACCCGGAACTGTTGTGTGCGACTCAAGTAAAATGAAAGAGCACGTTTTGGGTCCAGACGGTGGAGCCTCTCTTCCTCTCTGGAAGGGTGCGGAGGCAGGAAAGAAAGTGGGCAATGTGATAGTTTGCCCAATGTGGAAAGCAGTGACAACGTTTGGTAAGAAGGGAGGACGAGTGCGAAGCACAACCTTGTCCGGATGAACAGACAGAAAAGGAGGCTTACATGAAAGAGCCTGGAGCTCACTCACGTGCCTAGCAGAGGTGATGGCAACCAGGAAAGCAGTCTTCAAAGTCAACAAACTAAGAGGACAGTTGTGAAGAGGCTCAAAAGGAGCGCACATCAAAAAAGTAAGAACCAGATTCACGTCCCACTGCGGCATCACAAACGGAATAGGAGGGAAAAGGTGAGTATTGCCATTGAGAAATCAATTAACAACAGGGGACTTGTAAAGAGAAAGAGAGGGCTGATCAGGGAGCCTGAGCAAGACCGAGATCGCAGAACGGTAGCCCTTAATAGTGCCCAGAGCACTGCCGGGCCAGAGAAAGAAGTAACAAAAGGACCTCTGAAAAAGAGACAGAAAGGAGATCCACAGCCTTTGCAGTGCACCATGCCACAAATTTGTTCCACCTGCAGGCTTATACCGATTTAGTGGAAGGAAGCCTGGCTGTCAGAATGACATCACAGACTTCAGGAGGCAAGTCAAACAGAATCAACTGTCGCCGCTCAATCTCCACGCATGTAGGTGAAGACTGGACAGGTTCGGGTGGAGGACCGTCCCCTGCTGCTGCGACAAAAGATCCTCCCGAAGAGGCAGTCAGACCCGGGGATCCATGTTCACAAGAATGACTTGGGCCCGGTCGCGCCTAATCTTCTTCACCACTCTGGGTAGAAGGTATAGAAGGTAAGGTGTAAAATAGAACGCAGCTCCACTTGCGTCGAAAAGCGTCGCCGAGCGAGTGCCTCCTTGTAAATTCCAACGCACAGAACAGCTGACATCGCGTGTTCTTTTTGGTGGCGAACAGATCTAACCAAGGCTCTCCCCACTGTATAAAGAGACCTTGCGCCACCTCTGAGTGAAGACGTCATTTGTGATCCATCAGGCACCGGCGGCTAAGTTCGTCCGCCCTGGCGTTCGAAGAACCTGCCAGGTGTTGAACCGTCAACTAAATGCCTTAACGTTCCAGCCATGTCCGGAGGTGCAGAGCCTCCTGACATAGTGTCCACGACCCCACCCTGCCTTGTTTGTTGCAATACCACATTGCGGTGGTGTTGACTGAACACCTGCACCACCTTCCCCTTGACAGAGGGAAGGAATGCCTTTAGTGCAAGAAGGATCACCCGAAGCTCCAGAAGGTTGGAGCCAGGACTCCGCCGGAGACCAGAGGCCTCTGATCTCCGCCTCTCCCATGTGGCCGCCCCATCCCAGGAGGGACGCATCCGTCACCACTGTGTGCGCCGGTTGGGGAAGGGAGAGGGATCTGCCGCTGACCCAATGCTGATTTGTGAGCCACCACTGCAATTGTTGTGCAGTGCCCTCAGAGATCTGGACGTGATCCGACAGGTTCCCCTGATGCTGCGCCCACTGGAACCTCAGGTCCCACTGCAGAGCCCGCATATGCCATCTGGCGTGGTTGGTGAGCAAGATGCAGGAGGTCATGAGGCCTAGAAGACTCAAGGTCGTCCTAACCGAAACCCAGGACAAGGGCTGAAAGATCAGAATCATAGCCCGAATGTCCCGGACTCGCTGTTCGAGAGGATAAACCCGAAACTGCGCCGTGTCCAGAACCGCCCCGATGAAGAGGAGCTTCTGAGAGTCAATCAGGTGCGACTTCGTCACGTTGATGAAGAACCCCAGCAAATGCAAGAGGTCGTCTGGAGGTGGGAGACGACTGTTTGGGGCGAGCCTGCCTTCAAAAACCAGTCATCGAGATAGGGGAAGACTGAAATCTCTGATCTGCGCAGATGAGCTGCGACCACCGCCAATCACTTTCGTGAACACCCGAGGGGCTTGTAAGGACAAAGGGGAACTTGGTGAACTGAAAATGCTCCTGCCCTACCATGAATCACAGGTAACGCCGGTGGGCCGGCAGGACAAGGATATGAAAATAAGCGTCCTGCAGGTCCAATGCTACCATCCAGTCTTGCGGGTCGACGGCAGACAAGACCTGAGCAGGCATGAGCATCCTGAACTTCTCCTTCCGGAGGAAGCGACTGACGTACCGAAGGTCTAAGATAGTACGCAGGCCTTTGTCCTTCTTTGGAACCAAGAAGTAGTGGGAGTAGCAACCACAACCTACTTCTGGCGTCGCAACGCGATAGATGGCCCCCTTGGCCAAGAGGGCCGCAACTTCCTGCTGGAGAAGTGCCAAGTGATCTCCCGACATGCGGTGATATTGAGGTGGCATGGCTGGGGGTGTAGTCTCGAAGGGGAGGGAGGAGCCCCTTCGGACAATCTGCAGAACCCACCTGTCCGATGTGATGGATTGCCAGTGGTGGAGGTGATGGCGATTCCTGCCACCCACTGCCGTCTGGTGGGCCTGAAACACCGGACTAGGAAGGTTTGGAGGCAGTGGCAGCAGGGGGATTGGTGGACTGACCTGCACGCTGGCCCCGTGACTCGCCTCTGTGAGTCTCACGTCCGCGGCTGGGCCTTAGACTGTTGTTGCGCCGGCTTGTGGCTTTGAAACTAATGTGCTTGGGCGCCCCTTCCTTGGCCACGAAAGGAGCGAAAAGTAGAAGGAGTGTGCGTGTGGCCAAAAGGCCTAAGGACTTGGCCTTAGCCCAGGAGTCCTTAAAACATTCCAGCGCGCAATCTGTTTTATCGCAGGCGAGTGCAATCAAAAGCCATGTCCATCAATGTATTCTGGACATCCCCAGAAAAGCCAGTGGTCCTCAGCCAGGCGTGGCGACGTAACGCCACTGTCGTGGAAATCACCGTGCCCAGCAAGTCAGCAGTTTCAAGACCACAACGGATGGTGAACTTGGCTGCGTCTCTCCCCTCAGCAATAGCTTGGGAGAGAATGGTCCGAGCCTCCACTGAGGCAGCACTTGCGCAACCGTATCCCACACAGAATGGGAATAATGGCCTAAGAGACATGCAGTGTTCACAGACCGCAGTCCTGAACTGGTGGAAGAAAAAATCTTCTTCCCAAACTCCTTCAGTTTCTTGGATTCCCTGTCCGGAGGTGAGGAAGGGAACACGCTTGGGGACGCAGAGGCTTGGACAACCAAGCTCTCGGGAGTAGGGTGTTGGGAGAGGAAAACGGGGTCACCCGGGGCTGGGCGATGGCGTCGGGCCACCTTCTTGTCCGCAGGAGCCCCTGTGTTAGGCCTGGACCAGGTGCCCAAAAGAATGTCCGAGAGTGCATCATTAAAGGGCAGCAGCGGCTCCATAGAAGAAGTCGCCGGCCGAAGCACCTCTGTCAGGAGGTTAGTCCTGACGGCCACGGTAGGGAGTTCGAGGTGGAGAGCCTCGGCTGCCCTACGCAACACCATAGAATATGAACCACCATTCTCCATATCCATGGTAGAAGGAGACAGGGCGCCAGGTTCCGGAGTATAATCCTTGTCACCTGCAGCCCCCTTATCCTCATCCTAGTCCGGGTCTAACTCACATTTTGCCGCGAGAGGGCCCTCAGACCCCTCCCAGTACTCCTCATCCTCCATAGCCTGCCAAACAAGTGGAACATTCGGAGGCGGGTGAACAAAGGGAAAGAAATTCCCAAACGGCGTCGGAATCGGCGTCGGTCGACACCCTTCCGGCACCGGCTCCACGTCGGGGAGGAAGCCAGGGACGGCGTCGGCCGAGTCTGTGGCTGACGCCGGCGCCGTCCACGTTGGTGGAGGTCGTACAGGGCCAACTGAAATGGACGAGAATCCTTGCCTGGATCCCTGGGGGTCTCTCGGCGTCAAGACCGGAGTCGTCGACGACGTCTGGGCCTGGAGCCGGCGACGTCGAAGAATGAGGACCCCCAGTTGGGCCCGCGGGGCCCGAAGGCGCACCAGCAGGGCCGGACGGTCTGAAGACATGTGCCATGGCTGACAGGAACTCCAGCAGCTGGGCCGGAGTCGCCGATGGACCCGGAAAGGGTTGGTAGGCCATCGGTAACTGTGGCGGACCCGCCGGAGCCGCGCCACCCACACTCTCAACCGCATTCGGCGACCGGCTAGGAGAAGACGAAGAGCGACGGTGCTTCTTCAACTTCTTGTGCATAGCCTTACCTGACTCAGAGTGCGAAGACTTCGAATGATGGTGATGGCTCCGCGGCCAGTCCCTTGACCTCCCACGGGACCGGGACCTCGAACGGCGCCGAGCCGACTCCCAGGCCTCCAGCCACTTTCAGAACCGCTCCTGCAAAGTTTTCGGAGCCATGGCCCGGCAGTGGGGGCATGACTCGGAGTCATGGTCGCACAACAGGCAGTAGAGGCACTCACAGTGCGGCTCCGTCGCTGACATCATGCGGGGACAGGCCACGCAAGACTTTAAACCGGTCATCCCAATGCACCTTTTAGATGAAAGTACTGAAAAACAGAGACAAAATGTCCCAAAAAACTCAGTCAAAAAGTGACTGGGGGTACTGCTCTCTCCGGATCTGCACTTGCTGGCGCGTATAAAGAAAGAACTCACGTCAGTGCGCGTCTAAGTGTCTAAGTGCGCATCTAAGTAGCTCCAGTGACGTCATCTTGGTGCCAATGACGCCAATGACGTACGCGGATCCAGTCTGATGCCTGGGAATATTCTAAGGTAAGGAATCTATAACTAACATGTCTCTTTCAGATTAGTTCTATGCAATAGCCGTGTTTGAGGATATTGATTATCCATTTGTCTGAGGTGACCTTCTGCCTCTCCTGGAAGAAGTCTCCTACCCTACCACCTACAGATGTTGAGTATGGAATGGAATGGTATGTTTGTTTTTTGAGTCATTTACTAGTTGGTGCAAGCGTCCCCCTTTGTGGCTACGATGTGCCTCTTGCTCGTACCCGAAAGGGTTGACGCAGTGGTGTCTGGTACTGCCATTGTTAAGTAGGTACTTGCATATGGCTTGCACCTTGAAAACTCTGACGTGTGGTGGTACCATGGTAGCTCCCTTTACCTACTGGACTTCTTGTAAGTGTGGTTCCTCTCCTAAGATGCCCCCTAAACTGCAAGGTTCCCAGTGATTTTGCTGTGCCATTGTCCTTTTTAAGCTGTTGCATGGTATCATTCACTGCACTCCCAAAAAGTGGTTCTCCATTAAATGGGATGTTATGTCTGCTTGGACCTCACAGTTTTGAAGCCTGACACCCTTAGCCATGCATGTGTTTTTGGGTTGGTCCCTGCCATCATCTGTCTACTTGCTGTGTCTGCAGTATTTAGTGCTCAAGTAGGTTACGGCTAATTTTTCCCTTCTTCTGCAAGGGCTGCTGCTCTTCTCTGGTACTGCTCTGGTAGATGCTGCATCAGCTTTTCCATCTCCTCCCAGTGCTGATAAGCAGACCTGTTGAGCAGGGCATTCAAATTAGCTATGCGCCCTTGTGTTGCTGCTCCTCTCTCAAACTTTCTCCCCATCATGTCCATCTTTTTAATGTCCTTATCATGAGTTGGTCTGGAGGTTGTTGGGACATTTGACCTTTTTCTGGCTGTTGTAGCAATAATAGAGTCTGCTGGTACAGACCCTCGATTATATGGTGGGCCTTTTGAAGAGTGTTTTCATTTCTTTTCAGCCGTAGGTTTTACTGACCTGCAAGTTGCAGGGTCCTTAAAGGCATCTCTTCTATGGTTCAGTATGCTTGGGAGTATGGATAGGAATTTACTCTTACTGTGGTATGGTAACAATATCTCTAATAGAAAACGTGCTTGAGATTCCTCCTCCTCCAACTGTACCCCATACTTGTCTCCAGCCCTCTTTATTAGCTGGTTATACAAGGCAATGTCATCTGGAGGCACAGCCCTCAACGGATAAATGTCTAACCCCTCCTCTGGGGAATGTGTCTCAAGGTCTTGATATTGTGTCTTGAGGTATTCTGACGCCCTCTGTGTCCTGGGACATGTCCCAGGACTCTGGGTCCTCTTCTTTATAGAAGATCTCTTGATCCTACTCCTCCTCCTTCTGTGGTTATGGAGTCATTGGGGGCTCCAGTTCTTCTGAGTTCTTGTTCTCTTTTGTCTGTTCAGTTGACGTTTTAGGCTAAAATCTGAATTATCAGAGAGGTGTCAAACTCTCTTTTTCTGTAGGATCGTGGCTATGTAGGCTTCTTCCGTCTGATTTTGACTGTGCGTTATTCCTCATCGAGTATCTCGTCTATTTTCTTTTTGATGTCGAAACTTCTGGTGTCGGAGATTCACTAGAGACTTTTTTGTCGTCCTTCGACACTGTTGTCTTTTCGGCAGCCCGTCGACCAGCGGTATCCCTGATATGGGATCCGAGGGGCTCTTTGGTCCTCTGCTTGCCTTCCGTCAGCAAGATTTTCAGCGCCAAAGCAGCTTTGTTTGAGACTCGCCCCCTCATCAGTTTTTTCGATGTTACCTGTTTCTGTTTTCTTTTTCGACATCGATGACCCTCATTTTGACATCCGAGCCCTCTCCTTCAGCGATGTTGTCTTCCTCCTTGCTTCACAATCCCAGGTCTCATAGCAACGGAGTCTCCTTCTGCCCCTGCATGGCACATTGTGCTTGCCTCTGTTTTTCACTCACTTACAAGTCTTTGGTTTCAATTCTGGCAGGCCTCACAGATGACGCTTCTGTGGTCTATTGGAACGCAAAGGTTGCACAGCTGATTGTTATCCTTTTGTGCAGACTTGTGATTGCACTTTGGGCAGAATTCAAAGGTGTGTTCTCCATGTCACACAGAGCAGGGGGCCCCCCCTGTCCAGATAATCCCTGATCTTCCTTTGAAATGATGCCTAAAGTCGTGTGAGAAACCTTTAAATCCGATCCCCGTTTTCCAATATTTTTCACCGGTACTACATGTTCCCTGTGGCTAACTTTTAAGCGGATCTTCTTCTTTCGCCAATTGGAGAGCCTTCAGCAATGCTTCCAGACCCAACTACGTAAAAAAGATTCTGAAGCTGGTGACCTCACGTGGAAGCTTCTGTGGAGGCGGACTATAACGTCAGGAGAGGGTGGATTAGACACCAAACTGGTGACAGTCGACACACCCAACAAAAAGAAGAAAGAGAAAAGGGACTAAACACAATGGAGAATTCTGGACCCAACCACTACATGGCGGATTAACGCACAACATGTTAATTCAGAAAAGATTTGTGCTGCAAAACTGTCAAAGCTCGCCCCTGCCACTGAAAAGGGACTGAAGTTCACTCAATATGCATCCATATAATGTGAACCTGCTTCTTGATCTTCAAAAGTTCAAAATGCTTATTATGGTGCAGATAATGATAGCAGTTCTGGAAGTTTTCTGCGCATGTTCATTTGACTTACAGAATGCTCATTTTCACTTCCATGTTTGTTGATGTCATGGACAAAATCTTTCATTTGTCACATGCACCTTCACACTAACACAAAGCACTAGTCACTGGTTTCAACGCTGCTCCATTAGTATTCAGTAAACTGCCTATTCCACAAGTGGCCATCTTACAGAGTCACATTTTCATAGCTATACTTATTTGGAGAGAGACTTGATAACAGTATCTTTTGAAGAACTGGCTTCGTTCAATTAGGCCTCGGTCTTTCAGACTACTGAATTTTATATTTCCACTTTTTTTTTTTAAACTCTTTATTCATGACTGTATTCAGATAGTACATTGTACATATATACCTCATAGATATCATACAGTCTTTTCTCGTTTTCTCCCCTTAAACTATAGGCATTTGACTTATTGTCTCACATAACTGTGTTCATACAAGGCGTTACTGACTTCATATCTTGAGCAAATGTAGAATAATACATTCACATGCGCGGGTCTCTTCCAGTAATATCATTGTATCCATCGGTCTTAGTGTAACATTGGACCCACATAGTCAAGTCGTAGCCATTTCCCGTCCCACCCAACACCCTCCCCTCCCCCGTACGTCTCCTGGCATCTCCACCCATCTTGCACGGTCACCATTGGCCTTAGATGGGAAGAAATTCACCACTAATTGGCGTGTCCGGAAAATTATGCTCGTCGTCGTCTAGCAAACCTGCGCGCATCCTGGGTGAGGCCCTATTCTCAGTCTCCCTTACTCCAGTCCAACAGTCTCAGTTATGCAGTCCCCGCCTGCGAGGGCGTCAAGTCTATATCCTCTAGCTACAGCAGCATCCTCTCCCAGTCTTGTGCAATTGGGTGTTTCCGTAGCCCTCGCTCCTCTTCTCTACGCAGAATTACACTCTCAGCCCTACCCCACTTTAACACTTCAGATCGCCAAATCACTACAGTTGGGGGTCTTGCAGACTTCCACTTCATGGTCAAAGCTCTGACCGCCAACAACAGCGCCAGGTCCGTGAGTTTCAGTGGGGCTTTATGTCCCTTGGGTCTTTTCCTATGTCCAATCAGGCTAGACATTGCTCCCTCCAGTATCTGCATGCCCGTAACAGTGTGAAGTATGTGTCGGATCTGTCCCCAATACTCACTTAGGCGTGGACAAGACCACATCATGTAGACAAGACCGGCCCCCTCAGCCTGACACCGAGGGCAGCAGTGGGAGGAGGCAGGGAACATCTTGTGAATCCGCAGGGGAGTAAGATATGCCCTATGCAGTACCATGGCCTGTATGAATTTGAATTTCACATTCCTGGACACCCTTCTGGGGTGTTCCAGAACGATTTTCCAGGCCCCGTCCGTCAGAACCTCCCCCGTGTCTAGCGTCCAAGTGTCTCTAAGTGTCTTAAGAGGCATAGCGGCATGTTCTCTAATCCCGGTGTATAGCCACCGCACTAAGTGCCCCCCTGTCCCCATGTAGTGGAGGAGATGTACTAGTTCATGTTGCATGGGTTTATTGCGCTGCGGAGCCCATGTTCGTCGTATGTAAGACGATACTGTGGCATGTAGGAAGTATTGTCGTGGTGGGGCCCCAGTGGTCTGTATAAATGAAGCATGGTCTAGGAGTACGTCATCCCCGAACAAGTCTCCTACCCTATCCACTCCCGCCTCCGTACATGGTCGCAACCTGTGTTGCGTCAGCCGTCCCTGTGGCGTTGGAAGTCCCAACAGGGGGATATTGTTCGCGTAGGGCTGGGCTGCCGACGTGTACGTCAAAGCCCTTCGCCAACACATCAGAGCGGTGTGTAAGAGAGGATGGCAATCTCGGGGTATCTTGGCCCCGGGTAATAGGAGGGAGGGCAGCTCTCCTCGCGCTATCTGGTCGCTTGTAATATCAATTTCGTTCAGGATCCTATCCGCTACCCAGCGTGACAGCCATTGCAGTTGACTCGCGTAGTAGTAGCCGCGGAGGACCGGCACTCCTAGCCCTCCCTGTCTGGTACTTATTTGAAGTTTTTTTAGACTTATTCTCCGCCGTCCAGATCCCCAAATGAGGTTAATCAGGATCGTGTTTAGAGTGTTAAATATGTGTTGCGGGAGGAGAACCGGCAGGTTTACAAAATAATAAAACATGCGGGGGAGCATCACCATTTTAGAAACCGCTATCCTTCCCATGACTGACAGCGGTAAGGACGTCCAGAATTGTACGCTACCGCGTAGGCCGGTAATGGCTCGCCTGATGTTACCATCAATCTGATCTTCCGGTCGTCTATATACGTTTATGCCTAGGTACTTGAACGTGGCCTGTGCTATCAGGATTTGGGAGTCACCAAATTGTATGTGGGAAGGCCGCCGCCCCTCCTGAAAGTAATATCCCACCGACTTCACCGGGTTGATCGCCAGGCCCAACACCTCTGCAAACCGGTCAAAAATGGCCGCTAGGGCCGAGTGGTTTCCTTCCAGGTCCTGGAGATATAAAAGGATATTGTCGGCGTATATTGATATCAGGTGGTGCGTAGCCCTGACGGGAATGCCCATTCCAGCCATCCTTGTCCTGAGGGCGATCGCCAGTGGCTCAAGAGTCAGGACAAACAGCAGGGGCGACAGCGGGCATCCCTGCCGGGTGCCACGGTGGATGTCGTAGCTGTCGGAGACGTGTCGGCCAGTGCGTGCTCTGGCCGTTGGGCGTGTATACAGTAGTCGGATCCACCATAAGAGGGAGTCAGGGAGTCCAAAACGTGTCAGGACCTCGAACATAAATGCCCATGACAAGGAATCAAAAGCCTGCCGGAAGTCCAGTGCGACACAACCGGCCCGAGAGAGGGCCAATGGCACGTCAGACATTAGGGCGTGGAGCCTCCTCGTATTTTGGGACGTGCTCCTCCCCGGTAAGAAGTCGCATTGGTCCGGGTGTACGAGGGCCGGGAGGTGAGCCTGTAACCGCAGGGCTATGATTTTACTAAGTATTTTGTACTCCGTAGAGAGCATGGAAAGAGGTCTATAATTAGTTAGGTCTAGAGTGTCCCTTCCGGGTTTTGGGATTGGTATGACTGAGGCTTGCATCGTCGAGACGGGCAGGTGTCCGGTCTCATACAATGTCTTATAGATTTTCTCCAGAACAGGTACCAAGGTTGTAGCATAGGTCTGATAGAATTCTACCGGTAGTCCATCTTGACCCGGAGTCTTGCCTTGGTTGAGAGAACGAATGGCCACTCTGATTTCCTGCTGTGTGATGGGTCCGTCCATCCCCGCCTGCTCGTCTCGGGACAGGACCGGGAAAGGCAGGTCTCCCAGAAATGTCACCATTTCCTCCCGGTTCACCAGAGGGGGGGAGGCGTATAGCGTACTCAGGTGGTCCCTGAAGGCTGCATTGATGTCCGACTGTGTAGACACGATTCTCCCCGTTCCATCCCGGACCTGCATGATCACTGGAGCCTCGGGGCTATCTCGTACCAGCCGAGCCAATAAAGCACCCGATCTGTCTGATTCGGCCTGTTGCCGTCGTAGATATTCTTTATGATCAATAACTCGCAGCGTCTCTAGGAGGTCTGCGTGTTCTACATTGTTTGCTTGCAATTCCTCCCTGCGTTCAGTATTTCCACCTGCTGCCGCCTCTAGAGCCTTCAGGCGGGCCTCAACATCGCATAGTTTCCTGTGGATTTCCTGCCTAGCACCCACGGTCTGTCCTATGGCTGCCCCCTTATCACTACTTTCATAGCATCCCATACCGTTAAGTTAGAGGTCGCCGAGTCCCAGTTCTCCCGGAAATAGTGTCCAGCGTATCCGACAAGGATGTGCGGAAGGGACCGTCTTCCAGCAGTAAAGGGTTGAGTCTCCAGGTGAGCACTGGATGTGGCACCCTCCCCCATTGTAGGTTGAGTGTCAGAGGTCTGTGGTCAGAGAAGGTTTTAGCCAGGTAGTCCGAGGACGCACATTTGGTTATCAGAGAGTTAGTGCATAGGAACCGGTCTAATCGAGTATGTAGGGCATGCACCGGGGAGTAGTAGGAATATTCCCTGTGTGTCGGGTGTAATGCTCGCCACGCGTCTGTCAGTCCCCATCCTTGGTGCCAGGTCCTGTATGAGTCCGTCAGTCTATGTATGCCTGTCGTCTGGAGGGGGGATGCGACCTATCCAGGTCCACGTCTAATATCAAATTCCAGTCTCCTCCCAAAATCCAAGGGATATCAGGCCAATTAGCCAGTGCTCGGCCCACCCTCGCGAAGAATGTATCCTGCTCAAAATTCGGGGCATATATGCTGCCCAGGACCACCAATGTGCCGTCCAGTGTACCTTTCACTAGGATATACCTTCCCTGATCGTCAACCTTTCTCTCTAGCTCAACAAAGGGAGTGCTGTGTCTCACCCATATGGTAGCCCCTCTGGAGAAAGCAGAGTATGTCGTGGTAAACACATTGCCTCTCCACTTCTTCCTCAGTGTGTGTGCCTCGGACTGTGTTAGGTGGGATTCTTGCAGGAATACAATGTGTACATGTTGTCGGAGTAAGAATGCGTGTATTCTGTGTCTTTTCTGTATAGCGCCAAGTCCCCGCACGTTCCAGGTAGCCAGTCTGTACTTCCCTATAGTGTCAGCCATATTCGGCAGGGAGTACCGTGGGATACAGTGCCCTCGTCTGCAGTACAGGTAATACTATCAATAGCCAGGAGACGTACTTCTGCCCACCCCAAACTTGAACTCTTTTGGCACAGCTTGTAAACACTGCTGTGCCGAACCATAATATGTAAACCATTACAAAACAAACATTGGTGCATACGCCTTTGGGGGGGTTGGCTGAGCATGTACCTTATCCTCATAGTCTTTCAGTTCTGCGCCGCCGGCTCAACGGCGCCGCCAGGGAAGCTTTGTTAGCAATAATACTTATCTGCCTCTGGGAGGGGGAGGAGGAGGAGAGGGGCCCCCCCACCGGCTATCATAGGGTCGTCTGAACCTACAGTAGTCCATTTTGGCAAAGTATCGGCTCGTACCCACTCTGAGGGAGGTACATGACATTATAGCCCACGCTCAGCCGCTAGGCGTCCCAGAGAAAGCAAACAGAGGGCATCTCACAACCACTGAGAGGACCCACACCCCCGCCCCTCACACCCCAGCCACATTCAGAACACCATTAAAGGATATCAATAGGACACTGAAGCCCAGGTTACTTCGTATTGGACAGTCACTCTTGTCCATTGTCCAGTAGTTCATCCGCCGCCCTCGGCGTCACAGTCGGAAATAGGACCATGCTATTTTCAGAGTCTGAGTGCAGTGTGCTGTCCTCCGTGTCCGTATTGATTGTGACATGTTCGTTCCGGAAGGAGCCCACCATGTCCACAGCTACCCTCTGGTCCTCCTTTTGCTGCGCCGCAGAGGGCTTGTGCCGTCTCGATTGTGCAGACTGCATGGGGGAGGTTCTGCCCGTGTGCCCGTGTGCTCCCTGGAACTGTTGGAAGACGCTCCTTGGGTCGCCTCGACGTCCATCACCTCGAGCCATTCCTCTACGTCCGTAGGACTTTCAAAAAAATTGGTCTTATTGTCATGTATAATCTAGAGGCGAGCCGGGAACAGCAGGGCGTACCGTAGGTTTGCCTTCTGGAGCCTCTTCTTGACCGCGAAGTAGGAGGATCTCTGCCTCTGCACTTGATTAGTGTAGTCTGGGTATAGCGAGATTCGCTGATTTTCATATTCTATAAGCGATTTCTCCCGGGCCTTTTGGAGTAGCATGTCTCTATCCCGATAGTTAAGGATCTTGACGAATAGCGGTCGTGGTGGTTGTCCTGGTCTAGGCCTTCCCGTGGGGATTCGGTGTGCTCGTTCAACACAAAAGAGCAGCGACAGACCCTCCGCGGTGACATGATCTCGGAACCACTGTTCCATGAACTCAGTTGCGCGGGACTCCTCGCTGCGTTCCGGAAGCCCAATGACGCGGATGTTATGGCGCCGATTGCGGCCCTCGGCATCCTCCACGCGCTCCATTAGGGTCACCTGTTCCTGTAGGTACTTGATAGTGGTAGTCTGGCCGGCCACTTTCGGGGTTATCTCCGCCAGCACCGCTCCCTGATCTTTCACCTTGTCAGCCAACTTGCAGTGGTCCGCTTTTAGTAGAGAGAGGTTAGTGGTAAGGGTTCCCATGTGCGCCTCCATGGCGAGCCTGGAGTCTCTGATCTCTTGTAGGATCAAATCCAGCTTGTCAACTGGTAGATCCCCAGCAGGAGCTTGGTCCGTTGGTTTCGGTATGGGCCCCTCCGCCAGGGCCCCCGGGGCTTGTCCCGCAGCCATCAGGCCGTCTTTCCCATCTGGGACCCTAGTCCCCTTCCGGACCATGGTAGTTTCCGTCAGGCGTGTCCAATGTCTAGGTGCGGGTTTCTCCTAGGGTGGCATGCCACGACTCTCCCTAGCCCTGCCGGCCGTTACTCTCTTATCAGGTCCTCAAGCCCTCTTAATGGGGCTTACCACGTGGCACAGGGGGGCCTCTCGGACCCTCTCAGGAGAAACGAATTTAGTGGCACCGTCCTATCTCTACCCCCGGGGTCCCTCCGCGGGAGGCCAGGCAGTCCAATGTTTCCCGGGGCGTCCGTGGGCTCCGTCTATTCCATCGGGCCCGGCCCCATGGTGTTGCAGTGCCGCCCGCAGCGGTCAGTGACAGCTCCGTTCCTGGGTTGCAACCGTCCCCGGTAAGGCCGAGATATGCTGGGAGGGGGGAAGAAAGAAAAAGTGGGGGGGGAGGCCCGGGCCCAGCAGCAGGGGTCTCCTCCGGGTGTTGGCTCCGCTCAGGTCCACAGGGCTCCCGGTGCCCTCGCACCTCTCAGGGTCTTCCGGTCTGGTTCTGGGCAGGGCAACGGTCCCCCGTCCCGCAGCCTGCCAGTTATTGTGTCCCCAGGGCCGGCCCCGTCTCCGTCGCCCCTCCTTACCGCCAGTGGCAGTGTAGGCGGGTCCCGAGTGGTCCGCTCCGGAACAGCTTCAGCGTCCCCCGTCTTAGGTGCCCTGCAGTCCAGGTGCGCCTCCTACTTCAGACCCCGGTCGCCTCTCAGGGGATTAGGCCGCATTCGCGGTAGGCTCCTCCTCTCCGTCCCCCCGGCCGTCGAAATCGCCGAGGCCGTCTGGATCCGTCAAAGTGCTCGGGGTGTTCAGATCCGCCCTCCTCAGTATGTCGGACAGCCCCGCAGAGGCTTTCCAGGGATAATTATGGGCCGGGTGCGTCTCACCCTCCAGGCCCCGGCCGCCGTCAGGGAAACAGTCCGCAGCACCGCCGGGCTTCGCCGTGCAGCCCCCTCGGCCGTCACGGATATCGGAACACAACCAGAGTGGTCAGGGAGTCCAGCGACATCAGGTCCGACCCTTCCACGGTGTCTAGTGGCCCCATAGAGGCTTATCCAGGATGTTTGCTTCCCGGAGGCACCGGAGCTCTAGCAGACTCCATCCGCCATCATGGCCTGCTAGCCACGCCCCCCTATATTTCCACTTTAAGGCCTTCAAAAAGGATTACATCTATCAAAGTTGTTGTGGACGCAAAAAGTGCCAGTGCATTCCCTGGCCAAGAGAGTGAAGTCCAATGAAGCAGTGGATCTCATCAAGAGCAGTATGCAAATTCATCTTTTTGGTTACATAAGCTTCTGGGTCTTCAGGCTTCATGCAACAGAGTGGTGTCTCATGCCAAGCTGTAAACACGCTCTACAAATTGTCATGCCGAGTCCTAGTCCATTGCAGTCCATCTACCTCTCCCACCATCTCTGAAGTGGTGGGCCCATGCTCTTAATCTCCTTGTGGATGGCCCCTTCATCCTTTAAGGGACTGGGATTTCAGTAGCCCTGAATTTGGTAAAGGAGTCCTGTGAGGAAAACGATCTCTCTTTGCATGCTCCCCTGTTGCTTTCCATTTGAAAATCTGAAATATTTGACTTTTGCTGCAGGCTGACTGATAAAGAGACTACAGTCTCATCCACTCCATAAGATGACATTCCCATGTCTATACTAACTAGCCCATTTTATGCAGGGAAGTTAGCAGAAGTCTGCTTATCATGTATCATTTAGGTCAATTATGAAAATTGTGAAGCAGTTTAAACATGTCAGTTAGCATAGAGGCTACATTGCAGTGTGAGATCTGTGCTGCAGAAACAGATATATGTAAAATCTCTGTAATTTCACTATTAATTTAAATTTGTATATGTAGGATTGCAGTCTACACCAAAACTGAAGCCTAGCTGCAACTTGGCTTGAAAAGTTTACATTTGTTATCCGGTCTGAAATAGTAATTTAACTGGATTATGTTTGAGGAATGTGGTACTGTGCTTCTGAAGTCCAATGTGTTTGTCAAATTTCACAAAGATTTTAAATATGAAATCCAGCATTTGAAATGGGGGATAGAAAACCAAGCTTAGCAAAACAATGGATTGAAAACATACACCTGACAGCATAAATCAGATGTCAGATCCAGGAGCAACTACCATAAATTTTTACGACAAAAGGAGCTTTTTTTGGACAGAGCGATTCAATTCTCGGGACCCACTTGAGCTAAATGAGGAACTACATTGGTCATGTTTCCTATGACAAAAAGAATTCATTAAAAGCTTGATAAAATATCTTAAATAAGGACAGGACAAAATATTTCAAGCATGAAAAATCCATATCTGACAACATCAACCATAATCCTTTGGAAATAATTTGTTTGAACCATACAATTTATGTAAGGGATTCATAAGAGCATAACATTAATAAAATAGTAAAGAAACTAGGTGTTGACAAAAAGATACCAAATTATATCTAAATGAAACACAAATGAGTTGAATAACATCAGAAATGAGATGTGATAGGGTAATATTAAAAGATGTACCATAAATTAAGATCATATAACAAAAGCACTAATGATCTATTCGGAACAGGAAGAGGCCTCAAAAGTAGTTACTTTGCGTGATCCAAGAAAAGATGCGATGGAAAGGAGAAGTACTGCTGGTGAAGCAGTGACTTACAGAATATTCATGTCTGCACAGTCAGCCATTACGGAAGGAAGAAAGTAAGAAGAGAACTTGCAAACAGATGTGGTATGTTGCATTATGTGGTAAACCTTTAGGGAATTATCAAGAGATTCAAATAAAAGGGAGGGTTTCGAAAACTGTAATATTTTTGTATATATAAAAAAGGACATAGGAAGTTGTTTTCTCAATTCAAACATCGGAAAGTTCTTCAGAAAGGACAGGAAGAATATAACAAGTAAAATGCACAGACTAGATGCACAGAATGTTGAACTGGGATGTGTTTTTAGAATTGTGACAGAAGAAAACTGGGTTTTGGGGAGATTCCTTGAATAATATACAAATATTTGGCAGCTGCGATTTGTTTCCCAATGTTTATGAGAACCGCTGGACGATATGGTTTCATATGTTCTATTTAGTGGTTGTTTATTGTAATATATTCGCTGAAGAAGTGTATCATTTGAAACGTGTAAAGATTGTACAAATTCAAAAAGAATGAGGTCTTAATGGCAAAGAGAATAGGTACAATAATGATAGAAAAATTAAATATGTGAATTAAATAAACAATAAAGATAAACCAACTCTGTTATGTGTATCTTGAATATTTATATATTAAGTGTGCACCTCTAACAAGGATAAACACTTTTGATTTTGACATATTTACAAGCCTGTGGGACATTAGGGAACTAGTGGTAGTGCCTAAGCAGTGTGCAAAAATAGTGAACGGGACTTCATCCCTAGTCAAAGATCACAAGCACCCAGCTTGCTGAAGGGCTACCTAGCAGTCCTATTCTCAAATGGCACAAACATGGAACATCAAGAAGGAAAGAGGGTCTTGAATTGCGCTCACCACTGTCTCATTTTTGACTGAATAGCCATGCTCATACCTAGATCATCTCTGGAAAAGGTCTTTGGCAGTCTCAGTCTCCAAAACCCTTCAGGGCATCCTCTCCTGTGGCCAGCACAAGGCCATAAATGTATTTGAAGTGTACTTTGCTGAAGTGGTTTGATGAGTTAGAGAGGAAAGGTGAGACCCTTGGCCACAAAGATGTCCTCAGTAATCTTGGATTTTTGCTCACAGAGTACTAAGAAGATATTAGTACCACTTGGTATGAAAACTACATCATAGTGCAGAGAAAGTGGGACGGATCAATCAATCAATCAGGAGTTTGTTAAAGCGCGACTACTCACCCGTAAGGGTCTCAAGGCGCTAGGGGTGGGGGGGGTTGGGGGGGTGCAGGTTCCATTCCATCAAGGAGGGGGTCTGACGAAGAGCCAGGTTTTGAGGTTTCTTGCGAAGATGGGGAGCGATGTTGTCTGTCTGAGGTGGAGCGGAAGGGCGTTCCATGCTTTGGCCGCGAGGAAGGAGAAGGAGCGGCCTCCCGATCTGGTCTTTCTGGTGCGGGGGACCACAGCGTAGGAAAGCTGGGCTGATCGTAGGGTCCTTTGGGGTGCGTGGAATTTGAGTCGGCTGTTCAGGTATGCTGGTCCGGTGCCGTGGAGGGCCTTGTGTGCGTGGGTGAGCATCTTAAAGGTGATTCTCGCCTCAACGGGAAGCCAGTGGAGTGTGCGCAGGTGCTGGGAGATGTGGCAGTGTTTTGGCAGGTTGAGGACCAGTCTTGCGGCAGCGTTCTGGATGTTCTGTAGCTTGCGGATGAGGTTTTTGTTTATTCCGGCGTAGAGTGCGTTGCCGTAGTCGAGTCTGCTGGTGACCAGGGCGTGAGTGACTGTCTTTCGGTGTTCGAGGGGGATCCATTTGAAGGTCTTACGAAGGAGGCGGAGGGTGTGGAAGCAGGAAGATGAGACAGAGTTGATCTGGCGGTCCATTTTGAGCTCGGAGTCCAGGATGATTCCCAGGTTGCGTGCGTGGTCTGTGGGAGTTGGCGGGTTTCCGAGGGCGGTGGGCCACCAGGTGTCACTCCAGGCGTCGGGGTTTGGGCCCATGATGAGTACTTCTGTTTTGTTGGTGTTTAGTTGTAGGCAGCTGTTTTTCATCCATTTGGCGACGGCTTCCATGCCTTCTCGAAAGTTGCGTCTGGCGGTGTTGGGCTCGTTGGATAGGGAGAGGATGAGCTGGGTGTCGTCTGCATATGACACGATGTTGAGTCCGTAGGTTCTGACGATGGGGGCAAGTGGAGCCATGTAGACGTTGAAGAGCGTCGGGCTGAGGGAGGAGCCCTGGGGGACTCCGCAGGTGATAGGTGTGGGGTCCGAGAGGAAAGGGGGGAGTCTGACCCGCTGCGTCCTGCTGGAGAGGAAGGAGCAGATCCAGTCGAGGGCCTTGTCCTGGATTCCTGCATCGTAGAGTCTGCGTATTAGGGTGCGGTGGGAGACTGTGTCGAACGCCGCTGATAGGTCGAGGAGGATGAGGGCTACTGTTTCTCCTTTGTCCAGTAAGGTGCGGATGTCGTCTGTTGCGGCAAGGAGGGCGGTTTCCGTACTGTGGTTTTTTCTGAAGCCGGATTGGGAGGAGTCGAGGATGTTGTGTTCTTCAATGAATGTGGCGAGTTGGCTGTTGATGGCTTTCTCGATGACTTTCGCTGGGAACGGGAGCAGGGAGATGGGTCTGTAGTTTTTGAGGTCGGTGGGGTCCGCTGAGGGTTTCTTTAGGAGGGGGTTGACCTCGGCGTGTTTCCAGTCGTCGGGGAATGAGGCGGTCGCCAGGGAGCGGTTGATGGTTTGGCGGAGCATGGGTGCGATGGTGTTGGCGGCTCTGTTGAAGATGTGGTGGGGGCAGGGGTCCGTGGGGGCCCCTGAGTGGATTGACTTCATTGTCTTCAGTGTGTCTTCGGTGGTGAGGGCTGTCCAGTCATCAATCGCTGGTTTCCGGGTGTCGGGGGTGGTTGGTGAGGGTTCAGTGTGTTGGTTGTCTTCGGAGAGTATGGAGACATTTATAGATTGGACTACGATCACCTACCAATGGCATGCTAGCCTCTCTTTTAAAAACCCTTGCTCAGCACAATGGTACAGCAAAACTGTTGACGAAGGACACATTGGCGCTTGAACCAAACAAGTAAGGACAAAACAAATGCCAGAGCCAGAAGAGAAAAAGCAAAAAACCTAGCAGACAGCTAGCAAAAAAGGTCAGTCTTCAAAGCCTTCCTGCAAATATAAACGTCATCGATTGGGTACCGTATAAGGAGGTAGGAAGTCTATTTCAAGTTTATGGTCCAAGGAGTCTGAAAGCTTTCACCACAGCAGCATTTCTTAAAGTGCTGCACTGTGCTAAGAGCAAGAGAGTCCGAGGGGGACATGGCGTATCATATCGAAAATAAATTTGGTGCTGGTTTGGTGAACAACGCAAACAGCCTTGTAATGATTCCATTAAGAGACTAGAAACCATGCAGCACCCTGCAAGATGTCGAGCTAGGGTTACATTTATGGTTGCCTAAAATAAGCCGTCATACCATATCTGATTACACTGAAGCTTTTTGATCTGGAACGTAGGCAAGCCAAGGTAGATGCTGTTAGCATAGTACGGCCAAAATAATTGGTTAGATTCTTCTGGGATCAATAGAAGAACCTTTCTTACAGTCTTTAGTGTCAATATGCAGACTCCACCACTATAGCTGAATCTGGTCTGCAAATGCGAGGCCCCTTGTCAAACCAAATCCCAAGATTTTCTTTTTATCCCACTCCATCAAATCGAGTTTCATGGGGGTGAGGCAGGGGCCCATAAAGGATGTGTTCCCAAAGACTACTCCCAAGTCAGAACATGGTAAATAGTATTGCTTTTCTTTAAAGGCAGACTCTCATCCACATATTCCTAAGTGGCATGCCTCATCATTATCACCCGTGAGGGTTTCCTGGCGCTTTGCAGGTGTGTGAGGCTAGTCCCGGGAGTGGGTGTGGGAGAGGACTCACTTGCTACCTGCTGTATTCCTCCACGCCCTCTACTCTGGCTACCATTCACAGCACTGCGCCAACCATACAATATGGAACGAAACTTCACCTGCAACCCAACCCCACCGTTCCAACGCCCACTACAACAGCACCAATGGCATCCAGCACTGCACCCGTTCAGGCAAACTCAAACCAGCTTCCATCCACACCATACTCCTCAATCTTATACATGCTCCTCAACACTCGCTCACTCAGCAAGTAACACCACGGCGATTGAGGACTAGCAGAAAATCTGCACTCTGGACCACCTCCTCCTCACAGAAACATAGCTGAACCCAGCAATGGCACTGGACATTGCCACGGCCATCCTTGCTGGGTACAAGGTCATCAAATAACAGCACCAACACAGGCCCAGTGGAGGAATTTCTATCATCTTGTAGGACAACATCAGCTGCACCACCTCTGCGGACACCAAAACAAACTACATGGATAACCTCACCTTCAAGCTACAAATCACAGCCAACTGGACCGTGTGGGACACCCTGGTCTACATACCCCCAGGACCACGTGTCAACTTCACCAGCAAAATTGCAGATTTCGTCGCTCCATCATCAACTCCAGTGCCTACATCCTCCTAGGAGACCTAAACTTCGACCTAAAGGACCACACCGACTCCAACTCAATCACCATCCTAAAAAAGCCTTGAAAAACGTCCTCATTCAGCGCATATTTAGCCCCACCCATGCCACTTGACACATTCTAGGTCCAGTTTTCACCTTTTTCAAAGACCGCACGATCAATAAATCATCTCCCAGCACCTGGACCGACCACGTTCTTGTCCGCTTTAATATCCACTTCCGCCCTTTCCGAGAACCACCCCAAGCATGCTGGCAATATAGCAGAAGACATTGAGAACTTCAGTGGATGGCTCACAGTCTATGCCAACACCCTGGGCCCTTGGAAACCAAACCCCAAGAACGCATGCTGAGGCCAGCTAGCACATAGAAGAACTCAGGATGACCAAACTGCACTGCAAGCAACAGGAACACGGGTGGAGAGTGAGTCAGGGAGCTACAGACAAGGATGTCTTCAACTCAGCCTTGAGGCGCCGCAACAAGCAAATACGGAACACCAAGCAGGACCTAGCAAACCACATAAACATCAGCCTTAACAGCAGCAAAGAAATCTTCTCCATCATCAAAGATTTGCCATCGCCTACAGCAACCACTAGCAACATCAACCCAACACAAGAACTATGCAACAACCTCTTTCTCAGCAACAAAATCAGACAACTTCGACTCTCAGCCTGACTGCTACAACCTTGCAGTCAGTCTATCAATCTCAAAAGAATTAACCTTAACCACATGGTATCACACCACCACAGAGGAGACCGTCACAATCATAAAGTTCATCCACTCTGGCACCCATCGGACCCAGGCTCCTAACACCCTCCAATAAACGACTCACCCCATCAACGTAGGCCTCACTCTCATACTCAACACCTCAATCAACACAGCCACATTCCTGGAAGCCTGGAAGCACGCAGTTTTCAGCACCCGGCTGAAGAAGCCCTCAGCAGACCCAGAAACACTCACAAAGTTTCGGGTGATCCCCTTCCTACCTTACATAGCCAAGGAGAAAGCTATCAACAGATGCCTCACAGCCTGCCTCGTCAATCAACGTTCTTCAACACCATGCAGTCAGGATATAGACCAAACTACAGTACAGAGACAGCTCTCATCACAGCAACAGAAGACATACTAGACACAGGAGAAACTGTGGCACTCATCCTATTGGACCTCTTGCAGTTGTCAACATGATCTCCCAACCCATCCTCAGACATCTGCATGACACAGGCATTCAGAGACCTCGATGGCTCTGTTCATTCCTGACTGGAGGAACTCAGTCAAACTATCGCCTTACTCTTCAGAGGCCCAGGAACTCCTCTGCAGAGCACCTCAAGGCCCCTACCGCCACCGTACCCTCTTTAATGGCTATATGATTCCAATGACCGACAACATCTGCGCCCAAGACTTCGATATCCTCTACTACTCTGATGCCACACTAACTATACTGTCTCTCTCAGACAAATCCCCCAACATAAGGAACAAATTCACTGCCTGCATGCCGGAAGTGGTCACCTAGATGAAGTCAATCTTTCTCGGACTGAACTGACAAGAAAGAAATTGGGATATTCTGTAAAAATGCCTCCCCATGGTACTCCACCTGGCGTCCTACTGACACACTCGCACCCCAAGCCGATATGCCAGAAACCTTGGCATCATCAACAAGCTGGGAATGTCTGCCCAGATCAGTGCCGTCACGGCGTCCTACTTCCACAAATGAAGGATGCTGTGAAAGATCTATAAGTGGCTACCGAACAACACCAGTAAGACCGTCACCAAATTCCTCATCATCAGCAGACTGGACTACTGGAACTCTCATTACGCAGGAATTACCAAACATTTCACACAAAGACTGCAAACTATCAAGAAAGCAACAGCTATACTCCTCTTTAATCTCCAATGCAGTTTACACATCACGTTACACTTAAGGGAGCTACACTGGCTCCCAATACACAAGCACGCACAGACAGGCGCCTCACTAACACACACTACACAGCCCACGCACAGCCGACTTGAACAGCAGCATACAATTTCACCAACCATCCAGGCACCTCCATTCAGCCAGACTTCTAGCACACATTTCACGCACTCACAGAAGCAGAACCAGAGGTGGAGCCTTCTCTTATATCGCCCCAAAAGCATGGAACAATCTTCTGATGCATATCAGAGCATCCTCCTCTCTTCTTGAATTCCGCAAGAAGTATAAGGCATGGCTCTTTGAGTAAGTCACCTCCTCACTCCCAGGGCTAACCACACACACCTGCACAGCATCAAGATACCTTCACAGTTGACAGTATGCTATACACAAGTATTATGCAACATAACAAAGGCAGAATCCTGCCCGATACAAATCCAGAAATCCTACTGATGCCAACACCCCAGAGAACTAGAGTGTCAAATGTTGCTCCATCATTTTAGTGATGACTTGAAGAAGGGTAATGGGCATGTAGTACTTCAGATCACTCTGGTCAAGGTTTTAGCTTTTCTTTAAGCTACCTTTTTAATACTTGAATCGCCAATATCAAATAGAATGGGCGATCAATTGAAAACGTTTGCCCTCAAGTCAGCATAGCGCTACAGGTTCAGTAAAGATCCTTCTCCTGGCAATTGTGGAGCAACAGAGTATCAATCAATCAAGTGCATTTGTAAAGCACTCGGCTACTTCAGAAGAAGCGTCCCGGTGCTAAAAGCAGTGACTGGGACAAATCGGGCTATCATGACTAATTTTGGTCAAAGAGTGAAGTTTTTAGTTCTTTCTTGGAGCAGTGCTTGGACTCGGGCATGGGAAGATCAAATGTCATCAACTGTCATCACTAAATCTCAGCAAATGAAGGTGTAGGGTGTGCCGGCTTGAGTGAAGAACATTGCCTTGCTGCTACATCAGTAGGTTCCCTAAAGGAGAAGCTGATCATAAGTCTTAAGGCTTTTGGCTCATGACCAAAAGTTCTGGGTAACACTCCTCGCTCAGTATGTGGGCCACTAAGATGACTTGCACTCGGTCTTTCCCAATCTTTTTCAGCACTCTGTGCAGGAGAGGTAGGAGCGGGATGGCATACAGTAGTCCTAATCCACAATGCAGGCAGAAGGCATCTGCTAGGGAGGACAGCCTTGTGAACTCCATTGTGCAAAGATTGTGAGACTCTACAGTGGCAAATAAATCGAGCCATAGTTCTCCCCATTGCTGCAAAGCACACTTTGTCATCTCAAAGTGTAGTTGTCATTCGTAATCGAGTAGGCAACATCAGCAGAGTTAGTTCAGTCTGGCTTTTAAAGATCCTGCTTGGTGTTAGTTGATCAGGGAGATGCCCTGAGCGTTCAGCCACTTTCAGAGAGGTAGCTCAAGGCGCAACACACCCGACCCTACTTCGCCTTGTTTGTTGCAGTATCACATGTGGTCGTGTAGTCTGTGAGATCCCATAACCCGTTCTCTCTTGATGGTCAGGAGAAACGCCTTCAGTGCCAAGTGAAGGGTTCATAACTCCAGCAAGTCGATGTGAAGTTGAGCGTCCGCCGGAGACCAAAGTCCTCGGATCTTCATCTATACAGATACGACCTCCCTTACCCAGCAACAATACATCTGTCACAACCATTAGCTCTGGGTGGTGTAGGGATAAGGGACTGCTGCCAGTAAAAATGCTGTCGAGCAGCCACCACTGTAGATCTTTCACAGTCTCCTTTATTGACTCTGACAAGTCCTCTTTCTTGCAGAGCGCACTGAAAATTCAGAGCTCACTGCTGAGCCTGCATATGCCATTTGGCATGGTCCAAAAGCAGGATGTAGGTGGTCAAGATGCCCAGAAGTCTCAAAGACGCTCTCACTGAGACCCAAGTCAAGGGTTGAAACATCTGGATCATACCCCAAGTGTTGACTTGTTGAGGCGGAGGGATGGCTCGGAAGAGCACCGTATCCAGGATGTCTCCAAAAAGGGGAAGTCTCTGTGAAGGAGTCAGGTTGATGGAAAAGCCCAGCGATATCAAGAGGTAAGCCATAGTCTGGAGGTGGCTTTCGCCTACTTGAAACAATCCCGCCTTTAGTAGCTAGTTGAGTTGTTGCTGGTTGCCCACCCCCCTCTTGATTTCTTTCTTGCTCAGTCGTTGCTGCTTCCCACTCCCCCATCCTGCGTCGTGACTTTTGCGGGTCTGCAGCCTGCCTGCTTTGACGTTGTTGTATCTTGTTATTTCATGTTATTATTTTCTGATCTCTGTTTCTTTAACGTGTGCATTCCTTTTGGATCTTTCTCCTCCTCGGTGTTCTCTCTTCTTGCTTGGTATGGCAGTTGCTTGCTAGCCTGGAGAGGGACACCAGCTGATAACTGTAGCTCATAATAAATATCTCAATTTATATATTTACTTATGTGGCCGCTGTGACTTCTTCAATACAACAGACGTCTCTTAGAGCCATTAATCTGTTAGTACGAGTCTGTTGTTCTCCCTAAGGGCTCCGCATGACACAGGATGAAAGGACGAAAGAGCAGGGCAGACACTATAATAGTGTGTTGGTCGCACTGGTCTCTTTCTCACGGACAAACTCGTGCGTTCTGTGATGTCCGCGTCAGCAGGAGCACAAGAAAAAAAAAGAAATTGACAGCCAATAGACACAACATAGGCGAGTGCTACTGGTTTTGCCCATGCTTGTTACAAGGCGAGGATGCACACTCATTAAGGAGGAGGGGGCGTGACTGCCTCCTAAGTAGTACCCGTTGGCAAGGTATAATAATAAATATTGATCAGTTTCCGGCCCTGCAATAGGACAAAGTATCGAGCTGAGAGCATGGACACAACCACAAAAGAATGTTCAGGCTCAAACTGAAGTTAAATTATTAAAGCAAAATATTTGTCATGGCAGCATTCGCTTCTTAATGTACTTTGTATTTGATTTAAGATGAGAAAGTAGTTTTCTGTTTTTGAGACACCCCAATTCCCAAAGCAGAAAAAATATGATATTGTCAGAATTGAGTCCGTTTACATTACAAAACCACCTGAAAAGGATCGAGATTTTAAAAGCAAGCACAGTGGTCGAACGGTTATGAAAAAAACCACTTGTATTTCGATTGAAAGCGTGTGACAGCGTGCCCTTCTGACGGCACACTGGAGTAATTGTTGATTTGATCTGCTTTTCGGTTTGGGAAAATCGCAAAAAGTGGAAACGTTGCACGGTTTTTATAAATAGTAACACATAGTATCAGCGTCATGCATTAAAGAAGAGAGAATCCCTTTGGAGTGTAATGTGCCATAAGAGTAACTGGGCAGCACTAATTGGAGTAGAAAGAACAAACAGCATCACACACAGGATTTCTGCCCGTCACACAAGCCTGCTCTGCACAGGCGAACCTGCTTTATCTGATCTGGCTGCACGCCAGCCGTGGGCAGAACCTCCTGACAGCGCTCGGCTGACACTCGTCATCCCAGACTTCCCTCTTCACGACAACGCTTCTTGCTGAGAAAAGTACAGTGGAACCGAGTAACGGGACACGCAAGGCTCCCAGAGACCTAAACAAACACCGTCAAAGAGGTAACTAACTTCTTTTTAGTTTCTTTACAATTCTTTACCAACCATGTATTTAAAATCGTAGAACAAGACGAGTGGATATATGCGACGTTACAGACATAACAGCTTTATGATTCAATATCTTGTAAGAAACAAGGTTTTAAAAAAACATATTTAGCAATAAAAAAACTGTTTATCTTAAAATCGGACATTGATACAAGCCTTAACCACACCAGTCCAGCAAAGGACACTTGCCGTGATGGTCACAGATTTTCTAACAATGTATGTACATTGCACAAGTATTCACTAGAGTTATGTTAGTACTTCAAAGTTACAAAACCATCATATAAATGCCATGAGATGTAAATTACAATATGGGCTTCTGCTTTATGTCTTAGTTTAGACAAACGGAGCATTGAAATATGCACAATGTATAAGTGGAAAGACTCATTAGAATTTTAGAATCACCGAAATGAGAGTAATCTCACGTTGCTTTTACATGTATTGAGTTTCATACCAATATGTTGTTTATGAGATCTATTTTACATTCCAGTGGAAAAGTGGGTTCTAGCTTGAGAAGCACCAGTAACCACCAGAGGTATTAATTCCAGACTATAAACAATTCCAGCCCCCTGCTCTACCAACATCCAGGTTTCTATGAATCAAAGTTCTTTGAGAAGACGGCATGACATCCAATGATGACCCAATAACAGCAGGACTGCCCCAGACAATACTGGAACAGAAGAACCTGGTAAAATGCACATATCTTCACTTCTATATGCGGTGTGCATGATCACGACATGCGCTGGCTCGGTAGCCACCAACATTTTGCTGCTAATTTTAATTGCCTCTCATCGGAAACTGCGAACAGAGACCTGGGTATTGACTCTAAATCTGACTATCTCGGATTTGATTCTGGCAATAACCATCATCCCAAGCAGTGTATACAGTTCATTTGGTGGGAGTGCTCTCACAACAAACATGATGGTGTGTCGCCTAGCAGCCTTTTTGTTTGTTCTACTTCAGTTGTCTTCGTTACATTCATTAACCTGGATGACCATTGACAAATGTACAGAAATAGGGTTCCCGCTGCACTATGCCCAGCTCTTTACGGGCCGGCGGACGTGGTTAATCATCTCTGGACTGTGGATCTACTGCACTTTAACTGCAGCTCTCCCATTTATGGGTTTTGGATACTATGTGTACAATGAGAATGCCAACATCTGCGCACCAAAGTTTAGTTCTTCGACAAAAGCATACAGCATGGTACTATTAATCCTTGGAATGATCATCCCATTAATTGTTATTTGTGTGCTGTACATCTCTATTGTTCACATTGCGAAACACCAGGCAAGAAGAGGGACATTTGTATGCAACGAGCATCACTGCTACTATGTGCCAATCAGGCCTTACTTCAGGAATACATTTCTGCTGGTCTCCTCTGCCCGTAAGTCAAATATTTCTTTTTATTTTAAGGGATAGTCATACTGATTTTACACATATTGGTAACCTGGGATTAGTGGGTTAACGACGAAGAACATGTAAATCACATTTTGTTACCACCAAGCATGCATTTGTTCAAGTGGGGGCAGACTGGGACAAACTTGAACCTATCAGTTCTGTTACTTTTCACTTTCTTCTTCATGCATCAGAATTACTAATCGTCCACATCCCAGTAGTACACAGAGCCTCGAGCGAAGCAGTAGAATAACATGTCTCCTGCCTCTCTCGGATTTGGCCAGACCGGAGAGACACAAAGGAGTGCAGCAGGGCTCTTGCACTGCCAATCACTGCCTCTCCCGTAAGATTTCAAAGGGCAGTGTGAAATTTGCCTCAGTGAGAAATGCCGTCAGCATGTTCCTGTTCTCCACTTTCGCACTGAATGACAAAAGCCTCACCTTTGGGTGGATAGTAGCGGGAGGAGGTGAGAGGGACAGCTTTAAAGGATGGTGGGAGGTTGTCGGGTATTGATATTTAGACAGAGTAAGGGGTGTTTTACCAATGGTGTGGGTGAAAGGATGTCAGCTTTTAAAATAATTAGGCAGAGGTTGGAGTTGTTAAAAGTGGTAATAATAGTGGTCATGGTGGGTGGAAGAACACCGAGTATTTGTGTTTAAGCATGGGGTGGGTGGTTCATATGGAGTGGTAGAACGCAAGGTGTTTCTTTTATATTTAGATTCACTTACCCTCCTCGCTTCCTATCCTTTGTAACCCTTCTGAGAGAGAGAGGGGAATGGGATGAATAACAGAATTTTGAGTGAGGCTCCCTATGACTCCTCTCCCACAGCAAAGCTGCTCCAAAGTATTAACTTACAGAGGGTAGGTACTCATGGGGTCTCAAACACAACCTAGAATTGTGGTTGGTTAACTAGTAGTAATTGGGGTTTCAAGTGACATACATCATCGATAGTTACCATCTGAAATGCTGCACAATATTGCATCAGAATACAAACTCCTCACAACTGCATGAGGTAAAACATATGCCCATACGTATCTCTCATTACCAAAATATCATTCTAAGAACAACACTGGCCTTTTGGTTTTACAGTGATAATCTTTGGTCAAAGCTAGAGAATATTCGCAGAATCTGCCGAACATGAACACGCCCTTCTCGATGGGGCATAGAGTAAAAACTATATAGCAAATAAGGATGACGGCTTAGAGCCTTACTATTGTGTTATGGAAGGCATAATGCTTGTGTGAAAAACGCCTGAACATAGGCTGGAACAGGAATAGATGAAGTAGGTTTTGATTCTCTATACAATAGAGCTAACATGTGGGCTATTAAATAAATACTGTATGTCTTGTTTAACTATCATTGGTTGGAGTGTAATTTCATTAAATCAATCAATCAATCGTGGTTTATATAGCGCGACTACTCACCTGTGAGGGTCTCAAGGCGCTGTTAAATAGGTTAGACTAGAACGGCCTCTTTGGGGACTTTGGTATTTTTCAGAACTAACAACGTGAGGCAGGTGTAGGAATGTTTTTACAGGTTCGATCAGGCATGCTGCAGTTAACATTTAACCAAAACACTCTCGGGTAGAAAGAGGAGGTTCCGGTACAGCAGGCACACATCAAAGTCACTCGTAGGTTTTGTGTCCTAACTGAATTTTTAAACACCATAGGGCCGCAACAGAATCGAAACCAACCTGGTGTCTCCGCAGCAAATAACGCCCACACACACCTCATATTCATACTTAAGCTTCTCTATAGTTTATGGAAGTGTGCATTTTTGATAAAGTTAGCAGCCATTTCACTGACAATCGTTTTGTTTCTTCAAAGGGAAAATTAAACCAACGTGTCCCAAAGCTTCTTTTCTCACGCTCTATGTTTAGTTTTACATGTCTGCCATTTGTGCCTGATGATTTAGCACAGTTCCGGTATGTTTGACCGACTGCTCCAAGTCACTTGCAATGCTTAACAAATACTTCCAAAAAGCCTGGGCCTGGGAGCCAGTGAGTTAATCGTCCCTCTACTTCAAGGTTATAAAGTGTAGGACACAACCCCTACTCATGCTATGGGGGCAACTCCAAAACTGGCTCGTGTGTGCAGTGGTGAAGAGCCACATTACACACCAACTGTAGTCTTCTACATGTGGGAGCCCAATATTTGGCTTCAAAAGCAGTCATGCCAACATGGAGTTTGGTAAGGTGTACAAGTCACAAACAGTTACTGTCAATATCCAAAACATTGCAATGGGAATGTCCCTACACCAAGGTTTCCCAACATAGTCCTGGGTTATGTACAAATGATGGTATTGGAATTTGAGATTTCTATCAAATAATTACCCCAATATTCAGGACTGGATTCCAGTAGGTAACAGGTTAGTACACTGAAACAGTGGAATCAGTATTAGCCCCGAATACTTTTGGATCATCAACAGTCTCTTGCTCACTTCTTGAAGGAAGGTTTTCAAAGCAAGAAAGACAGTCTTTAGGTTCGACATGTTTCTGGTAATGGGAAATTCTGATTTGTCTGATAAGGTCATGATGGAGAGTTGACCTACCAAGTTCTATTTTGCTGTATTTGGGTGAGTTGGTGATTACAGAGGACTTTGGCAGCTTAAAAGAGCACCCTAGCAAAAAAGCAAGGAGCATAAGCCAACCACAGAAGCCTATAACCGCAACTGGTAGGCCTGGCACAGGCCTGGACTGTTCACCCGCAGCTGGTCCCCATGTTTCATCAAAAGGTGCTGCAGGAACACAAGTGGAGTTTGGAATGTGCACATACCCCTATGCAGGACCACAAGGCAAAAGTAGGTATAAGTGTTCATGCTGAGACCAGTCTCTGTCTCGTCACGTGGAGTTGCTTAGATGACTTATTCTCAAGGTTACTGGAACACTGTTAGCCTCTGGCTGTCTCTGAAGCAGACCATCTGCAAATTACGTGACAGATGGTAGATTATATAGCAAGAATCCACCATCAGTTGTATCATTTGCGGATTTCAGCAAAAATGAGTTAACTCAAACGGACCAAAAGTTGACAAACACAACAACAATGGTACAACATAGTGGGATGCAGTGTTCAAGAGTGATCTGCTCACCGTGTAACTGCTCATAGCTGTCGACCATTTTAAACAAGTATTAAAGATATGAAAATGTTGTCCAGATGGCATCAGTGCCCCCAACTAATGGATTGCAGAAGGGATTTTGTGGTAAATAAATCCTTTTATATTTTAATGTTATTCAAACAGAATAAAAATAATGATTCCTTGTCATCAAAAGTTTTGTTTCACTGTTAGTGTAAAATCATACAAGCCCGTTTCTCCTACCCCAGCGCAACAGTTACTTCAACAGGACAAGGATAGTTTAGAAAAAAAATCAAGGCATACTGCTTCTCTTTCTAATGTCGGATATCTTGAATGTTGTATCGCCTCCTAGTGAGACCACTACACTACACATATATATTGTACAATTCTGATCTACAATGTCTTTTTTAACCCTTTGTAGCCTTAACGATGTACATCTACATCATGAAAGGGTGTCACCAGAACACCTTTACAATGTATGCCTATTTCAATGGGCCAAAGAGCCACTTGTAGATCTTCAGAATAAAAATAATGATTCCTTGTCATCAAAAGTTTTGTTTCACTATTAGTGTAAAATCATACAAGCCCGTTTCTCCTACCCCAGCGCAACAGTTACTTCAACAGGACAAGGATAGTTTAGAAAAAAATCAAGGCATACTGCTTCTCTTTCTAATGTCGGATATCTTGAATGTTGCATCGCCTCCTAGTGAGACCACTACACTATACACATATATTGTACAATTCTGATCTACAATGTCTTGTTTAACCCTTTGTAGCCTTAACGATGTACATCTACATCATGAAAGGGTGTCACCAGAACACCTTTACAATGTATGCCCTATTTCAATGGGCCAAAGAGCCACTTGTAGATCACCAGCCGCCCCGCACCCGGTGGGCTGGGACTAGTGCCTCCTGGTTCTGGGTGCCCGCAAGGACTTTGTTTGATTGATTGAAAAAGCTTTATTCGAGTTGTACACTCATAAAAGCACACACATATAAATTCATACATTTTTTTAAAACTTCAAACATTCTACAACAATAAATTTAAAATTTAAAAATACGTAGTACATAAGCATAAAAGTTGTTACCAATTGGAATTAAAATAAGCTTTTTCATAATATGCGGAGACTAGATGCATGTTGAGGTATAGAAACCTCCGCGTTACGGACCATTCCAAGGACTTTGTTAGTGACTGATCCCTTATGGGCACTGGCAAACTCTGAAAGGCAGCCCAATACGCACTTCTGGGCCACCTCATTAAAAAGTATGTGATTTCACGAGTGACATCACAAATCAGATGAACTCGGGAGAGGGGGGCTAACAGCAGCTATTACAACCTCACCCCTTCCCCAGCCATGCCCACCAGCTGCACCTTAAATTTTCTGTTGGAGGGAGAAAGGGTGGTGGGAGAAGGGCTGGAGGAGCAGCCTAGATGCCACTACCCCATCACCCCACCAACAGAGAAAACTAACCAGGAGGTAGGGATTGTTCTTAGTCCCTCCTGTCTACAATCCACTTCCTGGTTCATTAAACACAGCTGCTTCTTCTCAGAATTCTTATCTATTCATGCCCCTGCAAGGAGCCAGATACTGTTTCGATTGTTTTCTAAGGCTAAGAAAAAATAGTGTCTAGCTCCTTGCTGGGGAACAGACTTGCGTGACTGTCCTAGAAAAGAGACGGATTCTATTTGCATTTTTTCTTAGCCCAATTACAAATCCAATAAGCGTCTCGGTACCTTTCACAGGCAAAGGGGAAACACTGAAAGGGCTGAAGCCTTGGCATAAATATTTTCCTACATAACGAAGCCAGAAGGAAATTACGTTTTGGGAAAAAATGCAGAAAATCTAACAAGCTTCATGTTCAGTGTGTTGTTTCGGCCAGTCAGCCAGGACAACAGATCTGGTACCCGGCAACAGAAATTTTATGATATGCAGGTGTTAGAAATATATGACTGGGCTACGTTTCTGTACAGTGTATTGGTGATACTGCAACCAATAATCAGGTACTCTAAACTGATATTTTGTTTTAAGCTTTCCAAATGCACTGCAACCAGTTTATCTCCTGTGTGCACACTTGAGCCCAAAGAAAATCCATATATGTATGGTATCTGCACACTCAGGAGATATAGAAGAACTAAATAGGGGGTCAAGTGTTGCCAAAAATATGATCCTGTGCAGCGGGGACTGGAGTATATTACCATGTTTTTCAAAAAATAATTGACTGTGAAGACTACATTCTCTAGGGAACCACATACATATTTGACCTTGCCAGACTAGACATTCGGTGCAACATTTCCTTAATAAACATTCCAGGGTTTAGGTTTGTCAATTTTAGAAATGTAACATATTGAGCACATTTGTTTACAAAATTAAATTATCTTCACTTTACTTCTCTATATGCTCATGCTGCAGTGAGTCACTGATGTACGGTTTGCACCAACACATAGCCCTGAATTAGCAGAACAATAATATTTTGTATGGGTTCACATGAATACAAAAGAGGAACTTGTGTTTAAACAATCCACAAACAACACAGAAGTGAAAGGGCTATAGGAGAGGAAAGAGGTGCTTACAGAGGCCCATACTGTGGACAGAGAATAAACCAGAAACTGAAAAACAGTTTTAAAACATATTTGGAACGCATATTATCAAAACTGCGAACATGTAGCGTAGTATTTCCCAAACAATCTTACTTCGCGAGTACGACCAGACAGTGTAAATAAAAGGTGTTCCTATGCGACTACATAAAACAAAAGCATTGTGTGTTGGGGAATAACACTTTAGGATCAGCTGAATGAATGTGTCTAGTTTTCTTTCAAAAGAAACCACCTCATTTTCTGTAGTGCTGTGAATCTTTTCCTAACCGGGTTCGAGTCTCAGCAGGGACGCTCAACATTGTTGTAATTCTGGGCAAATCACTTAATCTCCCTGTGCCTAACAAAATGAATGTGTCCGTCTGTAACGCAATTGGTGCTCATGTAAAGCGCCCTGATACCTTCGGGCAAAGTTTGCGCTTTATAAAAAGTAAATTGAAAAATATGTGGATTGAAACGACAGAATAACGTAATAACGTCGTAGTCCTGCATTATTCACATTTTCTTAGGGAAGGTCATTTTGCCAAAATTGGCTGATGCTGTGGGGTGCCGTTAGGGATCAGTGGTGACCCTCTCTAAAGGGGCAGAGCACCTTGTGTGGTGCTGCAGTGAAAGGGGCAGCGCTCGGACCAGCTGTTCCATTGTAGGAACTTGGGACCATGTTCTGGGATAGGAGGGTGAGGGTATACTTGCCATGCGGGCAATGCAACTAGTCAGCTGAGCCGGTGAGAAGATCAGAGTAGCGTTTGGTTCCGCTGTCCCATATCAAGGGGTAGATTGGGAATGCTGGCACAGGCTGGTTAGCTTTTTCCGAGTTGAGTACTGGAAGTGTTGGCTTCCCACAGCAAACAATAGCAGATGTTCTTCCTCTGATCCAGCTAGAATGGCAACCGTTGCCTGTCACTTAGGTTCTTTAACTCTTGCAGACTGAACTCATTCAGAACAGAGAGATACATAACGGGGATAGCTCAACCTTTTTTCCTTACACGCAAGTAATGTATAATGCTATTAGTTGGGCACATTAGTGTAGGAGAGTAGGATCTGCTTACTATGGTTACCCCCACTTTTTGCTGGTGTTTCACTGTTTCTCAACTTTAGTCTGACTGGGGCTCTGCTATTCATGCCCCCAGTCTAGCTGCTTCCTCTCTAAAATGATTGCATGTGCTTTAGGTACACTCCAGATTGGTTACTGGGTTACCCTTGTGAGTCCCTAGTATATGGTACCTTAGGTACCAAGGGCATAGGTACCCCAGAGGCCTACCAAGGGCTGAAGCATGTATTATGCCACCCCTGGGAAGCCTTACAAAATGGCACCACAGGACAGCTACTGCAGCCTGGGTAAGGTGGTGCATGCACCCCTTACTAAGATATAGGTTACCTATATCTACCTTTAAACACTGCCACAAATAAACCTATTAGTCACTCCTATGGCAGGCCTTGTCAATCCTGAAGACAGAGTGCTTGGTTTTGTGTGAGAGGGTGCCCATGCATGAGCAGGACCCCTCTGCAGCTTCCGGAATCTATTCTCTGAGGTTGTTCTGTGATGCAGCCAGACCTCATACTCATTATAACCTCGCGGTAAATGCTAACTTTGGAATGGCCTCCTAACAACAACACTTGCCAGTACTGATAATCATTAAAAAAATGATTTGTTCCAAAATGTATACTACATACACATCTGAAAGCTCATAAGTCGCTTTTATTTCAATTTTTCATTTATCATATAACCAAAGGAATTTTTAGTACATAATCAAGACGTGCTGCGGTGTATATATGTAAATTAGGATGTGTGGATGTGAAAAAATGTGGAATGATGATTTTATGAGTGGTTGAGTGTGTGAATATTGATTTACTTGTCCCCCGAATCATTGTTGATAAAAATCGTTTTCCTTTGTGTCTTGATTATGTACTAAAAATTCCTTTGGTTATATGATGAGGATGCTTGATTCCGGTCCAGGGAAGACATGGCTTGGCAGCTCGGGCTGGACTGTTCCCATGAGGCACAGGGTCAAGACTGATTTGCATATGGCCATGTCTGAACTGGGGTGGTGTGGTGAGCATAATAACGATGGATTAAACCCAGATCTGTGACTGGGGGAGAATGTTTTGCCATTGTGCAACAATCCGTCCATCAATTGTAGTTTTTGCAACAAGCATATTTAGGCAGCAGCTGTAAAAAGCTCATCCAAAGGCAATTGTTTTGACCTTTGTATATGAGAACGTTTGAAAGGCATTGGTAGAGGTGATGTTGCATATGACAATGGAAAAGGCGATAATAGACGTGAACATACGAGGCACAGATGCAGGGTAGTGGAGTGTGTTAGCGAGGTGTCGGTGTACACAGGCTGTTGGACAGATCCACATCAAGTCCATCTGGTTGTGAAGGGAGTAGACAGGCAGAGGGGAAAATTAGAAGCCCAAGAACAGACATAGAGAAGGAGAAGCAGAAGTCGGGGAGGTAAGGAAACACAACTAGAAAAGGAGGCGAGAAATGGGAATGGAAAATTGAACATGGGTGTGAGTGGAGGGAATGGACAGGGAAAACGTGGAGAGAGGCATAGAAGAACAAGGAGGCGGTGAGCCCTTCTTTTAATCAGAGTACCCTTTTGGCAGACCCCACCGGACATATCCTGTATCAGAGCAATGAGCATGTATAACACTGAAAACAGGGACATGAAATATTTACCATCTCTCCAAACAGAAAAATACATAAAACAAATAAGCGATCTTCCTAGGCCTACCTCTTGCCCCCACCCCAGTATGCTCCCCCTCTTTTCCTGCCATTCACACCACTAAAAGTGGTGCTTGGAGTAGCATTCCTAATGAACCAATCCAAAGACTTCGAAAAGTATAAGTACATGCATGATAGCAGCATACTGCGGGATGATAAACAAAACATTCATATGAAAAGGATCAACACGCCCACCTAATAGGTGTGCCACTATCCATGTGGAGCTATAGAATCACTCTTCTGATAAAGCAAGGATGCATCTCGCTTCTTCTTACTCTGTAGGTCGTTTCTAGTATGCCACTCAAGACAGTGTTGCCCTATAGGCACAGAAGTGTCAATATGCCAACATATATAAATTACATAAATGAGAATTATTTACATTTTTAAATAACGTAAAACTGCACATGCTCCACTGAAAGGCTGAATGATGCTGTGAGAGCAATATTTGAAAACAAAACCTGAGTAAACTTATGTATTTGCCGTTACATTTTCTTTTTTTACTCTTTACGCCAATCTCATTTTAATGTCCTGATTTGAAAGGGCCACCATGGCAAAACTAAATCAAACTTGCTTAAAAAGTTAATTGTAGTAAGTGTATCAATATTCGTGTAAAATCATCCAGAGTGTATATGTTTGCATTACTGATCTTTCCTTTCTGTAATACTGTGGCTGAAGTTAATATAACTATAAAAATAGGACACAGCCTTGTGCTATTATGTAGGCACCCCTGAAAGGAGTCCTGCTCCTGACAGGACACTGCTATCCCTGATCTGGGTGCTGATAAGTTCCAAACCCTCAGATAGGCTGCCAGAGAAACCAATGACAATCATCCTAGAACAAGATGCATGGTGATTGGTGTTGGTGCAGGCCTCCACGCTATCAGTTACAGTGCGTGTGTAGATGTGTCCGAAAGCCTGATATATAATTGCAGGAACAGCTGGGTTGGTCACAGTGCAGGTCTGTTGGTGGTGGCATGCAAGCACGAAAGCCATGCGTGGAATCGTCATAAGCCAAAGAGTACATGAGTCAGTGTGGGAATGGAGACAAAGAAGAACCTAACTGGATAGTGGGGATAAGAGATGTGTTTGACCACGTGTGTATACTTTAATTTGATTGACTGATTTATAGTTTTATAAAGGGAGACAAGAATCTGTAGGGCATCCTGATGCTTAAGAATCTATATGAAGTCATAACCACAGAGAAGATTGATAGTGGCTCGAAGTTCCCAAAGAAGAGAATTCCAGGTTTTAGCCAGGAGTACTGAAAATGCATGACTTCCTTTATGAATCTTGGCAAAGCAAGGTGTGACAAGTAGATTATCCTTCTGTGATCATGGTATGTATCTTAAGAAATGGTTTTTCATGGATAGCTTTATTTATAACAAAAGCATATAGCCTTACAGAAGCACATTTTCTAAGTAGAAAGTCAAAGGGGTGCCTGAATAAGAAAGTTAAATACGCTATCTTTTTGTGCGACTTAAGATGCAGTGTGCTGAAGCATTTTTAATACGCTGTAGACAGCATATAAGACTGGAAGGAAGTCTGACGGAAAAAGAACTGCATTAGTCCAGGCATGCGCTCACTAAAGCTTGGATCACCTATTTCCTGTGTATATCTGGGGCAAGATTATGCATTATCCCACAAGGCGTGTGTAAAATAAGAAACACAGTTGCCAGTGTGATTTTCAAAAGAGAGCATGCTATCAAAAATAACTCTTACATTTTGAGCAGCTATAAATGGAATAGATGAACAACCCAGTTCTCCTGGGCACCATGTTTAGGACCCGCAGGAAGGATTTCTAAACACAATGAATCCCGTCTTATGTGTGTTTAGTCACAGAGTGATGTCATTCATCCAAGATACGACTGCATGGAAAGAGTATTTGAAGTTGTTACAAGAGTGATGGCCAGTGCAGTTCAAATGTTCTAACCATTTGGTATAATCTGGACAGGATTACACATGCACTCATTAAGTACCTATTAGGGCTTCTACTGGTGCTAAATAGATATTGAGTAGGGTTCGTCTCAGTGCCAAAGAACATCTTTTATATTAAGAGATGAAACGTACCAAAGAAGCAGTTTCCTGGCACTCTGGCAGGAAGGAAATAATTCAACTTAAAGCCTCGTCCTTGATACCCATATCCCACCAATAGGGCGGGCACAGTATCATAGGCCACTGACAGATCAAACAGTAGCAATGCGGCAGACCTGTCGTCATCCATAATCCAGTGAATGTCATTTGCTTCCTTAACTAGCACCATTTCAGTGCGTAGGATGTACGAAAGCCAGACTGATGAGGATACCAAATACCATTTGAATCACTGAATTGTGTATATTGACTATTCTCTATATTTTCAACAGCTTTAGCTGGAAAGGGAAAAATCATTGGAGAAGCTGGAGAAGACTGTTTTGCCTTTCTTTTTTTAATTTAAACTATGGGTTGACTACTGCCTGCTTCCAAGTACTTGGTAACTTTTCGACCGAAAAATGAGAGGACATGGAGCTTGGGAGGTATTGAACCTGAGAAAAGTCTGAATCCTTTGACAGGGCATGGACCTAAAGGAGATCCAGAGGAAATAGTTTGGATTTTTTATGCAATTTGCTGATAAGTTACTAGAGAAATGGAGGAGAAGAAATTAAACGTCTTAGGGTGGTTTTTTAGGTCTCGTGGCGTTTGCGTGCGAAAGCGCGGTCTCGCCAGAAACCTATTGTCAGCGGCTCAGCTTCCCAGGAGACAAGAGCTGGCCACGCGCATGGGATCGGAGCGGGCCACGCGCGCGCGAACGCGCTCGCTGTGGTCATCTCCTGTCTCTTGGGAAGCGCAAACATACACAGGCACACCTCCCCCTGCTTACGCATGCGCACACACAGAGACCAACACACACGAGCGCACATACACGCACGCACACATACAGAGACTCCCCCCGCCGTCGCACACAGAGACACACACACGAGCGCACATACACTCACGCACACATAGAGACACCCCCCCGCCGTCGCACACATACACACACACGCGCGCACACACATACACACACGAGCGCACCAACACCCCCCTGCCGCCCCCCCTACAACTAAGGCCCACTTACCGCCACTCCGGACTTCTGCAGCCTCTGCAGGGCTCTCCCTCGGGCATGGGAGCCCCGCGTCACCACTGCTCCTCGGGCCAGGCACTCCGTGGGCGCGGGCTTCGCGCACAAGACGGAAGTCTCGCCCCCACGATAGGTTTCGTTTTTATGAGTGCGCGCGCACATCTTGTTTTGTTTGCGTCAGGCAGCCCATAATGTTCACTTCGTTTGTATATTAGTGCCAGGCAATCCTCGATGTATGCATAGTCGTATGAATAGATGTATACATGCATATATGATACATGCATATATGAATCTGCTGTGGTGTGGTGAAATCTTAGCCAAAAGGGAGCAACCATCTAGCCATTGACTCGCTTTCAGTGAGCTCATGCTTCGTGGGTAGATTAGGACGAAGACTAACCCTTCTCCTTTAAGTATGTTGGATGTGATAAATTCACGTAATTTGCTTTCATGTAATTATGCGATATTACTGAAAAATGAAGTGAATGTACAAAGGACTATGCAAAATGCACATCTGTCATTGCTGACCATTTTTTAACTATATTTTAAAGCGGAATGCGCCTTTGAGTCAATTTTTGGCACAAGTGCGCGCTTAAAAGCACTGCAAACAAAGGGAAAAAGCTGCTCTTGTTTGTGCTGCGTTGTTTAAGTGCGTCTTCTTTCTAAAGGTTCCATACAGCCAGTACTCTGGTCTGATCATTTTTTAATCTCCTTTTCCTTGCCGGTCACTGCCCTCATTCGGGAGAGAGAAGTAATAGAGGCCACGCGGATTTCACGCCCGTTCCATCTGCTCTCCGGGGATATGTTATCGGAGGCTCTCATCACCTTTCCCTGTCCCCTTCTGGGAAATTTGGAGGAGAATCTTGTCCTCCTCCAAAAATGGCTTATAGCCAGATTTGAGACCTTAATCCCCGAAAAGAAACCTAAATTAGGAGAGCACAGAGCGTCGGCCCTGTGGTTTTCTCCCCAGTTGAGGATACAAATACAGGAGTGTAAAAGGGCTGAGAGGGTTTGGAGGCGGGCTTATGATCCGATTGAGAAATTGAAATTTCGAGCAGTAATAAAAGCCTATCATCAGTCAATTTGGGATGAAAAAAGGGCCTATTTTGAACGTCGCATTGATGAGGCTGATAATGTCTGCAAAGAAATTTTTAAAGTGGTTCAGGATTTTACCTCTCCTGCCGTCTGTACTCCTAGTCATATTCACACTGACTCTTGGATACACCAATTAGCCACTTTTTTTGTTAGTAAGATCACAGTCATTCAAGCCTCTCTCTCCCTCTCTGGCTCTCAACCGGATTTGAGCCATTCACCGCCACCATCTCTTGTGGAGGGCCAGGGCCCTTTCCTCTTCGAATTTCCTCACATGGATCTTAGTACATCTTTGGAGCTTCTGTCAGGTTTGAAATCTGGCTCTCCTTTAGACCCATGTCCGGCCAAATATTTGGGGAAAGTGGCATCTGCCATTAACATTTTGGTGAACCCCCTGTTGAATACCTCCCTGTCTACAGGGGAGGTGCCTCAGGCATGGAAGCGCGCCATGATTCTACCACTGCTCAAGAAACCTACCTTGGACCCCCTCATCCATGCCAACTACAGGCCTATCTCCCTTCTCCCTGCTCTGGCGAAAGTGGCCGAGAGATACGTGCACAGGACAATTTCCAGTTTCATCGAAGGAAACAACCTGTTGCGCGCCTCGCAATCCGGTTTCCGTGCTAATTTTAGCACGGAGTCGGCTTTACTCGAGGTCACTGATGCCATCAGGGAAGTGCTCGACTCTGGGGGAAAGGCCATGTTAGTCATGCTTGACTTGTCGGCGGCATTCGACACCGTTCCTCACGAAGGCCTCCTTGCAAGACTCTGGGAATGTGGCCTTCGCGGAACGGTGTGGAACTGGCTTAAATCTTTTCTGGCCGACCGCCGACAAACGATCTGGGCGCCTCCTTTTTCCGCTGACATGGCTCCGCTAGAGGTGGGAGTCCCTCAGGGCTCCATTCTTAGCCCTATGCTTTTTAACATCTTTATGGCCCCTCTGGCGGTAGTCGCGGAATCTTTTGGCGCCCAGATCGTGTCATACGCTGATGACACCCAGCTCCTGTTCACATGTGATAGGGGCGGGTCATTCAATGGCATTCAGATCAGGGACTGCCTTGGTGCGGTATTTGAGTGGTTTAGATGTCATGGCTTAAAATGTAACTCAGATAAGTCGGAGCTCCTCTTTTTCGGCTGCGCCCCTGAACCCAATTGGAAATCTTGGTGGCCACAAGATATGTTTCCCCCTGATAATGTGTCTTTTAAGGCCAAGAATTTGGGAGTGATAGTGGATTGCGAACTATCTTTTGGGCCTCACATCTCATCTCTCTCAGGGAAATGCTTTGGCATTTTGCGGTTGTTGAGGAAATTTCTTCCTCTACTATCACTAGACCATAGGAAAACAGTCGTTCAGGCATTGATCGGTTCACGACTGGACTACGCAAACGCTCTTTTTCTGGGGTTACCGAAATATCTTATGACCCGTTTGCAAGTAGTCCCGAATTCGGCAGCCCGTACCATCTTTGGACTCCCGAGGAGAGCTGGTGCCACTGTTTTATTGAACACCTTACACTGGCTACCTATCTCCAAGCAAATTCTTTTCAAATGCCTGACTGTGGCCTTTAAAGCCTTACACGGCATCGGCCCCAAGTATATTGGGAAACGTCTTTCCCGGTATGAACCGAGCAGGACCCTGAGGTCATCGGGTTTGTCTATGATGACAGTCCCTGCAATTCGACGTGCAAGATTGGGAGGTCGGTCTTTCCGCCATTTAACACCAAAGGCCTGGAACGATTTACCATTGTCCCTTAGACAGGCTTCTTGTCTTCTTGCTTTTAGGAAGGACCTGAAAACATGGCTCTTTACGAAATAGATTTCTTTTTTTCTGCTCTTTACTGTTGTGTGGCTGCTTTTATCTGCTGATATTCTTCGCCAAAGCGCCGGGATGCTCCTCGGAGTAGCCGTGCGCTATAGAAGAAATAAATCAACATAACATAACATAAAGGTTTATACTGTAAATGACGCACAATTGAGCAAGTGTAATTTAAATTCGCCCAGGGCTAGTGAGCAGCAGGTCTGTGCCCTTGACCACACTCAATTGCTGAAGGAGTCAAGTCTCTCAGGCCACACGTTGACCTTCCGGAACTGGCTTCACCAAGGAAGATGAACACGAAGAGCCTTTCTCCTCTATTAACATCTATGTGAATCCAGGCCGGACATGCACACATGTCTTTACAATGGCCGCAGCAGCTATTGGACAGGAGAGAAGAGCACCAACAGGACGTGCCGAGAATGAAAGACAGGCAGAACTAACAGTGCTTAATTTGTAATGGAATCAGTGCCGGTCTCCAAAGCTCAGCTCAGAAGCCAGTGGCTGGTGCTACTAAATGTCAGCAGGCTGATTACGAAGGCTGCGTAGTCTTGAATCCACATCGGGCCTCTTCAATCCGATGCCAGACACTCCCTGCCTCTTTCACTCACGCAAGTTCCTGCTTTCTCCCCTTGTGACGGGGTTTCCGCCTCTCTCCTCCTCCGTATTTTCGTGCTTGTTTTTATTTCTCTTGCTCTCGAGAAATTTCTAAAAATAAATAAATAAGTGCTAGTCCCCAAAAATTAGTGACATCTTAAGTTGAGCGCTGTGATTACCACTAATCCTCATGACATACAACCTTGAGGATCACAAACATATATGGGGTGTCCCAATATATAATTAAACACTACTTCACAAAAACCCACTAAATTGAGGGGAATTCAGGGTACAGACTCGACAGTGTTAGACGGTACAGCCAGTAGGGAGTCTCCCCTCTGGGATGCAGGTAACATTCCTATGCACTAGGACCCGGTCAAGAGGACAGGAGTAACCCATTATAATAAAAAGAGTGCCACTTTGGATGTGACCGTCCTATACTGAGTCAGGAACCCTGTTGGTAGATTGGTGAGGCGGCGTGACCCCCTTGTCCGAGATGACACACTGAGACAATGATAAAATAAGTAGCGGGATTGCAAATGGTGACTGCGCCACGGAATTTCCACGCTACCGATGCAAACTGCTTGCTGATGGAGAGTACCGGTGGTCCCGAGGCACGTGCCTCGAAATCTGAGCCAGCACCTCTCCTTTCGTTGTTACCCAGCAAGGGAAATTTTCCGTGAGCATCACATGCTGCTGATGCAGGCAAACGAGGCATCTCCCCACAGGCGCTGCACTCCCAAGTGGGCACCACATACTGCACACTTTGCACAACAGGGAGCATTGCAGGTTGCCCGTGTCTGCCACGCAACACGTTGTTCCTGCCATGGAGGTTTCCCACAGCCCGGTGCAGTTAATAAATACAGGGACCCAACGATACGTGGCATCGGGGAATAAGAACGGACGTGGTAGAGATAGGCTTTTTTTAAATTTATTTATTAGTTTTCACTTTTATATAGCGCAAACTTTACCCGCAGGTATCAGAGCACTTTAAATCAGCATGCTTATAACAAACAAGATTAGCACTCTATATTACTGCCAACTTTGCTTCGCATAAGCAACAGATAACCATTCACAAACAATGTTTATATACCAATTGCAAATTAAAAAAAATAATAATGCAAAGCATTGTCATTTACAATGCCAGTAACTCAAACTTTAATGCTGCGAGACCTATTGCATTGTAAATGCTTGTAATTGGGTAGTGAGGGCTACTGATTCAATTGGAATAGTATCTGCTCCGAGCATGTGTAATACGTTTGTTGTAAGAACTGACAGCTGTCTTGTAGTTCAATTTAGCCGAATCAGAATATATTTTCTGCCAAACATGTTTCAATTTCCTCACATTACATGTGGTTATGGTTAACTCAGTAGTATACCAGGGCTTGTTTGATATAGTTTTAGGTTGTTTAAGTTTTAAATAAGTTGTACCACCCAAGGCAGGAGTCAGCAATAGTTAAAAGAATTAGCATCCCATTCGTTGCTGCTGGAAAAATAGGCGTAGAGGTAGCCAAGAAGATGTTCACTCTAAAATTTGCCAAGAATCTTCTCAAACAAGCGGATTTATTAGGGGGAGGGGGGAGAGGGAGAAATATATATATGTGTGTATATATAATTCTTAAGAGTGAAGAATACGGCCTTATGATCTGTCCATGGAAGATCTAAGCCAAAGTCAAATTTGCATCAGTCAGGATTGAAGAATATCAAGCTGAGTGTGGTTTCCAACATGTGTGGGACCATTCAAGAGCGGTGTCAATCACATGGCACCAAAGCACTCAAACGGCTCTTGGGCCTTCACTTGCTAAGGGGTCATTGACACAACCACTGATCAAATCTCCAAATAGCAGTAATTTGTTGAAAAGCAGTGTAAGAGACGCAATATTGTTTATCAGATGACTACTAAAGAACTTTTAAGTGTAAGCGGATCTGTAGACCGGTATAGTTTTGATGGTAGAGAAGGCGTTGAGTCCAATATTTAAAGCAGGGTTATACACATTGGGTGTAGAGCTCATATTAGCCTTTTATATGTTGAAGTGTTGACAATGACGTGTTTACCGATTAAGGCATCCCGCCCCACTGCTGAGCAAGTCAATCTACATGGCAGATTTCTAGCCTGTTGGAGCTGCTAATTCAATGCCGGTACGGAGGTATTTCTAAGCTACTTTTTCTGTTCGAAATAGCAAGTCGACGTTGTGTTTAATTATAAAGCCATGAATCTCGACAGCATGCTTTATCATGGACCTGGAATTGATTAGTGCACAAAAGATCTCGGAAATGATCTTCATAGTTTGACGTAGGGGTAGTTGTATAGACAGATATGGTGGCAGTACCTTGGTACATTTTGGAGAGGCAGAGTAAATCTTCAAAAAGAAAATTTATGATTTAATTAAGTCAGATGGGACATACTTACAGATATTTGTGCGGCAATAGAAGAGGACAAAACGTCTTTTTTACCTCAAATAGCAGAGATGCCAAATCTCCAGTTTGCCCTGCCCACTACCCAGCAAGTTTAGATTAGTTCAAATTATATAGTGGTCAGGAGGTCTGCACATGACCCAGTCTGTGGCACAAGAATGCAAACTCCTTCCTTACACTGTGGCACTAAAATGGAGAAAGCGGATATGGGTTGCAAAGGCAAGAGGATATGCGAGAAACCGCAACATTGATGGAATGAGAATAGCGGACAAAACTGTCTGAGACTTGATACCACATCTATCAAGATGCAGGTAAAGAACAAGTTACTTACCTTCGGTAACGCTTTTTCTGGTAGATACAGTATCTGCCGGTGGATTCCTCACCTTGTGAATATCCCCCTTGCGTCAGCAACATTCGGAAATTCTTTTTGTAGCTTCGTGCCAACGTGGACGACGTCATAGAGGCACAGCATCGCGCGCCACTCCACTGACATCACCGACACCATAATAGGCCCACGCCGGCGTGATGACATCAGTTCCGCCCTTTTTTCCGTGCCTTCGAGGCACACGGACGGACCAATGACAGTAGATATATACACAGTATACACAGTACATAAATGTCAAGATAATACACACAGCGTGAAGCAAATGCAGGAAAGCAATTGAAACAAAACATTTCCTTGACAAAATATATATACATTACATTACAGTAACTCAGGTATAGAAGAGTGGACAACGGGGAGGCGTGTGGGTCAGTGAGGAATCCACAGGCAGATACTGTATCTACCAGAAAAAGCGTTACCGAAGGTAAGTAACTTGTTCTTCTGATATATACATCTGCCAGTGGATTCCTCAGCTTGTGAATAGAGTCCCACAGCAGTCCCCACTCCCGGAGGAGGGTGTCCACTCTCCTATACCAGAAAATCTTGGAGGACAGAACGCGCAAAGTGGCCGTCCTCCTCACTTCGGAATCCAAGCAGCAATGCTTCGCGAAAGTGTGGAGGGAGGCCCAAGTTGCCGCTCTACAGATGTCCTCTACAGGTACACCCCTAGACAAAGCAGATGTTGAAGACTTTGCGCTAGTAGAATGAGCCCTTATACCCTCTGGAGGTTCCTTACCCGCCAGGGAGTAGCAGATCTTGATGCATATAATAATCCATCTTGAAAGAGTGCGCTTGTGCACCGCTCTTCCTTTCTTGCTCCCAGCAAATCCCACAAAGAGCTGGTCATCCACACGATAGTCTTTAGTCCTATAGAGATAAAAGCTCACCGCCCTCTTAGGGTCCAGACGGTGTAGTCTCTCCTCCTCCTTGGAAGGGTGAGGGGGAGGATAAAAGGTAGGAAGGGTAATGGACTGTCCCAGATGGAAGGGAGTTACCACCTTAGGCAGAAAAGCAGCACTGGTCTTAAGAACCATTCGTTCAGCATGAATGGTCAAGAATCACTGACGGGGGGGGGGGATTTGGGGGCGGAGGGGATTGGAACTTTATTAAAGGGCATGAATATCATTGACTGTCGAATAGTTGGTTGCTACAGCGACATGGTGTACTACTATATATGAAGTTCTGTTGTTGGCGAAAAACAATAAAAATTTTGTTTTAAAAAAAATAAAAAAATGAATGGTCAAGAATGGGGGCTTTGAACTAAGAGCTTGAAGCTCACTTACCCTCCTTGCTGAGGTAATAGCGACTAGGAAGACCGTCTTAAAAGACAAAAGTCTCATGGGACACTTGTGCAAGGGTTCAAAGGGAGAACCCATCAAGTAGGTTAAGACGAGATTTAAGTCCCATTGAGGGATATATGACGGTACAACGCGTACCGTCACAACGCATACCTTTACAACGCGGCCGTGACAACGCAAGTCGTTACCACGACTTGCGTTGGGGGGGCGCGGATTTCGAATAGTTTAATTTACTATTCTAACACCAGTCCCCGTGGACCCTAGGGAAGGTGTTAGGATAGTAAATTAAATATTTTTAGACCTTGAGCGCCCTCCAGCGCAAGTCGTGGTAACGACTTGCGTTGTCACAGCCGCGGTGTAAAGGTACCGCGTTGTGAAAACATCGTTGTAAACGATGTTTACCCCCATTGAGGCACAATAAAGGGAGTAGGAGGGAATTTATTAGTGAGACCCTTAAGAAACCTTAAAACTACAGGAGATTTGAATAGAGACGGCTGATCCGGCAAACAGAGAAATGCCGACAATGCCGAAAGATAACCCTTGACTGTAGCCACAGCAAAACCTTGCTGCGCCAAAGAAAGTGCAAACTGTAGTATATCAGACAAATGAGCCTTCAAAGGGTCAACGGATTTCTCTCCACACCAAGAGACAAATTTAGACCATCTGTACGGATAGATAGATTTAGTGGAGTCACGCCTGGCCGAAAGAATGACATCCACCACATCGTGTGGGAGAGAAAAGGAATTCAGGTTGTCCCGTTCAATCTCCAGGCTTGAAGGTGTAAGGTCTGGAGGTGGGGGTGTAGAACCTGCCCCTCCATCTGAGAGAAGAGATCTGCCCTGAAAGGGAGACGGAGCGGCGGGCATGAGGAGAGGTGGAGAAGATCTGTGTACCACACCCTTCTTGCCTAATCCGGGGCGATCAGTATAACTTGGGCCCAGTCTTGGCGAATCTTCCTCAGAACCCGAGGAATCAAGGGTATGGGGGGAAATGCGTAAAGGAGCCGTGAGTCCCAACTCAACTGAAACGCGTACCCCAAGACTCCCCGCATCGGATACTGGAGGCTGCAGAATGACAGGCAGTGAGCATTCTCGCGAGTGGCGAACAGGTCCACCTGAGGAGTACCCCAAGTCCGAAAGACGTGACGAACCACTTCTGGATGAAGCCTCCACTCGTGGTCGGCCGAGAACTGCCGACTGAGACTGTCTGCATGCACGTTCAGAACCCCAGCCAGATGATTTGCCATCAGACAAATCTGATGGTCCTGAACCCAGGACCAGAGACGCAGAGCCTCTCTGCATAGACACTGCGAACGTACTCCTCCCTGCTTGTTGGCATACCACATCGCGGTGGTGTTGTCCGTCAGGACTAGAACCGACCGACTGCGAAGGGAAGGGAGGAAGGCCTTGAGTGCCAAACGTATCGCCCGCAATTCCAGAAGGTTGATGTGAAGCAACCTTTCCGCTGGAGACCAAAGACCCTTGACCTCCAGATCCTCCAGATGAGCACCCCACCCTAGAGTGGATGCATCCGTTATCACTGTGGCCACCGATGGAGGCAGTTGAAAAGGCTTTCCTTGAGACCGGTTGCCTTCCACTCCTCACCAAGCCAGACCCGCTGCAGTTTCTCTGGAGATCCTCACAGACTCCCGGAGATCTCCGTTGTGCTGATACCACTGCCTGCGGAGGCACCACTGGAGCGCCCTCATGTGCCAGCGTGCATGGTTGACCAACAGAATGCAGGAAGCCATCAGACCGAGCCGGCGAAGGACCTTCAGAACTGGAACGACCGCTCCATTGTGAAATAAAGGAATTAACTCCTGTATGTCGCGAATCCTTTGAGGTGGAGGGAATGCACGACACACAGTTGTGTCCAGTACCGCACCTAAGAACAGGTTGCGCTGGGAGGGCACCAGGTGAGATTTGGGTACATTTATAGAAAAACCCAACCTGTGTAACAACTGAGTTGTTTCTTGCAAATGATGGAGCACTTTTTCTGGGGATTCGGCTTTGATCAGCCAATCGTCCAGATACGGGAATACCGGTATCCCCGATCTTCTGAGATGTGCCGCCAACACAGCCATCACCTTGGTGAAAACTCGAGGCGCAGTAGTAAGACTAAACGGTAGGACCACAAACTGGTAGTGCTGTAAACCCACCGTAAAACGGAGATACTTCCTGTGCGACTGCAGGATAGGGATGTGAAAATATGCATCCTGCAAGTCTATTGACACCATCCAGTCTTCTTCCATCAGCGCCTGAAGAACCCGTGCAAGGGTGAGCATCTTGAACTTCTCCTGTTTTAGGTAAAGGTTCAAGATCCTGAGATCCAGGATTGGACGAAGCCTGCCATCCTTCTTGGGTATCAGGAAATACCGGGAGTAGCATCCCTGACCCCTTTCCTGCTCTGGAACCAACTCTATCGCACCCTTTCTTAACAATGTCTAGACTTCCTCCTGCAGGAGTAACAGGTGTTCCTCCGTGCAAAAACCTTGGCAAGGAGGGTAATTTGGAAGGAATTGCCGAAAGGGAAGAGCATACCCATTTTCTACGAGATTGAGAACCCAAAGATCTGATGTAACCGATTCCCAATCCCGTAGAAAATAGGTAAGCCTACAGGACCCGCATGATCCTGAATGGCGGATCTGGGGCTGCTTTTCTGTGGTTGGGGGGCTGGAAGAGGTGGAAGAGGAGGAGGCCTGATATCCTCGAGGACGAGCTCTTTGCTTACCCCTGTAAGACCTGTACAGGGGTTTTTGCTGCTGCTGCTGCTGCTGTTGACCTTGCCGGTAGGGGCGAAAGGAAGAACGTACAAAACCTCTATACCTTTTGGTAGATGAACCCCTGGTCTGCAGCCCCAAAGATTTGGCAGTAGCCCTACTGTCCTTAAATCTCTCTAAGGCTGCGTCAGCTTTTTTTCCAAAAAGTCCAACACCGTCAAAAGGCAGATCCAATAATGCAGCCTGAACGTCCGCCGAAAAACCCGATGACTTCAGCCAGGCAGATCTCCTAGAGGCAACAGCGGTTCCCATGATGCGAGCAACCGAATCAGCAGTGTCCAGCCCACTCTGGATCACCTGGCGTGCAGCCGCCTGTGCATCAGTCAACACTTCCTCAAAATCCTTCCTGTTGCCATCAGGAATTTTAGAAACCAACAGACGCAGCGAATCCATAAGGGCATGAATGCATCTCCCCATAAGGCAAGTGGCATTAGTTGACTTTAAAGCCATACTTGCTGAAGAAAAGGACTTCTTAGCAGTGTGGTCCTGTTTCTTGGCATCCTTATCCCCAGGCACTTGAGGAAATGCGCCCACAGTCATTTTAGAACAGGCTGCCTGAATAACAAGACTTTCAGGCGAAGGATGTGACGTTAAAAATTCAGGGTCCCCAGGTGCAACTCTATACCTCCTTGCAACACTTTTAGACACTGCAGGAGCTGTTAGAGGCTTGTTCCAAACCTCCAAAATAGGCTCAGTTAAAGCCTCATTAAAAGGGAGCAACGGCTCAATTACCGAACTTGTGGAATGGAGAACCTCAGTCAGAAGATTAGATTTAAATTCGACCGTAGGCAAAGTTAAATTCAAAAGTTCTGCAGCCTTCCTCATGACTACGTGGTATGGCTTAACATCCTTTGAAGGATCATCAGATACAGATGGCAGCTCCCATTCAGGAGAAAGCTCCAGACCACTAGCCTCCGCTAGATCTTAAAAACAATCATCTTGAAGCTCACCTTCCTGCATCTCAGCCTCAGCCTCCCTATACCTTTGTTCTTCCAAGAGGCGCTGAGCATCCCTCCTAGATCTCTCCTTCAACAGCCGCGCCGTCGGATCCGTGAACGACTCCGACGGAGTCGGGATCGACGTCGGGATCGACTCCGAAGGCACAGGGCGCTGTTCACGAGGTCGACTCGGAGCAGGCGACGTCGGTATCGGCGTCGACGACCTCAGCGGAGCCGAGAACTGCCAAGGAGGCGTCGGAGCCGGCATGAAAGGCATAAAGGGAGCTGGAGCATAGGAGTGGGTAACTCCTAAATTAAAAGCCAGAGGACCCATAGGACCAGAAGGTGCACCAGAGGGGTACCATGCTCTGGAAAAGACACCATACATAGCATTTAAAAATGCCTTAGGGTCTTGACCTGGGGCCGGGAAAGGAGGGTGAGAACCCTCAGACTGACCCTTTATAGGCTCCGGATTCGCCTCTTCTTCCACAGGTACTGAACCCTCATCCAAAGGGACCTCTTCATCTTCTCGAGCCGGGGACGGCACCGGAGATGGATTCGGAACCGGAGTCGGTGGATGAGCTCGCGATTCCAAAGGCGAAGCCTCACCTTCTGGATCCAAGACTTCCGGCAATGGAGACACAAAATCCTTCCCATGCTTCTTCTAATGCGACTTCGGTCTCGAGTCCGAATCCTTACCGGAGTGATGTCGAGGCCCATGCCTTTGTTTCTTACGTTTTTTCTTCGACTTCTAAGCATGATCAGATGAAGACCTCGAAGGCGACGCCGTACGGGATCTTGACCGCGACCTCGACCTCGCCATTCTCGAACGTGATCTCGAAGTCATCTTTTCTCTACTACCTCTCAACTTCGCCATAAGAAGCTTGGTCTCCCTCTCACGAAGCGCCTTTGGGTTCATTCATCTACAAGAAGAGCAGCCATCGACATCATGGTCCGAACTCAGGCACCAGATACAATCCTCGTGCGGGTCCGTGATAGACATCATATTGCCGCACTCCCTACAAGGCTTGAACCCGGTCTTCTTAGTCGACATCGCTAGAGACACAAAGAAGCAGGAAAATCGAGAAAACAGTAACAAAGTTACCAACAGCTACAGAGAGTCCCCAAAACCGTTTGCGTCGACGACGCGGAAAAAAGGGAACTGATGTTATCACGCTGGTGTGGGCCTATTATGGTGTCGGTGACGTCAGCGGAGTCGCGCGCGATGCCGTGCCTCTATGACGTCGTCCACATCGGCGCGAAGCTACAAAAAGAATTTCAGAATGTTGCTGACGCAAGGGGGATATTCACAAGGTGAGGAATCCACTGGCAGATGTATCTATCAGACAAGATCAACTAAAAACAGTACAATTCAAAGAAATGTATGAGTAAGTTTAACAATACACCCCCTCGTACAAAACTTAGAGAGGGAACAAAATATATTATCAGCAGTTTCCCAAATCAGTAAAAACTGTACTCTGTAGCATTAACAACTGTCACTGAGAACACAAATATCCCTATTGATTCATGCAAATGTGTGTGTGCCTGGTGCGGTGTCCCTCCATGACAGATGTTATGTCTCTCTGTAGGTAACCCCTGGCATCTAAGACCGATACTGACATTTGATTGTTCCTTTGCTTTATGGAGGTAATCTTTGACAGTGTTCACCATTTCTAGCACAGTGATTTCAATGCCTTGCATAATGGTGGTTCTGCACAATTGTGATTGTTCTATATTCTGGGCCTAACTCTGACCACATTTGACATAAAGGGTCCCTACCTTGGCATAATGGTGGTCACTCCTGGCGTAATGGTCACCTTTAGCATTATGTTGTCCAGGCTGGCATAATTGTGGCCATTCTTGACGTAACCTCCTAAGTTATTAGTGACTGCCCGTGACTTATTGCAGGCATCCTTCGCCTAGGGGTACCACTTCTACTACAGTGGTGGCCATCACTAGTTTGAATATGGCCAGTCTTGACATATGGTTGCCATACTTGACATTATCGTGTTCAGCCATAGCAAGATTGGTGGATGTGTGGGTATTCCTGATATTATGGTGGTATGATGATACAGCATGGCCACATGAGAGACAAAATGATCATATTAGGCAGTTGTACATGTTAGTAACTTATAAAAACAACAAGCTGATGTTTGAGGACTAAAGGTGCAGTAGCTAAAAATGAAAACTGGCATTTGGAAGCAAAAACCTTTTTTTGTCAAAAATCTTTGTTTGGAGGGATTGGGCGTCTTTACTAACAATTATAAACAATTATATTTTTATAGCACCGTGTATATTTTCAGAAACTGAGACACTGATTGTTGGACTTGGCCCTTTCGGCAGGTTCACCCCTAAACTTTTTGCCTGTCTCATAGCCTATTCCCTGTGCAGTGTTGGTGGTTTTAGGCCTCTAGGCACTTTAGCACTGCTGTCCAGTGTAAAGTGTGTGTGCCCTGGGTTACATTTAGTGAGATTGGCCTGCCCTCCCATAGGAATGCATGGGGGATTCCCTGATGAATGTGGGTCAGTGGTAAACCCTGATATGAGAGGCGCAGCATGGTCAAGTATGGTATGTATGAAATGGTATTAATAAATGCTGCACAATGGTGTGCACAGATTTATTGTGGTTATTTTTGAAATGCCACTTTTAGAAGTTGGCATTTCTGTGTGCTATGTGTCTGCCTGCCTGATGTGAATTGCATGTCTGGCTTTTGAGTGACAGGGGCTGGTGAGGTGTGGGTGGCTCCAGGAGGGGCAGGGTGAGTCAGCGCTAGACTGAATGGGACATCTACATTTTGAGTAGTGGGAGAAGTCCCTGGTCCCAGAATAGGGACTACTCAAGACTACTCAAGACCTGGCTCTTCAAGCAGTAGCAGCACCCCCCGCCCCCCCAGCGCCTTGAGACCCTCACGGGTAAGTAGTGCGCTTTACAAATCTCATGATTGATTGATGATTGAATAGGAGTGTGCCTGCCCTAGTGAATGCTGGCTCCGCCTCCCTGTGGTGTGTCTGATGACGAGCCCCCACCTGACAAAGGGGAAGAGGAGCCTTGTAAACAAAGTGCTCCAATTCCCCCCTGAACCAGTTTTTGCTGGTTCCCCAAGCCCTGTGCTCTGCAGTACAAAGAGGAAAAATTGTATAAATGTAGGGGCTGTGACCCCATGAAATGTTTTTCTTGTGCTCGTATTTTACTTGAGGAGACCCTCTGCCGGTAGGTACCACCGCGGGACCCAGCTGCTGTTCCCTGGGGGTCCCAGCGTGCTGGTCTCCCCAGCACCAAGGACTCATTATTTCTGCATGCCTGCGCATTTCTGGAAAATATGGGCTGCCTGCTCCCTGATTGCGTCAGGTGGGAGACAGGCTGAGCGCTGTATTGTATTTACCAGAGGGAGAAGGAGCGTGGACCCTGCAGCGCTGAGGCTGCGACGTGCTTTGAGGGAATCCCGGCGTGTGGGATTCCCCCTTCCGCTGCCCAAGAAGAGCAGGAGCCCCCCCTTCAGTCGCACCCTCCGTGCTTATTAAATTACTCGAGAGTCCACCCCACTGTTTCCTGCCTCCAAGAGCAGGTGTCCACCCCACTGTGGTGTTTATGTGGAAGCGGGTGCCCAGCCAGCTTGGGGTGCTGATGAGCAAGTGCCCACCCCGCAATTGCTTTATTCTTCCAGCAGGTGCCCAACCCAAGTTTGCCGAAGGAGATGTAGCGCCAAAAACGCAAGTCAGGCACCCGCGCCTGACTGTAGGCGGGACTTGTTGAAGACAGGAGAGCCTCGCGGGCTACATTTCCACACCCGTCGCCCCCCAGAGTGAAAGTCCGGCGGAGGTGCAGCTGACTGTTGTACGGGGGCCCTTGTGACCTGGGAAGAGAGCCTGGCGTGTTTCCTGGCAACCGGCATCAGCAAGGTGCGGCCCCCGCCTAGTTTCCCGAGACAGGAATCTGGCCGCTGCCCCAGCTGCAGAAGGACCGCTGGATCGCGCCCGGAGAGGAATCAGAGAGCTCTCGGCGCAGTGTTGGTGTTCAGCCAAAGGACCAACGCCGGGCAGATCTTCATTACCGGCTTGAAGCCAAGCGGGAGCCCAACCCGCATTTGTTTGCAACGTGAAGAGGAGTGGAGTCCACAAAGGAGCCCCAGTGAGTAGGGGGCTCTATGTCACATATGGTTGGTGCCCATTGCCACAGCTGCCCCGCCTGACAGTGGGCAGCTCCAACGTTTTTGGGGCACTTATGACCCTAACCAGGAGTCCGGTGGAGGTGTATGTCGGGGCACATGTCGATGACCGTGCCGAGGTCACTCCTAAGGCACAGGTGGTGCCAGGTCCTGAGGGTTCTTCACAGCTGCCCTGCTAGACAGAGGGCAGCTGCAACATTGGCAAAAGTTACCTGGGGAGTCACAGAGTGAGGCTCCCACGGTACGGTGGTGCCAGTGCCATGTCCAGCTGCTCTGCGAGAGCGCAGGTAGCTGCAATGTTGGGACATTTGTTGCTTAGGAGCCCTAGTGGGGGTTCAGGAGGCACAGTAGTACCAGACCTATTATTTTCCTTGGGGGCATTTCGTTTTGCAAAGAGAGGGGTGAGTTACACTCCTGCCCTGCCCCAGCGCTCTGCGCACTTTTCTTTTTCTTTAGCTGTGAGTGGCAGCTTCTAGCCCTGACATTTTGTTATTAAAACATATTTTATTGGCATTTTGTATCATCATATAAACATAGATTTCATGAAGTTCAATAAACCATCATCATCGCCAGTAAGAAGTAAGTAAAGCACTCAAAATTGCAGTGTACATACGTCAGTTCATCATAGCCCATTGGTGTCAAAATTGCGCCGGCATCGCCGGCCTCTTCATTGTCCCCCCGTATTCACAGTGACGTATAGTGCTAGCACATTGCCCCTCTCGTTCCATCATCACTCATGGGCTATCATCTGGTGTCCTTGTTGCGTGCGGTGGGTCACAGAGGTTCCCCCGGGACTCATTCCATCTCTCCCATATTCTGGACCACTTTTTAGGACACCCTCTGTGTATATGAACCGCTCTCTCTGCAACCATGGCTGTGTTTATGTCTGCCGCCCATTGCTGTAACGTAGGTGGTGACCCAGAGCCCCAGTGTTAAGCGATGTTCCGTTTGGCGAATGTCATACCCTGTGTAGCCCATGTCTGCAATGCTAGGTTGAGGTATGTGGGTTGCCAAATATTTAGTAGGAAACACCGGGGATCTCGTTGTACTTCCGCCCCTCCCACCTCTGAGATGTTTATGCAAAGTGGTGCGGGGGTAATATACCCGATGCAACACCTTGAGTTGTATCAATTTAAGCCGGGATGGATGGCCGCCTCCCGATCGGACGCCAGCGCATCCAACCAATCTGAGTCTTCTATATCCCCCAGGTCTGCTTGTCATTTGCCTCTCAGTATCAGTGTGTGATCAGGTTGATTATTAACCAGTTTGCGGTAAGTTTGGGAGATGGCTTTTTTCTCCATGTGGTCTGTGAGTATCCTGTCCTCTAGAGGGGAGGAGTCTGCCAGTTTAGTGCCCTGGGGAATCGCATTTTGGAGCGCATGCCTGATTTGAATGTAGCGATAATGTTCAGTGGCTCCCATGTGATACTCTTCCTGTAGTGCAGAGAAAGTGAGGATCCCCCCCCCCGCACCCAAAGATCGCCTATTTTAGTGATCCCTACCAGGTCCCATTGTTTGAACCCTTTGGTGTGTGCTAGCGTGCCCAGACGCCGTGTCTCCCAGAGCAGAGTGGCAAGCGTCAATAATACCTCCCAGCCCAATGCCCTTTGTGCGGTATGCCAAATTCTGATTGCGTGTGCGGTGGGGCCTGTGAGGGTATTTTTCCGTTTGTTAGTATATAGGGCCTTCATCAATTTGTCAGCAGGGAGGAGGATCCTGTCCAGTCGGAACGCAGGCTCGTCCTGGGGAACATGTAGCCACTGATTTATTATCATTAGCTGCGAGGCCCAATAGTAGAATTTGACAGTTGGTACGGCAATGCCACCGTCGTACCAGCGATGTACCAGTTTATGTTGTGCTATACGGGATGGTCTACCATCCCATAGTAGTGATGAGATCTCACCCTCTATTGCTTTAAAGTACATAAGTGGGACTGGGAAGGGGGTGTTTTGCAGGGCGTAGAGGAATCTAGGGAGTGCCAACATTTTAAATAATGCCGCCCTCCCCAGAAGCATCAGCGGCAGAGACCGCCTGTGCCCAACATCCGCCTTAAGCCGTGTAAGGGGTTTCGCCAGATTTTCGTCCATGAATACATTTTCTTGTGGGGTTACGTTAATTCCTAAATATTTGAAGCCTCTGGACGCTATTTGGAGCGTGCAGCCCGGAGGCAGCTCCGGTGTTGGACCTTTCAGTACATACAGTAGCGACTTAGTCCAGTTAATGGTGTACCCAGACTTCAGCCCATACGCCGTGAGTACTTCCATCAGGACCTTCAGTGACTCCCCAGGGCACGTCAAGTAGATTAGAGCATCATCTGCATATAAGGGAACCAGGTCCTCCCAATCCGCCTCCCACCGCATCCCACGTATCCTTGGTTCCTGTCGGAGCCAGGCGGCCAGAGGTTCCAGTATGAGGGCAAAGAGGAGCGGCGACAGAGGGCAGCCTTGTCGAGTCACTCTCCCCAGTTTGAACACCCTAAAAATATGGCCATTAGCCACCACTTGTGCCAATGGAGCCGTATATAATAGTCTAACCCAGTTGCAGAATTTGGGGCCGAATCCCATCTTACGGAGGACTGCAAAAAGAAATGGCAATTCAACAAGGTCAAAGGCCATCGTAGCATCTAATGAAAGGATGGCAGCGTCCTCTTTAAACAGGGGTATTCGGGCCAGGACCTCGTGCAGGCGTCGCAGATTTAGGGAGGTGTTGCGGTCAGGCATGAATCCAGACTGGTCTGGATCTACTAAGGTCTTGAGGTGTGGCTGCAGCCTAAGTGCCAACGTTTTCGCCAGTATTTTTGCCTCCGCGTTTATTAGCGAGATCGGCCGGAAGGACGACGTCATCGTCGTGGGCTTTCCCGGCTTAGGGATTGCCACTATCGTTGCCACCCTCTGATCCTCGGGCAGTAATCCTACTGTCCGGCTGTCATTGTACATATTCAATAAATCGGGCGTGACGGTTTTTGCCACCTTCTTGTACAATTCTACTGGCAGTCCGTTGGGTCCCATGGCCTTCCCCGTGTGGAGGGCCGCTAATGCCTCCCCCAGTTCTTTGGCCGAGAGGTCAGCCCTGACATTTTGGACATAGGGCATCTGAGCCCTAGAGATGGTATGTTGGCCTGCGGGTGAGTTGAGTATTGGTAGGGCGCAAGGCCCTTATGTGATGCCTACAATGATTTATGCATAATGTGGTTATGCTGGAGGCCCATTGCGTAATGTGTTTATACTAATGAGGTTTGGGCCTAATATGTATTATGCCTAATGTGTTAATGCGGAGGTCATTATTGTGCCAGTAGTTACTGGTTGTGTTTTAAATGTACTTACCTGTTCTGATGGTTCTGACCGTGGCCCGATTGGCCTGGTCCTGTATATAATCCCCTGTGAATATTGCCTAGTGCCAGTTGGCACAGTGTAAATGCGTGATTATGTTTCTAATTTGTTTATGGCAATACAAAGGCTATTTTTTATATAACCTTGTGTGGAGTTTCTTTTGTGGTGTGCGTAGTGTGTTGCTGCTGTGTGAGTGTGTTGTGCAAATGCTTTACCCATTGCCTCCGGGATAAGCCTGACTGCTCATGCCAAGCTACCGAGGGGGTGAGCAGGGGTTATCTTTGGCGTGTAACTCCCTTGCCCTAACTAGAGTGGTGGTCTCTGCCTGGCTTTGGCGCAAGCTTTAGCCAACCAGAGATGCCATTTCTAACACTGATGTTTGAAGAATAAATGAGTGTATTTCCAAAACTGATTACATTTATTGATGCAGAATTCATGCTAAAATGTGGAGACCTATTGCTGATGTTATTTCCTTTTTTCCAGAAGAGTCCCGCCGCTATGGCTGTTATTTCATTACACATTTAGAAACATTTCAAACAAAGATTTTTAGGACATTTTTGCTGCTAACCTGACCAACGCACAGAAAGAAATGGTCACTAATGGTAATCCTAGATGGAATGGCCACTAATAATCTTGTCCGATGTGGCCTATATTGTGGCGCCAATATTTGTTAGTAGCTCACAAGATCTGCATTGATTTGAAGTAGCTCTTCTTATAGAAACTTGGAGAGCCTTGCAGTGGGATAGCGAAGGGAGAAGCAAAAAAAAAAAAAAGAAAACTAAAACAGGTGCCTAAATGTAATTGGTAGAGCTTACCATGTGCCTTCATACACTGGAACAGAGAGGAACAACCTGTGATTTTTTTTCCTTTTGATTGGTATTTCCAAAGCAATTATTGTTTTTTTTCTTACTATGTCACTGTGGAATACCTGCTTTGAGAGGTGTGTGCAGGGTGCGTGGGCCCTGGGGTCTCGTGGTGGGGGTGTCTTTCTTTACGCTGTCAATTTTGGGACAGCAAGGAATGGGGAGATTCCTTTTTGTAGGTACTCGGGGGAGGTAGGAAGGGAGGGGGAGGGTTTAAAAATGGTGGATTGGTCGACTGGTAGGGGGGGTGTAAAGAGCCACAGCTTGTTGAAATTTACATTGGTTGAGTACAGGGAAAAGGGGCACGTAATGAGAGGGGAGATGATCGGAACGAGTTTACAAGTATTTTCAAATGCCGGACCTTAAGAATATGTGTTGGAATGTGCCGGGGCTTAATCAGGCTGGTATGCGCCGGTTAGTAATGGCTTGCTGAAACACATCTTGCCTATAAAAACAGAGCTCAGTTAAAACAGCTTGGTTATGAAATAATTGTATGTACTTCGCAATCAATTTATATCTGAGGGGTGGCTCTCTTAAACTCCAAAAGCTGTAGGGCTACGGCTCGTCGAACAATGGCCGACTCTAAAGGGAGATGGGCAATTGCCCAACTGATGGTTTATGGGCGTAAGCTTACAGTATGTAGTGTTTAAGGCCCAAATACTGAATATTGATACTACTAATGCTACAGCTCGTGTTAGAATGTGTAAGACTGGGGCAGCTATTTTAGACCTCCTTCATATACATCAGTTGGTGGATTCTTGGAGGAGACTATTTCCAACTATACCGAGCTATACATTTTTTTCATCCCCGTACAAACATTATACGAGGATTGATATGATTTTTTTAACTAATATTATTTTGGGAAATGCATGCATAGAGGTATGTCCTAAAATAAGATCAGACCACAACCCGGTGATGCCAACAGTGCAGTTTCAGCCTGGGCTAAAGAATCAGTTAGGGAATTTTCTTTACCTAGACACCTCCTCAGTAATCCAGAGTATGTGGAACTTATGCGAGGAACATTAGAGAATAATTTGGGCACAGCGCCTATTGCAATAGTATAGGACTGTTTGAAGGCCTAAGTAAGAGGGGTCTCGCTGCAATATATTATAAAACAGAACCGGCAGGGTGCCTGCTTGTTAGAGCAGGAACACAGGCTCAATTTAGATCTGGAGCAACAACATGCTAGAGCTATTGCTGCAAAGGAGACAGGCGAACAATTGATCTATCAGCAGGTTGTCGAGGTAAGAGCTAAGCTCAGGAGAAGGATAAGGGATAAAGAAGGAAATAACTATAATAAGTACAAATCCAAACAGTATGAATACGGGGAGAAGGTGGGCCATTTGCTGGCTAACCAGATTGCTGATCAAAGGGCTAGATCGCATATTAAATTAATTAAAGGGGTAGAAGGTCTTGTTTACACTAGATCTACTGACATTGTGGAACAATTTAGGTTATTTTATGCTGACTTATATGGCGATTCAGTATGTTTTAACCAACAAACTGCCTTGGAATACATACAGGAGATTGCAATGCCTGTTTTGAATCTATTGCTCTCCAAGCTTTTGCAAAAAGATATTGACGTTGGGGAAGTTGAGGAAGTGATTAGTGCTCTGCCAACTGGCAAGGCAGTTGGTGAGGACAATATTCTGCTTGAATTTTATGAAATCTTTAAAGATACATTGATATCTGTCTTTCGTGCACTATGCAACGAAATTTTTCAAGGGGAGGATGTTCCCTACTCCTGGAATACTACTAATATTATTGTTTTACCAAAAAAGGGGAAACCAATGCATGATATGAGCTCTTATCGACCTATATCGTTGATCAACAAGATGCAATTTTTCCCCCCAAATTCTCGCATCACGATTGACTCCTGTTATTCATCTTCTAGTCGCGGCACAGCAGCATGGTTTCATCCCAGGTAGAGACATGGCAGCGCATATTAATACAGCCATTGCTGCGTTTGATGTCTCTGGTCAATTGGGTCAGCAGTTTGGGATGTTGATGTTGGACGCCGAGAAGGCCTTTGACCGGGTGACTTGGGGAGCTCTATGGTCGACAATGTCAACAACAGGTCTCGGTCAAAGGTTCATCTCGGCGGTACAGAAACTATATAGGAACCCAATAGCTGTTTAGATAGTGCCATTGGTAGCTTTATCTGGGGCTAACGGCATGCAAGGAGACCTATCCGGTATATAAAACTATTGTACAAACAAGGTGGTTTTAAACGCCTCGATTTTAAATTATATTTTTGGGACGCATTTGACGGTTGAATACAAAGTTTACTTAGGGGCCCGGCACCAGTACAATTTGGCTCTCAAAGCAACTGGCCTGTGGATGAAATACGGGGTTTTTACTGTACAAAACGTCTGACCCTAATGACTATAAGCGGGTTCGATTTAAGGTAGTTAGGGATATTACTAGGATATGGCATGAAATTGGTAAAAAATATGCACTACCAGATCTGCATATATATACTGCATTATGGGGAAACCCCATGCTGCCTGACATATTTCATGACTACGCTAGGAAAGAGTGGCAGTGCAAGGGTATAACGCAGCTTGACCAATTGTATGATGGACAAGGATTCCGGTCTTTTTTAGCCCTGAAAGAAGAATTTGGGTTGCTACAGACCTATTTTTATGAGTACTTATAAGTAAGGGATTTTTTCACTCTTGGTCGGGGCTTATTAGAGTTATCCAATCCTTCTGAGGTACTATCTGTATTTTTTCGTACTACAGGCCGAGGAACTATCGGCAAAACTTATCAGAAACTTATAGCAGCTGTTAGTGATGAAGGTATACAGATAGCCGTTAAGTTAAGTCGGATTTTCAATATTAATAGAACTTAAGAGGACGTACAGGAATCTTTGGAAACTGTAGATTCTGCAGTGACGTCAGTCAGTCTGAAACTTCAGCAACAGAGTTATATTTATGCTATATTACACTCCAGAGCAAATTTCTAAGTGGGGTAACACCCAATCAGCTACTAAGTCATATTGCCCAAAGTGTCAAGAATATGCTGCATATTTATGTCATATGTTCAACACTTGTCCTATGTTTAATACATTTTGGTCTGATGTAACCCATGCGCTTGCAACGTTGATTGGCCATGATAACCAGATTTCAGTGAAGGAAATAGTGTTAGGGGTACTTTCAGATTGGGGTTTTCTTACGAGATCACTTGTTTCAATTATTCTGGCATGTGCCCGTTTATGCATAGCTCGATCTTGTAGTCAAAGAGTGAGTCCAAAATATTAATGAATTTTGGGTCTTACTAAGGGAAATTTATGAAATGGAAATAGTGTTAAGCAAAGTCTACGCTCTTGGCTAACATTTAAAAGGATGTGGTCCATTTCTGTATTTGTCTCCCTTTGCTTTACATGTGTTGTAATTGTAATTGGATAGGTACATAGTTATGTTCTGTACTTTGTGTTCTCATGTGCTCTGATAATGATCACTGGTATTTTATTTCTGTTTTCTTTTGATGTAATGTATTTATACATGTGGCTAAGAAAAAGAATAAAAAAGGAATGTTTAAAAAGGAATATATTTTTTTATATATTACATAATATACGAGGTAAAACACAATATGAATTACTTATTTTAATGTATTCACAATCATATCATTTTTCTTTCAGTATATCTTGTCGTATGCTGGATACCCTACACAACCATCAGTTTCATGGATATTTTTCAAGAGGAGAAGGTTCCATCGCTAGTGGAAAAAATGTCAACATGGCTGATTCTGTTAACATCTGTGTTAAATCCATGGCTCACATCACTGGGTCAAAAGTAAGAATACTCGCACTTAACTTTACATTTATTTTGCAGACAGAAAATCAATTGATACATTTTATTGTATTGAATTTAGTTCTATATAGCTCTACATACCCCTTTATGAAGCACCGAAGGGCAAGGGAGGACAGGTACACACTACACTATAGAGTGCGAATGATTGGAAGAGTGTTCACTTGCATTTTAGCCTTTGGGGAAGTGCCTAACCGACCAGAGTGATGCTCTTAACCTAACTGAAGCCGCAGCAACGACATGTGTTGTGGAGGCAATACTAGCGAGGGCTAGAATCCATGTGAATTACAATCAATTACAGCTGTGCCTGGTGGTGATGGTGAGGACTGTGTGTAGGCCCAATGGTGGAAGCGTTTAGGTGTTGTGTGAGGAGATGTGGAATATCAGCTGGGGGAGGCAAACAAGATGGAATAAGTGCAGTCGGACAAAAGGGCCCCCTCTGAGTAGCTTTGCTGCGAAGGAGCAGCTGCAATTATGCCTAAAGTATAACGCAGAATTCAAGGGCCAGATTGGCAAAGGTTAAGGCCCGAGGTTGGTTTTCAGCTGCATAAGAGCAACACACAGACAAGCACTGGACATATGCAACCATGTTACATAATCTGAAAAGTCCACTCAGGAATGACACAGAAGTAAACCACAGGTGTGCCCTAGACATACACAGGCGTGACAGGAGATAAACCTCCAAGGGGTTACAGAAGTGTAATACTCAGGCTTTGACTAGACATGCGCAGCCACAACAATTACTATTAAGAGCCCACCCACAGATGAAAAAGGGGCAACCCCAAAGCATGCCCTGCATGCAAAGAGCTATGGGAACTCATCAAAACAGTCCACTTACAAGTGACAGGAGCAACCTACAAGTAAGGTCTGGTTCCAGGCCGCAATTCACAGCCTTGCATCAGACAGAGCCATGGCTAATGATATAGAGTCCAACCAGAAGTGACAGAGTGGTAACATATGGGCAAGGCAAATAACTATGGTAGATGCCCTTTCGGGGCAATGCAGGAGCACGGAGGGAGCAACCTACAGGCTTGGCCTGGTTACAGGGCATTTGGTTTAATTTCAACAGTTCAAGTGCAGGCACAATAATTAGCAGAGGTCCCAGCCTACAAGTACAACAATGCGCTATATACACACTTCACAAATAAAAATGCGTGAGGTAAAAAATTAATTATAACCCATTTCTATCTCAATTTTGTATTGGAGTGTGAGAACAAACTGATGTTTCTGAATGTTTTTAAATTGGGAAAATTAAAATGAAAAGTTAACTTAATGATTAAGTTAACTCTTCATTTCAATTTTCTCCCATTTCAAAGTGCCACATTTGCAAACTGCAGGTGTTCTGCTCCCAGTGGCCAGTAGACACTGTGCCATATTTATAATTGAAAAATAGTATATTTTTTTTGATGGGACTAATTTAAAGTGAAGAAAAATATGTCTATGAAACATTAAGTCTTGATGTATTTCTAAACTTTCAATTAAGCAAATTATGTCTAAATGTGTATGAATCATTCTTCTTTACTTGAAAGTCCTCACATTAAAACAAATGGATGTATTCTGTTATAAATATGGCACAAAGTCTACAGGCCACTGGGAGCAAGATGCCTGGTGTTTGTAAATGTGACACTTGGAAATGGGAAAAAATGTCAACTAGTTTCATGAAATTCACATAAACAAAGTTAACACTTCAGTATAATTTTCATGCGTATCAAAGTATCGCCTTTACACACAGAAGACATCTTGTTCCCACTGGCTAGTAGACACGTGCAATATTTATAACTTAAAAATAACGCCATTATTTTAGGTATGGAGAAATTTAAAGCTCAGAATTTTTTTCCCTATTAGGAACAAATTTGCATAACATTTTTTCCATTTAAATAAATGTTTGTATGTTTGTGTTATACATGTAACAGTGCCACATATGGCGAAGGTATGTCCTGTGTCACATGTACATATGGCACATGCTCTCAATCACAATACACAGATATCTCATTCATACGTCCACATGTTCATACACACTCACACGGACATACATGGCAGCCCTGTTATATTATGTTCAAACCATAGTATCTTTCTCTATGGTCACTGGGCTTAAAGTCAATGAAGCTGGGAGTGGGGGTGTCTGGTAAAAATGAGCAACTTACTTAGCTTACAATGATTTTCACTGATCGGTAGTAGCTCTCACTGCAGAAAAGGTTGGAGACCCTTTCTATAGAGGAATTCTTGTTCACTTAATTGTCCTTTCTGAACACCATGAGATTTATATGTAGCAATAACTTGCTGCCTGATCAAAGGGTGTTCACTGCAGTTTCTTTTAAATGAGCACCACCAGCTCTCTCTAAATCATGACGGAAACATCTGCAGCAATTCGGTGATATCTCCTTGAGAAAACCTTACCTCCTGTACTGGAGGCTACGACAAGGGTGGAAAAATAAGATGGCTGCAAAGTGCGTTATCTCACAGAGAAGCATTTTTATTTATCGTCTAGCAGATTTTAAAATCTGGATGTGCCTCCCAGTGCATTGATCTTTCAGAAAAAAGAGGAGTTCCACTGATCTAGCAGCTCAGTTGCTGCCTTCCTGGCTACTTGAATAGGATAGCCTGCTTAGACTTGAGAGACAGGGCCAGAGAAGTGTGACTTGACACATACACCATCCATTCTACCTTGACTTATGTTACAGGTCACTCATGAGCAACACAGTATGGGCTGCTGTGGATTGGTGTGCCTGCCTCAGTGGCGCAGCTGCGTTTATGCCGCTTCTTGCACCTGCCTTCAATGCGCTCTATAGCCGAGAAGATGTATTGTGACAGAACAGTAACTGAAGTGCTGGAAAACTCCAGGAGGGGCTGCCGTGCTGCCTGCTTGAAATTTTCAAAATCCACGCTAGGGGAATTAGTATGTCAAGGGCATGCGAGTCTCAAGTCCATCAGAGTTGCACTGATGACAAGAGAGTAGCCAGAAGAAGAAAAATATAAGGACCACTTTAAACCATATAGCACTGACAGTGAAAAAATACAATCCCAATGCTTTCTTGAAAGGTCTCAGAAATTTCTTTCATCCACGCAAAAAAATGAAATTTGGTCAAAAATAAGCAAATGACCAATTTTAAAGCGCCATTCTAAAGAATGCTAAGTTTACTAAGCAGATATTAAAGCTACCCTTCAAGAGGGTTTTGGGAGGTCATGCCCCTGAAATGTTTCTTAAAAAATTGGGACATAATGTAGATTTTACAGAACAAGTTTCAAATAAATCACAAATGTCAAAGGTTTTAGAGCTTGGTCTACAGAGACTTTAATTAAATATTCCAATATTTTAACATTTTAGTGGCCAAACATTTAACTTTACAGGTGTATGAGAGGTCAGACTATCATAGGTAAATCTGGCAAAACACAGAAACACAGCAGTTTGCATTCCCATTTCGGTAAAAAGTGTCTAAAGAAAAGCTTAGGTTGATAGGCAGTGCACAAAATCTGGATATGCAATTTGACATGTCCTCCTATTATTTTTCAATACACATATAATACTGTTATTTAACTTCCATCTCTTTTGCCGGGACACTCTTCGGACCAGCTGTTGGTTTATAACTAAATCTTTTGGTATTCCCATGTTACCCTCCACGTAGATTTGCAGTCATACTACGGGTCTTAATGTACAACTGAAAATCTATGTGAATGGGGCAGGGGAAGGGCGGGATTGATAGGTTGAATACATCTCGCACTCGTAATCCTAGATTATGAGTTGAGTGGAGCACAATTTACAGATGGAGTGCCGGTAAACTCAATCATGTGTTTGGCTGTTATTCCCGCATCCAGATTTACTAGATGCTGGAACAACATCTAGTTTTACCAGCTGTAAAATCCTGCCAGTCACATTGCCCATTTCTGACTCCCAGTCATGGCCCAGCGGGAGCATGTAATGCTCCCCCACTGACAGACTACAGATTATGCTGCCATCCATCACCCTACCCACCATCCTTCCTCCTTCGTGCAGCAGACCCCTGCTCACAATCACCAAGAGTCCAGAGCAGGTAACAAATGTGAGCGAAAACGCCCATTAGAAAAGGAATATGTTGCAAAAACCTGACTATTAATATCAGGTCTGCATGATTATTACCAATTCCTTCGGGATTAGGTCTTAATTGAACTGTACTGGCGGGGTGTTACTGGGTAGTACGGGTTTTGCGGGTACAGATTTACCATCCTGACAGCACTGTGCAACTTCTGTTAGGTGCCTTAGTCTATACGCGTCCCCTTCACTAAAGCTATCATTTTGTTCTACACAGCAGACACACCCATACGGGTCTCAGACAGAAAATATTTACCAATCTAGGAGAAGCAATGCCTCATTATGTATCACAACATAACACCAGTAGTAGCAAACACCCTTTGACACCAATGAAACAATAAGAGTCTGCGGCTCAGCAAGGAATGTCCCCTATAAATCCACTTTAAATACAATACGGAAAATTAATAACTTTGCTTTCAAACATTATCTAGATATTTCCAAATGCCATGTTTTCCTGTTGGCTAAATACACCAAATTCCCCCCAAACAAAACTTGTAATTTTTTTTAAATAACTTTTTTTTGTCAGCAAAATACAAACTTTTTACTTTTACTAAATCTGCAGGTTTTGTCCCCAAGTACCAGCTCAGCATTTTCATCAAATAATCACAAGTACTACTGACCCGCATGAACATAGTTTCACATATACACCACTACATGCTAGCCTGAGCCATCAAATGCAGACGACCAATGTCAGGGTAATAGTAGAAGGCATGAGAAACCAGCATATGTCAGGGTTAGCCACAGAAAAGACCAACTGCTGATAATATGAAAAGCATAAACAAGTGTAGTAATTGCCACCATTGTGCCGGGGATAGTCAAATGAGGCCTAGAAAGAATTACCCTAACAGACAGCTGAGGACAGCCATATGTCCAGTCTCCTATATTACTTCGAATGGCCACACTTTGCCAAGAATGGATACCTCATGCCAAGCCTCCATGTGTTGAGAATGGCCACAATATGCCATGGAGGTCCACTTTATGCATGTGCCACCACGATGTCCAGATAATACCAAGGAATGCCACCATAATGCTTAGAATATCTGTTGTATGACAAGGAGGGCCAAAATAATGCCTCAAATGGCACGCACATCCTAATCCTTACCAGTTTCACTGCCATCTCGATCTCAGAGTTTCCCTCTCATTTCAATTTCTTATTTGAACACCCATGTTTCTCGGTTTCCTCTGCCTCCATTTTCCCAGCTTTTCTCTTACTTAACGGTGGTTATGCACAACCTCTGATGAAATAATGGTGTGCACATGTAAACAATTTAAAATACAATTTACGACTGGAAGCATTATATGCACTAATCCGATTCATTCATATCACGATCCACAAGGGCACAGTCGGTTTCACATTAAAATGATGGTCCTTATTAGTCACACAACTCGATTATATTATGTGGGTGAATGCCTGCTTTTGAAATTAGCTAACCACATGAGGAATAAAAGAGAAATTGCCCAAAATTAATAGTAAACTAGATTTTTCACATGTGTAAGACTGTTCCATCCACAATTTGGATAACAAAAGTAGGTAGTTATCACGGTCATTGCGATAGGGGGTTATCATAATGAACCACATTGTACCTGCTCTCTTTAATACCCTGGTTTCTCTTCAAAACGAATAATTATTTCCCCTATGTACCTGCTCTCTTTAAGTGTCTATTTCGAAACAACATTTGCAACTCTATGTATTTTATATATACTTTTTGCCCCCCCTGCTGGCTGTTTTTTTTTGGCATACACATTACAAAGAAACGAGAAAACGTGGTCCCCCATCCTTAAATTTTTTTATAGATGTGAAATGCGCACAAGTCCAGATAACACTGGACCTGGAGGGAGCCGAGCTGGCTCCACTCCGGGATAGTATTGAACCAGCGCAGTCCCCGGCGAGGCAGATTTCAACATTTTTAGGAACATGAAACTTCAAGTCCACTCCGGCTCGGTTTCCCTTAAATTTGCTCGCATGTCGTTCGGTAAAGAAGGTATTTCGCAAACTGCGGGTCGACTGCGAAAAATGCATAATTCTGGATGACATTTCCCTGCCAGGTTCGGGGTAGAGGGAGACCTTCACAAACTCGCTTGGGCCCTATTTATTATATTGATCACAGCCCATCACAGTAATCTCTGGGGTACATACATACATCCCTTCCACAATATATTTGGGCGAGCCTTCACAAGAATCCACAAATACTACAGACACGCATTTTCATAGACTGTTTTGCTTTGTATTTAATTTTATGCAAAAAGGAAACCATTTGCAGATACCCATGGAGGTGGTCTTTGAATGTGTCCCGCCAATTGATGTGTTGGAATTCGTGCTAGAGTATGATACATTTTAAGTGCATTAATATCTATTTACAGAAAAAAAGCGCAAATAATCATCACCGGAGTACATTCAGCAGTAGAGGATGGAGTATTTCTCGGTCTAAATTCTTCTTTTCTTCCTTCTTAGAAAATACAGGAAGGCAATGCAAGAAACATGGAAGAAATTCAAACAGGCATCTGCGCATCTGGAAGCGAATGCACCCCCTTCGACAAGAGAGACAGGTTTAAGCCTGAGATCTCGCTTCAGTCTTCCCGGGAGCACAAGCCAGACTTCTGCTCACAAATAAAGGCATAAGAAACAAATGCGGAATGCAAAGTAAGGTCCAGAGGAGCTCTTCAGTAAACCAAGACACTGATATCCAAGTGAAATCACAGAACCGGGCTGTGTTGAAAACGTAAATGGACAGACCGTGTAATGGCGTCACAGTAGAGCACCAAAGGTTTCAAAGCACTCGACTTGTAAAGTAAGTATCTGTACCTTGCTCCTTCAAACATTAATCAGAAGCTTGGGCTCAAGCCAAGTTTAACGCATTCAGGTTATGAAGAAGATTTTGTCCAAACATCACTCCTGGATGAGGTATACTTGGAGAAAGTACCGTCACAGTCCCCAGCTCAAATAACTTTCCACCAGGGGAGTTGCTTACAAGTAATAAAAGTATGAAGCGACCGATGGAACTACAAAGATGCCCTTGCATGTCTGTTAGTTATTGTCTACAGCATTGAACATGCAGCACAGACCATAGTCTCGTCACGAGGTGAGATCACTTAACACAGTCATGGTGCAAATTGGCACTCAGTGCTCTAGGTCACGAAGGAGAAAGGTCTTTTTAACTTTCCAGAAGGTAACAAGAGGAGCAGACGGTGAAGGTCATTTCAACGTGTGGCTCACCATGGAACAAGAGTGGACGTCCAACAGTGGACTTTAATCAGAGGCATAACTGCTCCTCTGAGTGGATGGATCCGTCCGGAAAAGTTATACAGCATCATGTGGGAATACTGTAGGATTAATCATGAAGAAACTCGACACAGAGTTCACTTCCTGGAATAAAGAAGATGTCAATCTGTCCACTTTAACTGTATCTTTACTCAACCAAGCAAAATAAATTCCCAACGCAGATGGGAAGAGTAGGGGCAAAGGTTGGCACAGGAGTCTCGCTACAAATACAAGTAACATAGGGAATGAGTAGGTGTGTAGAAATTAAAAGAATTAACATTGTACGTAGATGCAATGAAAGAAGAAAGTATTTTACTGAGTTTACTATGAGAGCGGAGTTTGGTTCTTCAGACTACCTGGGTAAAAGGAACTTTATTCTGAATCATTGCGCGCGCTTAGGTTTGAGGCGGTGTTCTTGAATGGAGGCTAAATAGGAGGGTGGATAGGGAAGTGAAAAATTGTTGTAGCAAGAGAAGGGTAAAACTTGCATGGCATGTGTCACAAGCATATGACAGTTAAGACAGTCTATAGGGTGTACAGGGTCAGGTCCTGTCCCCTGGCTACAATACTCGGTCACTCTGTCTCAAGATCTTCGTTTGCGGACGAAGCTTTGGTCGCAAGATTCTATGTTCGGTGGCAAACAGACATTTAAAAAAATTCTTACGTCTGGTTTCTTTATTTGAAAAAACAAAAGATAAAATATGCATAAGGTGTATTGTAAAACATTCGTTAAAAAAACAATGAGAAAGTTCTATAATCAATAGGAACGACTAAAATTAATAAGAAAACACTTTTTCCATTTCTGCCATCTCACAACAGTCAGAACAATCACAGTAATTACGACTTAAAGTAGAACCATCCAGTATATCTTCACCTCCACTATCTAACCAACTAAACGTAGTAAATACTTGAAAAAACATATCACACAAGACACTTGGCACTGTGTAATGTTACAGTGACTGCTCGAAGTTAGGAATAGTTAAATGAAAGTCCCTTCCTTGGCACTTTTTTAACCATTTCTCTGCAGACAAAATGTCCTTTCATCCGTCTTGCTAGCAAATTGCCCTTATGCGATATTTTGAGGTTTGAAGTTAGTGATGTGGCTGGTCAACAAAGTGGTGGTTCCTCGTCAGAGCGGGCGGGGAGGGGGCTTCAGTTTCTGATGATATCCTGGATATAGATTGAGGTTAAGCATATTGATTCAGAAAACTCCTTGATGAAGCAGCATAAAGAATGGCAGGGGGCAGAAGAGTGGGCAGGCGGAAGTGATCTGGGTAAGAAATAACTAGCGAACCCCTCTCCCTCAAGCGCCTTGAGAACCTCTGGGTGAGTAGTGCGCTACACAAATTCTTGACTTGACTTGAAACGGCAGGAATGGCGGCAGGGCATAGGAGAGACGGAAGACACAAATAATGGTGGAGGAAGCAATGGGCTGAAGAAGCGGGCAGCAGGACAGACAACAGTCAGGGGAGGAGCAATGGGCGCAACATACCAGGAAGGGGGGAGCTTTTTGGTGGTAAATGGCGAGCCCAAAGGCATTTTTAATACACATTATTGAAATATTAAATGTAATGTTTATATAGGATGTATAATTTATTTCAGCAGATGGATAGAGAATTCCAGATCAAACAGTGTATCCATTAGACAGGGTGTGACGCAGCAGCCAGAGCGTCTGACTCCGCAGCGCGGGGCTTGCGGTTCGTTCGCTGGTGGTAGATCAGCTCAGCATCATGTGACTCTGGGCAATAGCTCACTTAATCTCCCCAACAGAGCCCGGCGCAATGAAAACCCTTTAGTGGTGATATGTTTGCGCTTTACAAATAGGAATTATTATTATTACCCATCAAAGGTTGGGACGGACATAGAAAGGGATCATATGACTTTGCAATTTACAGCAAAAGGGAAGCCAGCAAAAGAGGAAGTCAATCAGCCAGCAATTTTTAGGGGAAACAAGTCGACTCAGAGTGGGATTTGGGGGTGGGTTGAGATGGGGAGGACTTAATACAACCGTGGATCAAGTGCCTTCACCTCATTTGGGCAGAGAAAGATAATGCAATGGTAATTAGCATTTTGAAGTTCTACGTCACCCAGAGGGACTCCAAGGCACTAAGAAAGAAGAGAAAGAATGTAGATTTAGCCCCTTCATGCCCTTTGAAAAGCTTTAGGTTTAGTCTCTACAGTGCAGATGGGTTTGAGGAGGATTGGTAGGTGGGGAAGGTGCATGCTTGGTGGTAGTTACTATGTGGCTAGATGATGCCTCTTTGATTGCGGCATTCCTGACAGGTATAAGTATGTCCATTACCGTTGATAAATAAATAAATAGGTCTGAAGGAAAAACAGTCTCCTGACGAGGCGGTATGGGTAGATCTGTGGAAATGATCAGTCACATCACCTGTCTAAATCACCAAAAGGTGAGTTTTAATGAAAAGCAAGGAATCCTTTGTAGTAATTGTTATCAATGCATAGTGAAGGGACTATTGTCAGAAGAACACTCTACTAGAACATCTAGGGGTAAGGTGAGAATAGTGCTGTTGGCTGAAGTCTACAGACAACTGCCAAAAGAACCTGCATCTGTGACAGGAGAACATATTTTGTCCTTTTTCACTCTTGCTTTACTAGCAAAAGATTTATCAAAGGACTGAGTAACTACAGTACAACCCAGCCAAGTGCATTTGACAGTACACCGCGAGGAAGAAGCAGGTCACACACAAAGCATAGGATAGAAACAGGCTTAACATCTCCCAGTGTTAAAGTTAGCATACAGCTCCTTAATGAAAGTTACTGCAGATTTTGTGTTTGCTAAAAAAAAAAAATGTAGGTTACTTTAAAAAAAAAAACTTTAGTCCTCCTTTCAGAGCTCATATTAAAAGGGGACTTTGCTGAAAATGACTCACCCGTGTCTCCAGAATTTGTAAGTGGATGTTACTTAAGAGTACAGAAATAAATGAAAAGGCTGTTTATTTCTGGATTGCTTAGAACACAAAAGAAAATGTGATAATGTTTTATTTTTGAAATGTAAACATTTGGGGGGAAAAACTAGAATGTGGGTGTCTAATTTTAGGTAGTGTCTTAACAATTTCAGTAAGTGAACATGAATTCTAATTAAAAAAATTCTGTGAAGGTTATCACAAGTTTCACAACAAGCCACAAGATTTACTTCACAAACGATATTTTGTGCATGATTGTCAAAAATGCACAGCATATATCCCCATAATGTAAGTCTCCTTTACGGTAAGTAAGTGCAGGAATACAGGTCTTCGTGAAACAAAAAACGATCAATCATTGTGTGGTGGTGATCAGTGACTAACGCTCTCTCGAAATGAAAACTGACAACTTCTTATTACGGTTCAACTAAACAAATCACCCCTTACGGTTGTCTACTCAGGGATGGTCTCAAAGACCAGATACCCATAAAGCAACAATGAGAGATAAAAATTGCTTACTGACTTATTCCATTTTGTGTTGCAAGTAATTGTGTCATAATACAATTGTTTGAAATATTTCTTAGTGAATATACTTTACTGGGAATTGTAGCTCTGACATTGAAAAGCAGAAATTATAAAAAGAATTATAAATTAAAATCTTTAAATATGGCAAGCACATTAAAAATATCTTGACGCGAAAAGCAGTAAATGTGACAGAATTTGTCTTCATTTATCATGTTAATTATTTTGTAATATTCCAACGTTCCACACATTCGACAGGAAATCAGAATGGCATTAATTATAATTATTGAAAAGTAGCATTCTCAACATGGAGTTAAACATGCTCCTACTTCCTGTTACAGAAATCTAACTAAGCTGGTCATGCCATTATTTACAGTGAAACCATGTCCATTAGCACTTGTCCAAAATGTTATATCTTCTCACATCTCACATTTAACACAGCCAGATATATTTGCATTTCATTACAATCATAAGATTATTTCTAAAAGTAACTATTAGCACCAGTTTTCGTTTTAAGCCTTTTTGGGTACTGGCTGGATGTACTTAACTTGCACTTGTGTAATGCAAAGCCTCAACCTCTAAATGAAATGTATGTAATATATTACAATAATTGTAAAGGAAGTCTCATATTTTGCCAACAACCAGTCCATTTTTAATCGGATATGCTTAGCCCACCATCACGTAGCCATGTCTTCAGAGGCCAGTGCAAAAGTTCAGAATTACAATTAATGTTTTTCACAAATGGAGAAACCTACTGTTCCAAACGATATCAAACGCCAACAGTCCGAATATTCTACACTGACTCACGTTCATAAAAACTTGAATGTGAGATCGGTTTCACTTCTCAGGCTTGCAACATAGGCTTTTTGAACACAGAGCTCCATAGCCCTTTTTTTCTTCATATTTTTAGCAGAGACCCAAGGGTTGGAAGGATTGCAACCCAAAATGGAAATACGTCTGGATGTGCCACTTCCTCCCAAACAATGACTGGTGCTAGCAAGGCATAGATGCAAAATACACAGGCACCCATCGTACCAACGTCCAAATGAGAAGAAGGTTACTACAATCACTGCATGTGTAACTGGAAAAACCGATGTGGAGAGGTGGGCATCGATGCCTGGAGAAAATACGGAGATGCTAGTGTCCCCTAGCAAGTGGTAGAGGCCGCAGTCGAGATAGAGAAAAACAGTCGCATGCAGAACTGAGGTGAAAGAAATTATAGCAAACATCAAAATACTGGTGGGGGGAGTCCTCTGACTTGAAAAATTGCATTTTACGACCAGTGTAAGTGCCTAAAAGCCTAAGACAATGTGTGTTAGACTGGACAACCTGGAACTGTTCCATAAGAAAACAAGTTACTTACCTGTAACTTTAGTTCTCCAGTATTGGAATCTTTCATAGATTCACATGCCTGAATCATTCCCCGTCGTCGAGACGGGAGTCTCCGGTATATAAAAAAGCAGTGCTTAGTAGTATAGCAAACTGAAAAGAGGCCTAGGCCCATTTCCGTTTTGCAACCCATAGCCTTTGTTATGTAAAAAAGGCCCAAACTTTTCCCTGAACCAATCAGAGCTCCTCACCCTCTAGAACACTCCTGAGAGAACCTCTGCCCCTCAGATTTTCCGTGCACTTGTGCATATAACACACTTCTTGTGCTAAATCCGAGGTGCGCCTCTCAGGGGAGGAGGGTGGGTGCATGTGAATCTATGAAAGATTCCAATACTGGAGAACTAATGTTACAGGTAAGTAACTTGTTTTCTTACTCCAGTATTGGAACTTTCATAGATTCACATGCCTGAATCAGAATAGCGAGCAGTGAAAAAACAAAGCACATTTTCCTGATACATTACATAATCATGCAATACCATTAGAAAATGAAGCATAATTTCATATACATATATACATACTTATATAAAATGTGACTTTGTAAACACAAGAAATTATGGATGGAGGGATGCAAGAAAGGCTCACCGTTACTGGATGATATTCCGCAATACCACCTCTCCCACCGCCGCATCCGATTCTGCGGCTGCCTCCAAGCAGTAGTGCCTGGTGAAGGTGTGCGTAGATGCCCAGGTTGCTGCTCTGCAGATGTCCTGGATTGGCACTCCTCCAACCAATGCAGTGGATTTGGCCACTGCCCTCGTGGAATGGGCACAGATTCGTGCATTCAAAGGCTTCCCAGCAGCTTGATGACAGTAGACAATTGCACTGGAAATCCATCTGGCAATTCCCCTCTTTGACAGCGGGAAACCTTTTCTGGGTGCGCTGAAGGCGACAAATAACTGGGAAGACTTGCGAAACGCCTTAGTTTCTTTCAAGTAAAATTTCATACATCTCTGAACGTCCAGCAAGTGTAATACTCTTTCTGCCGCTGTTGATGGATGAGGAAAGAAACGCTTCAGCACCAATGGTTCGTTCAAATGAAAATCAGTTGGCCCCTTCGGAATGAACTTCAGGTTTGTCCTGCGAATCATTTTATCCTCTTGAAATTGCAAGAAAGGCTCCTGAATCGTGAGCGCTTGTAGTTCACCTACTCTTCTCGCAGAAGTCAATGCAATGAGAAGAGCCACCTTCCAGGACAAGAACTTCAGGTCTGCCCTGTGTATCGGTTCAAATGGTGGCTTCATCAATTGAGAGAGTACAATATTCAGATTCCATAAAGGAGGTGGAGGCTTTACTGGTGGAAAGACTCTGAATATCCCTTTCATGAATTGTTTGATAATCCTTGAGGACCATAAAGATGGGCCTGACGATGACCTCCTGTAGCGGGATAATGCAGCCAAATACACCTTGATGGAGGCGTGTGCTAATCCTGACTTTGCTAACAGCGCAATGTAAGGTACAATTTGATGAGGTGCAGCAGTAAGAGGGTGAACATCATGCCTCTTACACCACAAACAAAACCTCTTCCATTTCATTCTGTAGGTTTTGTTGGTACTCTCCGCTCTGGCCTTGGACAGGGTCTCCCTCAATTCATGTGAGATGTTCAGATGGCTAAACTCACAGTGTTCAGGAGAAAGGCTGCTATCGCAAGGATTTCGGGTCCGGATGGCGCACCTGCCCCTTGGACATTGTCAGAAGCGATGGAATCAGGCGCAACCGAATTGGACGGTCCTCCAACAGTAGCAGCAGTTCTGTGAACCAGTGCTGTCTGGGCCACCACGGGGCAATTAGGATCAGCCTGCACGGCCCTTTCTTGATCTTCACCAGTACGTGGGGGAGAAGAGGAATTGGAGGAAAACCGTAGGCAAAGATGCCGGACCATGCCATGGAAAACGCATTCCCCCAAGATCCCCTCTGTGGAAGCCAGCTTGCGAAGTACTGGCATTTTCTGTTTTCCTTCGTAGCGAAGAGGTCCACCATCGGTGTTCCCCATCTTCGAAAGATGCTGTCTAGGATCTGATCTAGCTCCATTCGTGGCAGGACGATTTTAACCTGCTGAGAGTATCTGCCTTGACGTTTTGATCCCCCGGGAGGTGTTTTGCTGTCAATGATATTCCCTGCTGAATTGCCCATTCCCATATTTCCTGGGCTTCCTGAGACAGGGAGAGAGATCGTGTTCCCCCTTGCTTGTTTACATAATGCATCGCCGTGGTGTTGTCTGTTCTTATCAACACCAGCGCACTTTTTATCCTCGGCAGAACAGCCAGTAATGCCAAGCGAATCGCCCTGAGTTCCAGCAGATTTATATGTAATTGCTGCTCCTCTGCCTTCCAACGTCCGCTGACCTGAAGGTCCTGAAGGAAAGCTCCCCATCCTTCTAACAACGCATCCGTTGTTACCACTAGCGGAGCTGCTCTTGCTAGAAACGTCAGTCCTTGAGACACATTTGCCTTTTGCGTCCACCACTTTGCTGCCTGCAGCATGACTGGTGTCACCTGTATTGTATCGTCGAAGGATCCCTCCGCCTGACGCCATTGGAGATCGATCTGTTCTTGCCATGGTCTCATCCTTAGCCTGCAGCAAGGTACCAGTGGAATACAAGAGGACATTGTGCCCAGTAAGGATTTGTACCTGCGGACTGAAAGAGACTTTCTTTTTCCCAAGTCTTGGAAGAGGGACACAATCCTCAGTTGTCTTTCCTCGGAGGGAAACGCTTTGTTGCATTCCGTGTCCAATATTGCCCCCAGAAATGTAATCACTCTTGCTGGGTGGAGGTTTGACTTTCCCTCGTTTAGAGTCAATCCTAAATTGGCGAATAAGTCTATGCAAGCTTGCGTCGACGTTCTGGCTTGTGTCTTCGATGGTGCCTTGACTAACCAGTCGTCGAGGTACGGAAATATTTGATGTCTTTGCTTCCTCAACACAGCCGCCACTGGAGCCAGGCATTTCGTGAACACCCTTGGCGCTGACTTCAAGCCGCATGGCAGCACCCTGAACTGGTAATGTCTTCCGGATACCCAGAACCGAAGGTACTGCCTGTGTGCAGGATGTATTGGCACGTGAAAATACGCGTCCTGTAGGTCCAATGTGGTCATACGATCTCCTGGGTTTAATAACGGAAGGATGTCCTGTAGGGATACCATCCTGAAAGATTGTTTCTTGAGATAGGTGTTTAAGGATCTGAGATCCAGAATGGGGCGCCACTGGAGTTTGTTCTTCTTGATAAGAAAAAAACGGGAGGAAAACCCCTTGTTTTCCTGGAATTTCGGTACCGGTTCTATTGCTCCCTTTCGGAGCATTGTCCGAATCGCCTGCCGGAGTTGATGCAGATGATTGGCTCTTTTGTGCATCGGTGGCGTACAAGGGGGTGTCTGAAGAAATTCTCGTGTGTGACCGAATTGTACTATTTTGAGGACCCATTGGTCCGTTGTTCTTTTCCGCCAATTGTGAAGATAGTGAGCAATCTTTCCACCCAGGGGAGCATATGACAGAGCCGGAAGATGGAGGTTGTCATTGCCGACGGGTGTTATCCTTTCCTCGGCCTCCACGTCCTCTTGGAGTTGATTTTGTGTATCCTCCTGACTGACGCTGGTTATATTGTTAACGGTAAGGCTGCGATGAGGACTGATAAGAAGATGAATATCTCCCTTGTTGGTATCCTCCACTATACGAGGATGGACCTCTACCCCTGGAGCCACGAAAAGGGGTTTTTCTGTACTGCAGTGTTCCCAGAGCCTTTGCCGTATCAGTATCCTTCTTGATACTTTCCAGCGTATCATCGATATGCTTTCCAAATAATTCTTCTCCATTGAAAGGGAGGTCTAAGATCTTGTTTTGTACCTCCGGCCTAAATGCTGTTGCTCGCAGCCAACCCTGCCTGCGCAGGGCTGCAGCTCCCCCCAGGGATCTAAATGCCGTGGTCGCTATATCCATAGCGCAGTCTATGACTTCAGCCGAAGTCCTCTACCCTTCCATGAGAATTTTCTTCGCCTCCTGCTTCTCTGGATCTGGCACCAGGTTAACGTATGGAGACAGGTGGCACCACATCTGCCCGTCATACCTCCCCCATATTGCAAGGGCATTAGCTGCTCTTACAAGCAGAGCAGACATTAATGAGAAACGCTTCCCTGCGTTATCCAACCTTCTACCCTCCTTGTCTGGAGGTGTTGCAATTGGAGCAGATGGGTTCCTGGATTTCTGTTGTGCCGCCTGCGTGATAACGGAATCCGGTTTGGGATGACCCAAAAGGCAAGATGGAGCATCGACTGGTGCTTTATATTTTTTATCCAGTCTGGCCAGAACCGGTGTTACCGTCGCTGGCGTCTCCATGACCTTTAATCCTTCTTTCCAGATATGAGACACTATAGGTAAAGATCGTACAGATCTCCGATACGAGTCTTTAAAGTCATATAGAAAACATTCCGTTTTCTCTTCCGTCATGGTCAGTGCAAACCTCTTAGTGGCTCACTCCATTAAACTATGAAATCCACCAATGTCCTCCGGTGGAGAGTCCACTGGTCTCTGCGAAGGAGTTGCAGGTGATGGGGCGATATAGTCATGCCATTCTGCATTTGTGTCCGCAATCTCACCATCCTCCTGATCCTCATCCGAGGTATCGTGCTGTGTTGTCGGTGGTGGGGACCTAACAGTAGGTTCTGGCACAATCTCCCTCCTATGAATCGGAGATACTGGAACCGATCGTGGTCGTGGAGTAGCCTCTATGGCCTGTTGAGTGACTGGAGTCGTTGGGTATCTCTTCCTATAATCCTCCAACATTCCTTGGAGATCCTTCAACAAAGAGGATGGTACACTGGTCAGCTCCTCTCGTTGCTGTTGTCGATATCGGTGTTGTTCCTGGGGTTGTTCTTGATAACCCCCATATTCTTCCTCAGAATCGTATTCCTGGCATTTGACCTGTAACTGTGAAGGGCTACTGGCAACACCATACTCATCATCTTCATCCGAATCTTCCTCCTCCAGTAAGTGAGACGGTAGCAATGGGGAGACCCTGCTTGGAGATGTAACCTCGGGTGTTATAGGTTTTCTCCAAGGCACCAACCTTTTTTCTGGTGTTTTTTCCCTCGTCGACGAGCCCGTCGACGAGATTCCCATCGCCGTCGTCGACCAAGTCATTGTCGTCGACGCTACCGTCGACGTTGTAGTGACCGTCGACGCTGTCCTCGTCGACGCTGCCGTCGACGCTACCGTCCTCGGCACAGTCCTCGTCGACGCTGCCGTCGTCGACACTGCCGTCGTCGACGCTGCCGTAGACACAGCCGTCGAAGTGTTCGTCGACGGTGAAATCGTCGACGCCTTCGTCGACGGTGAAATCGTCGACGATAAAGTCGTCGACGCTGTTTTCTCACCAGCCTTCTCCTTCTTCGTCGACGGAGGTGTTTTCGTCGTCGTCGATGGCACCTTTTTAGTCGACGGTCCCGTCGACGGAGTTGATTTCTCCTCAGAAGGCGCAGAAGAAGATCGTTTGATGGTTATCTTGATCTTCTGAGGTGACTGTGGTGGATCTGAGGTTGATTTTGCTCCTTTCACCTCACCAGCAGATCCCTTCTCCCCCTTAGATGAGACTGAAGGGGATTTTGAGGGACTGCGCCCTGAAGACCCTGGGGTGGTCTTTTTTAGGGCCTTCTCAGGTCTTTCCCCTTAGGAATGTGTCTGAGGAGATCTACTTCTCTTCTGAGATCTCTTAGACGCCACAGATTCCTCCTCATTCTCACTTGAGAGGATTTCCTTTCTGGCTTTGACCTTCTGAAGCCAGATCAGTAGACTTCCCTCACGATCTCTCAAGGTCTTATTTGAAAAGGTACGACATACCTTACAATCTGTTGCCTTATGGTCTGGGTAGAGACAGTAGATGCAGTCCTTGTGAGGGTCATCTGTATAAAGCCTCTTCTTGGAGCAGGTTGAACAAGCTCTAAATAATCCTTTTCTCTCTTTATCAGACATGGTTGATGTAAAAACCTCAAATTCAAGTCAAAATACTGTAGAAGTAAAGAGTTTGAGCAGAGCTCAAAGGAGACTCCCTAGCACAACGTGCGGTAGAAAAATCTGAGGGGCAGAAGGTTCTCTCAGGAGTGTTCTAGAGGGTGAGGAGCTCTGATTGGTTCAGGGAAAAGTTTGGGCCTTTTTTACATAACAAAGGCTATGGGTTGCAAAAGGGAAATGGGCCTAGGCCTCTTTTCAGTTTGCTATACTACTAAGCACTGCTTTTTAATATACTGGAGACTCCCGTCTTGACGACGGGGAATGATTCAGGCATGTGAATCTATGAAAGTTCCAATACTGGAGCAATCACCTTTAAAGTTTTTTATTGTGTTGGAAAGTGCCACTTTTTTAATGGTCACCCCCCACTTTTTGCCTGATATCTGATGCACTTTGACTGAATGTGCACTGGGTACCTGTCACACAGGTTCCCAGTGCCTGTGTTCTTTCCAAAAACTGTTCTTTCTTTCTACAATTGGTACACCTGTCTCCCACATAAAAGTCTCTTGTAAAAGGTAACCCTAGTATCAAGGGCCTTGTGACCAGAGAGGGTCTTTAAGGGCTGCAGCATGTATCGTGCCACCCTCAGAGACCCCTCACCTAACACATATGCCCTGCCACTTCAGACTGTGTTTTGGTGCAGACAAAACTTAAGACTAGGCATGGCACACATTCCTGTGTTCCATGCCCACAGAACACTGCCTGTGGTATAGGTAAGTCATCCCTCTAGCAGACCTCACAGCCCTAAGGCAGGGCCACTATACCGCATGTGAGGGCATAGCTGCATAAGCAATATGCCCCTACACTGTCCAAGTCCATTCTTAGACATTGTAAGTGCAGTGAAGCCATATTGAGTACATGGGCTGAGAAGTTGCATTACATCCTCCACAGCCCCATGATGGCTTTACTGAATGCCAAGAGGTTTGGTTACAAACCTCTCAGCATAATAAACCCACACTGTGGCCAGTGCTGGAATTATTATAAAATGCACTCGGAGGGCATCTTAAGAGATGCTCCCTGAAAAACTACCACCTCCCTTGTGTCCAATTGACTGGACTGCACCAGCCTGCCATACTCAGACATGTTTCTGACCCTTTAAGGTGGGAGCCCTTGTACTCTTGTGGGCCAGGGACAAAGGCTGCTGGGGGGGGGGGGGGGGGGGTTAATGGTGCTTCACACCAACGCAAATGCAGGAACAGCATTCAGGGTAGTAAACCTCAAAGGCTTCCTGCCCTTTTATATGCTAGCCAGAACCTCTCCAACTAGTGAAGCTGCCCACCCGCTTACCAAGTCACAATTCTGGTGGCAAGGTCGGCGGGAAAATCAGTAGTCAGGAGAGGTGTGTCTCCTCTCTGCCAGGACCACCCCTAAGGTGCCCTGGATCGTGGTGACCCCCTCCTTAGAAATCCTCCATCTTGAATAGAAGGATTTTAACCAATCACGTTAAGGGATGCCAACATACAAAGGGTGTAGTCACCCTAAAGGCAAATAGCCCATTGGCTACCATCTGCCAGTACCTGTAACAATCTAAAATTCAGTATTTAGGGGCACCACTGAACCTTGATTCTCAGATTCCTGCAACCTATGAAGAAGGATGAAGACAGTTTTACAGCAAAGCCTGAACACGCCTACTGACTTGGCCCCAGCCCTACCGGCCTGTCTCCAGCTTTAAAGCCCCTGCAAAGTAGAAGACGCCTGTCCTGTGGACAGCGACTTCCAGTACAACGAGGAAGAGTGCCTAATCTTCAACAAAGACTAGATCTCCCATGGACAGCAGCCCTGTACAGAAGAAATCTGGATCCAGCTGGAACCGCGGCTCCTGCCCCACTCCGGACTCGATGCCACGGCCCGAGTCTGAGTGACTCACCTGTCCAGTGAAGTCTCCTGGCCTCAACACCATCAGTGGCTGACCTCTTCTGGACTCCACAAAGATGCCTGCAGTCTCATCCCGAAAAGTCCCCCTCTCCGCAAGCGGCTCCGGTAAAGAAAATCCGACATCTAAAGGCCCCCCTGCATCCTCCACCCCCAACTTTGGGGAGCCCTACCAACGGTGCCTAGATGACCACTGAGACCTCTACTTATCTACTCTGCTGTTGGGCCGCCCTTGTACCACTGGTTGTGTTTGGTTGGTGCTGCCTTGTGGCCCCCCGTGCTTGCTTTAATTCCCTGGGGCGGCGCCCTGAAACTGCGGGTACTTACTTGAAACCAGCACCTCTTGTGGGTGGCCCCAGTTTCCATTAACTAACATTAGGCCCTGTGACCTCAGCACCCAGCTGCCCCAGTACTGCTGGTGGTGCAGTACCTACCTTGATCTGACCCTTACCCAGTGTTGGTCTAAACCCCCTAAGACTGGATGTGTGAGTTGAGTACTTACCAGTAAATGTACACAACTGTTATCCTTCCATAGGACTGCATTGCAAATTTGCCTATTCCACTAAATGTTCATCTCTTTCATTTGCTAAGTTTGCTACTGTTTGATTGACATTACCAGAGTATTTTTAATACTTTGGTAAAGTACTTGTATGCCTTTACAACACAATACCTACTGTATTTGAAATGTACTTCTATTCTTGAAACAATTACTTACCTGCAACTGAGTTCCTATTGGTTCTAAAATACAATAACAAAGTAATAACTTTTTATACAAAACAATTGGTCTTGGATTCAGTTTTGAGTGTGTGTAATCATTTCTTGCCTGGGCGTGTATAACAAATGCTTAACAAAGCCCTCCACATAAGTCTAACTGCCTGACCACACTACCACAAATAGAGCTTTTAGTATCATCTCCTTAAGCCTGGGTAAACCTCTGGGGATCCACTGTATTATATGCACACTATACCTTACTGTGGAATAGTATATACAGAGCTAGCTTCCTACAAATGGGTACTGAGAATCAGTTAAGAAGACATACCTATGGAAATGCATGGATCACCACCATGCTGTAATCAGCTGTTAAAAATTGGTCAGGGAAAAAAAGACAATACTAAAAGATCACATCATAATTGAGTAAATTAGTATATTTTTTCCCTTTGGACTTGCGTTCGAGGAAAAAGCAAGAGAATCAGACTCCACACATGTCCTCGCCCTTGAAAGTTTCCATTTTAGAACTTTTGCAAAAAACATATATAACTTTTATATGGAACCTCAAAAGTTATAAAGTTGAATGCAGCAGTTTTAAAATTAGCAGGTATAGCCAGTCAAATGGAATCTGATCAACAGAATGCAAGTGATCGAAAGCAACATCAAAACATAACTAAGATACAAGTCATTAATGAGCTTGTAAAAAAGTAATAACTGTCAGACACCAAACCTCACATGATTTAAAATTAATGATGGGCTTCTTACATCAGGTCGGCAGGGGTTTCAGAATACAGATAATTAAATTCCTTAACTGCTCAAACTGAAATCAGGCCTATACCCTTTGAAAAATCAAAACAATATGGCACATGAGAAATCCAAGTGGTGTGCCCTGATCACAGAAGATGGTGGCCTCAGCTGCCTAGAGCACCATACTATTTATTAGAAAAGGAGTATCTAGTTGGCAGAGGTAGGTACCTTTGTCCAAATAGGGGCCCTTGCTTCTAGCCAGGGTAAGGGATATACACTCCTAAAATAACCCCCTTGGTAGCTTGGCACGAGCAGACAGGCTTATCTCAGAGGCAGTGTGTAAAGCATTTGTGAACACACACACAGTAATACAATGAACACTACAAATGGACACCACACCAGTTTAGAAAAATAAGTAATCTTTATCTAAACAAAAACAAGACCAAATGACAAAAATTCACAATACAGGTATCAAGATATCCTCAAAAATAGGTTATTCACAAAAATAAAGCTTGTAGCAACAAATATCTCCACTTGGGGTTAATACGACGTAGAGGCTGGTGGAAATCCCAAAGTACGGGGAGGTGACGTCACAATGGCGCCGAAACCACTGTTCCTTACGATGGCGCGATGTCAATGGATTCGGGGATCACCCAAGTCGAGGATCGGCTCCTCGATGATGAAGTCGGCTTCTGAGTTGATACGACACGGCAGCAGGCATCGGTCCTACGTCGCAAGTCGGAGCAGCGCTCACTGCTTCGGTGCAGGTTGCAGCGTCCCTCGCCAGTGTCGGTGTTGCAATTTCCTTCTGTAGCAGCTGAAACAGAAGTTCCAGATGCAGGGAGACAGACGGGGTGAAGTCTTTGTGTTCATGAGGCTTCAGAACAGGGGCAAGCTCAGGTTCAAGCCCTTGGAGATCTTTTCTTCAAGCAGGTGACAAAGCAAAACAGCAAAGTCCTTCTTCTCCCTTTCCTTACCAGCAAGCAGCCACTGCAGGCCAACCCCAGACAGCAAACAGCACAGGGGTAGTATTCGTCCTCAGCTTCTCCGGCTCTTCTCCTTGGCAAAGGTTTCCCAGAAGTGATCTAAAGTCTGGGGTCTGGGCCCCACTTTTTATACACACACATCCTTTGTTCTCCGAAGGCAGAGAGTGTCTGTACCCAGCCAAAACCAGTTCTGTCCTCACTAGTGCAGCTTCCTGACAGGAGGTGGAGACAGCATTGTTGAAGGCAGACTAGGCCCAGGCAGGTAAAAGGAAATCTCGTCCCCCTCCTCTAAATTAAACCCAGGTCCATTCAGCCCAGCCCTGACTAATCAGACTTCTGTAGCCACAGCCCTTCTCCAGCCCTGTCATCCAAAAGCCAGACATGCAATACACAAACCTAGCAGAGGCACACTGGATGGGTAGGCAAGAAAATACCTACTTTCTAAAAGTGGTATTTTCAAACACAGAATGTAAAAATTACCCTCACTAAAAGATGCCTTTTAACATTCTGAGTTCAGGCATACTAAACTTTGTTTTCCTATCTTGTTCCTAGGGGCAGTTATGTTTATAAGATGTTATAAACAAACTCCCCATTCTGGCCTATGGGAACCGATAGCCTTGCAATAGTGAAAAACAAAATTGGCAGTATTTCAATATCAGGACATGCCACACACAGCAGGGCATGTCTTGCCTTTCACATATAATGCACCCTGCCCACAGGGGTACCTCTGGCCTACCTTAGGAGTGACTAATATGTAGAAAGGGGAATTAGGACTGGCAAGTGTGTGCACTTGCCAAGTCTACATGGCAGTCCTAGACTGAACACAGGCTCTGCAATGGCAGGCCTGAGTCACCTTCTATAAGCTGCTTCTGTGGGTAGCACATTCAATGCTGCAAGCCCACCAGCAGCATTTGATTTACAGGCCCTGGGCATAAATAGGGCACTGTACTAGGGTCTGACAAGTAAATCAAACAGCCAATCATGGAATCACTAATCAAGAACATCAATTTACACAGGGAGCACTTGCACTTTGGCACTGAACAGCAGACTTCGGTACAACGCCATTGTCACTGGGTTAGAATCAGACTTGCATGACTCCCCAGGTGTCTCAAAGAGGGCTTGAAAGGTGGGTTGAGTTAGAAAAGATGCACAGAGGCGTTGAAGCACAAGAGTGACCGGAGCAGGGATAGTAAGAACCCCTGTTCATGTCCCAAGTGGTTCAACATGCACTCACTCTTCCCTTGGCGAAACAAGGGAGGGAGGGGTTACGAAAAGGCACAGGCGTGATCCAGAATGAAGGGAGACATGAATTGATGAATAAGTGCCCCCCAAATTCACCAGAGAGCCTGTGCATTATTTTGGGGCATTTCCTCACATGTTCTGACTACCTGACTGATAGTGTACAAAATCATAGTCCCTTCCAGTCTTCAAGAGTAAGAAGTTCAAAACATGGCAAGACATGAACCTGCACAGGACCACCTGCCAAAAGAAATGACAAATTCCTTAAACCAGCTACTGACATAATACAACAACCCCTACCCCGAGCTGAAAGGGAAACAAAAGCAACTAATGGGGGCGAGCATTCTACCACAACTGTTTTCAGCCAGTCCAGGACATCCAAGTTGCACCGGAAGGCAAAACAAGGTAAGTGGGGCTAGATGTGTCCCTTCTATGACAGAACATCAGAAAGGTAGTAGAATGCGTAGGAGAGGCAGAGGGTCGGCTTGCCGGCCCAGTAGATACCCATACATATGCCACCCATGCCCTTCAAAGGTCAGTAAGTTGTTTTGTGGAATCTAATCAATGATTTAAGAGAGGGTCCTGAACGGTTTAGAAGGCAACCGTCTGTAGCAATTCTTGCATCCTTGCCATCATGAGTGATGGCAGATTACCTATACCCCTGATTCGTAGATGAGAGGGTGCACCAGGGCCTGAAACAGAGGCCCCCACCCACAACGCTACTATAATCTCTCATTAAAAGGTTGTTCAATCACATGGATGACAACAAAATTCTCTGTACAGCATTGTGATGCAAGTGAGCGATTCTTTTAATTGGCGAAGTTATGATTTTTTCTGGACTGCTGCAAGCTTGTCCAGCAACAGCGAATGGCTTTCATGGGAATACAACATAGCTATACAGCTGTATTATATGCTACTCTTCCCTGCTTAACTGGAAATGCTTCACAACTGAATTCTATCGACCGCCCTGATGGCGCCTGGGACTGGGTTGCGGAGAGAAGGACCCCTCAAGATGCCAGCATATCAAATCGCATGAGCCTGGGACATCAGTCACTTGCTTACCACTAGACACAAAAGGACTGACAAGGCTACATGGAGTGCCATCAGTCTGTTTTTTAAATTGGGATGGGTAACCAGTTGGACAATAGATGCTTCTGGTATTGAACAATAGGATGGGGTGGAGTTCAGAGGAGGGAGATTAGTTACCTATGGTTTATGATCTTTATACTTCAGTACAGCAGACCACACCCATTACTTCTTTATCTATGACTGACAATTTGTGGATGCAAAGGATCAGTCTCTAGTCTAGACCATAATGAGGACCGGGTCCTCATGAAATGTGAATGGTCTTAACCAACTTATTAAAATTGATGGGGTCCTGCAGTTTTTTGTTTCTTTAAGCACCACACCTCCGCAAAGCTGTTGCTACAGGAAACCTATAGGTTAGGCACAAAGTGCACTTTCTTGGCAAGTATGAATACTCAATAATATTTCACTCAAGCTTCACTAAGGGTTTCGCAGAGTGGCAGTCCTGATCCATAGATCCTTTGCCCCCCCACCCCCAGTCTCTTGGTTGAAGAAAGGTGACTTGGGATGTTCTTTCTTGATCACAGATTCCCTAGAGGGCTGCATAGCTGAGTGCATATGCCCCAATCGCAATAACTAAACCTCACCACCTCACGGAACGACCAGTTGACAATCCATAAGGACAATCATATGGGAATCTTTAATGCCACAATGGATCAAGAACAAGATGTGGTAGGCTCCAGGTTGCCAGACTGCCACAAAATGCTTTTGTTCCTGAGTTCCGAGACAGACTGGGCAGAGGCTGATGGACATTCTAGACTTATACAGTGATACCTCAGTCCTCAAGGTAAGCTGGGATAAATAAGTGATTGTTCCACTGAAGGGTGGTCTTTTGGCCATGGGCTGGCATTCACAATTACAAGTCCAGACTGATCATTTTAAATATCTTGGAGCGCACACCTCAAAGAACCCACAGACATGCTGGGAACTCAATGTCAGCCCTCTTATGCATGGGCTAAGTAAATACTTGCAAAGCTGTGAAACACATTCCCTCACAATTATGGGCATAACTGCTTTGCTCAAAATGTTTGCAGTCCCAAGAAAGCGCTACATACTGCAAAGCTAACCTTATGGAACCCTAAAGTAGTTTTACAAGGCAGTCTATGCCCTTACTTTTGAGCAAGCAAGTAGCCTAGGGAATCCTTACAAATATGCATCCAGTAAACGTATAATGGGACCTGGGAGTCCAGAATATCGTTTTATTACTGGGCATCTCAGCTCGCTCCGATCTAGGGCTGATTCATCAGAAATGAAGTGACACTTTGTATGGACTGGAGCTTGACTTATTTGATGGCTCTGGTCTAATGGTCTATCTCTATGGCTCCATAATTCTCTTGACATTGATAAAGTTGACTAGAAATGGTATTTGTTGTTGGTTACAGGTGATAAGGTCTGGAAGCTCAAGTTAACAGGGAGAGCAATTGGCTGTCTTATAAGGCACACTTAACAGGTTTTAGAGCCTGGGACTTAATCAAACAATCAAAACTCGTAGATGTCACATAAAATCATTTGAAGACTGGGGAGGGGGGGTATTTCACTCAAATAATCGCAATTCGACCATTGCTTCAAGTATGTCACACACTGGAAGTCTATCAAGCAGAACTGGAAATCGATTTCAGTCCTCTAGAGTCTCTTGCCTGTACCATATACTGGTGTTAAATGCCCCAGATCACTTTAAGACACTTCAAGATAGTTGGAGCAAGACATTGGTCCTCCGGAAGCAGTAGAGTAGATTAAGACTAGAATGGCCCTTAGCCACTTGGATGCTAAGGTGTTTTATGGCTTTGAATGTAATTTCCATTGAAGTCAATGGAAACTCCATGACGAGCTGGGCTCGTCATGAGCGTCGAAGGGGTTAAAGGATTAGCAACCTCCACTCTCCTACGACTTCTACAACTAAATTATCAACATTTAATTAAATTTACTCTAGAAAAGATCTGGAAAAAGGGAAACAGCAAGTCCCTGAGATGTCATGGTGAGACTAGATCCTTCCTACATGTGACTTGAGTCTGTCTTGTGATACAGGAACACTAGTGATGCATCCTATGCACCCTGACAGCTGTGTTAGGCTGGCCCCTAAACTGCAACCCAAAAACAGCGATGCGGGGACTTACAGAGGAAATTGGGGACAAGGGCCTCTTGCAAACTGGTTAGGATTGGTTAACTTTTGGCGAGCAGTGATATCACAACCTAACAGAGGAATGTGAAAAGGGCATAGATTACTGCTAGCACACTGAGGAGGTAATCTATAAAGTTGCAGGCTGTCCTGGGTCCCTAAATGAAAGGTATCTCTCTCACACATCAACTCCAACCCCCTCAATTACCCATTTGCAATGATCTAAAGAACCAAGGCACGAAGCAGCCAATACAGCATGCTGAAGTTTCTCGAGAATCTCTAAGCCATTTCCACTTCTGACTACTTTGCCCTGTGAAAACGACTAGATCTCTCCTTATGAGTGGTTCGGAGTGTATCCCTGAATAGGATACCAGTATAGGCCATTTTAGGTTTCAGAGTGCCTCATGGCCGGTAATTACCATGTTCACAAACTCGAGTCTAGACCTAATAATTGTAGGCGCTGAGACACCAGACCCAAACATTTGAAAGGCGCTGCAGGGCTTCAAGCAGCTGCTGCACTCAGAACCTTGCCCATTCTCTAACACTATATGAGATGGCAGAAAAAGCTCTGCCCACCCCAACCGAAAAACCCTTCTAAAAGGACATACATACAACTACCACTTGCCCCAAACATGTGCTAAAGTGTGAGAATTTGGAACTATTATTCTACACAAAGGACATGTGGACATGGTACATCTGTTTCCTTGTGTTAATCCCCATTTCGAGGGAAATAATTTGTAATCCCTACATTTTGGTGCAAGCAGGCTGGAATCAGAGGTGCTGGCCATCCGAATCCCCGCCTGTCCGATGTTATATTTTGCCAATCTTTACGGAAATATCTGATCCCGCCCCCCACAGAATGGCTGTGTGCCACTAAGGCCAAACTAAAACATCCAAGATTTTTGTCTTAACATTTTTTCAAAAGCCATAAACTTTAATATGCTTCTAAGATAAAATTCTCTTCTGAGCCCTTAATACTATTTTACTGTGGGTGGAGTATTGTTTTTTTTATTTTGTTTTTTTACCCCAATTAGCTTTTAAGTGATACATTCTTGTTATTTTACGAAATTTCCTTTACATGACTCTATACAGGGTTTAAATTTAGGATACTATTGAAGCATCCCCTACTACCTTCTGCCCGTTGTAAACCTTTAAGTCTGTCGAGCTATCAAACGGAAATCTATGGGTACCTTAGGAAACCTGGGGACAGACAGCTATTTGCAACCAACAATTTGTCCAATGTACTAAACGCATCTTAAAAGTCTTTACATTTTTACCAACTACTAAAATAGGTTTGGAACCCCTATCGATTCACTATTTGGAAGCAGAGTGTTGTAGGCGTCCCTTCCAAAAACAAATCATTGGGAGAAGTATCAATGTTTTTCGATCGCCTGGATCAAAGGTCAACAGAACCTGGGCTAAAGTGAGTGTCTTTAATTATTCCTTCCGCAAGAAGACTTTCAGAGAGCGGAAATCTAAAATAGGATGAAGGCCTCTATCCTTCTGCGCCACAAAAAAAAAGCAGGAGTAACAGTCAGTCCTTACTTCCTCGGCCAGGACCCATTCATAGGCTCCTTTGGTAAAACAAGCCTGAACTTCTTGGAACAAGATGTACAGGTGCTCCTCTGAAAAATGTTCGGATGTGGGTAAAAGATACAGTGGGTTGACAAGAAATGGCAGGGCAAAACCTCGCCGGCTAGTCTGGAGTACCCACCTGTCCGATGTTATATTTTGCCACTCTGTGAGGAAATATCAGATCCTGCCCCCACAGGATGGTCGTGTGCCATTAAGGGCAAACTAAAAAGAAGGCTTTAGCAGTAGGAGTGGGGGGCTGCCCTTTGTGGCCTGGACTCCATCTGCTTGATCCCCGCCCCAACTCCGAAAGCACTGGAGAGCGAGCCAGTTGCGGGGGCTCTGGGCCTTGGCGTGGGAAGTATGCCAATCGCCTTGTGTAGCCTTGAAAGGGGCAAAACTGTAGGAGAAACGGCCTTGAAGGGGCAGAAAACCTAAGGGAATGTGCTGTGACAAGGATTTCTTTCAAATGTTCTAACACCGAAAGCGCCCTATTACAGAGCAGGCGAGATCCATTGAATGGTATGTCAATCAAAGAGGATAGCACACCCCTAGAGAAGACTGTAGATGTCATGCAAGTGTGCCACCTAACCTCTACGCTAGTGCCAATTGCTCTTTCTAAGCAGTCAGCGGTGTCTAGTCCAAAGCGTATGATGTACTTTGCGGAGTCCTGACCATTCTTGATAGTTGAAGCAAAATTGGCTCGAAATTCTTCAGGAACAGACAGAAAGATCTTGACAGCAATGTCCCATAAACCATGGGTATATATGCCCAGTAAGCAGCAGGCATTGGGTGACCGAATTGCTAGGCTGCCCGTAGAGAACATATGCTTCCTGAAAGCTTCAATATATTTTAACTGTCAGGAGGACTTGAGAGAAAAGAACCGTGGTTCACCCAACTGATGGAAGCCTGAACCACCAAACCTTCTGGTGTAGGGTGCTGTGTCAAGAAATCAGGGTTGCCTGGTGCAAGTCTGTGGTGTCTGGCAACCTGCCTGTTCATTAGCAGAAAGGAACAGGACTTAGACCACTAACCCATAAGGCTGTCAGTCAGGGCTTCATTAAATGGAAACAAGGACTCAGATGAAGTCAATCCCAGTTACAAAGATGTTAATTTTGATTTCCATAGTTAGCAGTTTTAAATCCAATACCTCTGACACACGTCTCACTACGGCGAAGGAGGCCCTCTCTTCCATTGGTGGTCCAGTTGGAGAACACAACCCAGTGCCCAATGAAGTATCCAGCCCACTGGCTTTCTGCAATCCTATGCATAACCTGCCACCATCATAGTGTTAGGAAAAATAAACCCCCATTATCTCCATTTTCAACTCCAAATGATGGTTGTCTCTGATCAGAGTTTGAACTGAAATGTTTTTGGGCCACTGAGTGCAGCTCCAAGGCAAAAAAATGGTTCTGTCCAAGTCTGATTGAACAGGGGCAGGGGGCACAAGGTGATGGCTTTGGGATGGGGCCTTGGTCGAACCCTAGAGGAGTCAGCTAGTACTACAGGAACAGGGTCTTCCTCCGGTGCTGGCATCAGTGTAAAAGAGACTAGAGTGGATTTTGATGCTGGTCTGGAAGTAGGCTTCTTCATCAGAATGGAACCTGAGACAGGTTCAGTAGGTGCAGTCCTCGGTAACCTGACTAGAGGTTTCTGATCCTTGGTGCCCAAAGGTGCAGTAAAGGGAGACAGAGGAGTGCCAAAAATTTGCAACATGCCCTCTTGGGAAGCTTCAATCTGTTGCAGCAATGCCTACGGACCTGGGAATTCAGGGAGCATTAGAATCAGTTGCAGGAACAGCTCCTTTGCAAGGTAAGACAGGACCACAAGGCACCCTAATGTCCAAGTGACTTCTTACGTTGAGAATAGCGGTATTGGGACAAATCCCACTTGATTTGTCTATGCTTCCGCTTCCTAGAAGAACTGAACCATGATGACGACTTGTCACGGGAACGGGTCTGGGCCCTCGACTTCAAGAGGAGCGAGACCGCCAAAACTTCTTTTGGTGTTCGGTCATAAACAACTTTCATTCATGGTCTCGGATTGCCTTTGGGTTCATAAGAGCACACTCACCACCAAAATCAAATTCCAGAGGAACACCTTGTGGCGATCTGTCACAGACATTTGTTCACAACAGTCCTTCCAAGGCTTCGACCCTGTAGTATAGGAGGCAGTCAGTTCCCTTGCACACTAGAAAAAAGGATTTTGTCAGAAATACCTTGTCATGTGACAAGAAAAAAGTTGGGACCTATCTCCAGATCAGCTTATGAACATGTGTGTGAGGAAATGCGGTGTATTACATAGTGTGGTTGTGCAGCCTCACCATTTAATACAATTACCAACCCCATTAGGACCCTTAGGTTTCGTCTGCCAAAACCTCAGCTCAACCCTAGGTAGCTGTGGACTGATCAGCAAGACTTACACAGAGAAACAAGAGTAAAGTATTTAAACAGCACCAAAGCAATTGAAGAAGAAATAGACATAGACAAACAAAATACGAATTCCCTTTTCATGTAGTCTAGAGAAAGAGACTTTTGTCTCTGGGGAGTTATAGAAAGGTGCTTTGGGTGAGCCAACCACTGTAGCAAGGTTATAGAGGGATCAACAAATTTACAATCACATCAGTATGCATCAGTTCACAACCTTCTGTCACTATACAGTTAATAAATTTATAAACACTCTAATGTGAATTGTATAAAAAGTTTTTATTTATTTAATTATTTTTATATTCATCTCTGTTCGAACCTTCAGGTGCATACAATTTATTCATAAAAAATAAGTTAAAAACAAGTGATATCACGTTTTACAAAGTCAAAATATAGTTTAAAAAATTTTTGGCAAACAAAGTTTATCACACAAACAAAATGTCGACGCGGCGTTTCGGTGATTTTTATGTCGTCACCTTCTTCAGGACAATGTGTAAGTTAAAATCACTCCAATTACGTTGTTACTAGGTCTGGCGCTTTTTTAGAACATTGGCGATCTGTGACCTTTTCTGGATTATCTCAGTTTCTTACTGTAATGAGATTGTTCATGAGTGGAGTGGATCAGTGTTGGTATTCTTCTGTCCCTCCGTTGATGTATGAAGTCAGGGTGCCTGTACTTCTTTGCAGGCAGGTCTTATGCAGAGGACGGTCTTTCTTATCTACGCCTGGTATTTCCCAAGGAATTTTGATTTCTGGTCTGAAAATATATCTTTTAAATCCAAGGAAACTCGCTCTTAATATGTGGCGAGGTTTCTCTTTGGGGCACAGGAGAGATTCTTTTTTCTTTGAATTGGTTTTCCTCCGCGCTTTCCGGGCGTCCTCCGTGACCGTCTTGCAGAAAGTTTCTGCAAGACGGTCACGGAGGACGCCCGGAAAGCGCGGAGGAAAACCAATTCAAAGAAAAAAGAATCTCTCCTGTGCCCCAAAGAGAAACCTCGCCACAAATTAAGAGCGAGTGTCCTTGGATTTAAAAGATATATTTTCAGACCAGAAATCAAAATTACTTGGGAAATACCAGGCGTAGATAAGAAAGACCGTCCTCTGCATAAGACCTGCCTGCAAAGAAGTACAGGCACCCTGACTTCATACATCAACGGAGGGACAGAAGAATACCAACACTGATCCACTCCACTCATGAACAATCTCATTACAGTAAGAAACTGAGATAATCCAGAAAAGGTCACAGATCGCCAATGTTCTAAAAAAGCACCAGACCTAGTAACAACGTAATTGGAGTGATTTTTACTTACACATTGTCCTGAAGAAGGTGACGACATAAAAATCACCGAAACGCCGCGTCGACATTTTGTTTGTGTGATAAACTTTGTTGTTTGCCAAAAAATTTTTAAACTATATTTTGACTTTGTAAAACGTGATATCATTTGTTTTTAACTTATTTTTTATGAATAAATTGTATGCACCTGAAGGTTCGAACAGAGATGAATATAAAAATAATTAAATAAATAAAAACTTTTTATACAATTCACATTAGAGTGTTTATAAATGTATTAACTGTATAGTGACAGAAGGTTGTGAACTGATGCATACTGATGTGATTGTAAATTTGTTGATCCCTCTATAACCTTGCTACAGTGGTTGGCTCACCCAAAGCACCTTTCTATAACTCCCCAGAGACAAAAGTCTCTTTCTCTAGACTACATGAAAAGGGAATTCGTATTTTGTTTGTCTATTTCTTTAACCCCTTCCCTTTTCACAAAGGGTTTCTTCTTCACAATTGGAAGAAGAAATAGACATGACACTCACGAAATCCAGCACCACTTTATAAAAATAGACTGTATCTTTATAAGAATTTAGGCACCACAATGAAAAAAGATCCACCAGAGGGTTTACAGAGATATGGATTTTACAATAATAAATCAAAGCATTTTCACTCTACTGTAAACTAACTTTGGTAAATTCAACAGATTTTCACACAAACTTTTTCAAAGAAAACTTGGGTAAGTGTCAATGTGGTCAGGTAGGAGAACTTGGGGCGACCAACTCCAGCAGGGAGCTAGTCAGGGGGAACAGCAAGTTTCTTAGAAACAGTTACCTCCACAGAAGAACCAGTCCTCAAGCAGTTCCAGACACTGTTCCTGTGTTGCAATGGATTCCTATGGAATTGTCCTGCTACAAAGGGATGAAGTATGGTGAAGAAGCTCCAGGGATGCAACGCGTTAGGGGGGACGAGGGGGGTGAGAAAGAGGTTGTAGGGGGTTCTTCCTGTATGGATTCCTTAATCCACGACAATGGTGAAGATGGTCCTGGTGGCAGGGACGACATCCCACGAGGTCCTCTCCAGTCTGGCCAAATCTTGTCGCCACTTGACAAGCAGTCGCCCGGTGTCGCCGTCAAAAGCTATTTCTTCCTGGTGGCTAAATCGTCTACTGAGGGACCCAACAACACTCTGACAACACTCCTGGGCTCAGCAAACTCAGGTGCAACTCTGTCTCAAGTCAGTAGTGGATTGAAGACTTTGGGCTACCAACTTGCCCCAGCACGCTTCTTCAGTGGTTTTGTCCCCGTGATGGAAACAGGATGCCAGTCGGCTGGCCCATGAAGTCTCTTGGCTTAGCTGGAGTTAGCTTCCCCTTGAACAGGACACAGTAGGTACAGTCCCTCCTTTCACTAGCCACCAGGTGCAGTCTTTGAGGGTGCAGCCTCTCTTTGCTGGTCCTTCGGTGTAGCAGGGCACTCTTTATTTGGTCCTTCTTCCAAGTCGGCTGAGCTGTGGGTGCCAGGAGTGCCCTATTTATCTTCAGGAAATACCCTCAGGGTAGGATGCGGTTGGTAGCCAATGAGTTACCAGGTTCCTTCCCTCCTAATGTCCACTTCTTGGTAAGTGAGGTATCTGCCTATCCCAGGATGCACCATTCTGCCCACTCTCAAAATGGCAAGACCCCTCTCTCGGCACAGAGAGCTCTTTTAGCCCATCCTCAGGAGTGTGGGTATCAAGGAACTACACGTCCCTGAAAAAAAATGGTTTAACAACTGGCTTCTCCTCTCCTGTTCCCAGTGCCAGCCTGTCTGGTCTGTCTAAACAAAAGAGCACCCCCCTCCTAAGTGTTACCCATTTGCCTTCAAAGGCTGCTTCTCCTTTGAAGGTCACCTTGTGGGCTAACCCCCGTTTGGATTCGTGCAGGACGGATCTAACACCTCTCTCCCATGCAGGCTCCTATTGTGTCATTTCCTGGGAGCTGTTAGCAGTCTCCACAGGACAGCAGAAAGCTGTCTGCAGGACTAGCCCTGTGGACATGAGTAAACCGGCACTAGAAACCTTGGGTAACTAAAGTGGCAACATCTAAAGTTGCACTTTGCCCACCAGTGACATTAAACTCGATTTAACCATTACATCGGAATTAAGGCACTGATCCTTTTCATATCATAAAATACCAAACATAATAGTCTCATTCAAACGTTAGCAGGGTTGTGGGGTGCCAGCTGGTAACACAGGACTTGCCAATGGGGCTACTATCCTTTCCACAGTAAAAATTACAATTTAGGGTTTTTAGTGATGTAAAATGTAAAAGTACAGGTTCCACTTTTTAACATACAGAACCCTGCCTTAGGGATTGATAGGCCTGCCATAGGGGGGACATATATATAAAAAAGAGAGGTTTATGCTTTGCCATTACTTTAAATGGCAAAGTAGAGTTAGCAGTTTTAAACTGCCCTTCAAGTCTGATGTGGCAGACTGTGAACCATGTTTTACATTGTTGTACTCATGGGGCACAACTAGTGCTGCAGTCCATGCGAGACACCTCACCCTACAGGTCCTAGGTACCTCTGGTACAATATACTAAGGACTTACAAGTAAGTCAGGTTATGCCAAATGGGCCAAGAAAATTAAACATATACCATCCCGGTTTTTGATACGGTCTGCATGAGATTTTTTGCAAACAGACAGGTAAAAGTGGTCTGTAGGCGAGAACTAAAGAATAAGTTACTTTCCATCGGTAATGCCTTATCAGGTAGAAACAAAATCTAGCCGCAGATTCTTTACCTTAGGATTGTCCCCAGGCGCCAGACTGGATCTGGAAACTTTTCTACAAAAGTACCTCTGTGCATCGGTAGAGGGGGTTGAGCAACTCCATTGCATCCAGTGGACAATGTTGTTAAGTCGGCAGAGGCCACATAAGCCCTGCCCCTACGCGCGGACGTCAGTTTCTTCCACAACTACTACCCGCACTAGAATATGCAGCCAGTATAGAAACTGCAATGGAAACAGTGTGCCCAAAAAGAATATTCTTTTTGAAAAACTATTTTATTAATTTTAGTGTTTTATACATATGTATGTTATTACTATTAGGATGGGTGGGTTGGTAAGGAATATGTGGCTAGATCTTGTCTCAACCAGATTAGGCGTTACTGAAAGTAAGTAACGTATTCATCTGATAGAGACAACAAGCCACAGATTACTTACTTTAGAATGAGATACCCAAGCAACGCTATTCCCTGAGGGGGGTCAGCAAACCCGATCGTAAGAAAGATCCCCGACCAGGCTAACCTGTCCGAAATAAGGAAAAGAGAGACTGGCTGCCAGTAAGGGAGGTGAGAGACATCTCACCAGAATCACTGAGGAGAAGCCTGTACGGAAGTAAATCCGCTACTTTGGCAAAAACATGGGAAGAAGAATTAAGATGAGTCGGAAAGAACAATTCATTGAAAGATAAAACTACAGCATCACCTGAAAGGCAATCGGGCCAAGAAAACGGAACAGAAGACGAAAGGACAGTGGCTAAAACTATTGAGTTAAAACTCCAAGCCATAGAAGTAAGGAATGCAGAGAGCACCAACTAATAGCTCTCAGGGACTGATCAACCGAAAGTCCTCGGTCGTCAGAGAGCAACAACATGCAGAGGCCTTCCTATGGTACGAGGAAGAGTGCAACAATATAAGCAGAAACACACTCCTCCATAAGAAAGACAGGAGAAGATCACTCACTATAGAGATACCGAACAGAGGAAGGTATAAAAGACATATATACATACACATACATATATATACACACATATATATATATATATATATATATACACATATACATACACACATATATACACACATATACACACACACACACATACATATACACACACACACATATATATATACATATACACACACATATATACAAAAACACACACACACATATATATACATATACACACACACATATATACATATACATACACACTTACATATAAATACACATAGATACACACACACACATCTAAATATACATACACATACACATACACACACACATATATGGAACAGTGAGCCAGCAACCAAACCACAGCGAGCTGGAAACCAACCACCTGGCCTCATATACAAGGAAAAGAAGCAGAAAACAATACCTTTGACTGAGTGGTGTTAAGCAGGCAGCCGAAAGACCGGTGAAAAGAAAAACAATCTTGCTAGAATAGAAATAAAAGACCAATATGGAGAACTGTAAAAGGGTCAAGTTGAACAAGGCCAGCACAGGGTGGCCTACGCAGATAACTAGTCCCCGTCTGAGGGATGAATAACTGATAGGGAAGGGATCTGGCTGAAGCAGTGGACAATACAGAGGAAATATCATGGAGAGACCAACTCCACAAATGACTAAGTACGGGGGGAGAAAAGGACGGTATAGCCAGCAATGGATTAAGATTTCTCTCCACTCCAACTATCTCTAAATGCCAATAAGTGGAGTGGGCTTGAGAGCAAAACAGATATTGACCATTCAAAGGCATGTCCACCAAGGCAGACTGAATACCCTCAGAAAAGCCAGAGGTGCGTAGGCACGCTGGCAAAGAACTAGAGAGAGAGCCATGGCTCGTCTGACAAAATCTGTGGTATCCATGCCACAATGAGACAGCAATTTCGCCACCTGCCCGACATCTTGGACCATCGGAGTAAGAGTGTACTGTGTGTTATAAGCGACAGATGGGAGATGGCGCAAGACCAAATCCCACAACAAATGAGATCATCGGCCCAAAACACAAGCGGTATTAAGCGGAGCTGGTGGCAGAAAAGGGATATTGACCAAAAGCATCTAGACTTTTAGATTCCCTGTGTAACACACTGAACTGATGTAAGGGGAGACTGTAGCAGCCTGAACCACAAAGCTGCACGTAGTATGCTGCAAGAAAAGGCAGAGCAGGTCTCCTGGGGCAGGATGGTGCGTATGAGCTATAGATTGGTCCACGGGGGCTCTTGAAATGGGTTTAGTCCAAGTGCCACACAGAATATCAAAGAGGGCTTCACTAACTGGGAGCACAGGTTCAGTCCTCATTTGGCCCGGATTAAACACCCCAAAGAGGGGATCAATGGCCACCTCGACAGGAGGAAGCTGCAGCCCCAGAACCATGGCACCCACTGCCTGCTGTCCACACCGAACACCACCCATGGCCAATTCTCCCGCAACCACTGCTGCCAGACCGTCACCACCATCCGCACCCTCTCGGGCAGCGCCCCAGGGCCGGTCGCCAACACCATCGGAGCCCTGAAGTGCATCCTCCTCAACGTACGATCCCTGCACAGACATGCACTAGAGATCTTGGATCTCCTCGACACCCTCTCGCCAGATGTCGCCTACTTCACGGAAACCTGGACCAACGCCTACTCCGCCCCTGACATCGCCACCGCCATCCCTGGCGGATACAAGGTCAAGAGAAAGGACCGCCCCAACCACCGAGAAGGAGGACTCGCCATCGCACACAAAAGCTTCCTCCAACTTTGCACCTCGAGTGGCTCCTTCTCCACTACAGAGCACCTCCACTTCTAAATCCAGACCAGCCCTATAACCACACTGTGCGGCACCCTCGCCGATAGACCCCCGGACCTCCCGCTTCATTCGTCACTACCATCGCCAACCTCATCGCACCCCACACCATCGCCTCAATGGATTACATACTCATCGGAGACCTGAACTTCCACCGCAACAACCACAGTGACCCAAATCCTCCACCTTCCAAGACAACCTCACCAACTTCGGACTGAAACAGCTCGTCACCATGCCTACCCACAAGGCAGGACACACCCTCGACCCCATCTTCGCCGGAAGAATCAACATCCGCTTCACCCACACCACGCAACTCCCATGGACAGACCACCACTGCGTACACTTCCTAGTCAACAAACCCATGCCGCCCAAACCTGCCCCCTGCCCTCTACGAAGAAACTGGAGCTAAGTCACTGAAGACCAGCTCAACTCCACCCTCAACCGCGACGCCCCACCACCTCGACCGACGCAAACCTTGCAGCTAAATAAACTCCACAGATGTATCTCCAACTGTGCAGGGGAGCCCGCACCCCTATGTAACCTCAACAGACACCACCTCAGGAAGGCCTCCTGGTTCACCACCGACCTCCAAGAATCCAGACGCAGCTGCATTGAGAAGAACTTGGGAAACAGCAAAATGCCAGAAGACCGCACCACCTACAAGAACGCCATGACGGAATACCACCAATGCATCAGATTCACCAAAAAGACCTTTATCCAGAACAAGATCCCCGCCAACTCCAAGGAACTTTTTAGCGTCATCTAGGAATTCAGCAAGCCCCCTGCAAAACCATGGACATCACCCCATCCCAGGACCTCTGCAACAAGCTAGGATCTTACTTCCATCTAAAAATCAAGGGCCTCTACGACAACTTCAACGACCAGACACCTGACTTCGAAACCACCTCCTACTCCAGTAACGCCATCCAGCCCACCATCTCCTCCTGGACCCCAGTCACAACCGAAGACAGCACCTCGACCATGAAAGGCATCCACTCAGGAGCCCCCATGGATCCCTGCCCCCCACACATCTTCCGCAGAGCCACCTTCACTCCGGAACTACAATGCACCATCAACGCCGCCTTCAAAACCGGCATCTTACCAGACTGGAAAAGCACAGAAGTCAGACCGCTTCTCGAGAAACCCTCAGCAGATCACATGGACCTCAAGAACTACCGACCCATCTCCCTCCTCTCATGGACAAAGTCACAGAGAAGACCGCCAACGCCCAACTAACAAAATTAATTGAAGAAAAAGCCAATCTCGACCCCTCCCAATCCGGATTCTGCAGCAACCACAGCACAGAGACCGTCCTACTCGCCGCCACAGATAACATCCGCACCCTCCTCAACCAAGGCTCTGATCCTGCTCAACCTATCTACAGCATTCAACACCGTCTCCCACCGCACACTCACCACCAGACTCCACGTCTCCAGCATACGAGGAACAACCCTCGACTGGCTCCGCTCCTTCCTCACCAGCAGAACCCAAAGAATCAGACTACCGCCCTTCCTCTCCAAACCGACGGAAATCAGCCCCACGCTCTTCAACATCTACATGGCCCCCCTCGCCGCCATCGTCAGGTAGCACATACTCAGCATAGTTTCCTACACCGACGACACCCAGCTCATCCTCTCCCTCACCTAAGACCCCATCACCACCAGACCCAACTTCCAGGAAGGAATGAAGGACATCACCTCCTGGATGAGCAGAATCTGTCTGTAGCTCAACTCAGAGAAGAAAGAGGTCCTCGTACCCTCCACCTCAGCATGGGACAATACCTGGTGGCCCACCGCCCTGGGCAGCCCTCCCACCCCCACGGACCAAGCCCGAAACCTCGCATCGCACTAGACTCATCCCTCTCTGTGATTCCCACGTACCTAAGCCCACAGGGGCAGGTGATCAGATAAATGAACCGCTCACTAATACAAGTTGTGTGGTGCACCAGACATTTCACCGATTCCATATATCATGAGATGTGCTACCATGGCGATGCAGGAGAACTTTTTCCTCTTTGAAACACAACTCTATCTCCAGGTGTCTGTCACATCCACAGGGAGCACCTTTGCGCCGAGTCTGGCGAATCTTTTCATGCACGTGTTTGAGGAGGAGGTCGTCCTATCATCCAACAATCCCTTCCAGACACACATCCATCTCTGGAAGAGATATATCAACGACATTCTTGTGGTCTGGAGAGGCAACAAGATGACATTTAACACCTTTCATAATTGGCTCAACACCTGCAATGACCATCTCAGGTTCACATGTGACTATATTAAAGAAAAACTTGCTTTCCTGGACCTCTCCATTTATCTATCAGATGGCCAGTTAGAAACTGAACTATATACCGAACCCATGCCTCGAAATGCTTTATTTCATTACGAAAGCTACCACCCCAAATCACTGTGTGAGAATCTTTCCTACGGTCAATTTCTCAGGCTGCAGCGGAATTGTTCTTGCACTGACACGTACAAAGAACACGCCCAGACCCTAAGAAATAACCTTCTTGATAGACACTATCCCAAAGCCTTAGTCAAGAAATCAGCCAAACGCGCATTAAACAACAGAGATACCTTACTGGATAATCCATCAAATACACCCACACAAATCAGGTTGTTGTGCGTCAACACCTTCAGTTCTCTCTCAAACACAGTGAAAAAGTCAGTATTGCGGAATTGGAACATCCTTAACAAAGATCAACATAAAATACAAAAACCCCTATTTTCTTTCAAATAAAGCACTAACCTTAGGGACACCTTAGTACACACAAGACAGTTACTAAGGAGCACACAGAAACCTAACACCCTCTGCCATCTGCCATCTGCACAAGGTCATTTTCCCTGTGGGTCATGCTCAGTTTGCGCTCAGTCTCATGCCTGAGGCGAGGAGGCACCCCCTTGATGAAGCATGATACCTCAGGTGTGTGAGGGGAACTGTCCTTAAAAAGGGATACCTTCACCGCACCAATCGGTCCCTATCTTGGTGTCTGGTATATATGTTCCATATACGCATATATAGTTTTATATACTGGACCCGTGGGCTCTTTGTGAGTTAACTTTCAAGATAGTCCCCCACGCCTACAAATGCCTCCACAACACCGGATCCCAATACCTCAGCGAGAGAATCTCCTTCCACGTACCCAAGAGAAACCTCGGATCCGCCGACCTCGCCAACACCCTGCGAATCCGCAGAGCCAGAACAGGTGGAAGAGGCTTCTCCTACATCGCGGCCAAGACCTGGAACGAGCTCCCGATCAACATCAGACGCGCCCCCTCTCTGAACATCTTCAGGAAGACACTCAAGACCTGGCTCTTCCACTGAACGGAGCGGCTCACACCCCACCCCACCCCAAAAGCGCCTTGAGACCCTCACGGGTGAGAAGCGCTCTTTACAACCCCTTGATTGATTGATTGATGGCAACTCTCTGCTCCAGCTTAGCAAAAGGCGAGCTAGCCTCTGAAGCGAGGCTATGAGGAGAAAAAAAGCCAGAGGATGGGATTGAATCAAGGCCACTAGCCTCACCAAGGTCAGACACCCAATGATACTCAGGAGGAAGCTGAGGAATTGCAGTTATGTCATGACTGACCTCACCAAATTACCTGTGTCCCAAGGGGAAAACATTAGGGGGCTCCTCTGAAAGCCGAGGAATGTAGCCTGAAAATAACTGTTCCAACGACGCCATTCCTGACATCGATCAGCGTTGAAGACGAGACAGCTTGGCATCAGGGAAGAGAGACAAAGTAGCAGCCATGGGAAGCAGATGGTGGCGCTGGTTGATCCAACACTGGTACCACAGGTGGGAACTCCAAAGGGTAGTGCACTAGAGCCGATAAGGGTTCGATCATGGATTTGGAGGGCCTAACAGACACCGAGGGAGTCCCCGCCAGTTTGGTTCAGTCAAGGTGTCACCAACCTCCTTAGGGCAGAGGTGCGTGCCAGAGGGAGTCGGAGAACCAAAAATGGCATGAAGTGATAGACAGTGTCCCCTCATCTGAGACAGTCTTGTCTCCGCACCGAGAAACAGAAAGGGTGGGACAGATTCTCACTGTGACCCCGAAATTGGAGAAACAGGAGGAGTGTCAGGGGCACTGAACATACGCGGTAAAGTTGTGGGAGGCGGCAACACTGACAGCGTGACTTACCAGCTGACAGCAAGGACAAAAGACTTTGGGAGCTGGCCCTCGCGTCGTCCTCGGAGGGAGAAGAGGACAGGGACCGACACTGGACCTTGACCACCACATCGCTAACAGTGTCATGCAGCACTCCCGCAATGCCGACGATTGAAACTGAAGACCTGAGAATATCTAGGCCCAGATTCCTCACCTTAGAATTATCCCCAGGCATTAGACTAGATCCGGAAACTTTTCAAGCAGAACCTCTGCATGCTGGTATGTGACGTTGTTTGGCTCCGCATCGGTGTCATCCGCACTGGACGTAATATGCCTATCTAGGTGCCACACAAAGGGCTGAAGTCAGATACTTTTTGTGCCCTTTCGATGCCAGAAGCGAGGAACCATGAAGATTTTCATGATGTACTGGTATGCAGCACTATGGACCTCCTAAGAGTACCCTCTGTGAAGAAATCGGTTCACAGAGCTGGGTGGATGGATGGGAGGGTCGGCAAGGAATCTGCAGCTACATAGTCTCTACCAGATAAGGCTCTACAGAAGGTTACTTTTTCATCTGATAGAGACGTCTAGCAGCAGAGTCCTTACCTTAGAATAGATACCAGGCAATACCTCTCCAGAGGAAGGTCTGCAAGCTGATTTAGACCAGGAAGCATTGGAGGACCAAACGGGCAAAGTGCCTGTCATGACTGACCTGACTATTCAGACAGTAGTGTCTGATGAATGTGTGCAGAGATGCCTACTTGGCCGCCTGAATAAGTGGTTGCAGCCTAGGCTCTGGTTGAATGAGCATGCAAGCCCTCATGGGGTTACTTCTTGGCCAATGTATAGCAGATTTTAATGGAGAGCACTATCCATTGTGAGATGGTCCGTTTTTGCGTAGTGTTTCCTTTCCTCGCCCCAATGAAGATGTGATTGTCCATCCAAAACGCTCTGGCACAATCAATGTAGAATGCTCTTTTTGAGTCCAATCAGTGGAGTCTCTCCTCCTCTATGGAAGGGAGAGGCAGGGCCAAAGACGGCAGGTAAGATATGTTGGACCACATAAAAAGATGTCACCACTTTCAGAAGAAAGGAGACACTGGTTCTCATTTCCAGTTGTCTAGATAGAACGTCATGTAGGGAGGGTGCACAGAAAGCACTTGCAGTTCAAATACCCTCCGGGACGATGCTATGGCCACCAGAAAATCTGTTTTGATGGTAAGTACACAAAGGCGACTGTTGGGTAGAGGCTTGAAGGGCGCAAACATTAGAAATGTCAAGACCAGATTAAGGAGCCATTGGGGAATGATGAATGGTTGTGCAGGGAACGATTTTGGAGTCCCTTTAGAAAAGGAGCCACAAAGAAGGCTGGTTCGGCAACCACACAAAAGCCGAAATGGTTGACACTTAACTTTTAACAGTGCCCAAAGCAAACCCTTGCTGAACCAGGGAAAGTATATACAACAAAACTTGGGATAGGGTTGTAGAAAGGGGATCAACATTCTTGGAAGCACAACATGCCACAAATGTCTCCCAACGACAGGGATAGGCTGTCTTGCTTGAGAGATACCTGGCTGCCAGAATAACATTGCAGATTTCAGAAGGAAGGTCATAAACGGCCAATCTGCAAGCGTGAAGGCAGAGAGTGCAGAGACTGGGATGCAAGACCCTGCCCTACTGCTGTGACAGACAATACTCTCAAAGGGGCAGTCTGATTGGAGAATTCCGGCATGTAGAAGTGCTGACATTGCATGCTGTCAGAAGTGATGAATTGATCTTAAAAAAACCTTGCACGACCTCCAGATGGAGACACCATTTGTGATCCGCTAGGCGTCGATGGCCGAGTTTGTCCGCTCTGGCGTTCAGAGAGCCTGCCAAATTTTGAACCGCCAGGGAAAAGCCCAGTTCTTCCAGCCGGTACACAGACAAAATATCGAGTTTTAAATTTCGATATACAATTATATCGAAGTTTAAATATCGAAGGGACATAATATAGAAGGTAAGTAATATCGACACTCTTAATATCGATATTAGTAATATCGAAGTTTTAAATATCGATGTCAGTAATATCGAAGTAAATAATTTCGATGTTACTAATATCGATTTTTAAATAAATTTTGTGTATATTATATTGTATTTATTATGTTTAATAATTTATTTTTAATGTAATTTAATTAAATGTTGTCTTTTAGTACTGTAGCGGGTTGTGGGTTTATAGGGGAATAGGGTGGGAAGTAATTCAATTATGTTAAATTAATTATTAATTAGTAGGAATTATAAATTAATTAATTGAGAATAATTTTTAAATAATTATAATTAATTGAATAATTGATAAATATGTTCTGTAGCGGGTTATGGGTTTATAGGGGAATAGGGTGGGAAGTAATTTAATTATGTTAAATTAATTATTAATTAGTAGGAATTATTAATTAATTAATTGAGAATTCTTTTTAATTAATTTTAATTAATTGATTAATTGATAAATATGTTCTGTAGTGGGTTATGGGTTTATAGGGGAATAGGGTGGGAAGTAATTTAATTATGTTAAATTAATTATTAATTAGTAGGAATTATTAATTAATTAATTGAGAATTCTTTTTAATTAATTTTAATTAATTGATTAATTGATAAATATGTTCTGTAGCGGGTTATGGGTTTATAGGGGAATAGGGTGGGAAGTAATTTAATTATGTTAAATTAATTATTAATTAGTAGGAATTATTAATTAATTAATTGAGAATTCTTTTTAATTAATTTTAATTAATTGATTAATTGATAAATATGTTCTGTAGCGGGTTATGGGTTTATAGGGGAATAGGGTGGGAAGTAATTTAATTATGTAGAATTAATTATTAATTAGTAGGAAGCATACAATACATTAATTGTTATTAATTGGTAAATAATTATAATTAATTGGTAATTAATTTTAAATAATTCATTAATTGATAAATGTGTTCTGTTGTGGGTTGTGTGTTTATAGGGGAATATGGTGGGAACTAATTTTAATTTAATTAAGTAATAATGAATTATTTTTTATAAGTATGTTATTTCAACCCCTACTCTATCCAACACTTTCCCTACTGTTGCACTCTCTGGAGTGGGAATAGTAATTTTTACCCCTACGCTATCCAACACTTTCCCTACTGTTGCACTCTCTGGAGTTGGAATAGTAATTGTTACCCCTACGCGATCCGACACTTTCCCTACTGTTGCACTCTCTGGAGTTGGAATAGTATTTGTTACCCCTACGCTATCCAACACTTTCCCTACTGTTGCACTCTCTGGAGTTGGAATAGTAATTGTTACCCCTACGCTATGCAACACTTTCCCTACTGTTGCACTCTTTGGAGTTGGGATTGTAATTTTTAATCCTACGCTATCCAACACTTTCCCTACTGTTGCACTCTCTGGAGTTGGAATAGTAATTGTTACCCCTACGCTATCCAACACTTTCCCTACTGTTGCACTCTCTGGAGTTGGAATAGTAATTGTTACCCCTACGCGATCCAACACTTTCCCTACTGTTGCACTCTCTGGAGTTGGAATAGTATTTGTTACCCCTACGCTATCCAACACTTTCCCTACTGTTGCACTCTCTGGAGTTGGAATAGTAATTGTTACCCCTACGCTATCCAACACTTTCCCTACTGTTGCACTCTCTGGAGTTGGAATAGTAATTGTTACCCCTACGCTATCCAACACTTTCCCTACTGTTGCACTCTCTGGAGTGGGAATAGTAACTGTTACCCCTACGCTATCCAACACTTTCCCTACTGTTGCACTCTCTGGAGTTGGAATAGTAATTGTTACCCCTACGCTATCCAACACTTTCCCTACTGTTGCACTCTCTGGAGTGGGAATAGTAATTTTTACTCATACACTATCTAAAATGTATTTAGCTTTTTTATTAGTATTATGTTGTTATTAATTGTTATTTATGTGATTATTTTATGAATATGAATGTATTAGTAATTTATTATATTTTTATTTTTTTATAAGTTATGAAAATAATTAATTTAGAGTTAATATTAATGAAAAATATATTATGTATTATATATTTATTAATATTAATTTGTATTACATTCTGTATTAATTTTAAATATTATAGTACATTTTTAAATATGTTTATTACATTTATAAGTATTATTTTGTTAATATTAGATTTTTATTTAATAAAAAAAAACGATATTTTACAAAAAAACATATTTTTGTCATTCTATATATTTTTTTCGATATATTTGTACTTACCTTGTTAGGGATAGGATTCCTATATTTTTTACTTCGATATTTTTGTTCCGATAATTTTGTATATCGATATTTGTGTTATCGATATTTTGTCAGACATTCGTTCCAGCCATCTCCAGAGAAGAAGCCTTTTGACACAGTATCTATGATCCCATCCTGCCCTGTTTGTTGCAGTACCACATGGAGGTGGTGTTGTCCGTGAACACCTGCACTAGTCTTCCCTTGATCAAAGGATGAAAGTGTTTTAATGAAAGTCATATTGCCCTCCGCTCTAACACATTGATGTGGAATTGGTACTCTGCCGGAGACATGAGTCCTCTGTTCTCCACCTCTCCCAGGTGGCCACCCCAACCCAGGAGTGACAAATCTGTCAGGATGGAGAAGGGAGAGGGGTCTGCAGCTGGCCCAATCAAGGTTAGTCAGCCACGACTGCAGGTCTCTTGAGGTTCCCTCTGAGGTCTGGAGCAGGTCGGAGAGATTTCTGATGCCAAACAGCCTCAGTCAGTATCATAGAAATTAAGGACAGAGGCTGAAACATCTGAATCATAGCCTGAATATTCTGGGCTCCATGTCCAGAACAACTCAGATGAAGGGAAGTGCCTAAGAGGGAGTCAGGTGTGACTTCAGCAAGTAGATAGAGAAACCCAGAGACTGTAGGAGGTCCGCCATAGTCTGGAGGTAAGAGACAACTGTCTATTGTCGAGGTAGGGGAAGACCAGGGCCCCCATCCTCTGCAGATGAGCTGCAACTACTTCTATCACCTTGGTGAACATTCTCCGGCGCTGGAAGCCAAAGGGAGCACAGCAAACTGAAAGTACTTGTGGTCCACCTTGAATGCTTGTGGACAGGCAAGGAGGGGATATGGAAGTGGGTATCCTGAAAGTCCAGTGCTACCATCCAATCTCCCGCGTCGAGGGGAGACATGACCTGCGCTAACGTTAGCATCTTGGATTTCTCCCTCAGAAAGACATTGAGAAGGCACAGGTCTAGAATCCTGCTGCCCGTACAGGTATGATGGCAATATAAAGGAATTTGGGGGCTTCGCCTGGCCGGGGTGTGGCAAATTGGGTCAACCTTTGGCTAGTGATCACATGTCTGTGGGAATCGCGTCCACAGCAATCAAAAGGCTGAGCTGCTGAATGGGAAAAGACACTGTTGGTAGACACTACTGCAACAACAGAAGAGGCAAAAATCAGAATAGGGTTGGCAGTGGGCAAAGGAGAGTCCTAAGGACCTGGCAGCAGCCCGGCCGTCCTTAAAGCGTTCTAGTGAGGAGTCTGTCTTTTTGCCAAATTATCTGAAACCATCGAAGGGCAAGACCATAAGGGAAGCTTGGACATCCCCAAAAAGCCAGCAGTTCTGAAGCAGGTATGGTGTCTTAGTGCCACAGATGACACAATACCTCTGCCTAGCTAGTCTTGTCATGTTCAGTCCGCAGCAAATAGTGAATTATGTTGTGGTTCTGCCATCTGAAATTGCCTGTGACAGCATGGCTTGGGCCTCCTCTGAGACCATGGGCAGTACGTGCGCAACTGAACCCCAAACCATGTGGGTGTATCTGCCCAAAAGGCATGCATTGTTCACTGACTGCAGAGCTAGGCTGCGGAAGAGAACATTCTCTTGCCAAAGGTATCCAGCCTTTTGGATTCCCTATCCGGTGGAGTGGCAGGGAATGCCAGAGTTGACTTTTCACATGGAGGATTGAACCGCCAATCTCTTCGGGTTGGATGCTAGGTGAGGAAACTGGGATGCGCAGGAGTGGGGCGACGGTGGTGAGCAATTGCCCTGTGCATAGGAGCCCCTGTGCAGGGCTTGGGCCAGGCTCCAAACAGGCCGTCCATAAAGGCTTTCTTAAATGGGAGGAGAGGTTCAGAGGGGGTGTCAAGACATTTGACTTGACTGCCACAGAGGGCAGCTATAGGTCCAGGACCTCAGCCACCCTGCACACCACTATTGCAAAAGAGGTCTCTTCCTCCATAGCCACCATGGGATGAGACTAAGCTAGAGTCTGGTGAGGTGTCCAAATCACTTGCATCTGGCAGTTTCTCGTGCCAGATGTCCTAGGCCTGATCTAGGAGATTAAGGTAACCGTATGTGTCCTAGGACCCCCTAATCATCTCCCTCTCAAGGCCTGTCAAAGGAAAAAGGCACTAGCTCTCAGTCCAGGGCACAGTTCCAGCTAGCACTGGAGTCGGTGTTAGACAACGTCTATGTGACTCCATATTGGATGGGGTCGGTGCCGCCGCTGGGCAAAGGTGGAACCAGGAACTACAGCACTGGAGCAGATTCGCGGAAGGATTTGGTCTTGTAGCCAGTACTGATCCAAGGAGCCAGAATGGTGAATAGGGTGAACTCACCAGTGGGAATCCACTGAGGACTCCCTCCGAACCCATGAGGCCTGAAGGCGCTCCAGATTGGACCGGCCACTTAAAAATGGCCTCACAGAACTCCGGGTCGGATGGAGGTCGCTCCTATTCTGGGAACCTCTGGGAGGCGCAGAGTGGACCCAGACACATGCTCTGCGGTGGACGCGTGGGAGAGGGGTCTCAGCTTGGGTAGTCGTTCCTGTCCCTTGTCCGAAGGCTTGGACCCGTACAGTGAAGTCAAAGAGCGTTTTGACTTGAACTTTTTCTTTTTGTGGGGCTGACCCGATGACTTCACTGAGATGACTTGTGTCTCCGCAAGCAGTTCCGGGACCACACACGCAACTGGGATCTTGATTATCAAGGGGTCATCCAACATCGGACAGCGAGAAGCTTCAAGGAGTGCTCACGCAACACCTTAGGGTGCATAGCACGCAGTCCTCGCAGGCCTTGGAGTCAAGGTCCCACTACAGGTACCATAGGCAAATCAGGGAAGGGTCGTCAGAGACATCTGCGTGTGATAGGCACCACAAGGTTTGAAACCCGCTGGTTTCCTAGGGAACATTTCTAGCACACCAGAAGACTAAGTCTCAAAAAATGTTGAAAAAACAATTGCTCTCCCTGATACTGGGGGTGACTGGAGCGGAAAGAAAACAACTGATGCCAGTGCTCTGGGGTGGTGACTATATAGGCACCACACATGTCACTTCTGGCAGGGAAGGAGATGAACGATGCCACCTACCAGCATACAGAAGTACTGCTCAAAAAGTTTCTGGATCCAGTCAGATGCCTTTGTAAAATTCTATGGTAACAAATCTCCTGCTAGAAGTCTATATCCGATACATGCATCCTTTATGCAAAGGTAAATTCCACATTTAGAAAAGCGGACAGAATCAGGGGACTGTCACTGAACTGGAGGAAGGACGCACAAATCTGTAGACCACCCATAAAGTAGCAATCGGTTGAACAGACAAGCATTTAGGAATGTACTTGCTACATTTTCAAAGCACCCAACCCTACACCAAATATATCCAGTATAGGAAAGTTTACTGAGTCGTTATCAATCCCATTTTTAGATCTTGCCTTGAGAGCTGCAAGATATTTTGTTACCCAACAGTTAACTTACAGCTTGCCCATTACTTACCACTGGTTGGTTTTACTGTCGTTCTCATTTGTGTACTTCTAATTTCTTAGCGCATGTGGGCTTCACTTGGGTTTGTTCGTCCTGTGGAGCATGGACCCATTAACTTGTGTCCTTCCACTGGTCTGTTTTCAGGCGCTAATTTTTCTTTTTGTTTAGGCACTCTGCAACAGTGTGTATGTTTTCCTACTGTCTTCCTCGTCTATGTCTCCCTCTCCGCAGCTCTCGCTACCCATGTGTTTCGCCCCTGCCCTCGTTTGCTTATATTGCCCCCACATTGCTTTTTCAGCAATGTGATTCTCCCTACACCTCCTAGTTGTGCTTTCTTGTTTATTTGCTCCACTCACGTACCTCTCTCTCTGTCGCTACTCTCAGTGTTCCATCCCTGTGCCCTCCAAGTTGCTTCCCCCTGCCCACACCCTGTGTTGCTTCCCCCTTGCTGCTTCCCCATCCCCTGGCACTCCCCCCGTGTGGTTTCCTCCTCCCTTGATGTCACCCCCACATGGCTGCCTTCTCCCCTATGTTGCTTCTAGCTACTGATGCTACTTTTTCTTTTCGTTTACCAATCCGACTCAGATCTAACAAAAAACGCTTGCTTCATAATGCCTTTGAAAGTCTACAAAATTATGCGGCCAGCCGCAAAAGGCTTTTATCTTTTTTAAACTCTATGCTGCACAGCAGCAGGATGCTGTAAAGCATGGCTAAAACCACCGGTAAAGCCAAAAGGTTCTAAAGGTGAAACCTACTGGTTGTGGCATTACTGGTTTTGTGAAATGGGGGTACCTTTTTATGTTTAAAATAACTTCACAAAAAAGTTTTAAAAGGTGGAAAGAAAACCTGATTCCCCAATTGCACAATATGTGTAATAGTCATTACTCCATGTTAGACGTTACTGCATGTGATTACCATACATCTGTGCTATGTTAAGTAATGTGTGTTTCATGGAAATTGACATGAATGGGAAATAAGTTATATGACACATGCACACAGATCTTGTGCACTTTGTTTTCTAGAAAATCTAATCTGAAACTGTTCAAGTGTCAAACTCTGGATGCTTAAGTCTGGTTACTTCAAGCAGCAGATTACAGAAAGACAGAGGTATGCTTAAGGTTCCATCAATTAAAACGTGGCATAAAGCCCTTTTCCTACTGAAATTATCCAAATGGAAACAATTGAAAAGTAAGGTCTACATTGTGCAAACTAGGAGGTTTAGCCAACCCCTTTAGCAACATTTCATATCCATCAAAATGCATTGAGAACTGAAAGCTCTTTATAGTGAACCCTCAATTGACATCTTCTAAAGACCTCCACAACTCACCTGCAGCATTATAGCAAATAGACAAAACAGAAAAGACATTAAAGACACGAAAGACAAAACAAAAAAACGTGCATTACCTGATTTACGACCTCAAAGTATACAGCAAGTGTTGTTGTGGGGTTAATCCCACATATCTTCCACTGACAGGTACCCCCTGTTCCTATTTCCTATAAATTAAGCACAGAAATAATCATTCTTACTTCAACGATACCAGAATTTTCTAACAAGAAAGGTTTGCAATCATTTATTCCCTTTAGTATTAAGCTGTTACACACCCAGTGGCAAGCCATTTGATTGGATTTTATATATTTTTTTATTTAAACTTCAATAACTTTTTTAAATTATTTTTTTAACAAAGGGTACCCAGGCACGATTATGATGGTGCCTGCAGACTTTGGTTTTCTATTGGAACATTTATAGTTGCACCAAAATATTAAAACATTTATACAATACATTAAGTAAAAAAAGTATTTTGTTTTTATACAAATGATAGCCACACAACGTTTGCATATGTACACTGTGCATTTACAAAAGTTTAAAAAATCTTTGGTAATGTTCTTTCTGATGGATATGACAGCTACTGCAGGTTTCTTAAATGAAGCAGTTCCCAGGTGTAAGACTGGATTAGGAAATTTACTACAGCTGTATCAAGCCTCTGGCATCAGCCCACATAGTTCATTGAGGCGAATGCCTGCTTGAGAGACACCCAGAGTATCTGAAAGGAGCCAAAAGAACTGATGACAACAGTTCTTTCCTAATTATTCCAAACCCCGCCCCATCAGATGCTAAAGACACACGGGACGGAGCCAATAAAAAATGGAAAATCATTTTACGCCATCCTCAGGAGGGAACATAGGGTAGAGTAAGGAATCTGCAGGAGCCGTCACATCTATTAGAATCGACATTCATTGTGTTCTGTTAATAGATGTCGGCACCTGCATATTCCTTTACAGATCCAAGACTCAAGTATTTCCAAACTAGAAGGACTGAGGAGCCATAATTTAACTTTCACCAAAATTCTCTACACAACCGCTTGTCTAAATAGCTACTGAGCTCAGTCTGGCTCAATTTAACAGTAATGCTTAGTGTTAGTCATGACATCCAGGGCGTGGTAGTCCCCCAGACTATTTGCTTTCACCCCACTATTTTTGCTGGACTGGTTTTGTTAAACAGAGTCAAATTGGCATACGCCTAATTTTAACATTTAATTTACTTAAAAGCCACTAGTAAATGCTTCCCAGGGCCTGTAAATTACATGCTGCAAGCGGACTACACACTCATTGTGCAACCCACTAAATTAGCACTGTAAAATATGCCTTGGGTCCGCCACTACAGCCTGGTAATATAAACCTTTTGCCACGCCTTAACATTCCTTTTTAATATTTATAAGTCACCCATAAAGTATCCCTAAAGGCTTATTGGCAGGGTGCATGGTACTTAAAAAGTAGGAATGAGTTTTTGAGTTTTACATGCCCTGATAATGAAAAACTCCTAAAGTAATTTTTCATTGTAGGAAGGTTATTTCCCCCATAGACTAAAACTGGGTTACCTTATTGCTCTTAAGTGATAACTTAAGTTTGGGAACAGATTGAGAAATGCTTCTTCTACTCATTTAAATTATAATTTAAAAACCTCTTTAATCGTAAAAAGCTGTCTTTCTGCTAGCGTCCAGGGTCACATGACTGTGAATGGCTCTCATGTGGTGTGTTGTGATTCCTTCCAGACATGAGGACAAAAGGCACCTGGGTGTCGAGGGAGTGGGCCTTCATGAATGGATGGTTGAGAAGGAGTTGCACCCTGCGATGGAGGATCCTGCCTGCAGCACACAGAAAGGGACCTGATACCAGGAGGCAAACCCAGAGGAAGAAGAATAACTGACCAGGACCAGTTTTGGAGTAGGCAAGGGATTGCCCCCACAGAAAGACTGGGACTGGGTATAAATGTGGCACCTTCAGAACCTCTCATCAGAACACCCCTGGACCTGTGGAAGATTCAGAAGAACTGCTCAAGAGTCTGACGGAAGACTGGACCTGCTTGCCTTGAAACCGAGGATGACCACATGTGACTCCAAAGCTCAGTTGTTTCACTTTCTGTTTGAGCTACAGGGACACAGAACGCTTTCAGAGCCCTTTCCTGCAACAGCCCAGCAGATCTGAACCACCTGGGCCTGCCAAAGTCCTGCTACTGGCCTCTGCTGGAGTGAGCCCTGATCTCCAAGAGATGCCCTCAGGTCCTGACCCTTGCTGGCATCAGGGCATGCTCCTCCTACCCAAAAGTTACAATACCTGCACTCCAGATGAACACCCAGAAGTTTGGGGCTCTTCGTGACCGGGAGCAGGCTTCTTACATGAGCAACTGTCATCGAGACTTCGCCAATAAGAAGTTTCCATGGAAACCGGCTCTTCACACCAAACAACGATTGCCTGCGTCTCCCACCAACGTGAAGCTCAAGCGGCAACTGCTTCTCGTGTCGACAATGCCCACACTAACAAGCAGCACCAGCTGAGGCTCCTCACGTGGACTTGACATTTAGAAGGTAAACCTTAAAGCAGGATGAACCTGGTCCCTCTATCCGACCTGTGCTAAACCTGAACTTGTGACTTTGGCCCAGTCCCAGCAAGTTGCACTTTTGGTGCTATTTTCACCTGGAAATTAAAAAATCATATCTCCAGTTCTACTAATTTTAGTTTATTTTTCAGAATTGTTTTAGGTTTCTTCTTGAGTTCTGTTTTCACTCTAGTATGCTTGAATGCTTCATAAATACTTTGAACATACCCTCTAAGTTAAGCCTGACTGCTTTTGTGCCAAGCTACCAGAGGATTAAGCACAGGTTTATTTTGTGACTTTTACACGTCACCCAGACAAAAATTGTGTTTATTATTTGAGTGGGGCTTCCTCCTCTCTCAACTAGTAGTCCAATTTCTTACACATGGCAAAGTAAACAGGGTCCAGGTCACTGCCTCGCAGACTGACTGCACAGGAACTCCTCTTAATAATTCCTAAATTGTAGTTTTAGCCTTTAGAGTGTGGGCCCTGAGTCAATTAGGCAGATTTTTCCTCTTTTTCAAATGCAATGTACAGATCACCACCTGTCCTAAATTTTGCAAGAACGTATATAAATAATGGCTTTAGGCTGATCTCAAGATTAACCTTTCCTCCTTATTCAAAGGATAACGTGGAGAAAGAAAGATGATAATGAAAGACTATGGGATGTGGAACTACTTTGGGCCAAAAAGATAGTGTTTTTTTTATATTACAGATTTTATTGGGTTTTTACAAGTTACAAAGTAAAATGCAATGAAGTACATATACGATATAAGAGCATATATTTTGCAACATTTGGTAACATCTCTGTGGATCTATACTCGAGATAACACACTGGTCAAAGTCTGCATCTAGTACAACAGTTAGAATACATTTACAGATAAAATGTCAGTACATTTGTAGTTGCGTCTGATTCTCAACCCAGTTTAATAAGATAATTAACATTGAGTAATGCAAAAGGAACCCCCCCTATTGACGGGCGCAACCAATATTCTTTGACTCTTCAGAAGATCTGTTATGGTGTTATCACCAAAATATTGAGCCAAAAAGATCCAACTGGACAAGAACATTGACTCTTTCAGCCTTTTGGTCACATTGCAGTCAGGCTTTAGAAAGGGCTGCAGTACTGAAACTGCTATGCTCAACATTGTTGATGACATCCATCACTCCCTTGACGAGGGGGAGGCCTCGCTTCTCATTCTTCTTGACCTCTCTGCTGCTTTCGATACTGTTAACCACTCTGCCTTACTCTACACCCTCAAAGATCGGTTTGACTGCAATGGCCCTGTCCTCAAATGGTTCACCTCCTTCTTTCAGCACAGATCCCAACAAATTCAAATCAGCAATTTCCTCTCTCCCTCTCTATTTAACCTCTTCATGGAACTCATTGTATCTCTCAGACAAACTCCACAAAGTGGGCTGCTCTAGAGAAATGAGGAGTTAAAATACTCTCATGCTAGTACCTCCTTTGGTAGACAAGAAATCTACCCAGTTACGCTCTTTCTCCGAAAATGCACCTACTATCTGGAACTCACTCCCCAAAGATCTACGTTGCAACCGCTCCTACCTCAGCTTAAAAAAAATCTCAAGCTGCACCTTCTGAACAAATACTGGGGTCCTTAATCCTGCCACCTAACTGGGTTTCACAACCTGCCCATGACGGTGCTATGTTCTCACCACATTATACCTGACTTACTACCCTCCTCCTCTCATTCTCACATATACTTCCACCCTCCCCCTACTTGTTCTCTTATAATCACTGCCTACTCCTACAAGCTATCTCCTCTCCCATCACCCTCCTCAGAGTCCCCCACCTCCATACCCGCCCCTCATCCTTGACCACCCAACCTAGCTCAACTGTCCAATTCTGGTTACGGACTAATTGTACTCCTTATTTTCTTGTCCACGTATTTACTGTTCTTTGCATTTTGTTCTCATTATCTTGCACTTTTCCTTTTTGTACAAATGTTATATTGCAATTTGTTCCACTCCCAATCTTTGTAAAGCGCTCTGATACCTTTGGGTCTAGCTAGCGCTATATAAAACTTTTTAAATAAATAAACAAATAGAAAGATAGTTTGACCCTCAACAAAACTGAATCTTTTCAAAACAATAAAGGAGAAACTGATAGGACAACTCATTTAATTATTTTGGCTGAGGTGAGTGGCAGTAAAAGAAACATATCCAAGACAGGCACGTCAATGAGCATGAATTCATTAGTTCAAACATAGAGCCCACATGAAAAGTAAAAAAATAATTGTAATCCTACTGAGGGGAAATAATAGACATCAGGGATATTTATTTAGTAGCTGTGTTTGGAATCTCACAACTTGGTAATATTTCTTGTTGTCAGCTAAAAGTCAAACAATACATTAAAAGACTAAAAACATACTAATAATTTACATGAATCTATAAATAAAAAATAAAACAAAATAATTAAATTAGAAGGCAGCGCATTTTCAACTGGTCTCTTGACCCTAGATTTTCTCATCACATTACAGGAGAATACCACGATAACAGATTATAATCAAAAGCAACACACAAGCTTGGACAAGATTGCACCACACTTTAATGCTATTCTATTTAATGAATTTACAAAAAATAGACCTGCTCACGTGTAACCGAAGAATGGAAGCTAAAAGGTGACCACTCTTTTGGGTTGATCTAATCAAAGCGCTACCTGCCCAAGAAGCATATTAAAAAGTTATAGGGACCACAAGGTGCTTTGGATCAACGTGAGGCTTTAAGAGAAGAAATAAAAAACAGCATGGCGTCCTATGACCTCATTGTTCTAGCCTCGTGAGACGCCATGCAGCTGTGATGTAAGCTGACATTTAGTGGGAGATTTAATCATCAGAAGCAGAAATAAATTCCATGGTATGGTTAAAAAGGCACAGACTGAGATGGCTACTAGACAGCCCTTAACTGTCCCAGTTGTGAAACCCTTTATACTCAAGGATACCACGAATCAGAGAAACTACATTCTAGCACTAACACTCAACACTAACAGGATCATTGGATTCCTCTTTAAACCAGGAAGAGAAAAAATAACCATCCATTACTAGAGACAGCTCGAGCAGGCAGACATCGGTCACGCCGAAACATTTCAAAGACTTTCAAAGGAAGATCATACACACTCAAGGTTAACCTTTTACATTTCTTGCTTGAAGCCTCCGCTTTGGAAGGAAAAGTTAAATGAGAAGTCCACTGTGCTGAGAAAGGAAATCCTCCTAAACAGAACATATAACAGAGGCTATAAGCTCAACAGGAGGACCATGTCCATCTTGTCCAATTTGGGGCGCTGATAAGCACAGTCCAGTAATATCTCAATTTGAGGATGACTTATTGCACTAGAGGCAGTGGCACACAGATGTGGGAGAGCTTACAAATCCACTACACAAACTAAGCATCGCTTATCATCATGGAGGCTAGGCATTCTATAGAACAGCACCAAAACATTTGTTGTTGGACTTGGTCACAGAAAATCAATCTCTGGGACTCTCTATCTGTGACAGGGAACAGCTAGCACTTGAGGACGCAGCTCCCACTTGTGTTTTATCGATCAACGTCCCCCCAACTGACAGCCATTACATTCTGAGACCCAGCTAGACGTAAGGCTGATAGTCCAATTTTCCTGTTTAATGCCTTCGTTCACAAATGAGCAGTCTCTTCGCATAAGGACCTCGAGGAGACTCCTCCCTGCCTATTTACATAAGCCATTGTCCATAGTATTATCAGTAAGTAGCCGAACATGAACACCAGAATCAGGGAGAACGAAAGCAACTGCTGTTCCATAGCATTGATGGCCATGTCACTCAGATGCATTTCTAAACTAAAAAGAGAGACATCCAGCAAAAATGAAGATTGAGGCCTTGCTCTGCACCACTTGTCCTTGTAAAAAGAGAGGCTGAATAGGCCGGGGATCCCTCATTAAGAAGAGCGAAGCTGGTATTTCCACCTTTACAAACAGCAGCCCAAGGAACTGGTTTCACTGAACTCCTTAGCAGCCACTGAAAGAGTCTCATGAACAAAAGAGCATGAAACGCCAAGCAGATTCAGGGATTCGAACTGTAGAACCATCTGCAAGATGTAAGACAATCCCCTGGCATTGGTAAAGGCCTGTAGTGACTTGATGTCCAGAACTGCTAAAAGGTAAAGGTAAAGATAGATAACCTGATGATGAAGCTGAATACCTTGGGACAACTGACACCTTAGTAACAACACGTTAGAAAGTTCTAAGAGTATTTTGGCAAACTCCGATACATCAGGTAAATCAAAACATACCATTCAGTCGCTTAAATATCTTGGGCCAGATTAAAAATGTGTATTTCCGGGGGTGCGTGGCCGAGCGGCACCTAAGATGGCCGCACTCTAACGAGGCTCCCGTGAGGAACTCCCCACGGCCCGGAAATCCGAAATTTATCCTTGGCCCTGACTGTCCTAGAGGCCGGAACTGGGTGCAGCGTGGGCTTCGGTTTCCGTGGACCCCTCCCGGACCCTCCCGGTGGCGTGTGGACGCCGCGGTGATCTTTGGCAATTTGAGGCCTGCCGCGGCCCAGTCTTTGGTGGTAACAACGTCGGACGCCGGCCTCGCGTGATCCTGAGGCCGGCGGCGGTGGAGCGGGGCCGGCGGCGGGCGCCAGGGGACCGGCCGGTCCGGAGGTGTGGAGTGGAGCCCGGGACGGCCCGGGGGCACCGGAGTGGGCTTGCCCCTCCCCTGGGTGACAGTGGAGAGTGGGGACCCTGGGGCTGCGGATTGCGGCGCAGGGGGAGCGGATGACGCTGGTTTGGGCTTGGAGGCCAGAGCCGGGCTCAGTAGTGGATCCGAGCTCAGCGGCGATACCCCCAGGTCATCGGGGTCGGGGGGTAGGCCGCCTTGATACACATCCTGACGCTCTGTAGAGTGGCTATGGTGGCTGCTGGATGGGCTAAGAGGTGACGCGGAGAGCGAAAGGGGCCCTGCACCGGGGTGCGCGCCGGCATCAACCGACTGGGTTGACAAGGCGGCGAGGGCTGAGCTGGAGTGCAGGAGATCGTCTGATGAGCCGCGGAGAAAACCCTGGCACCACAGGCAGGGAGTGTTGGACAGCGGAGGGTAGCCGGCCCGGGCTGCCTGTGCAGGCGGAGGACTTGGCAAGGGTGCCCCGCGTCCACCGGCAGGTGGTGTGAGATCCTTGGACGAAGGGCCCAGCGGGTTTCGCCCGCCTGGAGAATGGGTTGGAGGAGGGTCTGCCGCAAAGGAGGTGGAGTGGACCGAGGGACTGATTGTGGATCTCTGACTGGGCCCGTGTGGGATCCCCCGGGGACACAGGACCGCCGTATGCAGTCTGGGGTGCCGTTGTGCCCCCATGGGTGGTTCCCCCCTCCCCGCAGAGGGCCAACATATCACGGGACGCAGCCATGAAACCCAAGAAATCCACGACCACCCAGGCCAACACTATGGAAAACTACACGGCTGCTGCCAACGGTGGTGGGGACGTGCAGGTGGGGACCCAGGCGGGCGCACAAGAGCCATCCTTGGCATCGATCATGCAGGCCATACAGTCGCTGGGAACCACACTGGAATCGAAAATAGACAAAGTGTCCATTGAAATGACATTACTGAGGGTGGACTTAAACAAAACGTTGGAAAAGGCTACCCAGAACGCAGCTGACATTGCAGAACTCCGAACTACCGCTAAGCAAATGCAACAACAGGTACAGCGTCTATCACAGCAGCAGAGGGTGGTGATGGTCAGGCTCGAGGACCAGGAATGACGGGCCCACCGGAACAACATACGCGTGGTAGGGGTGCCGGAGAAGATGGAGGGGCCAAGCGTGGACCTGTTTCTTGAAGACCTCATCCTCAAGCACCTGCAGCCCAAACGCCTTTCGAAGTTCTTCGCAATCGAGCGGGCTCACAGAGCTCCGGTCCCCCTGCCGCGTCCAGGTGCCCCGCCACGGACCATAATTGCACGGATCCTTAACTATAGGGACCGCGACGCCATTTTGCAAGCAGTACGCCAACGGGGAAATTTGAGGCTGGACAATGCCACCATCAGGCTCTTTCGGATTTCACGATGAATGTGCAGCGGGAACGTAGATCCTTCGACGGAGTCAAAAAAGTGCTTTGGGAAAAGGGCATCAAATACATGATGTTTTTCCCAGCGAAACTTAAGCTTCTCAGAGGCGGGAAATCCTTCTTCTTCACCTCCCCGGAGGACGTTTATACATGGCTGGAAGAGCACGGGGATGCGGCTGGCCCTGGCTCAGAGGGAGGCTGGAGGGACATGGCGCCGCGGTCTCCGACCTCCTCGGTTGGCTCTCTGGGGAAAGAGGGCAGCGGCGGTGGGGATCTCCTTTACCTGCCAGCAGAAATCAGCCATGGAGCCTGTCGGCTCGCCGGATATGGGGTGAAGGAGCCCAGACTAGTCTGCAGTGAAGTCGTTGACAGAGATTCACGTGATGTATAATGTCTCCTTCATGTCCCCTGGGACTGGGTGTCGGAGGTGATGTTGGATGTTGATTTGGGGGTCCAGTGGGAGGGGGGGGCCCTTGCGGAGATGCTTCCTGAGTAGTTTCGGTATTTGAGAACATATTGGACAAGATGTGGCAATTACCGGACTGTGAAGTGGGGCCGACGGGAGCCCTCAAGTTGCGGGACTAAGTAGAGGTACTCACCCCTTTGGTTTTCGTTTGAAGGGCTACAGTCGCTCTGCTCGTTGGGGGATGTCCGGCCCTGTTGGCTGGAGTAGCAGGGAGGGGGGCTAGTTATAGGGGTAGGGGGGCGATGGGTTTGTCTCAGTTTAGTTCCTTGTGTTTCTTTCATGATGCATCTGATTTGGCTCCTAAGGCACTATCGGTGGGAAGGCGGGATGGGGGGGAGGGGGGGGGGAGGGGAGGGGAGGGAGCAGGCTTGTCTCCCCGATTGATCGTATCAGTTGTCTATCATGCCTATATCACAAGCTAGTCACATTAGAGTAATGTCCTGGAATGTTAACGGCCTACAGAATAAGATAAAACGGACTATGGCACTCAGTATCTGCATAGGCATGCACCGGATATTGTCCTGCTACAGGAAACACATTTGCTGGGAAACAATTGTAAGGCCCTTAATAGATTTGGCTACACGCTACGCAGGGTTCACCACAGGCTCAAGGGGGATGGGGATACTCATCAGGAACTCCATGCCACTGGTAATTGGGAGACAATGGCTAGACCCCTTAGGGCGCTATGTGGCATTGACAGCCCAGTGGGAAGGTAAGACTGTCAATCTGTGTTCGTTGTATATACCTCCCCGACTATACAGCACCACACTCCCAGATGTCGGTAAACTGTTGTTAGATATGACACCGGGGATTCTGATGCTAGGGAAGGACATGAATGCAGTAATGGAGAGGGACTTCGATAGGTCACAGACTCGAGCTGCGGGGGGGGGGGCCTGTCACCTCCGGGACTTTGTGCATTCTATGGGGCTCGTGGATCTTTGGAGGGCACACAACCCCCTGGTACGACACTTCACACATGTATCGGCGGCTCATGGGTCAGGGTCTCGGATTGACTATATATATATTCACGCAGGTGGGCAGCATGGGACAGTTCCAGGGCAGGTGTCAGAGCCAGGGAATATCTGATCATTCCCCAGTAGAAGTGCAGCTCCGAGGCCCGGTCCGGGATTGGACTAACCTCATCAGACTTGACACGATTTTATTTAAGGATCAGGAGTTCCAGGACGCATTCAGGGAGCGAGTTGATCACTACTTCGCCAACAATGTTGGCTCTGTCAGCTCACATAGTATAGTATGGGAGGCGTACCAGACTGTGGCCAGGGATTTTGTGCAGGCGGAGGTAGGGAGACGTGGTAAAGACAAAATGGCGCACATTGAGCGATTGGAGCGCGACCTGCAGGCGCTGGGGAATGCGGGAAAGGGATCTCCTGAGCAAGATCGGGATAGGAGACATAGGCAGCAGCTCCTGGAGAAGGAGATAAGAGATATCCTTACTGACCAGGCGAGATCCCATGCCCTGGCAATCCAGAGGCGAGGGCATGATTTGGGGGATAAGGCCAACAGAATGATCGCCTGGCTGGAGAACAGGGACCGGGACCGGAATTGGGTCCCGGGGATTGTAGGATTGGACGGATCTATGCACACCACGGGTCAGGAGATAGTGGCGGAATTCGCGGGCTATTATGAAACAATTTATAGATCACACACTGCCAGGCGAGAGCAGGAATGCCGGGACTTCCTGGCCCCCTTGCGGCTGCCTGCGTTAGAGCAAGCAGATATAGAAATCCTTGAGTCGCCCATCACAGTTCAGGAAGTAGAGCATGCCATGGGAGATCTGCAAAAGGGGAAGGCACCGGGCCCCCAACGGGTTTCCAGCGGAGGCATTCGGGTGTGTATCAAGTCGACTAGCGTCCCACATGCTGAGTATGTTTCAGGAAGCCAAACAGCAGGGAATCTTGCCAAAGGATCTGCGGTCGGCAACGATCGCGGTCATACATGAAGCCGGTAAACCGCAGGAGCGGTGCAGTTCTTATATGCCCATCTCCCTACTTAATTTTGAAACAAAGGTACTGGGTAAAATACTGGCCACGAGACTGGGGACAGTTATTCAGTCCTTGATCCACCCGGACCAGTCGGGCTTCATGCCCCACAGGAGCACACGTCTCAACCTAAGGCGGTTATTCGGGGTCCTACAGGGGGTGTCTGAGAGGCCTGGGGTGCCGGTGGCGCTACTGTCTCTTGACGCCCAAATGGCGTTTGACAGTATTGAGTGGCATTAACTCTATGCAGTCCTGGAAAAACTGGGCTTTGGCGAAAACTTTCGGGCTTGGGTGCAGCTGCTATATACTGAACCGTTCGCTAGAGTCCGGGTAAATGGAGTGCTGTCCAGGGAGTTCCGCCTGTGCCGGGGCACGCGCCAGGGTTGCCCCCTTTCATCCACCCAGTTCGCACTGGCGCTAGAACCTCTAGCGCACTGGATACGTAAGGACCCCTTGATCTGGGGTGTAGACTTGAGAGGGGGCTGGGAGGAGCGTATTTCATTATACGCAGATGACATACTTCTATATGTCCAGAGGCTGGACGCTTCCATCCCGAGATTGATGGAAATTGTAAGCGAGTTCGGTACGTACTACGGATACCGTATAAATTGGGGTAAATCCTTAGGTCATGTTCTGGCGGGGCTGCAGCCATCGGCGGCCTGTGAGGGCCTGGCCTGGAAAGAAACCTTCAAGTATTTAGTAATCTGGATCACACGGTCTGACTGGGAGTTCTTGCGCCTGAACGTGTTGAACCAGCTAGACCGACTCCGATGTGATGTGGAGCATTGGAGGTCTCTACCGCTTTCTTTGATGGGACGTGCCGTCTTATTCAAAATGATGGCCCTCCCCCGCTTGCTCTACGCCTTGCAAAGTGCACCCTTCCTGGTCCCCGACCAGGTTTTTAGGACGATCGAATCGGAACAACGCTCCCTGCTTTGGGGCGGTGGGAGTCCCAGAATAGCCCTTAAGAAATTGCAGAGGGGGCCATACGAGAGAGGTCTGGCAGTGCCGGATGTTCGTCTATACTATTGGGCGACGCAACTAGTTAATGTGAACGGGTGGGTGTTTGCCCAATTGGATGTATCAGCCTATAGGGTAGATAGATTAGCATTTGGGAGTGCCACGTACTTGGGCGCCCTCTATACCAGGGGCAGGCGCGGCCAGCCTCTGCCTCCCCAAACAGCAGCAGTGGTGGGGGTGTGGAAAGGAGTTACTAGATTACTGGGATGGGACGCAAAGCTCACGGAACTGACTCCTTTATGGGCTGGGACCTTCCTGCCGGCAGTGGCGAAATTGCAGGATCTGAGCCGTTGGAGCCTCATAGGGATCGATGTGCTGGGGGATGTCTGGAAGCGGGGAGAGATGGTGGGTTTTGTGGCGTTGCAGATCGAGTATCAGATGGGAAACGGGGAGTTCCTGCACTATCAGCAGCTCAAGTTTGCTCTGCACAGGCACCTGACCCCGGGGGAGGGGTTGCCAGAATATACCCCACTGGAGGATAAATTGCTACTGGACCCTATGATTGACAAAGCGATCTCCCTCACGTACAGAAAACTTGTTAATAATGTTCCGGACATCTTGGGACCCTTGCGGGAAAAATGGGGGTCAGATTTGGGACTGCTGGAGGATGATGATTGTGGGGAGGCGCTACAGTGCCCCCGAGAGGTGGCGATTCGGGCCCGTTTTAGGCTCGTCCAACTGCGTATCCTGCAGAGATCATACACCCCGCGAACCACGCAATACCCGATAGGGTATACAGACTCCCGCTTTTGCTTACAGGGGTGTGGAGAGGAAGGGACCTTCTTTCACATACTGTGGGACTGTGCTAAAATTTGGGCATACTGGTCCAGACTGATAGGCATAATGGCAGAAGTGGTGGGAGCGGAGATTCCGCTGGAGGCCAGATGGCATGTATTGGGTGTCACTAATGACATCACCTGGCCGAAATGGGACAAAGTGTGGCTGGCCCTGGCTAGTATGGTGACCAAGAAAAATATCGCAAGATTGTGGGGTAGTGATTTGTCACCCACGGAGGAGAAATGGGAACGGGATCTGGACTGGTGTCAGCAGCCAGAAAAGGTGATCTACAAAAGTCGAGGATGCCCCAAGAAATGGGAAAGGATATTGGCGGCTTGGAGGCGGTATAGAGGGGATTGGATGGACTCCCAGCCGAATGTAGAGGCACCATGAGTGGAAAGTAGGGTGGGAGGGAGGGAGCGAGCGGGGGATGGTGTTCACCATGTGTAGGCATTGATGGGCTACTGTTTGGTGGGAGGGTCTATCGAGGGTGGTGGGCTTATCCTGTGTAATGTAACTGTGGGTGATTATTTTGTGATTGTCAATGAATTCCTGCTAGTAAACTGATGTGCTATGTTCTGGAGCCGGTTATTTCAATAAAAAGAATAATAAAATAAAAATGTGTATTTCCTTAAAAACATGTTCAGGAAGTACGAGATTGGTATTTTAAGGGGGGAGGAGAGGAGGGAGGGGAGCGTAAACTGAAATCCCTTTGCACAATGAAGCTGTACTAATAGCAACCATAGCCCCATGAGATTTGAACACTTCCTTTGGTAGTAGGGAAGAAACCTCCTACATCAAGGTGTTTGTATTGAGGGGAAGAGGAGATGGTTGGAGGTCCCACTGATCTGAGGTTATCGTACCCCATTTCATTAGATAGGCTGCCATCAGTACCCCAACAAGGACCATATCTGCAAAAATCGATGTGAGGACAGATTATGCATTGTTGTGGTAAAAATTAAATAACTACTGCTATGGAGAATGGGTTTGTGGTGTCCTATGTGTGTGGTTCATGATGTTATTCCCAAAATGTTCTGCATTGTTGGGGAAAGCTTTTGGGTGAGAATGCTAATCTCAGTGCAATGAATTACTTGAGCTTAATTCCGCAAGGGAGCTTATTGTTTTCTCATCCAAATGTTTCTTGCCATCAAATGGCATGTATACAAGTTGGACTGCCAATCTGCTGATACTCATGTGCCGCTCCTCCACACAGGTTTGCAGATGATACTAATGTTCACATAGCTTGCTTTTGTATATGTAGTTTCTAGTCCAGTATGCAAGCACTATGTGGTAAGACCCTATACACTCGTGAATCACTCATGATGTCTGTAAACAGCTAATGTCTCTATCTGTCTAAGAGCTTCTGTGTACCTCGTTAAGAAGTAATTACCATTCATGTCAAATAAATCTAAGGTGTCCAAAGCAAAGACTTTACACCATCTTTACACCGCAAGTCTATAGTAGATAGTGGTCATGTTGCCAACCTTCACTACAACTGTTTTGCCTCGAATGAGTGGGCAAAGCACTCTTTGTGCCAACTGAACAGCTGTCAGCGCTAGTTTTTTCTGGGTTGTGTAGTTTTTACATTCAGTTTTTGGTTGCTATTTAATAAAAGGCAAGGAAAGCCAGCATAAAAAAAAAAGAAGATAAGTTACCTACCTGTAACTGCAGTTCTCCAGTATTGGCATCTTTCATAGATGCTCTTGTTTGAATCATTCCCCATCGTGGACGTGGGAGCCCCACGTTACATAGTACAGGAGTATGTATTAGTGTCATATGCTATAATGGCAATGAAAAGTCAGTTTATTGTATTGTATTGTATTGTAATTGCATTTATCTAGCGCTTACTACCCCTGACGAGGCGTCGAAACACTTTTTCGGCGAGTAGCACGCTACTCTGGGACCCATAGAGGATTAGTGGTGGATAGGTTAGTCAGTTATTTGGATTTGGAATGATAGCAGAAGGATAGAGGAGGACAAAGGGTTGTATTTATTTAGCGCTTGTTGACGCACGCTATTCAGGAAGCATATAAAGGATTAGTAAATATGAAGTAATTTCAGTGGTGAATATTAGTCTGTTACTTGGAGTGAGAAGGATAGCGGAGGGATAAAAAGGGAAGAAAGATTTGCATTCATATAGCACTTGTTACCCCTGATGGGTGTTGAAGCGCTTTTCTGGCGAGTAGCACACCACTCCGGAACCCATAACGGATTAGTGTTGAAAATTAGTATAGTATAAATATGAAGTAATTTGAGTAGGAGATATGTTATTCAGTTATTTGAGTAGTATATTAGTATAGTTGAATATGGAATTTGAGAAGTGAACATGTTAGTCTTAATTTTGATTGAAAAGGATAGTGGAGGGATAAAAAAGTGAAGTATTTTTTTTAATTTTTTTTTTAGGTCTTAGCAGTAGGAGGAGGATTTTGGATGAGTAAAAAGGAGTTTTGGAGGAGAGGAGTCAGAGGGAAGAGTTTAGAAAGGTTTGTTTTAGGGGATCGGTATAGTAAAAAGAGGTGTCAGATGGAAGTATGTACATGTAGGCCAAAGATGATTTTTATTTATTATTATTATTATTTTTTTCCTCTCACAAAGTAATACACAAATATAGGTACCTATCTATAGTGAAAACAAATGCTTATATACAGAGGATATGCTGTAAATTTCTGTTTACGTATGGTGCTTATGTGGGGAAGAGCCAAATCTTGAGTAGTTTTCTGAAAATAAGGTGGTGGTCGGTGGATCTTATGTTGGGGCCGGGGGGGGGGGGGGTAAAGAGTTCCACAGTTTGGCTGCTTGAACAGAGAAGGATGTGCCACTCATGGTGTTTTTCTTGTATGGTGGCATTTTGAGGCGAGATGCTCCGTTAGAGCGGAGGATCCTATGTTGAATGTTTTCGGTGATTTTATTCCTGAGGAAGAGTGGTCATATTCCATGTATTGCTTTGTGGGTGATACAAAGCAGCTTGAATGTGGATCTTCTGGCAACCGGTAACCAATGCAGGGCTTTCAAGGCAGGGGAGATGTGGTCTCGCGGTTTGATTTGCAAGAGTAGTCTGGCAGCCGAGTTAGGAATCCGTTGTAGTCTTTTCTTGTTTGTTAAAGGTGATCCGTGGTAGAGGCTATTGGCTTAATTGAGTTTGGACAGAACAAGGGAGATGGCAGCTTGGACCTTGTGTGGAAATCCCAAATGAGGGAAAATTTGTCGCAGCGTTTTTATAGTAGCAAAGCTTCATCTTGCTAGTTTATCCACTTGGACATTCATCGACAGCTTGGAGTCCATGGTCATTCAGAGGTTTCTTACTTCCTTCGATACTTTAGGCAGTGATCCCAGTTCATCAGGTCATGCGGCAAGAGGGTTGTAATTTTTCCAATCGCCACACGCGAGTATTTCAGTTTTTGAAGCATTCAATTTGATATGGCTCCAAATCATCCACTGATCCATGGCTCTGAGACAGCTGAAAATTGGTGATTTTCCAATGTCTTTGGGGCATTCCAGTTGAAGGAGTATTAGCGTGCCATCTGCATAGTTGTAGTACGTGAGGTGAAATTTATTGATCAGTACTGGTAATGACTTCATGTAGATGTTGAAAAGCATGGGCGAGATGATAGAACCTTGAGGGACCCCTGCTTTTGTGGAATACAGTTTGGACGAGAAAGGTGGGGTATGGATGACATTAGTTCTGTTTCGAAGGTAGGACGCAATCCAGTCTAGAGCAGTTCCCTCTATGCCGGCTTCATAAAGTCTTTGTTTCAGAGTGTCATGGTCAACCGTGTCAAAGGCAGCTGAGAGGTCCAAGAGGAGAAGCGCAGCAACCCTGTTGCAGTCAACTGTATGCTTTAGATCAGCCCAGATGGCAATGAGGGCAGATACATTGCCTCTTCCAGGACGGAATCCTGTTTGGAAGTCTGAAATTCTGTCATTCTCTTCAATAAATTGTGACATCTGGGCAAACTCTGCTCTTTCTATCAGTTTGCCCAGGAAAGGTCCATTTGTAATGGGTCTGTGGTTGTCAGGGTTCAACAGGTGCATGCCTTTTTAAAAAAGGACCAAACTTAGTGGCTCTGGCGACCTGTGTCCAATCTACTTACTGTGGGGGCGTCGCGGCGGCGGACGTGCGGTTGTACTACTGGGCGTCCCAGCTACTGGTCATCAATGATTGGTGGTATAACCTGCAAAGTGATGCCGCTTATGCAGTGGAGCGACTCTTCCTGGAGGTGTATCCACTGCTTGATATTCTGTACAGTAACTCTACCCTGGAAGTCCTCCCCACAGCCTGTCGCACAGTGATCCAGATATGGAGATGCGTCTCTAGGTCCATGGGTTGGTGGGGTATGCTGGTGTGCGGGGCACGTGCCTCCGACCGGTCTCGGCTTTGCCCGGATTCCGTCGTTGGGACACTATAGGGATCTCGACGCTGGGTGATGTGATGCGCGGACCCACACTTACATCCTTCCAAAGGCTGCAGGAGAAGTTTGACCAACACAAGTCCTAATTCTATAAATACCTCCAGCTTCGCCATGCTCTGTCTCACCTGATTAAAAACCTTATGACGCTACCAGAATTTCACCCACTGGAGGGTAGACTGTTGATGGGTGATCTGGGAGGACATAAAATCCGCCAACTCTTTCAGACACTGACCACACATACCAAGACTAACTTGCACCGGACGAGGGCAGCGTGGGAGGCAGATGTACTGACCCTCTCAGACGATGACTGGACTGAGGCCCTTGCCAGCCCTGGGGGTTCAGCGGTGTCCTCTAGATATCGACTGATCCAGTTTAAATATCTACATCGGGTGTACTACACCCGCCTCCGTCTCTGGAAGATGGGGGCTATCCCATCCCCCACCTGCCTCAGATGCCAGTCGGATGACGGATCCTTTTTGTACACGGTCTGGGGCTGTACGCTGCTACAACATTTTTGGTCTGGAGTACTGTCCTGCCTGGGGTGAGTGCTGGGTTGGGACCTCCCAGCAGATCCTCGACTAACTCTTCTCCACAGTACAGATGATATTGGGGGGGAACATATACAAAAGACATTTACTATTTTAAGGACTTACATTGCCCAACAGTGGAAATCCTCTTCTCCCCCGGGGCTGGCGGCCTGGAAATCAGTCTTAAATAAATGTATGTCTGCCGAGGTGTCAGTGTTTCAGGCTCGGGGTTGCCCGCAGAGCACGGGATGATCTGGACTGCATGGGACCTTTCTATCTTCCCCACGTCAACAAATCAGGACCTTATAGACAGACTCACCATTTCATGACTTTCCAATCTAATTCGTGGATTGGCTGGCATGGAGAAATGCCTGTATGTTTATATGCCTGTATAATGTTTCAAGTGGGAAGTGCGGTGCAAGGGAGGGGGGGCAGGAGGCAGATGTTGTGGGTTTGAAGGTTGTATTGATCCTCAAATGATACCCTCATCAGAAATGTGTGTATCTATGATCAGTGCTTTGTATGAACATTACTTGTGGGGGGTACGCCTAGTTGGATGTAAAATTTCAACTAAATCTATTGTAAAAAAAAAAAAAAGGACCAAACTTGAACCATAACCAAATAGGTAACAGCACCCTCTAGAACTCTCCCATCAGAGGCGGAGTCCCTCAAACATTCCACCACAAGTAGGAATACAAATTCCCAATCAATGAGGGGAGCCTCTAAGGGGAGGAGGGTGAGTCACATGTGACTCTATGAAACATACCAATACTGGAGAACTGCTGTTACATGTAAGTAACTTATTTTCATTCTCCAGATGTTTCATACATTCACATGCTTGAATCAGAATAGCAAGCAATTTTAAAGGTAAATGTATAGTAATAGAAGTACCCTTTAGGAGGATAATGGGTAACAGTTTAACATATATATTAAAAAATACCTGGAAGTGGGAAGAGTACCAAGAGGTCTCAGAATCCTTGTGGCTCCAACATATGAGAATCCTGATCCCGACATGCTAAAGGCCTGGGCTGACAATAGCGCTCAATCTTCAAGAAACATGCTAGAAATTCTGGTACAATTTGCAACAGACAGAGAAAAATTACTGGCAAAAATCGAAACGCTACTGAAAGAATTAGAAACAATTGTAGATCAGGCAGCTGTACAAAAAGGATTGGCAGACATCAAAATTAAGGTGCAGAAACAGGAACAAATTATAAAGGAGAGGAAGGCAGTAAAGTTCCAAAGGGACAGAAACGACTATTTACAAGGAAAAATGTATACTTTCTCACGGAAATTTGAAAATATACGCCGCCAACAATTATCATCTGCAAATAGCACGCCACCGTACCCGGCGGGAGTAAGTGAATCGGAGGCCAGCTCAGGAGCTGAGTCAGAACCGGAAACAAGCAGAAACAAAGATCAACAAAGAAAGGTTCCGACATCCATGGATGAATTTGCTTTTTTACGCATGGAGCGCCTCACAAGCCTGCGACCAACGACGCAAAGACAGGGACAGACTCAAACAAACACGCCCCCTCCAAGAACAGAAGGAGAAAAAACAGGCGCTGGAGGAGAAATGGCTCAAAGAACCAGAAACACGTACAGAAGGAACAAGAGACAATGATAAACATACCAGACTCTTCCAACACAGTTATTAATCTAACAGACATGGCCCTGACGAATGAGGAAGAACAGACATTGGCTTTAGGCCTATCCTTCTGCAAAGAGACTAATTTTAATTATACAGACACCAGGATCGACCTGTACAAATTCACTCGGAAACTAAAATTGCAAAAATATTTCTCCAACATGAAAGGAAAAACTCAAGAAAGACAATCAATACCAACTGGCGGAACAGAAGGTGGGACCCTATGCGTCACAGATATGGAACTCTTGAGAGATTTAACTGAAATACACTTGAACACTGCAAATGAATCAGAGAGCATGAGCTACATGCAGGTAGCAAAAACATCAGAAATCTCGATTGGGGCAATTTGTAAAACACCTTTCAGCCCAAAGTCTAAATTCACCCCTCTCAAGCCCAAGGACAATATAGACATTTTTGCAGACAAAGAGACACAAGATCTAAAGACATTGGCTCTGTCTAGTAGCAATGAATTCAACAAAACAAATCTAATCAGAGTATGAAATACACCAAACTGATGGAAAAAATAAGATCACGACCAGACATCGTGGTACGCTGTGCAGATAAAGGGGGCAATGTCGTGCTATGGCATCTGAAAATGTACAACAATGAAGCACATCTCCAGCTACAGGACAAGGACTGCTATATAAGAACAAACTCCACCAACATCGTGAATATCAAGGAGAGATATCATGCGAGTTTATATGAGTGGAAGAGACAAGGACTGATAATGAAACAGGAATTTGATTTTCTAAAAAATGACTATCCTATAACACCCCAACTATATCTCATTCCAAAGATCCACAAGGACCGCCTACAGCCACCTGGAAGGCCGATCATATCAGCCATAGGGAGTCTCTTCGAGAACACTAGTCAATATGTGGACTTTTTTCTCCAACCCTTTGTCAGTGCCCTACCTGCGTATACAAGAGACACCGGACATTTCCTATCACTCATCTCTGATTGTATGTGGCATGATGATTATGTACTAGTTACACTCGATGTACAGAGTCTGTATACCAGCATCAGACATAGGGACGGTCTCAATGCATTACAACACTATTTAGGCACTAGGGAGATTAAATTTCACAAACACTCGCAAATGCTCCTACAAATGACAGAATGGTGCTTGGAGAATAATACCTTTCTCTTTGACAAACTCCCCTATAAACAGACACAGGGCACAGCAATGGGTACCTGCTTCGCCCCCAGCTATGCGAACTTGCATATGGGCTGGTGGGAGGAGCAGGTACTCAGGGTCCAATATCAAGATGAGATGTCAACCAACGTGATGATTTACCGTCGCTACATCGACTACATTTTCATCCTATGGAGAGGGACAGAACAGGAAGCATTAGACTTCACTGACAAAATCAACAGCAACACCCTCAACCTGAGATTCACCTGTAACCTAAGCAAGGAGAAGATCACATTTTTAGATCGAGAAATCTAACACGAAGACAACAGAGTTCACACCCGTACATACAGAAAAGAGACTGCGGGCAACTCTATTCTACACGCACAGAGTTCCCACCCAAAAAGCCTAGTTGAGAGCATTCCCTATGCGGAATCCTTAAGAATGAGGAGAAACTGCAGTACCACCAGAGATCTAGAGATCTGCACATCCAGTCTCTTCGCAAGACTCAGACACAGAGGGTATAAGGACACCACATTGACCAAAGCAAGAGAGAGAAGCGGGAAACACACCAGGGAAGAACTCCTAAAAAACAAAGTTTCTAACAAGAGGGCACCTAGTCAGGAAAACAACACCATCCCACTCATGATCACAGGTTACAATAAATATCACACAAACTTGCGGAAAATCTTATACCGGCACTGGCCGATTATCCGCTGTGACCCTGTGATTGGTGCTGAATGCACCAAGCTGCCACAACTCACATTTAGAAAAGCCAAATTGATGAGGGAGGAATTGGTGAAAAACGCACCAACACAGACACCTAGACCAGATTGGCTCAAAGCACAAGATGGATTCTTCAAGTGCACAAAGTGCAAAGCGTGCAAGCATGCCAAAAATACCCGTTCAATAACAACACCTCTCAGGAAAAGTTCACTGCAAATAAGGGGCCATTTTACCTGCAAAACAGAGTACGCAGTATATGTGCTACGATGCACCTGCGAAAAAGTCTATGTAGGTAGCACACTACATCCCGTACACGTGAGGATCTTACAGCACCTCAGGGCGATCGCTAACGATGACCCGGCCTACCCGGTAGCGAGGCACATAAACAGACATCACCATGGCAGAGCAGGGGACTTAAGCTACTTTGTGCTAGACAGTGTCCAAAAACCCCAGAGAGGGGGAAACAGACTACTAACACTGAGGAGACTAGAATCGAAATATATAATCTTACTGAAATGTAGAGCACCACATGGGCTCAACACAGATGAAGCTCTAAGTGTGCATCTCTAAATTAACATCCTTCATGCTGCAAGAACACTAGTTCAAAACACCAACTACAATCCCGCATCCTGACCTTACCCCCTCCGCATAAACATCCAAACTCACCTTCTCTTGTAAATACACGCACAACACATGATAAACACAATCACCCACACCGGATGAACTGGCACCTCTATAGATAGACTCGAACTCCTCCAAAGGTTGCATTACTTGCCAAACAACCAGAACCCCAGGGTAGCGGTTTACATCTATCCCCCAGCGCGCCACAATACAGATAGGCAATGCTATCCTAACACACAGCAGGATGCCACGATTGTCGAAGGCTGACTCACACGGACCTTACTTCCCTAAAGCGCGTAAAATCCACTAGGAATCCACATGCGCACTGGTCCAAGTAAGGTCCCCAGCCCTTTCTGACACACGGCAACACGCCATCACTGAGGCACACCAGTGCCACCCGCACAATCACGATAACCCAAGCAGTACTTTTACCTTAAGCCCGTCCGCATCCTGAGCCGAGCGCCATGAAAGTATAGTGCAGCGTGTAACATCCATCAGACAGACGGTTGACAAATCAAACCTGGAGTTACAGATTGCGCGCGCAGACAAACCTTTAAAGCAAGGGGTTGATAGTACGCCCTCACTTTCCATCTTTTTCAGGCAAAATAACTAAAATAGGCTCCCGACACGACGATCCCCCTTTGGTTGTACAATTCTGCACAAGCAACAAGTAACATTTAATGCAACTCGACCCACTGAAACAAACATCGTAAAAGTCACTTTTATTGAATGTATTTCACAATGACTTGCATTTCTTAAACCTGTTCAACTCCACTATGTCTATCGATTATGTGCTTGTAACCATGACAACTAATGGTCTTTCCTTTGAATTTTTTTCACTTTTTCAAACTTTTTTCATTTGTTAATTTAAACCACTATAAAAAGAGTATGCACTTGGGGAGTAGTAGATGTAGTGACCAAGGCGGATGGGTCCGTCGAAACGCGTCTACGGTATGGAATAAAGAATAATCCTTGATACTTACCTCACGGAGTCGGTGCTTTCGTATGTTGTGGAGAAGTATAGAATATATATATATATATATATATATATATATATATACACATACATAAACACATATATTTATAAACATATACATAATTATAACCTACTGGCAGTCGCACGTATGTAATTATAGTTAGGTCCCAGTTTCCACAGGAAGAGTGTTTTGTCATTTGCCAATAACGTTGGCGTGGTTTAACAAATCTTTGCGCAATTTTCAGCACTAATTTGACACTCACTTTAGCTGGTGTCTTGAAAATTTCGGGGTGATACTTCAAGCGGGGGCTGAGAAATAGGGGTGGGTCCCTAAATGTGTTTACATTTTCAGCAGCTCCCTCTATCCAAAAGCAATGCTGGCTCCTGCAGGAGGCTCCTGCGGGGGCATTCAGGCTCCCCTGCAGTCCCCAACTTTAGAATGTGGGTGCACTGGGTGAAGGGCACCCACAAGTGGGGCCTAGGGAGGGGGCCAATCCCAGCCCTATTAAAAATTTGACTGGCCCCGGGGAAGGGGTGCCATGCCACCCCATCCCCAAATAATATTTTTTAAAAAGCAAGTCGTTGAAGGTCATGCTCCTTTTCTCCACCACTCTGCAAACACTCCTCCTGGTGCAGTGCTGGTTGTGGGATTAAGTCGCCTTAGCTCCATAGGGTCCTTGGGGGCCAACAAGTCCCCCTGGTACCTACAGTAAGTCTCACACAGCAGGATTGCTGACTGGTGTTTGGAGGCCACGCCCCCTTCTCCTCCACTCTGCACATGTGCATCCAGTCACTCACCCATACAGCCAGGCACATAACCACACACTCACCTATAAAGAGCTAGTCACACACCCAGTCACTCACCCAATCAGCCGCTCAACACCGCCACTTAATCACCACACAATCCCTTACACACTCATCCCTCATTCACACAAGTACTTACATACCCATTCATGCATCCATACAAGCACTCACACATCCACATACTCCTCCATACAGCCATTCACACACCAACTCACTTATCCAAACACCCACTCAAACAGCCACTCACTCACCCATACAGCACACTTACACCCCTACTCACCCATGCAGTCACTATACACCCACCTACCCACCCATAGAGCCACTCCCACACCATTCACCTACCCATACAGCCACTGACACACCCACTCCCTCACCAATACAGCTACTCATACAGCATCTCACTCACCCACACAGATACTCACTCACCCACTTATACACCCGTACAACCACTCATACATCCATACACACAAGGATACATACATGCACACAGCAACTCACACAATATATATTAGAAGTAGTATCATTTATTAGTAGTGCACCTAGTACACTACTTTTGTAGTACCTTAGTATATATGTTTAACAATCAAACTCTTACAAAAAACTTACACTGACAGGAAGATGTCATCAGAGATGTCATTTAGATGTCAGTGATATCACTGAGCCGGTCATGAGTGATGTAATATGTGAGGTCATAAGCAGGGCATTGTAGGGGCATAAGTTAAATCTAGGTGAGGTAACTAGAACTGCAGAATGTCACTGGTTTCTGTATCGGTGAAATCTGAGCCTAACTACAACGTCCCTGTAACCTTTAGTTTTTACAGTGGGGGGGGGGGGAATAAATAAATAAATAAATTATTTATGTATTTATAAAGTTTTATATAGATCGAACGTGACCCACGAGGGTATCAGAGCACTTTACAGTATAAGAGCATAAATGGTTGGGGTTGTATACATACATTCGAAAGTGTCAATTTGTACAAAAGGAATATAAAATATATGAATAACAAACAGAGGACCATGAAACTGCAGGACGTAGTACAATATACAGTTAAAGGACATTAGGTTAATGTGCTAGCAAACATACATATTATAACCACGATCGAATGCCAATGGATAAGAAGTGTATGGATAAAACCAAGAGGGATCCACCACAAGCTAAGCTTTACACTACATATAGTTGTTGAACAATAAGGGTAGTGATAATCGTCATACATGAAATGGACTCAACCATTCCATCCGAGATAGGCAATATTATTCCGATCATAAAGATGACTCAGTGACATCCTAGAAATCAAGCTCATGGCAAGTATTTGTTAATTAGTAGTATTTTTACTTCTTTTTTGAAAGCGGTGAGGGAAGTGATTCCACGAACTACTGGAGGTAAGTACACACTCACACACACGAACACACACACATATATATATATATATATATAGTCATGTTTATTCTTGAATGTTTTATGCAATGGTGGTTTTACATACATTTATAAATGATATTATTGCGGTTTTATGAGAATGTAATAGGCTCAATGTATTCATACAGACATTTATTTAATTGTGCAATACCGAAACATCTATTATTCAAATTTATTGTTTTGATTATAGAGTTGTACAATTTACAGACTGTATCACCAGTTTCCTTGTTAAAGTAAGCGTGGTTTTTAGAGTCTTTCTACCTTGTCTTTCAACAGGTCATGTGACGTCCAAGCACAGGATTATTTTTTTGTGTTTTAAGTTTGTTGGGTCACATGTCACTTTATTCCAGTGAGCAAGGCGACTGGGTTCGCCGAAACGCGTCTGGTTTTTAGAACTTTGCAGTTCACTTGTCAAAAACTTTGAAAAATAAATACCTGCCATTCGAAGGAGAAGAAAGCGTCCGTTTCTCTGTTTTGCTGTAAGCATTTGGGAGTTGTGACTCCATATATATATATATATATACACACACACATACATACATATATACATACGTATATGCGCTATTATATACCTTGGTAAAGACTTAGTAATATCACTTACAGTTACAGAGACTCACCTCATTGAAGCATATGAGGTAAAAGTGCCTGTCCTATGGCTGCATCACTTTTCTGCGCCAACTCTAGGCAGTAGTGCTGCAAGATTTTGTGTGTGTTCTTCATTGTCGCAGCACAACATATCTTCTGCAGCGGAACACCTGCAAAATGAGCAGCTCAGGAAGACACTGCGCTTGTTGAGTGTGCCTTTGTCCTGTTGAGAGTGGCTTGCCATCCTTGATGAGGCAAAACTCTATGGTGGCAGAAATCCTTCTTATGATGGTTGCTTTCATGACTGCCGTAGCTCTATAAGAAAGTCCGTAAGAAACCAATAGCTGATCAGTTTTCCAGAGTTGCTTGGTATGATGGAGATAGAAAAAAACATGCAGTATGATAGGTTCATTGAGATGGAACCTCTGAGTAGCAAAGAACTGTCAAGGAAATGCAGGAAAGATTCCTGTGTTGTGAAAGCCTGCATTTTGCTAACTCTTCCAGTTGAAGAGAGAGCCAACAGCAAAGCGGCTATCCACGGGAGAAATTTCAGATATGGCAAGTGAATGGGCTCAAAGGAAGGATTCATAAACTTAGAGAGAACCACATTGAAATACCAGTCTGGGGAGGAGCTCGTACTGGGGGTAGAGCTCTGAACAACCCCTTCATGAATTGTTTGACTATTCTCGTGGAACAGAGAGAGAGAGAGAATGTGCTGAGCATCTGTACCTTGAAATTGTGTCTAAGTGAACCTTTACAGACACATGTACCAATCCTGATCCGGCCTGTAAGAATAGGTAGGATAGAATCTGTTCAGGTGATACTTCCAATGGATGCAGGTTAGATTGTTGGCATTATGAACAATACTGCATCCATTTCAATGTATACTTCTTGTTGGCAGCCTACGCGCTTGCCTTGGATAAAATCTCCCTACAATCCTGAGGATGTCCAATTCTTGGTACTCACTGAATTCAGGAGCCATGCGTGTAATTCGAGAGAGGCTGGTTCTGGATGTAGGATATGGCAGTTGTTCCTCGTCAGGAGTGTTTGGATCCAGAGGGGGCATGTCCAGCAGCGAAGAAAGATGGCCGATAGTTAAAGAGGTTCGCGAATCCCAAAACCACTAATAAAAAAAAAAACGACATTTAATCTATGCTACGTAAACAATAAGAGGCAAAGAACAAAAAAAGTAGGAATAGGGCCTTGAGGGAAAGTTTTCAAACTACTGGACTCAATCCCCCATTCAATAGTATCAATACACACAAACAGTCTATCAAAAAGGAATGTCCAAATTGTATGAACAGACCAGATCACAAGAACTCAGAACTGTAGCTCTGGTGATCTACTCAGAAACAGAAATTGCTGAGAAAAGCACTCATACTGAGAGACACATAGCGGAAAAAAACAGAAAAGAACCCTGTAACTGGTTAATGGTGTCCCATCAACACACGTACTGTGTCCAGTGTCATCATCTGGGCTACCAACATACTATAATGTGCCTGCCCTTTAACCATGAGGACAAATCACAGCAAATGTATAGTTGTACCCTTGTTATAGAGTCAGAAGAGTAATAAGAAAGGGTAAGAGTGGTGCAGTACAAAGAGAAAAGAGTGATTTAAAAAGAATAGGCATCAGAGATAGTGATATTTAATCCTGAATTGTTGTCTCAAAATGTCTTCCTGTATAAAAACAGTGCAAATTGGTTATACGAGGGTAGTTAAAGTGTGTCACTACTCAAATGGTCGACATGGTTCAGCCATACTGGGGTCAAAAAGAGGACCTTGATGCGCCAGGAAGGGGCATCAATACGGTCACCAATACAATACACCAGTACATACAATTTTGTTGAATTCACAAAATGAAGTTATTTTTCAAATCCTCCAGATTGACATGATGTCTTTAGCATCTGAAAAAGAGAATATAGGAGGGACAGAAACATAGAAATTAAGAAAATAATGCATCTCGATTTCAGAGTGCCAAACATACAGTTAGAACAGCAGAGGTAAATTTACCAATGCAACAAGATGACATTACCTCACCTCACCGGGCACCAGCGTGTGTCTGAGAGGCCCAGCTCTGTAAAGAAATTAATACTCAGAGCAGGCAAAAAAACAAGAAAACAATCATACTAAAAGACAGCATCGTCAGGCAGCATTTGTTACTGACGGAGAATGTCTGTAAGTGGACAGATATACTATTACAAACACTCTTAAGAACTAGTCAAACACAGTGCAGAATCCTGCCAAAGTAGCAGGAGTCAGAGGAGGTCCAGAGACCAAGGTGCGGTCTCTCTCAAGCATACAAATAATGCACATGAGTCCAAGCGATTTACTATCTGTAACACGTGTTTAGAAGAAGTAGTGTTGGGTTGCTACAAGTGACTGTAAACAAAAAATACTCTTAAGCCTTGCGCTTGGCTGATCTAACTGTCGGACGGCAGTAAACAGTCTGCAGCGGTATTAGGGATAGACACTGCCTCGTACCTCCCAGTTAGAGAGGAAAAAGCCGTTAGCGGTACTGGCTAGTAGTAAGAAAACGGGAAAAATTCAGAGGTATTATCGTCCCCAGTTCTCACAGATAAAGCAAAAGAGAAAGAGCCATCTGCCTCTTACCTCTCCGTCTGTATCTCGGTCGGGAACACCGCTGGAATGGAGGTGCGGTTTCTGTGTCTGGTCCCCAAATATATACGCCAAACAAAGGCGTGTTTAGAGTTGGGCGCGTGTTCACCGCGTCATCAAGTACTACAGATTTAGCGCTATGCCTATGGGAAAGGGAGCTCATAACGTTCCCAAGTCTATCTTCCATACTCACAATAAATGCGGAGTGTAAAAGCCGTCTTAGGCATGACCCCAAATATATTGACAAGAAAATAATTTCACTCACCACGTAGCTAATGGGGCGTGATATCTAAAAGAAACCGCCCTTAAGCTAGCGTGTGTTGAAAAAGGGGGGTGGGCGTTGATCAATCTCGCCATTGAGAACTACAAAATCGCGATATGCCGATGGGAAAGGGAGTTTATTATCCACTCGTTCACGATTTGACATGGCATTTCTCATTAGACTCGATACCACTGGAATAAACGCACACCTTGATGGCAAATAGGTGGGGCGAAGCATAAAAAACGCTTAGTGGATAGCTATAGTCCATGAACATGTGGTCTTGCTATTTAGAGTATGATATACTAATTGTGTATGAATTCTAAATGTCGGACTTGGGGTCTCAAGAAGGAGTTTATTGAAGATTTTAATCAAATGTGAATAAAGTAGGACCCTTCCTAGGTGGCGCAATATGCCTACAAGACTGATGCTGGGCACTGCGGTTACAAGAAATTTACTAGTTGTTCACCCCATACCAGCGCATCACATCCACACATTGTCAAGTAATTGGTTGTTATCTTTTGGAGAGAGACACCCACGGTATCGCATCATTCAAGCCCTGTGTGTCGCTTATTAATCTGAACACCCATCTTTGTTTTTTCAGGAACAGAAAATTGGCAACGTCTGATACGTGTGGGGATGTACGGTTTCTCCAACACAGTCCAGTAGAAATCTTCTGCTTGGTGATTCTTCTCAATCAAGTGCCTTGTGAGTCCCGTCATGGTTTTTTTTGCACCTAAAGGTGCTTTTATGTTCCTGCATACGGAGTTTAACTTTTCTTGTCGTCATCCTGACATACTTAAGATTTCAGGGGCATGTAATCAAGTAGATCATGTGATCACTATTACAATTCGTAAAACTCAGTTGCACCCAAGGTTTGCAGGTGCCAACGTTGATTGTCTTCGAAGATTTTGTCTGGGGGCATATAGCGCACGAACCACAAGGAAAATGTCCCTGTACTCTAGGGAGGTCCCATAGTGTGTTTGTCTGTTGTTGTATGTGCACCTGAGGCCTGGTGTGAACCAGCCTGTCTCTTGTGTTCATGCTCCGCTTCAATGAAAAAAGAGGTGAAGGAATTTTATCTGTGTCACAATTAAGGATGCGGCAATGCTTTCTGATGATTTTTTGCATGCCGTTTGTCAATGAGCTGAAAGTATTAACGCATATGAGACGGCCCAGAGGAGGTTTTTCAGCTGATATCTCCAAAAGAGCCTCTCGGTTGTTGTTGGATGCTCTTTTGTATACTCTTCTGATAATTCTTTTAGGATATTTCCTGTCTACTAACTGTTTCATGAGGGTGGCAGCATGTTCTTCGTATTTATCTTTAGTGGAACAGTTCCTCCGGACGCGGAGAAACTGTCCGAAAGGCAAATTTTCCTGAAGGGATTTAGGATGTTGACTATCAAATGTTAATAGAGAATTGCGTGCCATGGATTTGCGATAGAGTTCGCTCTGTAGCCCCTCTCTAGTCCAGTAGATTGAGAGATCAAGAAACGATATCCTCTGTTTGTCAACTTCTAATGTGAACCGCAGGAAATCGTTACTTTTGTTCAGCCAGGTGTGGAATTGAACAATGGATTCATGAGTGCCCCGCCATACAACTAAAACATCATCGATATAGCGTTTCCAAACGCTTATCGAATTAAGAAACGGGTTGGATGTAGCTAGAATATGATGTTGCTCAAAAGTATGGACATACAGATTTGCCAAGCTTGGCGCAAAAATGCTGCCCATACTTGTCCCCGATACTTGGAGATAGATGTTGTCCTTGTATTTGAAGACATTTTCTTTCATGGCTATACGGGCTTGGGACATGATGAACGGCACCGGTGTTATGGAGTTCAGTGTAGCATCTGAAAGAATCTGTGTGATTGTCTCTAAAGTCTCATCTTGCGGTATCGACGTGTATAAGGACTCCACTTCAAATGATGCCAAACAGTCTTGTTCTGGATCGAAGTTGATCTCAGGCAATAGGCGTAGAACATCCTTAGTGTCCTTAAGATATGTGGGAATGGTACTGACAATAGGTTTTAAAAAGTGGTCTACAAAGGTGGAGAGAGGTTCCAATAAGGAGCCAATGCCTGATATTATAGACCTCCCTGGTGGTGGGCGTTGTTGTTTATGTACTTTTGGTAGACAGTAAAAGTATGGTATCATAGGGTGACTCGGTTGTAGATATGTAGCCTCTTGTTCAGTAATCCATTTTTTTGATAATCCTTCTGCCACAATATCGGAAATCTGTTTCTTCAGTCGTGTGGTAGGATCTTCCTTCAGTAAAAGATAAGACTTGGTGTCGGAAAGCTGACTAAGGCATTCTTCTCTGTAACTAGAGGTATCTAGGATAACTATAGAACCGCCTTTGTCGGCGGGTTTTATAGTGATCAGTGGATCTTCAGAGAGTGTCTTTATAGCCAATTGTTCCCGCCTTGGTAAATTGCAAAAGGATTTCTTGTTTTTTTGGCAAAGATGGTTCATCGCCGACAAAGGCGGTTCTATAGTTATCCTAGATACCTCTAGTTACAGAGAAGAATGCCTTCGTCAGCTTTCTGTTCCTGAAAGAACAAAGATGGGTGTTCAGATTATCAAGCGACACACAGGGCTTGAATGATGCGATAGCCTGGGTGTCTCTCTCCAAAAGATAACTACCAAGTACTTGACAATGTGTGGATGTGATGAGCTGGTATGGGGTGAACAACTAGTGAATTTCTTGTAACCGCAGTGCCCAGTATCAGTCTTGTAGACATATTGCGCCACCTAGGAAGGGTCCTACTTTATTCACATTTGATTAAAATCTTCAATAAACTCCTTCTTGAGACCCCAACTCCGACATTTAGAATTCATACACAATTAGTATATCATACTCTAAAGAGAAAGACCACATGTTCATGGACTATAGCTATCCACTAAGCGTTTTTTATGCTTCGCCACACCTATTTGCCATCAAGGTGTGCATTTATTCCAGTGGTATCGAGTCTGATGAGAAATGCCATGTCAAATCGTGAACGAGTGGATAATAAACTCCCTTTCCCATCGGCATTTGGCGATTTTGTAGTTCTCAATGGCGAGATTGATCAACGCCCACCCCCCTTTTTCAACACACGCTAGCTTAAGGGCGGTTTCTTTTATAGATCATATACCCCATTAGCTACGTGGTAAGTGAAATTATTTTCTTGTCAATATATTTTGGGGTCACGCCTAACACGGCTTTTACACTCAGCATTTATTGTGAGTATGGAAGATAGACTTGGGAACGTTATGAACTCCCTTTCCCATAGGCATAGCGCTAAATCTGTAGTACTTGATGACGGGGTGAACACGCGCCCAACTCTACACACGCCTTTGTTTGGCGTATATATTTCGGGACCAGACACGGAATCCGCACCTCCATTCCAGCGGTGTTCCGGACTGAGGTACCGACGGAGAGGTAAGAGGCAGATGGCTCTTTCTCTTTTGCTTTATCTGTGAGAACTGGGGACGATAATACCTCTGAATTTTTCCCGTTTTCTTACTACTAGCCAGTACCGCTAACGGCTTTTTCTTCTCTAACTGGGAGGTACGAGGCAGTGTCTATCCCTAATACCGCTGCAGACTGTTCACTGCCGTCCGACAGTTAGATCAGCCAAGCGCAAGGCTTAAGAGTGTTTTTTGTTTACAGTCACTTGTAGCAACCCAACACTACTTCTTCTAAACACGTGTTACAGATAGTAAAATCGCTTAGACTCATGTGCACTATTGTATGCTTGAGAGAGACGCATCTCGGTCTCTGGGCCGCCTCTGACTCCTGCTACTTTGGCAGGGAGGATTCTGCACTGTGTTTGACTAGTTCTTAAGAGTGTTTGTAATAGGATATCTCTCCACTTACAGACATTCTCCGTCAGTAACAAATGCTGCCTGACGATGCGGTCTTTTAGTATGATTGTTTTCTTGGTTTTTTGCCTGCTCTGAGTATTAATTTCTTTACAGAGCGGGGCCTCTCAGACACACGCTGCTGCCGGTGAGGTGAGGTAATGTCCTCTTGTTGCATTGGTAAGTTTACCTCTGCTGTTCTAACTGTATGTTTGGCACTATGAAATCGAGATGCATTATTTTCTTAATTTCTATGTTTCTGTCCTTCCTATATTCTCTTTTTCAGATGCTAAAGGCATCATGTCAATCTGGAGGATTTGAAAAATACCTTCATTTTGTGAATTCAACAAAATTGTATGTACTGGTGTATCGTATTGGTGACATTATTGATGCCCCTTCCTGGAGCATCAAGGTCCTGAAGAAAGCCAGGGAGTCTTTTTGACCCCAGTATGGCTGAAACATGTCGACCATTTAGGTAGTGACACACTTTAACTACCCTCGTATAACCAATTTTCACTGTTTTTATATAGGAAGACATTTGGAGACAACAGTTCAGGATTAAATATCACTGTCTCTGATGCCTAATCTTTTTAAATCACTCTTTTCTCTTTGTACTGCACCATTCTTACCCTTTCTTATTACTCTTCTGACTCTATAACAAGGGCACAACTATACATTTGCTGTGATTTGTCCTCATGGTTAAAGGGCAGGCAAAGTATAGTATGTTGGTAGCCCAGATGATGACACTGGACACAGTACGTGTGTTGATGGGACACCATTAACTAGTTACAGGGTTCTTTTCTGTTTTTTTCTGCTCTGTGTCTCTCAGTATGAGTGCTTTTCTCAGCAATTTCTGTTTCTGAGTTGATCACCAGAGCTATAGTTCTGAGTTCTTGTGATCTGGTCTGTTCATACAATTTGGACATTCCTTTTTGATAGACTGTTTGGACTCTGTTTTTGTGTATTGAAACAATAAGAGACTCACCGGAGGACTGAGGAGAAGAAGTGGACCCCACGGTGCAGTAGACAGAGAGATCCGAGGCAGGGACTAGAGTACAGCCGACAGCCCGGGACATGAGCTGAGAGACTCCAGCATCCTAACAGATTGAGAAACGGAGCGCCAGAAGACCCCCCAGGACCAGTCTTGCCTTGGTTACTGAGCCCTCGTCCGGACAAGGTGAGCAGAAGGGACCGTCCGGGAGGGTCGGAAGCCCACACGGACACAGATGCGGAGAAGGCGGGGCTGTGGCCTGGTTGTGAGAGTGGATGTCGGAATATTTGTCAGAAGGACAGGAGGAATGCTAACTGAACCCAAGGGCGGCGGAAACACGCACTGTAGTGGGGCAGAGACTGAAATACGGCAGTAAGAGAAAGACTGGCAGAGACCGGAGGCGAGAAGACTAACCGTCTGGGGAGTTGGAATCTCACAGGGAGAAGGACACGGAGAGGGCAGGACTGCGGCCTGTTCGATTCAGCGGACGCTGGACTATCGTGTCGGAAGGACCCGAAGGGCAAGAGGAATACCAAACGAACCCAAGAGCAGCCAGAACACGCATTGTAGAGGGGCAAAGGCAGCAAGGGAGAGATTGGTGGAGACCGGGGGTGAAAAGAGAAGGAGGCCCCTCCGTAGCAGCAATGGGGGAAATTGAAGAGATCTGGTGCCAGCGCAAGGCACTGAAAAGAGCACACCATATCTTCTCCAGGAGGTGAAACCGGGGCGCAAACACTGCCTGAAGCTCAATGGGGCTAAAACGGAGGTGTTAGTGATAGGGGGAGATGGGGCGAGCTGGACTCAGGAATGGTGGCCGCCTTGCCTTGGCTCTCTGCCCATCCCGTGCAGTGAGGCTAAGAACTTGGGGGTCTGGGTTGACCCTAAACTCTCTTTTGAGAGTCATGTTGACAAACTGGTGGGGATATGCTTTGGGGTTATGAAGACCCTAAACCGTACTCTGGACCTACTGCCACTTGAGGCCAGACGTACTATGACCCAAGCGTTGGTCACTTCTCGTGTTGACTACGCGAATGTGCTGCTATTAGGAACTACAGAGAAGAACCTGAGAAGACTGCAAGTGCTGCAAAATACGGCGGCCCGTTTAGTCCTCAGACTCCCTAAAAGAACAGCATCCAAGCCTACTTTGGCTGCCCTTCACTGGCTTCCTATAAAGAAAAGAATCCTCTTTAAAGCCCTACTCTTTTGTTATAGGATAACTTCTGCAAAAGCTCCAGAGTATTTGAAGGACTTGGCCATCCCCTATCTGCCCCAAAGAGCACTTCGCTCTATGGGTATGGGTCTCCTTACAGTTCCTCGTGTAAGAAGGGCCAGGATGGGAGGCCGCTCTTTTCGGGTGTTGGCAGCCACCCAATGGAACAGCCTGCCAGCTGTGATCAGACTAGCCAAAACGGAAATTATGTTCCGGAAACTTTTAAAAACACATTTGTTTGCCCTCTAGGGATGGTTGTTTCTGCCCTCTTGACTCTCGCTCCACAGCGCGGGGATACGCCGGGATGGCGTCACCAGGCGCTTTATAAACCCCTTTATTATTATTATTATTAAAGACACAGGCAGACTGCGGCCTGAGCACCGGAAACATAGCCAAAGGACAGACGTTCGAACAAGAGACTTTGCCTCCCCCACCAGCAACAAAATACCGAGCTGAGAAACAGCACCCCACCCCCAAATAAAGAAAGACACCTAGGCAAGCAACAAGGCAATAAGCCCCACAGTTGAGGGGTGCAGTGAATCAACCTATGCCTAGAAACAGAATGCACCACGCCAGACCATCGGTAATGTTTCCAATAAGATCCCTACCCCAGTTTCACCGGGAGGCACCCGACAGGCCGTGTAGTGCCCAAAGGCACTTCCGGTCAGGCGGCGGAAGAACCCGGAAGAAACAGAACAGTAACCTCTGCGACCTCAGTAAAAGGGAACACTCCTGCACCATGACAGGAGGTAAAGTAGGGCGAAACACCCACCAAACTAAGCTGAATAAGTACGCCTGGACAAGACAGACAGAGGCAGATGAGAGCACAAACAGGAGCCACAACCAACGCCTCGGGAAATGCATCCAAAGAAATCTAACTTTACAGGACATAATGATTACTTTAAATAGAGGGCAGACCTCGCGGGAGTCTAGAATTGACTCCGTCACCACACAAGTTTCCCTGGTGAGGGCAGACTTCAAGAAAATGAGCTCAAGAGTCATGGAGGTGGAGAAGAAGACAGCCAACCTGCAGAATGACACAGCCAAACTTAAAAGGCAAATCAAGGAACTTTATGAAACCAGTAAAGAGATGGAGGCCAAACTAGATGACTATGAAGAAAGGTCAAGACGCAACAACGTCAGAATTATAAGTGTACCAGAACGAGCAGAAGGACCAGCGACATACTTATCTGTTGAAGACCTAATCCTGAAATAGTTTCAGCCCCAAGGCATTTCCAAATATTTTTCAGTGTAACGCGCCCACCAAGTTACAGGGGCGAGACCGAGACCAGGAGCACCTACGAAACCGATACTGGCTCGTATCTTCAACTTCTGGGTCCAAGACGCAATACTTCAAGCCGCAAGCAGCACACCGCCAGTGTGCTGTGAAAACAGTGAAATCACATTCTTGCCCAACTTCACATAAAAAGTACAGAGATGGAGGCGCAGCTTCCTGGAAGTCAAGAAAGCTCTGAGAGAAAGGAATCTAAAATACGCAATGCTATTTCCAGCAAAGCGAATGGTAGAAGCAGAAGGGAAGAAACCAAGTTACTTACCTGTAGCTTTGGTTCCCCAGTAATGGTAACTTTCATAGATTCCCATGCTTTGTATCATTCCACCGTCGTCGGAATGGGAGCCTTGGTAAACAGAAAATACCATAGCAGTAGTTACAAAAGAGAAAGAAAGGCCTAGGCCTCATCTCATTTTGTAGCATATCGCCCTCTTTTTGTGAAAGAGACCAAAAAACTGCAACAACCAATCAGATCAGCCTCACCCCATAGAATCCTCCTGAGAGAGCCTCAGATTTTCGTAGCCGGTGTGCAACAGTAACCACCTCTGCTGAAGGCTGAGCTTTCCCAGGAGAGGCGGGTGGGCGCATGGGAATATATGAAAGTTACCAATACTGGGGAACCAAAGTTACAGGTAAGTAACTTGTTTTCTTGCCCCAGTATTGGACTTTCATAGATTCTCATGCTTTGTATCAGAGTAGCCAGCAGTAAGCAATAAATGCACATTTTGCATAATACAGTATAAGTATTATCATAGATAGTAGATACCATTTGCAACAATAGATAGAAAACATTATCAGATACAAAATGTACAATATAGGAAGGAGGGATAGAAGAGAAAGCTCACCGCTTATTGGAAGAGGTTCCTCAGGACTGCTTGTCCAAGTGCTGCCTCACTCCTTGTGGAAGAGTCCAAACAGTAGTGCTTCCTGAATGAATGGGCACTGCTCCATGTAGCCGCCCTACAAATGTCCTTGATAGGAACACCAGAAAACAGAGCCGTAGAAGATGAAACTGATCTTGTAGAATGAGCTTTGATTCGTCCTTTCAGCGGCTTTCTTGCCGCTTGCTGACAGAAGTGGATTGTGCTGGCAATCCAACATGATATCCCCTGCTTTGATAGGGGCAGGCCTTTCCTTGGAGCGCTAAAAGCGACAAAAAGTTGTGAAGTCTTTCTGAAATCTCTCGTGCGTTGGAGATGGAACTTTAGGCATCTTTGGACATCCAAAGTGTGGAGAGATCTTTCAGGCAGAGTTGAAGGCCGAGGAAAGAAAGATCTTAGAACTACAGGTTCATTCAGGTGAAAATCCGATGGAACTTTTGGAATACATTTCAGATTTGTCCTCAAAATCTTGAACTGCAAAAAAAAGGTTCAACTATTGTGAGAGCTTGAAGTTCTCCAACCCTCCTGGCTGATGTTATAGCCAGAAGAAAAGCAATCTTCCATGACAAAAATGTTATGTCCGCTTTATGTATAGGTTCAAAAGGAGCCCTCATGAGATGGGCAAGGACCAGGTTGAGTTGCCATATTGGAGGAGGAGGTCTAACTGGAGGGAGAGCCCTGAATAGACCTTTCAGGAATTGTTTGATCACTCTTGCGGACCAGAGAGAAGGGCCAGAGGTTGTTCGTCTGAACCTAGAGATCGCTGCCAGATGCACCTTGATGGAAGAGTGTTGAAGACCTGACCTGGCCAAAGACAACATGTACGGTAAGATCTTATGAGGAGCTGAAGTGAATGGATGAAAATTTTCTTTGTGGCACCATGCACAAAAACGCTTCCATTTTGCTCGAAAGGTTCTGTTTGTACTTGGGGCCAGAGCTTGAGCTAAAATCTCTTTGCAATCTTGAGGGATATCTAAAGTTCTGAACTCCCGGTGCTCAGGAGCCAAGCTGTCAATTGCAGAGAACTCGGGTCTGGATGCATTACTTGGCCCTGGGACATCGTCAACAGGGTAGGAATGGGACGCAGGTGAATTTGTTGATCCTGAGACAGAAGGAGGAGCTCTGTGAACCAAAATTGGAGGGGCCAAGCTGAAGCTATTAAAAACAATGTGCAGGGTTCAGTCTTGAGTTTCCATAGTACTTTTGGAATCAGGGGAATTGGTGGAAAGGCGTAAACAAATGCGCCTGACCAGGCTATCGAAAGAGCATTCCCCAACGATCCTTGGTGGGGATACCTGCTTGCGTAAAATTGGCATCTCTTGTTTTCTGGAGTCGCGAACAGGTCTATAAGAGGAGTGACCCAACGAGAGAATATTCTTTCGAGAGATCTCTGATCCAATTCCCATTCGTGAGAGACCGACCTTAGACGGCTCAATGAATCCGCCTCCGTATTGAGGGAACCTGCCAGATGTTCTGCTGAGAGAGATACCGGATGACGAATCGCCCATTCCCAGATCTCCTGTGCCTCCCTTGAAAGAAGTTTGGATCTTGTGCCGCCCTGCTTGTTTACATAATGCATGGCCGTAGTGTTGTCCGTACAGACCAGGACTGTGGAATTCCAAATTTTTGGAAGGAAGGCTTGTAAAGTTAAACGAATCGCTTGTAGCTCCAGAAGGTTGATATGGGAGGTGCGAATCTCTGGAGACCAGTGGTCGCTTACTTGAAGATCCTGTAATACCGCCCCACAGCCCTCTAGAGGCGCATCTGTGGTCAGAACTAATGGAGAAGGAGGAACCGTGAAAGAGAGACCTTTCACGATATTGCCTTTTGTTGTCCACAACATGATTGCCTTCTTCATGATAGGAGTGATCTTTATACTGTCGAGCGCCATTGCAAGTCTAGTTGCTCTTGCAGGGGGCGCATGTGAAGCCTGCAGTGCGGAATTAAGGCAATGCAAGATGACATCGATCCTAGAAGGGATTTGCATTGACGGACTGAAAGAGTTTGTTTCCTTTATAATCGGTTGGCAGAAAGGATCAGTCTGTTCTGTCTCTCCTCTGAAGGGAAAGCTTTGCAATGAGTTGTATCCAGAATGGCACCCAGAAACCTTGCCGACCTGGATGGAAGAAGGACAGACTTGCTTCTGTTCAGACCTAGACCCAAGAGACTGAAAAGTTGAATGCAATTTTCGACTGCCCTTGTGGCTGCTTGATAGGATGGAGACTTTATCAGCCAATCGTCCAGGTGAGGAAACACTTGCAGAGACTGCCTTCTGAGAAATGCTGCTACTGGGGCCAATACCTTTGTAAATATCCAAGGCGCGGATTTCAGTCCAAAAGGTAGGACCCTGAACTGAAAGTGGCTCTTGGCTACTGTGAAGCGAAGATACCTCCTGTGGGCCAGATGAATGAGAATATGAAAGTACGAGTCCTCGAGATCTAGAGTTGTCATATAATCGCCAGGATTTAGGAGATGCAATATATACTGGAGAGAAACCATCCGAAAAGACTGTTTGATGAAATAGGTGTTGAGCTCCCTCAGACCTTGAATTGGGCACCACTTTTCTTCTGTTTTGCGAACCAGGAAAAACCTGGAATAGAACCCTTTCCCTCGTTGGGACTGGGGAACCGATTCTATCGCTCCTTTGATGAGCAGCTTCTGAGCTTCGAGACGCAGAAGATTCAGATGTTTTGATTCTGTGGCGCAAGGGGCTCTGGATGGTGGAAAGTCTTGAAACTGTGGGTGGCCAAATTATTGGATGTTGAGGACCCACCGATCCGATGTAATAATCTGCCTGTTGTGGAGTTATTCTGATATCCTGCCCCCCACTGATGTAACTGGAGGGGGAGGAGCAGTAGGCAGAGCCAGGAAGCCGCTATTGTCGTTTAAAAGCATCTCTCCCGTGACAACCCTGTCGTCCTCTTCATGGTTGACGAGAGAAAGACGCCAATTGACCTTGGCGTTGCGAGTATTGGGGCTTGTACGACTGAGAAGATTGCGAATAAGAGAAGTAACCTTGTTGGTCACCACCTCTATACGACGAAAAACCTCTTCCTTTCGCACCCCTGAAAGGCACTCTGCGGTATTGCAAAGTCCCCAAGGACCTTGCCGTGTCTGTGTCCTTTTTGATGTCTTGAAGGGCATCATCTATATGTTTCCCAAAAAGCATTTCCCCATCATAGGGTAAGTCCAGGATCTTATTTTGAACTTCCTGGCGAAACCAGGTAGACCGAAGCCAGCCCTGACTTCTTAAAACTGCTGATCCTGCCAAAGCTCGAAAAGCGGTGGTAGCTATATCCATACCACAATCTATAACCTCCAAAGAAGACCGTTCTCCTTCCTCAAGGATCTTCTTGGCGTCTACTTTGGCACCATCCGGAAGTTGATCAACAAACAGGGACAAATCGCACCACATTTGGCAATCATATCTACCCAGATTTGCAAGAGCATTTGCAGCTCGAATTAGAAGACTAGACATTGAGGAGAATTGTTTACCCACATTGCCCAGGCGTCTACCCTCCTTATCTGGTGGTGTTGTAAGGGGCGCTGATGGATTCTCTGACTTTCTTTGAGCTGCCTGGGAAATAACTGAGTCAGGCTTCGGTTGACCAGTCAGACAAGCGGGACTGTTTTCTGGAGCTTTATATTTTTTCTCCAGCCGCGGAAGAACAGGGATGAATGTAGTCAGATTTTGCATCACCTTAATCCCTTCAGACCACACATGCTCAACGATTGGGATTGAACGGATGGACTTCCTATAAGGTTCCTTAAAATCATAAAGGAAGCAATCTGACTGTACGGTCGTGATAGGAAGGCCAAACCTCTTGGAAGCTCTGTCCATAAGGTTATGGAAACCTCCGATGTCTGCTGAAGGAGAGTCAACGGGATCCGGAGATGGCGGGGCCGGATCTGGAATGACAATCGTCCCATTCCCTATCCTGGTCCGGGACCTGATGTACATCATGCTCTTCATCAGATGAGTCATCATCATCCTGAATAGCTATAATTTCCTGGTGGCTCTCAATTGGCTCCGGCTCTGAAGGTCGAGACACCTGAGGAGTCACTGTAATTGAAGAAGTGGCAGGAATTGATGGAGGAGGTGGCTGCGCTTGCTGCTCAGAAGCTTGAGACGGAAACCTTTTCTTGTAGTCTTGTAGCATCATTTGTAAGTCCGTTATAAGAGAGGAAGGCATTGCCACCATATCCTGATGAGACTGATGTTGAGGTCTCTCTTGTTGGTCATAATGGCGATCTTCAGTATAGTAATCGTCAGAATCTGAATCCTGATATTTCACCTGAAGTTGGGATGGGCTATAAGCATCCCCATAAGGACTATCCTCCTCCTCTGAAAGTTCATCTTGAAAGAGTAAAGTTGGAGGCAAGGGTGTCACTCTGCGAGGAGATGTCATCTCAGGAGTGATCTGTTGCCTTCCTATCGATATCTGGACTCTTTGAATCGTCGACTACGTCAACGAGCTCGTCGTCGACGGGACCGTCGACAGAGAAAGGGCTGTCGTCGACGATGAACTGATCGTCAACGAGCTCGTCGTCACTATCATCACCGCCGTCGTCTGCGTCATAGCCGTCGACACTATCATCGGCGTCATCGTCGTCAAAGATGTCATCATCATCGTCGACGACAAGGGGATAGTTACCTGAAACGTCGACGAAGATAACATCGCAGACGCCGTCGACTGAGCTCCCATCGACGGTCCCGTCGACGGAGCTGTAACTGAAACCAGGTGCGCTTTCGATGTCGTCGTCGACGTACCTGAAGTTTTCGTCGTCGACGGACGGTTCTTTCTATCTGAGGGACAGAAGCTGGTTTCTTGAATATTTTCTCCTTTTCAGATGGTGGAGAAGCAATAGAAAGAGTTTGTTGTACCTTCTTTGATGGTTGTACCTCAGCAATTTGTCCCAGCCTCTCCTTTACACCTCGGTGAGGAGATTTTTTGGGACTGGGCCTTTCAGATCTATCAGAGTTCTTTTGTGAGGCCTTAATAGTGGGTTCAAATGCAGTTGAAGGGGAAGACCAACCCCTTTTCCTTTTCACTATCAGATGACAGAACCTCCTTACGAGACATCATCTTCTGTCACCAGGTTAATAAACGGCCTTTCCTGTCTCTCAAGGTCTTGGTGGAGAAAGTCCTGCAGATCTTACAATCCGTGGCTTTATGATCAGGGTACAGGCAGTATAAACAGTCTTAATGCTTGTCCTCAATGTACAGCCTTTTTTTAGAGCAAGTAGCACAGGCTTTAAACAAAGCCGTCGTTTCCTTATCAGACATTGTAGAGTAGAAAAAAGAAGAGAAAATCCAAATCTGTACAGAAAACTGAGCCGAGCTCAGTGGAGACTTCCTTAGCACAACGTGTGGTAGAAAATCTGAGGCTCTGAGGCTCTCTCAGGAGTATTCTATGGGGTGAGGCTGATCTGAGTGGTTGTTGCAGTTTTTTGGTCTCTTTTACAAAAAGAGGGCGATATGCTACAAAATGAGATGAGGCCTAGGCCTTCTTTCTCTTTTGTAACTACTGCTATGGTATTTTCTGTTTACCAAGGCTCCCATTTTGACGACAGGGAAATGATACAAAGCATGTGAATCTATGAAAGTCCAACACTGGGGCAAAGTCTGGTTCCTCGCTACCTCAGAGGAGGTATGGGAGCAGCTGAGGGGAAGCAGAATAGTCGGAAAGCCCAACTCCAGAGAGAGGAGAGACAAACTACTGGGAAAGACAACGGAAGCGGTAGGTGCTAATAAGACCGACAACTCACAACAAAGGAAATCTACCTATAACTGAGCTGGAAAGCACAGGGGACCCCTGAAGACCTCCATGAAAACTCTTGAAATTTAAGCATGGGATAAGTGAAACCAGAAGAGATACAAGTACAGTGCGTAAGTGAACTTTGAGGTCGTGAATTCGGAATCCAAGACCCGCCAAGCAGAGCAGGGAACGACAGACGACACTCTGCACCAGGAGATACAAGACTCTCAAGAGGAGCATGAACTACTCAAGTAATATTGTACTAAGCACTGTATAAAATTCTATTGAGGGGAGAGATAGAGAAGGGAGAGAGGCTGGGACACTCACCCCAAGTTATGGTGGGGAAGGGACGACAGGAACTCTGCGGAGTTGGGGACACAGGTATTTTTAGGCCTGAGATGCAGAGAAGGGGGATAGTTTAGGTCTAATATACCATAAAGATAGAGTAGTTGAATTACAGGTTAGTCAGCAAGTGACGTTACGAGCGGCTTCCAGGGTCAAGGCACCTAGAATAACTTCTCCTAAGCCGCAAATACACACAGAGATATCCCAAGATATGAAACATTATAATTTGTGTCCCCCACGAGGACTATATATCCATTCCACATATCGAGACAGGCCAGACAAAAGGACACCACAGATACAGAGATGAGTGACAATGTTACTATGCCTCAGTTGAGACTTCTCTTATGGAATGTTAATGGGTTGGGGGATAAACTAAAAAGAGGGCTGGCGCTCCAATATATTAAGCAAGACTCAGCAGACGTGGCACTCATACAGGAAACACACTTCGGGCCCGATTATGGTGTGGGAAGGAATGGCATCCTTACACTATCTTAATATCCTGTTTGTAATCATTTCCGACCGACTCATTTTGATGGAGTCGGTCGGATATTATTACGAACAGGAGTTCCGAATGGCGACGACGGGCTCAGAGAGCCCGTCCGACTTTCGGAAACCCTTCAGCAATCCCTCCGCCCGCTCTTTCCGGCCAGGGGATTACGATGGCAGTTTCCCACTGCCTTTCTGTGCCGACCTTTCTGACACAAAAAGGCATTGGGAAACGGTCTTTGGGGGCCCCCAGCAGGGCTCCCATGGGTGCAAGGCAGCCGAATGGCGGCCTAGCGGGCACTGTAGCCCCCTGTGATCCCTGCACACTGTGGCAGGTACCTTGAGGTGCCTGCCACGGGGTGCAGGGATGAATTGCATCCCTGCTCTTTGCTATAACAGCATGCATTCCGTTCGGTATGGATGCTGTCATAGCAAGGTATAGGATTTGCGACCGATCCTAATAGCTCGGCTGGAACCGACAACAGGAGGTCGTTCGGCTTCATTTCCAGAGGAATGTCGGATGGACTCCAGTCAGTCCAACATCGCAATCAGGCCCTTAGTTGGAAACACATGCAGGGCGCTTGACAGATGGGGATATACCCTAGCCGTACACGCCGGTTTAACAACTGGGTCAAGAGGAGTTGGGGTGCTGATGAAGAAACAGTTCCCCTTCATGGTAGAAAAGACATGAATGGACGAACAGGGCAGAGTTGCTGCGATAACGAGCAAATGGGAGGGGAAAATAATTAACATCGTATCAGTCTGGATACACCCAGCACTACATAATATCGCTCGCCCAGAACGAAGTGCTTTTCTCCTCAAGTTGCCTGACGATGAACTTCTCATTGGAGGTGACTTTAACATGACCTTAAATGATGTGCAAGATAGGCTCCCCTCAGGTCGCAGCCTCACCACACGCCACCGTCGGACTTTGAGGGAGCGATGGACCCGGCGGATGTATGGCGTATACAAAACCCGTGGGTGAAGCAATTCACTTATTACTCAGGAGCACATAATAGAGCTGATGGGTTCTGTAATGTAGAGAAACACATCAGTTGGTGAGAGGAATATTGGACCACTCCCCCCCTCTGAACCTTTTATTCAACAGGAACCCACAACACCTGACGCAGTGTGTCCTTAAACCCGTGGAGCCTAAAAGTGCCCAAGATCCGGAAAGGGCTAATTCAGGCCACTAAAAACTACTTTGAGGAGAATAAGGGCGCAATGACTTCAGCACTGGTCCTGTGGGAAACTTACAAGGCAGTCGTAAAGCGGGAAGGATTCTCTCTCCTGGTAGGACATAAAAAGGAAAAAAGGGTGCCCATAGAGGAAGTGGAGGGAAACATACTGAAGTTGGAGAACCACCTGGTCAGTAGCCCCTCCGATGCGATGACACACACTTTGCAACTAAAGAGGCTGGAATACAGAGAGCTAGCAATGGAAATGGCCAGGGCCAAATTGTCAGCAACAAGAGACAGAATATATGAGAATGGAGCTAAAGCTAGGAAGCATTTAGCCTGGCTTGCGAGACATGAAAGGGCGAATAGATGGGTGCACACTATTACCACAGACTCTGGAGAGGTTCGGAGTGATCCACAAGAGATCGCTGATTCATTTTCACAATATTAAGCTTTAATCTACACTGAGATTCCGACAGCCACAGCGGAAGCCGCTAGAGCCGTATTGGTGGCTTTGCCTCTCCCGATACTCACCCTGGACGCTATTTCCTACTTTGACAGGGACATCATGGTCAAGGAGATAACCTCTGCCATCCGTGAATTCAGTCCGCGAAGGGGATGGGTCCAAACGGTATTCCAATTAAATTGTACACAGTAGTGGCATCCTATGTAGCGCCATATCTACTACAAATGTATTCAGAGAGTGTGGTAAGCGGTGAGCTGCCACCAGATCAGCGGCTAACCATGACAGTAGTCATACACAAACCCAGTAAACCGAGAGACCACTGCTCCTCATACCACCATGTTTCACTCCCAAATGCCGAAATAAAAATACTAGCTCGATCCTCGCTTCCAGACTTTACAACACATTTCTCACCTGTTTAACCCGGATTAATCGGGTTTCATGCTGGGAAGGAATAAAGTGCTCAATCTGCACCGCCTCCATGGGTGATCGGTAGAAAAGAAACGATTAGAGAGGAGGCAGTGGTAATGATCTGGACGCACATATGGCATTTGACACAGTGGAGTGGCCATACTTATTCGCAGCACTGGAGAAGATGTGGTTCGGTCCCAAATATCAGGCATGGATCCGACTCTAATATTTTGGACCTATGGCTCAGGCAATGGTGAACGGGTGAACTTCCACTGCGTTTATGCTGCGGAGAGGGACTGGACAGGGTTGCTGCTCATGTTCACAATAGTCCTCGAGGGGAGCTCATCTGATATGAGGTCTGCGTTGGGCAGAGGTATGGGAAGATCGCATATCATTGCATGCAGACAATGTCCTACTATTTATCGCTTGCCCACGTCACTCCATATCTAGAATTATGTTGATTCTTACAAGTTTAGGCGAGCAATAAGGGTACTCAATTAATTGGCCTAAATCCACAATATATATACTAAGCGGCTCAGCCCCGGCACTACCAGAGGACTGCGAGGCAACCGTGACGAGAGAGGGATTTCAATACCTTGGCATATTCGTGACAACAGATCCTGAGCTCTTCTATACTCAAAATATACAAGCCCCACTGACCCACCTTTAGAACGATGTCCAGCTTTGGAGGAAGCTACCGCTGTTATTATTAGACCGAGCAGCATTCTATAAAATGATGGCATTGCTTTGCCTCATAAACAGCTACAAAACGCCTCATTCCTAATTCCCCAGACATTTTTCCGGGCAGTCGAGTGGGAGGTACGAGATCTGCTATGGAATGGAAAACCTGCACGGATAGTGGCGTGGAAACTCACAGGGGGGTGATTTGACGGGGAATAGCGCTACCACATATCGAAACATACTACTGGCAGTAATAAACCAATGAGTCCACCGTTCAAAGGATGAACCAGCATATAGTGTGGACAGGTAACTGATGAGTAGGGTGGATACATGAGGGCCATCTACACAAAACCAAGAGGGATTGCCCTGACTGGGCCCACAGCACATACGATCACCTTATGGCACAAGGTAAACAAAAGGCTTGGATGGTCTGACATCCTGATACAAAGTATCCTGTTAAGGGATAGCAAGAGGCTTGGAGGGCTTCATATTTCCCGAGGTTTCGACAGATGGGGAGAGGATGTGGCCGAACGGACTAGGGCGGTGTAGAGCGGGCGGAAGAAAAGGGCAAGAGACGTGTTCTAGTGACTGGGGGATTTATTACTGAGTACAAATAGTCAGTGCAAGTTTTCCTAGAATTTGGAGTCCGTCGGGGAGATCTGCTGCGGCCGGTCCGGCGTGTACTCCTCCTTCCCGCTTCTGTCCTCCTTCGTGTATCCGGGCTTCTCCTAGGTAGGTGGGTGGTGGTCTCCGTGTTGCCGTTGGGTGTTCTCGAGGTGGAAGGGAAAAGGACAGAGAAGGCACTCGTCAGTTCTTTTGGGTGAGAATACGCTAGTGAAAGGGAAAAGGGAGTGAGGAAGCACCCGCTGTGTCACACTCTCGAACTCGTGTGGAGGAGGGGGTATGTGGGCCGGGAAATAGGATCACGGGGAAAAGGGAAACCAGGTCACGTAACGGACCCTCCCTTTCTCCCCACCCAACCCGCTATCCGACCCCGTACCTGCGCAAGCCACACACCTCCGGGCGCGTGGCTGGACGGCTCGTGTTGACGGTGGCCTCCTGGCTTCCGCGCCGTCGACGGGTCAGCTCCTCTCTTCCTCCCACTACTGTTATGTGTTTCTCCTCTCTCCGCTCGATACTCCGCTCCTGACTCTGCTCTCCGCTCCTCTACGCCTCCGGTGAACAAGCAAACCTCTCCTTCTTTGACTTCCGTATTTGACGTCGCCACGCTCGTTGGAGGGCCCGCCCATTCCTCCTGGCCTTCCCAGTTAAAGCTATAGGGGACCTCTTTGTCCTCCGGCGGATGAAACTGCAGTCCAGTGTCTGTCCAATCACCCTGCTGAAACGAGAAGATGGGGGGGGGGTTTGCATAAGTCCCCGAGAGGGGGTCCGGAGCCCTTGTCCAGCTGGGATGACCGCCCTTCCCCGCTACAGGCGGTCGATCTCAGATCTGGGGAACCAGGTTCGAGTCTTGGCAATGATGCTCAACATCCTGTGATTCTGGGCAAATCACTTAATTTTCCAGTGCCTAACAAAAATGAATGTGTCCTTGTGTAAAGTAACTGGTGCTCATGTAAAGTGCTCTGATACTCGACATCTTCGGGTCAAGTTCGTGCTAAACAAAACTCTGGAAAAAAAAAAAAGATGGGACCTCATTGGTATCTCGACAATAGGAGATATATGGGGAAACAGGGGGGAGTTATACCCTTTGAGGAGCTGCAGTCTAAGTTTGCAATGGTGCCAACTGAAACCTTGAGATACTTGCAGGTCAAACACGCTTTAAGGGGAGTAATCCCACAGGGGAGTAATCCCCCGGAAGCCTCTCTGTTAGAGGACAGGCTTCTCACAGAGTACATGGAACACAAAGACATCTCCCTGACTTATCAAAAGTTGCTGCACAACTCCCCCGATCCCCTCCAGAAACTCTATAGACAATGGCATAGAGTTTTGGGTGAACTCTAAGATGAGGACTGGCAGGAAGCCCTCAGATTTCCCAGGGAAGTAGCTATCGGGCGAGATTTAGACTAATTCACCTTAAGATCTCACACAGTTTACTAACCCAGAGCCAGTTAGAATGGGACGGGAAATGACCGCACATTCCCAGCGAGACTGTGGACACGAGGGTACCTCCTACCATTTAGTGTGGGACTGCCTATCAATTCAGCAGTATTGGAGGGAGGTGATGGGTGAAGTGGCTAGTATCTGTGGGGGCAATGTAGAAATACAACCAAAGCTATGTCTCTTCAACATTTGGAACGGGATCAATTTAAGCCGGAAAGAGCAGATATGGGCTACGCTGGGTATGAGGATTGCAAAATGGAATACAGCACAACACTGGGGGGTCCGACCACACCGACACTCCGAGACTGGGGCAAAGATATAGACTCCTGTATGACAACAGAAAGAGCTATATATTCACAAGAGGGTGCCTTGGAAATGGTATCAGATCTGGGGCAAATGGAATACCCACAGGGAGGAATATGCACCTGTCCCTCAGATAATTGGCGAGGGGCCACAAGGAGGCATAATAGCAAAGGGAACTCGAGTTGAGACATTCACAAAGCGGTGGATATGGGGGAAACATAAATTAAAGTTGTAGGACACTGCATGGAAGATCTACTGTGAAATTCAAGATATTAGTAAAATGCTGTTCCTACCTGAATAAGTTAACCTTAATAAAAAAAAAAAAAATTAAAAAAAAGATTGTTTGGATCCACAGTAGACGGAAGGGATTGGACTCTAACAGCAGGAGGCGCTCCATCAACCAATTATGCCTGCGCCGTTTGGGAGCTATTAGAATGAGGAGACAGTGCTCCATTTTCATCTTGTTTAGAATCCTCTGCATGAGAGGAAAAGCGTATGCATTAGTCCCAGACCCCCTCATTGAAAGGGTATTCCCCCACGACCTTGGGAGTGGGAATCAACTGACACAGAACTGGAATTTGGCGTTCTTGTCTGTGTCGTGAAGAGATCCAATGCTAGTTTGCCCTGGCATGATAATATCTTTTTGAACTCTGGTTGATCCAGTTCCCACTCATTGCAAATGTCTTTGGTTCTGCTGAGGGTATCTGCCATGGTGTTCACTCCTGACACGTACCCGCCCTTCAGAGATAGTTTGTGGGCTGTGAGCTCGTTCCAAAGCTCTTGGGCTTCCAGTGATAGAGTTAGCAACCTTGTACCCTTTTGCTTGTGGATGTAATGCATGCTGGTCGTGTTGTCCGATGGACCAGCACAGAGGCTCCTGCTATTCGTGGCAGAAAAGCTTGTAGAGTGAGAGATATCGCTTTTAGTTCCAGATGACTGGTGCACATTGATTTTTGAACTATGGACCATTTGCCTTGGATTTGCAGGCTCTGCAAATGGTCACCCCAGCCCTCCAAGGAGGCATAGGTCGTGATGACGAAGTCTGGTACTCAAGTCAGGAATGTGAGACCTTGTGAGAGATGAGATATTTGGGATCACCATGCTAATATTTCCTTGGGGTAATGCTGATAACGTTTTGAAAGGAGCCTTCTGACTGGATCCATTAAATTTGGAGTCCCTCTTGCAATGGCCTTATCTTCAGAAGTGCCAGTAGGACCAGGTTTATTGAGGAAGAAATCATGCCCAGTAGCGACTTGTACAGCCGTACTGAAATGGACTTTCAATTGAAGATCCTTAGAGCTAAGTTTGTTAACCTTCGCTGCAATAGAAAGGTCTTTTTTTTGAGTGTATCTAGGTTGGCTACCAAAAAGATTATTGCTTGACTTGGGATAGTCGAAGATTTTAGACAATTCACTGTAAGGCCCAGTCTGCGAAACAGTGCGAGGCACGTCTTGATAGCTTTGGCAGCTTGCTGCATTGTTAATGCATTTAGCAGCCAGTCATCTAGTGAGGGGTATACCTGATTACTTGTTTACTGAGTGGCTGCTAATTGTAAGGATTGCAGGCTGGTTCCACAGGAGCGTCAGGAATCCGAAGAGTAATCCGCAGCCTTCCCCTACGGTCTACCGACTCTATCAAGCACTAGAGTACGAGAGACACGCCAGGGGAAAACAGGGAGACAAAACAAGGAAAGATGGGGGAAGACGACGATGATTGATGGTACTCTCCAGTAGTGAATACGATGGTGTCTCTACGTAAGGAACCGGAACAAACAGGTAGGCTGTAATAACAAGAGGAAGTCAACAATTCTAGCTCCAATCCAGTAACTAGAATATACCAATGTACAAATACAACCATATCACATACCCCAGGTTCTTAGTATGTAGCAGAGGTAACATGTGAAGGTGAAGACAATGGCACAGCGTCTGGAGCTATAACAGGGATGACACAATAGGCTGTTGAGCACCTGCATGTGAGATGGTGTTAGGTACAATAACGGCCCATATAACTCCCTTCTTACATCAACTATAATAGACCAGTCTTCGAAGACACTTTCACCCAACACTTCTGGAGATATCTTACACAGTGTATCACCATCTAGAAGAACCAAAGCAGGACATATAAGTCATACATATGTATATATAGTACTAGTAAAAGATTGGTAGCGCATGTGCGCTCTTACCGCGATTCTTGGTAGTGAGGAATATGCACCCACCCTGATCCACGCAAGAGTGCCACCAAATATCAAGGAAGGAGGGTTCCAGTAATATCTCAGCGAATATGGCTGATGTTCTGGAAATGGGGGATAATAGGGACTAGGTGGAAATAGGATAGGAACAGGTAAATAGAGAGGGAGCAACTAACTAACTAGCTAAGAAAAGAAAATAATAATTTGGGGAATATACTGACACCGGACAGCGGAGCTAAGCCCGGCCGCCGGGTGCAGTACACAAGTAGATGAAAACAAAATAGAGAAAACAATCCCCACCGGATGGCGGAGCAAAGCCCGGCCGCCGGGTGGAGAATGCAGCCTGAGGACAATTAGGGACGAACCCTCTGAAATGGATTCCACCGGACGGCGGAGCAAGGCCCGGCCGCCGGGTGGAGAACACAACTAGTAGATGGCAAGGAAGTATACTCCGGCGCTGAGTACAGGCTCTTTATCAACACCGGAGAATGCTGTGCCCGGCCGGATGGCGGAGCTAAGCCCGGCCGCCGGGCGAGGCACACGGAAAGGGGAAGAGGGAGATAGGCGTCTCGAGGTACGCCGAAGGCAGCTGAACACTGCCAAACCAATGCTGCGTAGGCGTCTCCCGAGTTAGGAGAAGGCAGGGGACGCAATACGCTTAACCGGCAACGGAACAGGGAAGCGAAACAGGAACTGCTAGGTCAGGCAACAAGGAGTAGACGGAACCGGAAACTAGGGAAGCTTGACGCGAGAACGTGAAGCGTCGTTCTCTGTTTCCTGGTTCTTTAAATATCCCATGTCTTAAAGGGATAGCGTAGGGGAGAACCGAGGCATGACACTAATGGAGCAAGACATTTGGTGAATATCCGAGGAGCTGATTTGAGGCCAAAGGGGAGGAGTCTGAACTCGTAATGAGTATCGGCTATGGTGACGTGGAATATTTGTGATGCTTGGGATGAATGGGAATATGGAAACCTTGTAAATCTAAAGAAGTCATGCAATCTGCGCTGTTAAGCAAGTGCAGGATGTCAGAGAGTAATCGTAGATTGTTTGTATAGGAATTTGTTCAGTTTCCTGAGGTCTAGGATGGTCTCCATTCCCTGATTTTCTTTCGTATGAAGAAAAATCAGAAGTAGAATCCCATGCCCTTCTGAGAACAAGGGACCTTTTCTACTGCACCTATGGCCAGCATGATTAGGGCTTCTTTCCTCAGTAAGTGAAAACAAGGTGGGTGTGCCCCTTTTGGAGGATGGTTTGGTGGTCTCTGCACAAACTACAGGGTATGTCCATAGTTAACGAAAAGTATTACCCATTTGTCCGATGTTACCTCTTTCCATCAAGGGAGGTAGTTGGAAATGTTCACACCATGTAAAGGAAAAGAGTGGATGTTTCCGGTCCCTGGTCTAGGTCAAGGTTCACAACCATCCCGACCAGGGGGGTGCTGATTCCGGCGCGGGCTCGTTTGTTATATAGGCTGCCGAGGGTAGTTGCCAGTAAGCCTGCTGTTGGTAGGCAGGTCTAAATATGTTATTGAAAGGGTTGGCATTGTTGATATCGTTGATAACTCCCTCTGTAGGTAGAGAAGCCTCTCCCTCTAGCCCTTTGAAAGGGCCACTTCTTATACTGAAGGGTGCCTAGAGACCTAGTGGTGTCCGTGTAGGACTTTATCACCAGTAATGCGTCATCTATATGTTCTCTGAACAAGGTTTCTCCATTGTAGGGCATGTCCAAGATCTTTGAATGGTTTTTGGAGCGTCTTTGTACCACCTGTGTAATCACATTCAGGTTTGGGATGACTCGTGAGGCAAGTGGGGGAATCCTCTGTAGCCTTGTACTTTTTGCCAAAGCAAGAAGGTACGGCTGCTACTGAAGTTGGATTTGGCATTATCTTAACCCCCTCCTCCCAGGTCTAGTCTATGATAGGGATTGCTCTCTTAGACTTTCTTGCTTGCCCCTTAAAGTCCTAAAGGAAGCTGTTGGACTGCTTAACAAATGTTGGGAGATGAAATTCTGCTGCAGCCGGTCCATCAAGTTATTAAAACCCTCCATGTACTTTGAGGAGAGTCTGAACGGTGTGTGGCAGTGGAGGCGATGGAGTAGGGACAAGGTAGTCATTCCATTCATCCTGTGATGATGGGGCTCAGGGATTTCACCTTCCTCCCTTTCCTCTTCTGAAGACTTTTGATCCTCTCATGGTGGTGCCGCTATATTCGAGGCAAGTGTCATCCTGGGCGTGCTAGGCAGAGGAATATGCCTTGGCGTAGCAGGGGAAGCAGTCTGAGGTGGCACTACTGGTTGCTCCTGTTTAAGATCAGGAAATCTTCAATAATCCTGCTGCATGGCCTGCAAACCTTGTACTACCGATATGGGCATCTGCCCCTCATCATATCTAGGATGAGGGTGGTATGGGTAATGCTTATAATGTCGCTTGAGAGGGGCATAATACAGATGACAGTAATGCTCTTCCTCATCTTCATCGTCTTCCTCTTGGAGCTCCGATGGGAGAAAAATCTCAGAACTCCAGATCCCATATCTGAAGGGCACAATAAAAGGAACTAGTGTTACCCACTGCCACAGCTCCGTATATGTACTTTCATTGCCATTAGCATGTACACAAAGCCATAGATGGCACTGGATGGTGTCACCTCGTACCAGAGATATGTTATTGCAACAAACAATTTCTAGATGCAGTTAGATGCATGAAGGGTTTATTGATGGGGTTCAGAAGAAAGGTCTCATGTAAAGAATCAAATAATGGAAACCAAACCGTCCTAAACTGACCCTCTACTCAAATACTTTCAAAGACATGCTCTGGGCTGCTCCCCAAAGTAATGAAGGAATAGCAGCACATACATGCCAACATTTATTGTGTACCCCTTTCATACTTACTGTTAGAAGGCAAAGACAAACTCTTTGTCCCACTGTGAAAAGCCAAAATGAACAAACCTTTTGCAATCATTTGAATACGTCTCTCTGCCGTGATACTTAAATTGGCTCATAATATGACTATCAGCTAGCTTGAAAAGGACACCAATTCTACAGTCCAATGTTATGAGGCTGGAAATACCTGAGCTCCGGCCCAACTGGGGATCCACACTTCAGTATCTAGATGTACATCATTGAGAAACTAGGCTGCGTGGCAGAACATACCTGGTTCCAGGGGAGCAGTACGTTATGGCTTCGTGACAACATGCTGGGGCTGAGTAAAGAAGAGGCACAGTCATCCTGACTGCTCCACTGACTGTGCCATGCTTGCAAGGAGGGTTGAGGTGTGAGCGGTGGTCAGAGTTTGCGCAGTCGGTGCTGGTTTGCTCTCCATGGTGCTGTGTCTTACTACTCCTTTAACGCCACCCTTTCTGGAACCCTAAAAACCCCATTCACTACTCGTTAACACTACCCATCCCCGAACCCTAAAAACCTTTACTGACCCTTAATGTTACCCTGCCCTGAACCCCAAAAGTCACTGTCACTTAACATTTCCTGAACCCCAAAAAAACCTCTTACCATCCCTTAACATGTAAACTTAAAATCAGACTATTATTTTTTACATATTAAAATGAATCAATGTTTAAAATAATTTATATTAATATTTTACTAAGATATGTACTTTAAATATTAATATCTGTAACTTAATTGCTAAAATGTAATTTATGTTATAATAATTAAATTTGAATTAAATTAACATTACTTAAGAATACATGTACTTACACACAAACACAACGTATACATTTATGTCTGCGTGTATATAAATATATATATATATATATATATATATATATATATATATATATATATATATACACACACATACACATACACACATATATATATATATGCACCCACTAAAAAAAAATACATAGGTTTCAGGGACATTCTGGTTAAAAATTAGCATTTACAAAACCATAGAAATTCACTGAAAAAAATATAGGTTTCAGGGACGTTATAGTTAGTTGGACATTTCACTCTTACAAAACCAGAGAAATTTGGCCGTTATAGTTAGTAAAGCTAACTATAACTCGCGCCCCCACAATGCACTGCTGATGATGACGTCACATATTACATCACTCATGACATGGTCAGTGACATCACTGATGACATCTCAAATGACATCTCAAATGACATCACTGGTGACATCATCCAGTGAATGTGTGTTTCTTTAAAGTTTAAATATGTTTTAGATATATTTATGCCAAGGTGTATTGAAGAATGAGTGGTTTTATAAGTGTCTGAATGGATGATTTAGTAGGTGGGTGACTGATTGTATAAGAGACTCATTAAGCATATCTTACTGAATGCACGTGTTAGTGAGTAAACTGTGTAAATGTCTGTATCAGTCTGTCAGTTGGTGTACAGGCGGCTGCATGGGTTGGTGAGTAGCTACATGACTGTCTATATGGATTATTGATTGGTTGTATGGGTGCCGGAGTGTCTCTGTGAGTGGGTGGGGGGTGGATGACTGTGCATAGATGTGTGAGTGGGTTATTCACTGGCTGTATGGGTTCAAGAGTGCATCTATGAAGGGCTGTATGGGTGGGAGAGTGTGTGTATGGGTGTGTTGGTGATTGAATGGATGTCCCAGTGGTATATGTGTGACTAACTACATATGTGAAAGTCAATATATGTGAGTTTTGGGGTATATAAATGACTGTACGTGAGAGTGAGTGATTGTGAGAGTGGCTGCATGGATGAGTGTCTCCTTATATGAGTGATTGTATGAGAGAGTAAGTATGTGTTAGTATTTGTATATTTAAGTGAGGTGGTCTTTGTATAACTGTATAGGTGAGTAAATGGGTGTGATTGATTCTTTGTATGAATGAGGAGGTGTGTGAGTAAGTCTATAAATGAGTGGTGGTGTGTGAGTGTATGTATAGGTGTATGAGTGCATACGATAGTGCTGTATTGATGAGTGACTGCATGTATGAGTTACTGTATGGGTGAATGAGTGGATGTGTGTGTAAACCTAAGAATCAGTGAGTGGGTAAACCTAAGAATCAGTGAGTGCGTATGTAGTAACTGGTATTGGTGTGTCTATGGTTTCGAAAATCGTAGTCTGCATTATACAGTGGTTGTATTGAAGGTTATATTAAGGTGTGAGAAGGTGCATTAGATTATCACATGGATGGTGTCGTCCGTGAAATCATTTGAGATGTCATCAATGATGTCATCAGTAACGTCACTGACCATGTCATGTCACATCATCAACAGTGCATTGCGGGGGCGCGAGTTATAGTTAGCTCTATTAACTATAATGGCCGAGTGAAATGTCCAACAAACTATAACGTCCCTGAAACCTATGGTTTTTTCAGTGAATTTCTAAGGTTTTTTAAATGCTTATTTCTAACTATAACGTCCCTGAAACGTATGTTTTTTTTGTGAATTTCAAAGGTTTTTTAAATCCTATTTTCTAATTATAATGTTCATTAAGCCTATGTTTTTTTCAGTAATTTTGAAAAAAAATGTAGTGACATTTTGTAACTTTAATATCCTAAAAATAGTTTTTGTGTTTGTTAATAAAAGTATATAATGTTTTCTTTTTTATTAAATACTAAAATATGTGTACCTATCTCGGTGGGTACGCGGATTCAAACCGACTTATTGGTGAAGTCGTGAAGGACGTGCGTTTCAGCCAGCCCACTCTGCTTACGCCTACAGGGAAGGATCAACAACGCTACATGTCCCAGGTCTTCCCTGTAGTGACCTGCTGATCACAGGTCTAGTTGTCCACATGCCACAGCCACTCCCTCACGGCTGGTTTACACCCACACCACACCCATGCAGCACAGGCGCCACAGGACAGGTCACACTCGCTCCTGTCCCTCGGGCTGAGTGGTCGCTCCCCAGTGTCCCCTCGTGACACTCGGTATCGTTGTGCTGCTTTTCCTCATAAGAACTGCCTAATTATAATTGCCTGCTGTGTGCCTGCTTGCCGATTAGACTTATTTGCACTTTCAGTTATTTTATCTGCTGCTTTGACTGTTTGTGCGCGTTTTTCCCTAGCGCTCCGCTGTGCTCCCCCCTCCGCCTCCATTTTGTTGTTGTTGTGATCCCTGGAGCCCGCCCCGCCTCCCAGCTGAGCCGCCCTCGCCCCTCCCCCTCCACTATCCATATATGACAGTTCTTCCCGCGCGCAGCGTTCACGCGCAGCGACCGCGCCCAACCCGCGCCGAAGGTGCGCCAAAGGTAAGCCCGTCTACGCCCGTCCGTGCCTGGACCGCGCCCAGCGCCAGACCCCCTGCCCCTCACGCTGCCCAGCCCTCCCGCATTACCTACGATGCCGCCACCCTCCTAGCCCTTAACCCCGATCGCGCTCCCAACTGCGTCCATGCCGCTCCTGGACACACCCATGGACCTTTCTCTTGCTACGCCTGCAAATTCTGCGGCACCGACAACATCTCCGCTACGACCACACCACAGATTCCCGACCCCAACCACCTACAATGCATCCTTCTCAACACCCGATCGGTCCACAGGCACGCCATTGACCTATGGAATCTACTAGACACCATCTCTCCAGACGTCGCCTTCCTAACAGAAACATGGATGAACGCTTCCTCCGCCCCAGACATCACCATTGCCATCCCTGAAGATTATAAGATCACACGCAAGGACCGTACCGGCCACACAGGAGGAGGAATCGCTATCGTCCATAAAAAATCAATCCACATCTCTACCAGCTCTGATGTCAACCTCGCCAACTCTGAACACCTTCACTTCCAGATCCACATCGACCCCAAGACCACACTCAGAGGCACCCTCCTCTACAGACCACCAGGACCCCGCGCAAAATTCAGTGAAGACATCACGGACTTCATCACTCCACACGCGCTCCCCTCCAAAGATTACATCCTTCTGGGAGACCTCAACTTCCACCTTGAAAAGCACAACGACCGCAACACCACCACCCTCCTGGACAACCTCGCCAACCTCGGACTTAAACAACTGGTCACTTCCCCCACCCACATCGCAGGTCACACACTCGACCCCATCTTCACCTCCAGCAATCATGTCTCCTTCAGCCACACTACGGATCTCCTCTGGACTGACCACAGCTGCGTTCACTTCACCTACAACAAGCCGAAACCCACCAACCACCTCCAACCAACTCTGCAAAGAAACTGGAACAAAATCACTATCGACCAGATCTCCTCATCGCTCCTTCTAAACACCCCAGCCCACTCTTCTAACCCAGACCAAGCCGCCGCCAACCTCACCTTATGGCTATCCAACACCGCCGACATCCTAGCACCACTGAAAAAACGTCAAAGCAAACCTGGCAACAAGAAGGCCTCATGGTTCAACGAGGATCTTAAGAAGTCCAAGAAACTCTGCCGCTCCCTTGAGAAGGCCTGGAAAAAAGACCCAACCACTAGCACCAAGGACGCCCTCAAAAACGCCACCCGCACACACCACCAACTAATCCGAAAGGCCAAGAAAACAGCATTCAAGGATCGACTAGACAACAACGCCCACAACAGCAAGGAACTTTTCAACATCGTCAAGGAATTTACCAACCCCTCGGCCAACTCCAACGACATCACCCCCTCTCAAACACTCTGCGACTCCCTGGCTTTATTCTTCCACAACAAAATTGCAGACATCCACAACAGCTTCGACAACCAACCCGGAGATCAACCCACCCAACCATATGCTGAACATTCTCCCCCCTTGAACACCCTTAACGACTGGAACCCAATCTCCACTGAGGACACCATCCGCCTGATGAACTCCATCCACTCAGGATCCCCCACAGACCCATGTCCTCACCACATCTTCAACAAAGCAGACTCCGTCATAGCACCGCACCTCCGAGACGTCATCAACTGCTCCTTCAACTCCGCCACCTTCCCGGAAAGCTGGAAACACGCTGAACTCACCGCCCTTCTGAAAAAACCCACAGCGGACCCCACCGAACTCAAAAATTACCGCCCCATATCGCTCCTTCCTTTCCCGGCCAAAGTCATCGAGAAAGCTGTCAACAACCAACTCGCCGCTTTCCTCGAAGCCAACAAATCCCTCGACTCCTCACAATCTGGCTTCCGAGCAAAACACAGCACTGAGACCGCCCTCATCGCAGCAACAGACGACATTCGAACTCTACTGGACAATGGAGACACAGTCGCCCTCATCCTCCTCGACCTCTCTGCAGCCTTCGACACAGTCTGCCACAGCACCCTTTTACAACGCCTCAGAAACATCGGAATACAAGGAAAAGCACTTGAATGGATCACCTCGTTTCTCACCGGAAGAACCCAGAAAGTCCGCCTTCCACCATTCAAGTCCGAGGCCACTGAAGTCATCTGTGGCGTACCACAAGGATCCTCACTCAGTCCCACCCTCTTCAACGTATACATGAGCCCCCTTGCGACCATCGCTCGCCAACACAATCTCAACATCATCTCCTACGCGGATGACACTCAACTGATCCTTTCTCTCACCAATGACCCCAGCACTGCCAAAACCAACCTTCACGAAGGAATGAAAGAAGTTGCCGAATGGATGAAACACAGCCGTCTGAAACTGAACTCAGATAAAACAGAAGTCCTCATCTTAGGTACATCCCCCTCTGCATGGGACGACTCTTGGTGGCCGGAAGCCCTCGGAAAAGCACCCATCCCGACAGACCACGCACGGAACCTAGGCGTTATCCTGGATTCTTCACTCTCAATGAACAGACAAGTCAGCGCCGTATCCTCATCCTGCTTCAACATTCTTCGCATGCTCAAAAAAACATTTCGCTGGATCCCCACCGAAACAAGAAAAACAGTCACCCATGCTCTGGTCACGAGCCGACTGGACTACGGAAACACCCTCTACGCAGGTACTACCGCAAAAATCCAGAAGAAACTCCAACGAATCCAAAACGCCTCAGCCAGGATCATATTAGACATCCCGCGTAACGAACACATCTCTGGCCACCTGAAAGACCTCCACTGGCTACCCGTCAATAAGAGGATCACTTTCCGACTGCTAACCCACGCACACAAATCACTCTACGACATCGGACCAGAATGCCTCAACTCACGTCTGTCCTTCTACACCCCCCCCCCGCCAACTACGTTCTTCCAACAAAGCCCTCGCCACTGTACCCCGCATCAACAAGACCACCATGGGAGGAAGATCCTTCTCATACCTGGCAGCTAAAACATGGAACTCACTCCCCACTTACCTTCGCCTTACCCAGAACCACCTAGCATTCAGAAAGCAACTTAAAACGTGGATATTTGACAAGTAATCCTCCTCCCCTCCCTAAGCGCCTTGAGACCCTCTGGGTATGTAGTGCGCTATATAAATTATTTGACTTGACTTGACTTGACCCTGCCAATAAAAAGGGCCGGTCGCACGTGCTAGACGTCATTTCCATTCTCTCCCATGACTTGAAGTGCACAGAGTTGGTGGCAGCCGAGGCACTTTGCCCGATACGGGCCTCCCGCCACGTGGCGATGACTTGAGTTTCACTGAGTTAATAATGCCACCGGAGCTGAGTGGGTGTGCAGCCTGCAATGATGCGTAGGCCTCGATATAACCATCCTGGGAATCAAGAGCCGATTTGAATTGTGAGCTCGGCTGGACCGTGTGTTCGCCACACAATGAAGACTCCGCGGCGCGGTGCATTGATATGTTCTCGGCCATTGCGATATCAAGACCCAGAATCAAATGTGCGACCTTCTGGCTGCCAAGGACCCTGCCTTGGAGATCGCTTCAGCGCGTCTTGGGCCCTCTTGGGCACATGCTGGTGGCAGAAGGTGAGCTGAGAGGCTCGTTTGCGCAGTGACAGGCAGTCACCTCTGGCCAGCGGTAGTGGATGGGGTGTAGCAGCCTGGGTGCGCAGGGGCGACGCAGCGATGAAGGCGTGTGCAGTTGTACGTACTCTGTCATTACTGATTCTATACTATGTTTCAGATGAGGCTCGTTTGCGCAGTGACAGGCAGTCACCTCTGGCCAGCGGTAGTGGATAGGGTGTAGCAGCCTGGGTGCGCAGGGGCGGGCAAACACCTCTGGGTGGCGGGAGTGGATGGGGTGTAGCAGCCTGGGTGCGCAGGGGCGACGCAGCGATGAAGGCGTGTGCAGTTGTACAGTTGTACGTACTCTGTCATTACTGATTCTATACTATGTTTCAGATGAGTGAGCTTGAGGGCTGCAGTATGTTCCAGGACGTGGTGGGAGACACACCGGTGGCGGAAAGGTGAGCAATGAGGCCTGGGAGTAAAGGGGCGTACAGTCACCTCTGGGCGGTGGGAGTGGATGGTGTGCAGCAGCCTGGGTGCGCTGGGGCGGGCAGACACCTCTGGGCGGTGGGAGTGGGTGGTGTGCAGCAACCTGGGTGCGCAGGGGCGGGCACACACCTCTGAGCAAGAGGATTGGATGGTGTGCACCAGCCTGGGAGCGCAGGAGTGGGCAGACACCTCTGAGTGGCGGGAGTGGATGGGGTGCAGCAGCCTGAAGGCGTGTGCAGTTGTATGTACTCTGCCATTACTGATTCTATACTATGTTCCAGATGAGTGAGCTTGAGGGCTGCAGTATGACCCGGCTAGTAGTTGGAGACACACCGGTGGCGGAAAGGTGAGCTGTGAGGGTTTTGTCTGCAGTGTCAGCACTCACTCTCCCTCTCCATCTCCATCTCTTCCTTTCTCTCTCTCTCTCGCTTTCTGAATTCCTCTCTCTCACACTCTTTCTCTCTCTCTTCCTCTCTAGCTCTTTCTCTCTTCCTCTCTCTCACTCTTTCTCTCTCTCTCTCTCTGCTTTAATGGGCGCATGACGCACAATCTTATCTTGCAAGCTGTGATTCATAGATTGTCGAGGGATGACACGCCATGGCTGTATCTATTTTTTTTATTTATTTTCGGTTCTTCTATAGCGCAGGAATTCGATCTCCGAGGAGATATCTCGCGCTTTGTTTTTCCGAAGGCAGGGCTAAAACCGAGTATTTGTATGGTAGTGCTAGGGTTACTGAGTAGAGAATAAGTATGTCTTCAGACATTTCCTAAATGCAGAAAGGTTGGAGTTTAGTCTAAGAGTAATGGGCAGTGAATTCCAGAGAGTGGGGCCCTTGTATGAAAGGGCTCGACCTCCGTGTCTTTCTCTTTTGATCCTAGGGATCTGGAGCAGAGCTTGATTTTCTGATCGTAGGGTTCTTCCAGGTTGGTAAGGTTTGAAGATTTCAGTCAGATATCTAGGACCAGTTCCAAACAGGCATTTATGGATAGTACAACATATCTTGAACTGTACTCTCAAGCGAATGGGAAGCCAATGTAGCTTGTTTAGTAGGGGACGAGAAGACGATCTGGCAGGGGCATTGAGAATCAGCCTAGCAGCTGTATTTTGAGCTACTTGAAGCCTCCCCATCTGTTCCTCGTTAGCAGATATCAATAGTCCATTGCAGTAATCTAATCTGCTAATTACCAGTGTCTGCACTAGTGTTTTCCGGTGATGATCTGCTAAGTAGGGGAAAACCCTTCTAAGTAGGCCAATCACTCTCATACAAGTACCTGTGACCTGTATGGCGTGGTCTTTAAGCACCAATGACTGGTCAAGCTTGACACCCAGATTTTTTACGCTTTCCTTTGGACATGGAGCTGTGCCTACTTCCGGGGGCCACCACTCAGATGACCAAAGGAGTGGGGCATTTCCAAAGAGCATGACCTCCGTCTTACCCATATTACATTGTAGGCAATTGGAGGTCATCCATCCAGCTATCGCTCTCATTCCAGCAGCGAAAGAATTTTTAACTGCAGGGGTCATATTTTGGAATGGGAATAATAGCTGGGTGTCATCAGCGTAAGATATAGGTGTGAACCCATGTTCCCTAACAATATTCGCATGGGGGGCCACATACACATTAAATAATGTGGGGCTTAGGCATGAGCCCTGTGGAACCCCCTTAATGAGCTCCCTGAAGATGGAATAATGGGAGCCCAGGCGAACATTTTGGTAGCGGTTGGAAATAAAACTTTTTAGCCAGGATAGGGCCATTCCATCCACTCCTATCCCCACCAGACGACTGATCAGGGTGTCATGAGACACCGTGTCGAAAGCAGCGGACAAATCTAATAGCACCAGAATCATTGAGCCTCCCTTATCCTGTGCCATCCGGATGGTATTGGTCACGGAGAGGAGAGCTGACTCTGTGCTATGATTTGGCCTGAACCCAGATTGAGAAGGTTCCAGGCCGTCCGCTGCTTCGATGAATTTAGAGAGATGAGAGTTGACGTGTCTCTCAGTCATCTTGCTCAGGTGGGGTAGGAGGGATATGGGTCGTAAGTTATTAAGGTCCGACCATGGTAACGCGGTGTTTTTGCGTATTGGGTTCACTACTGCCTTTTTCCAGTCTTTGGGGATCTTTCCTTCTTTAAGAGAAAGATTAATTAGTGTTTTAAGGCTCGGCGCTAATATGCTACCCAAGGTAGCTATCATTTTAGCAGGTAGTAGGTCTATGGGTGAGCCTGATTTAATTAAGTTAAGTAGAGTATTTACTTCGGTAAGACTGATCTCTGGGATCGTAGTCAGAGTGAGTCTACTTATTCCACTTTTAGTTGACTCAAGGCTAGAGATGTTGGTAGTATCCCTATTATTTGATGGCTTGGTAATTTTTTCATAAATTAAATCAATTTTATTTTCAAAAAATACAGAGACCTCATCACATAGGTTTTGACTAAAGTCATCTGGACTTTCACAAGCTGTGGGCTTAACAAAGGATTGTAAAATTTTAAAAAGTTCCCTGGTAGAATTTCCTGCCTCTGTTATTTGTAAATCAAGTTTATGCCTCCGAGCTTTTTTTAATATTTTTTAAATATTTAGATTGAGCCTCCAGATAGAGTGTTTTGCTGATAGGAGTATGTGTTTTCCTCCATTTTTTCTCCAGACTCCTACATTTTTGTTTCTCAACTCTTAGTTCTTCTGTATACCATGTTTCTGTTTTTACTTTAGTACATTGCTTATGCAATTCTAATGGTGCAAGTAAATCAATAGCTTCCAGGAGTGCTTTATTGAACTTGGCTAAGCCTTGTTCAATGTTATCCTCTTCAGAGAACATGGGTTCTTTCCATGTTTTCTGTAATTCTTCTGGAGTTATTTTATGCCATTTTCGTTTCCATATAGCAGGAAGAGGTTTTTGGGGCAGTGGATAAGGGCCAAGTAATTTGAAAGTTACCATATAATGGTCTGACCAACTAATAATGATGGGAGGACAACATATTATTTTGGGGCAGTTGGTAAAGATTAAGTCCAATGTGTGACCGCCCAAGTGTGTTGGGCCATTATTCTGAGTTTTAAGTCCCAAACTAGATAGATCACCAAGCAAAGATATGGTGTCAGGGTTGTTTGGTACATCTATATGAACATTAAAGTCTCCAAGGAGAATAAAATCCTCATTGGCTCTAAGATACGGGGCTAAAAGTTCCATAAGCGTTAAAGAAAAATCAGAATATGAGCCAGGGGGACGATATACTAATGCTCCTTTCCACTGTGATTTAAGGGAGAGAGAAAATCTAAAAATCATTAATTCCATCTGAGCATTACAACGTTGGTCTAATACTGAGACTTTTAGGTTCTCTTTATAAATAACAGCCACACCTCCTCCAGTTTTATTCAAACGATCTAGATGTAAAATCTTATATCCAGCTGGGATTCCTAGCATTATTGTGGGGATAGTGTGAGGTTTCAGCCATGTCTCTGTAAGAAAACAGATGTCTGGCATGTCTGTATTAATGAGATCCCATAGTTGTTGGTAGTGTTTGGGTAAAGAACGTATATTTAATAGAAAACACTTAAATCCTGGAGGTCCTTTTCCGACAACATGGTTAACATTAGGTGCGTTAACTACTCCAAGCAGGGAGGGTATCTGATCAGGCTGTTTCGTCACGGCTGTAATGCCCGTGTCAGTAAGGAGATCCCTTATTGGGCATATGTGTACAGCCTGGAAGCGGCAATTAGCACAGGAGAAAGGACCCTCAAAGTTAGGCCAGGGTTCTCGCATGCAAGTAGTAGTGGAGATCGGGGTCATACTAAGGAGTTGTTCCCTAGAGTAGGATATGTTAGAGCTAACCTGTGTCCCAGGGGTTCCAATTCCAGGGGCCAACGCCATGTCCCTTCGTCCCGTCCTGTCGCGGACGGGCGCAGACGGGCTTTTCTTCGGCGCTTCTTAGGCGCACTCGAAGGCGCCCCCTGCGCGCAACCGCTGCGCGCTTGATAGGAAGGCGTGGCTAAATAGCCCTGAAGACGGTGACGACTAGAGCGCTGACTTCCGCTCTAGCGGAAGTGGAAGTTCGTATGCCTGGCTCTTACCTGTCCGCCCTCCGCTCTACGGCAATAATTGCCGAGTCGGACCGGGGCGGGCAGGCTCCAATATCGAGCCCAGACAATGCGGGGGAGAGTGTTTAGGAAATTACGGCAATTTATATTTGTAATTGTGGATTATAAAAATCAATCCTAAAAAAATTTAAAAATCGGTCGCAAATATTAAAAAGATGCCAAAGTCTCGTTTTCCTTCCTAGCTCCTCGCAGCCCTGGCAGTCAGGACAGACAAACAGTCTAGGAACTCTACCTTCGTGTCAACAGCGGGTCGGGGAGACAATGCCACCGCCTCCCTACCGCAGCCACTCAATAGTCAGACCAGTCTAAATAGCCCTGAAGACGGTGACGACTAGAGCGCTGAGCTCCGCTCTAGCGGAAGTGGAAGTTCGTATGCCTGGCTCTTACCTGTCCGCCCTCCGCTCTACGGCAATAATTACAGAGTCGGGCCGGGGCGGGCAGGCTCCAATATCGAGCCCAGACAATGCGGGGGAGAGTGTTTAGGAAATTACGGCAATTTATATTTGTAATTGTGGATTATTAAAATCAATCCTAAAACAATTTAAAAATCGGTCGCAAATATTAAAAAGATGCCAAAGTCTCGTTTTCCTTCCTAGGTCCTCGCAGCCCTCGCAGTCAGGACAGACAAACAGTCTAGGAACTCTACCTTCGTGTCAACAGCGGGTCGGGGAGACACTGCCACCGCCTCCCTACCGCAGCCACTCAATAGTCAGACCAGTCTAAATAGCCCTGAAGACGGTGACGACTAGAGCGCTGACCTCCGCTCTAGCGGAAGTGGAAGTTCGTATGCCTGGCTCTTACCTGTCCGATCTCCGCTCTACGGCAATAATTGCCGAGTCGGACCGGGGCGGGCAGGCTCCAATATCGAGCCCAGACAATGCGGGGGAGAGTGTTTAGGAAATTACGGCAATTTATATTTGTAATTGTGGATTATTAAAATCAATCCTAAAACAATTTAAAAATCGGTCGCAAATATTAAAAAGATGCCAAAGTCTCGTTTTCCTTCCTAGCTCCTCGCAGCCCTCGCAGTCAGGACAGACAAACAGTCTAGGAACTCTACCTTCGTGTCAACAGCGGGTCGGGGAGACACTGCCACCGCCTCCCTACCGCAGCCACTCAATAGTCAGACCAGTCTAAATAGCCCTGAAGACGGTGACGACTAGAGCGCTGACCTCCGCTCTAGCGGAAGTGGAAGTTCGTATGCCTGGCTCTTACCTGTCCGCCCTCCGCTCTACGGCAATAATTGCCGAGTCGGACCGGGGCGGGCAGGCTCCAATATCGAGCCCAGACAATGCGGGGGAGAGTGTTTAGGAAATTACGGCAATTTATATTTGTAATTCTACTTTTATTTTGTTGTTTTGTGTAAATAAAATGTTTTAGATGTAAACCCATAGATGACTGCGATTCTCATTTGTCCAACCTCACATGCATCTTCATTGTTATAATTGTGCAACATTAGCCGATTTGTTACGTTCCAGATTTTGGAAGGTTGCGGTCACATTTGTTTGTCGGGGGGGGGTAGACAAGAGGATGGTGGCCGGGCACTCTTGGGTGTCCGAGCTGCATGATCGTTGGCTTCATGGCATCTGTTGTCATTCAGGTGTGGCTGTGGGCTTGGCTCCCTTTCATGTTGCAGATTGTAGTCCGACTTTTCACCAGGTCAGAGCAGGTGTAAACTTCCTGGTGCTAACGCACCTTATCGCCTGTTTAGTGTTCTCTTCGCCGATCTTGCTGGTCGTTGAGAATGTTGCGAAGTGGTGTGTTTGCTGCTTTTTGCACAGGAATGCCTATAGCGATATTTGCCTGGGTCATCCGTGACAATGTTTTTTTGAGGCTGCTATCGCTGGTAAACTGGTGAAGTAGGCTTTTTGCACCAGCTTGTGAATGGTGCGTTAAATTTATCACCATTTTGGCTGCGATTAAGTGCTGTTAATTCAGCACTGACAATATGCCCCTCGGTGTTTTAAACACCTGAGAAGTACTCGAGTGCCGCGCTGAGAGCTGTGTTCACACTAGGGGGGGGCCGTGCTGAGAGTCGCGCAGCCAGCGCATTCACACTAGGGGGCCGTGCTGAGAGCCACGCACCCTTCATGTTCACACTAGGGAGCCCACTGAAAGCCGCACTAGGGTCGCGACTCCAAACTTTTTTGGGTGAAAAAAAAAGTTCTCTTTCATTAATTTACATTCGCCTTGGGGACCTCATCCCCCAATGCATGCCCACATCTACATGTATATTATTATTTTTTAAAGGGGAAGGATGTGCATGGCCCCCCTCTCAGACCACTTCTGGCCCCGGGGATCCCATCCCCCGGGGCCTGGCCTCTTTGTTGGTGACTGTGCGGGGAGCCCCAATGCCCCCACGGTCCCGCCGGCTCCCCGCCTCCTGCGGGTTCGGGCATTGGTTTTGGGCAACGGGAGCTGCTAACATGCAGCTTCCCTTGCCCAAAAGCAATTCTCCTTTCCTTTATTGAAGCGAGAGGAGGTTTTCCGCCTCTCGCTTCAACGAAGAAAACCAGAGTTTGCTATTACAGGGTGGAAGCCATGCTCCCGCCCTGTGATAGCAAAAAGCAATGTCCCGGGGGTGGACACCCCGGGAACTTGCAGAAGCAAGCCTGGGGGGTGGCGGTCCCCAGGGCCATCAAGCACTCCAGGAAGGGGGTCTTGCTGCCCCGCTCCCTCTATTTTCAAAGCCCCGAGGTGGTGGTGGTCCCCGGGGCTGCGGGAGGGCCATGTGCCCTCCTGCACCTAATTTACATAGCACCGAGCGGTGCTTTTAGGGATAACTGACTGATGAGTGGCATGTAAATACTCTTGTTTGGCTGTGCTCATCTTGGAAACATGTTGGGTGTGTCTCTTATCAAATTGTAACATTTTTATATTCAATACTCTTTAACTAGGTTAAGACTTGACTGGGCCACCAGGGTAAGTGTATGTAATCTGTTGGTATCTCCTGACAAATGCATGATAATCAAGTATCTTTTTTCTTTATATAAACGAAAAATTATTGTAAAAAAATAGACTTGTGACCAATGAGTAGTTAAATGGTTAAAATAGTGCTCAATACCGATTTTCAAAATTTAGTATCAATATATTAAAATGTTATTCGCCTGAAGCAAAATGTATAGATTACTCCTTTCTATGAATTCATCTTGATGTTCACCAATAAACCAGTTATTGTTATCAACGGATTGTTTGGTTTTTTTAACTTTGAATTTAAACATACCAAAATAAAGTTTCTTTTAAAAACAGGTCTTTAAATGAATCGTGTAGGGCTTTTTTTTAACAATTTATTGTAATTTACACATGCGCTTTCTCTCAATTTCATAAAACGCATGTGGCTGCTGTGAACCCTTAACATGGCAATATCCACCGGAAACTAGTTATAAAGTGTATTTAACTACATTTCTTAGAATTCAACACAATCACTGGTGAAACATTTTCCTTATTTCTAGGTCAGTAATAAAGGGGATGAATGAATGAGCTCAAAGCCACGCAATCAAAATTAATAATCACTGGTAATGGTGTACGGTATTTAGACAAGAAATTTCTCTTAAGAAGCAATAGTCACCCGCTGCTCAAAGTAGCTAATACACACATATCTTTTTCTAATTTATACTTTAATTAATTTTAACAAAAAGACTTACGTTTTCTGACACACAAGGTCCTTTGGCATTGAGGGACACACAAGGTCCAATAGCTCCGGAAACCTTTATCTCCCTTGAGGTCTTTGCAAAATATTAACACAAAAATTAGCAAGCCTTCTAAATCAACCACAAAATATTCACAACACTTGAAAGCACAGATAATGTAACAATTTGTTTGATCATACTCATTTAATTAACACTCAAGCTTTGTTCTATTCTAATGAAAAAGCTTAATGTTATGTTAAAAGTTTTAAACGCTTTGCATCAACAAGAAAATTATTACTTACCTGTAACTACGGTTCTCCAGTATTGGTATCTTTCATAGATTCACATGCTTGAATCATCCCAGTCATCATAGTGGGAGTCCCACGGTATACATATAAAAGCAGTGGATAAAATTACCATAGGCGACCATGCAATGAAAAGTCAGTGCAGTAGCCTATCCACCTTCTTTTGTAAAATAGAACAAAATCCAACCAACAGCCAATCATGCGACGGCACCCTCTGGAACAATCCCAAGAGAGGCTAGGTTCCTCAGATTTTCCAGCACAAATGTGCAATTATAAACCTTAGAGAATAAAGGAAGCTTCTCCGGGGAAGCGGTTGGGTCGCATGTGAATCTATGAAAGATGCCAATACTGGAGAACCGTAGTTACAGGTAAATAACTTATTTTCTTCTCCAGTATTGGATCTTTCATAGATTCACATGCTTGAATCAGAGTAGCTAGCGGTTTCATAAACATGCGCATGTTTAATAGTACTGTAATATAAACCTTTGTACCTTAGAGAATGGTGGGTTATAACATACATGCCAATATAAAAACCTTAATGAGATAGTACTTAACAACATATCAATCATTTAAACATATATAAACATATATATCAATGTATATATCAGATAAGAAAGAATACCTCTAAAAATAGTGGCCTACCTTATTGAAATAGATGATGCAGGACTGCCTGTCCCACTGCTGCCTCGCTATAAGTTGCCATGTCCAGGCAATAGTGCCACGTGAAAGTATGAGCATTCTTCCAGGTAGCGGCACAGCAAATCTTGTATAGCGGTACACTAGGAAAAAGAGCAGCAGAAGAAGACACTCCTCTTGTGGAATGTGCCTTGGTTTTGATTGTCAACGTTTTACCCGCCTTTGAATGGCACAATTGAATAGTGGCCGCAATCCATCGTGCAACAGTCCTTTTTGTAACAGCAGAGCCTAGTTTAACAGGTCCATAGCAGGGATGTGGAATTCCTATAGCCCGACACCCAGGACATATTGTTGGGGGTCAAGGGCAACAAGTTTTTATGTGTATTTTGTCCTTGGGACAAGTGGGCCCAGCCCCCTGCAGCACAAACCCTTTGGCTGCCAGTGTTCAGTACCAGTATGGATCAGGTAAGGGCACTGTCTGCAGATAAGGTAATATTGCTGCCCATATGTTAATACTGCTCAAACTTGTATTTATTGTTCATTAACTTAAAACCTATACTATTAGGGTGAGCGCTCCAAGTAAATGTTGCAAGCTCTGACTGCACTACTGACAGTAGTTCCAGTATAAAAACTTGTACACACCTTTTCAAAGTTTAGCAATATGAGGGTATATCTAATGCTCGCAGAATGCTATCTGATTTGATGCAAATATTTGCAGAAGCTTGAAAGCAAGATTGAGGATTATTTGCTTTTAAAATAAAACGTTGATAAAAAAATTAAAGCAGGAAAAAAAACATTTAGCTAAATTACTGTAAACTTTCAGGTACCATTTCTTTGCAGAATCATTTAGTGATATGTGTTGGTGTATGCTAGTATTTCCCCAAAAATTCACAATGGAAAATCAGTGTAACTAGTTTCAATAAGATAATGGGAAACAAAAATAAACAAAATAAATAGGCATTGGCAAAGTCGGTAGGCCTGAAATTGGAGGTCAGCTTTTTAGTTTTGTCAATGTGTGGCTTGTTTTGGCATAGTTTTTTAAAAACCTTACTGGTGTGGGAGGTGCTGAGCCCTCACGATTATAATAAACACTGGCAAAAGCAAAAATGGTTTTTGGTCTCAAAAAGCACACATTGCCACAGGAGTTACTAGCACTGAACAAAACTACTTTGTGTGCCGATGTGCTCCTTGTGAAAGAGCAGAATGCTGTCACTCACAGTGAAACCAGCAATACAGAGAGAGAGAGACTGCATTTTAATAATGCGCAAAAGGTCGTGGCCAGACTAAATTAGGGGCCCAATTGAAGAAAGTCTCAAAAGTGTACCCATGGTATATGTCCTTGCATTAAGTGCTGCTACGCGGCTTTTGTGAATTCCCAAGAATTTATAAAAGTAGGAAAAGAAATAGTACTCCTAGAAAATATTTGTGAACTGCATTTTAGCATGAGCATGTGTAGATTTGCTCATGCAAAAATCTGAGTGTTTGCAAGTTCACTTTCCCTTCAACCACTTTTTTTCCAACTCTGGAAGGAGGCTTACATCTGCCATTGTCAGGAGTACATTTCTCAGTATGAGAAAAGATTGGAGAAGAGACCCTTAAAACATGCAAGTTAGCAGGGTTGCACAGACTCAAAAGGGTATTCTAACCCTGGAACTATTGCTTAACACTACCTTCAGCCCCAGGACATAGATCTGTGGAAACGTGGCAACATAAGGGCATTGAAAGTATTCAAACACTACTATGGTATAAACCTTGCAAAATCAGAGAAGCTAGTCAGAGCTCTTATATAATGAGATTGCTGACATAATTTGTCGCCGCACTACATGGCAATAAAGGGACAAGTGGATTTTGTTACAGGACAAGTAGATTTATGAAGCAACCTTCCCCATGGACAAGTAGATATTTTAATAAATTCCACACACCTGCCATAGAATACTAGGAGTTAATCCGCTCTGCGCAAATGCTTTGTCCGTTGCAAATAAAACTTAAGGCATCTTTTTCCGCTGAAGATGAAGGATGCGGAAAAAAAGTGCGCAGAATTACAGGTTCATTGAGGTGAAACTGGGATGGCACCTTTGGAATCAATTTAGGATTTGTCTGTAACATTACATACTCCTCTGTGAAACGTAAGTAAGGTTATTTAATGGGAAAGGCCTAAATTTCACTTACTCTTCTGGCGGATATAAGTGCGAGAAGCAAAGCTACCTTCTATGAGAGAAATTGGAGCTCTATCTTGTGGATCGGCTCAAAAGGTGGTTTCATTAACTGTAAAAGAAGCACATTAAGACGCCATTCTGGTGGAGGAGGCCTAATAGGAGGAAAAGTTCTGAAAAGGTATTTCATGAACGGTTTGATGATGCGAGCAGAACAAAGAGAGGAGGCGTCAGACGTCCGTCTATATCGAGAGATGGCTTCGAGGTGTACCCTTACTGAAGCATACGCCAGACCTGATCTTGCCAGAGATAAGACAGCATAATTTCTGGGGAAGAGTGAAGAGGGTTAGTATCATTGCGATGGGATCAAGAACAAAAAGTCTCCATTTCAGTATATATGTTTTAGTAGTAGACTCCGCTCTTGCCCTGGACAAAATATCTTTACAATCCTAAGGGATAACTAAATTCTTGTACTCCGGTTCCAGGCATGCAATTGAAGAGAAGCTGGGTGTAGATGCAGGATCAGTTCCTTGTTCATCGTTAGCAGGGTGGCTGACGAAGGTAGGCGATAAGGATTGGACTGCGACAGCAGGAGCAGCTCCCTGAACCAGTGCAGACGAGGCCAACGTGGACTAATGAGAATGAGTTGGCACGGTTCCCGTTTCATTTTCATCAACACTGTGGAGATCAGAGGATATGGGGGGAAAGCGTACGCAAAGATTCCGGACCATCTTATTGAAAACTCATTCACCCATGATCCTGTCTGAGGTTCCCTGCTGGCAAAGAACCAGCATGTCTGGTTCACCTGAGACGCAAATCGGTCCAAGTTGGGTGTTCCACATTTTTTGAAGATGTGGTTGAGAACCGATTAAGTTCCCACTCGTGATTTGATTGGCTCAACCTGCTCAAAGTGTCTGCCAGGTTGTTTTTTATTCCCGGGAGATGCTCCGCTTTAATAGTTATATGATATTGGAAAGTCAATTTCCATATCTTTTGAGATTCCCAAGATAGGATCGGAGATCTTGTTCCTCCCAGCTTGTTCAGATAATGCATGCAAGTGGTGTTGTCCGTGTGTGTTAGGACTGAAGCTGCTCTTATCCATGGGAGGAATGACTGGAGAGCTAGAAAAATTGCCCCTAGTTCCCAAAACACGATATGCATTTTGGGGAGAGAGAGAGACTCCATTTGCCGCTTATTTGGAGGTCTTCCAAATATGCATCTCTTGTCAGAACAAACTCTGGAAGAGGAGAAAGGAATGACAGTCCCAGAGAGATAACGAGGAGATTGCCACCAAAGAAGTACATCCTTCATGATCGGAGTTACTGAACCTATTTCGTCGAATTACCCTGATATTTGAAGCCACTGGGCGTCCAACTGTTCTTGAAGTGGTCTCATCCTTAGTCGAGCATGAGGTACCATGAGAATGGCGGAAGACATCATCCTGAGAAAGGATTTGAGGAGACGTACAGAAGAGCACTTTCTTCTGTAAAGGTCTTGAGCCAGAGATAAGATGGTGTTCAGTCTTTCTGTTGACAAGTATACCTTGTTTTGTAGAGTGTCTATTAGTGTTCCTAGAAACGTTAGTCGATGAGAAGGGGCTAGAATGGATTTTACTAGCCAATCGTCGAGGTATGGGAAGATCTGTAGGCCTTTCAGCCGTGGGAATCCTGCCACAGGAGGAAAGCACTTGGTGAAAACCCATGGGGCTGAGCGAAGGCCGAAGGGAAGGACCTTGCACGGATAATGCGTACCTGCCACAGAGAAACTTAGAAATTGTCGATGTTTTTGGTGGTTAGGTATATGGAAGTATGCGTCTTCCAAATCCAGGCTTGCTAAAAAATCAGAATGGTTCACAAGTTCTAAAATCTCCTGAAGAGTAACCATACGAAATGATTTCTTCTGCAGGAATTTGTTGAGTTTCCGGATGTCTGAAATGGGACACCATTCCCCCAACTTCTTTTTTATCAGGAAAAAGCAAGAGTAGAAACCTTTTCCTTTCTGAAACCGTGGAACACGTTCTATTGCTCCATTTTTTAAGGATTATCAAAGCCTCCTTCTTTAATAATTGAAGATGGGGTGTTGTTGATCTTTGAGGCGGGTGATGAGGTGGCATTGTGGTAAACCCTAAACTATTTCCATACCTTATTATATCTAAGACCCATTTTGATGTTATTTCTTTCCATTGATGCAGAAAATGTGAGAGAGGGGTTTTCTTCATAGAATACAGAGGAGCGGCAGGCGGCGGAGCGTCATCTTTGTTTATGGCCCGAATCTTCTGGCTGAGCCTGTTGCTTTCGTCTAGGCTGTCTGGAGTAGGCAGCCTGTGGTGGTGCACGATATTGCTGTTGCTGCTGGTAGGACGGCCGGTAAGAGGTGTAAGTTTGAGGCTGGTACCTTTGATAACCTCCTTGAAAATAATAATTTCCTCTGCCTCTGCTCCACGAAAGGGGGTCTTTCTGTATTGGAGCGTTCCTAGAGCCTTAGCCGTGTCCGTATCTGTTTTGATGGTTTGTAAAGCGTCATCGATATGCTTGCCAAAGAGTGTTTCACCATCAAATGGCACATCAAATGGCACATCCAAGATTTTGCTTTGTACTTCAGGGTGGAACATAGTTGCTTTCAGCCAACCCTAGCATCTCAAGACAGCGGCTCCAGCAAGCTGGCAGAAAGCTACAAAGCAATATCCATGGAAGCATCAATAATTGTGGATGCTGACCTCTCTCCTTCAAGTAGGATTTTTCTAGCTTCCATTTTCTTGTCTTCTGGAAGGAGATCTAAGAATTGGGCAATGTCCGACCACATCTGTCGATCGTACCTGACTAAAATCGCAAGAGGGTTGGCAGCTCGAACAGTTGCTACTGATGTGGTTGTGAACTTTTTTCCAATATTATCCAAGCGCCTCCCTACCCTGTCAGATGGAGCAGTAATGGGCGCTAAAGCGTTCCTCGATCTTCGTTGTTCGGCCTGTGAGATAACGGAGTCAGGCTTAGGATGACTTATTAGACACGCTGAAGCATCGTCCAGAGCCTTCTATTTCTTGTTAATTCTGGGCAAGACAGGGATAACTGTGGCTGGTGTCCTCATTACTTTTAATCCTTCTTCCCATATGTGGTCAACAATAGGTATAGACCTAACCGATTTTCTAGATAGGTCATTAAAATCATAGAGAAAGCAGTCTGATTGCTTTACTGTTAGGGATAGTTGAAAACGTGATGCTACTCTCTCAATTAAAGCATAAAAGCCGCCGATGTCTTCTGGCGGAGACTATCATTTGAGGAGATGGAGACGCTGGTGTTGATATGACATAGTCATCCCATTCATCTCCTGTTTGACCTTCCTTCTCCGGCTGATTATCCTCAATTTCTCCCTTATCAGAGGTATCTGGATGTTGTTGCGGCCTACTAGTATCTCCCACCATGGAGGATGCAGACACAGGTACAGAGGTACGAGGTGGTGAAACAACAGGCAGTGGTGGCTGCGGAGGTGGAGGAACAGGTGCTGAAGAAAAACGTGTAAGATAGTCTCGTAATAAAATCCTGAAGGTCTTGAACCATTGCGACAGGAAGGTGGACCATAGGTTCAGAAACTGGCTCCATATTTGTATTTTTGCATGAGGACGGTGATATTCTTGTTGATAATATCCTCCATAATCCTCGTCATCATCCTCCTGATATTTTACATGCAATAGGAAAGGACTATCAGCAGGTCCAAACATCCCATCATCATCATATTCCTCCAAGGAGTTTGAAGGAGGTAAAGGAGAAACTATCGCAGGATTTTGCAAAAATTGCCTAATCGTCGACGAGAACGTCATCGACGGACACATTGGCGTAAGATAGACGCTTACGACCAGGCGTGGGGTACATCGTTGTCCGCTTAGTCGGAGGTAATGGCGTCTGCGTCGTTGACGAGGACATGTTAGAATAAGATGAAGGTATCGTCGGTATCGTCAACGAGATTGTCGTTGATGCGGTAGTAGACAAAGTAATCGACAGAACCACCATCGTCGAGGAGGATGCAGACGAAAAGGTTGTAGTAGTCGTAGTCAGTGTTGATGTCAACAATGAGGTAGACTGCAGTACAACAATAGTCGTCACAGGAAGCGTCTTCGACAGGACCGTCGTTGAGGCAGTCGTAGGCGATGGAGATTTTTTCGACGATGAGGAAGGAAAAACTTGTTGAGAGGATGTTTTTTTTTTGTCTACGGTGATTTTGAAGTTAACGCCGTCGGTGGTACAAGCTTCTTTGAGACAGATATCTTCATGTAATGGATAGAAGAACATTGGTCTTTCTTCTGGCTTTTCTCCTCAATAGGAAATGGAAACTTTCCTTATTGTGAGGTACATTCCTCCTCATGACGAGACCTTTTTGATGTCTTTTTCTTGGAAACATCAGAAGATTCAAGAGATCTATCTCCTTTTAGGGTTTTCCTTTGAAGCCAGTGAGGTAGAGCTCTCCTCATGCTCAGAGAGGACATCATATTTTGACTTAAGTTTTTGTAGCCAAATCAATAATCAACCCTCCTTATCCTTGAGGGTTTTTGTAGAGAAGCTTCTACAGATTTTGCAGTCTTTTACCTTGTGTTGAGGGTAAAGGCAGTAGATGCAGCTCCTATGTGGATCCTCAGCATGCAGCCTCATTTTCCCATATGACCCACACAACCTGAAGAGACCCTTCTTTGTAGATTCAGACATATTTGATGAAAATACTACTAGTAAACTGGAAAAAACAGAGAAGACTGAGCAAAGCTCAGGGAGACTCCCTTTCACACGACGTGCAGTAGAAAATCAGGGGAACCTAGCCTCTCTTGGGATTGTTCTAGAGGTGCTGTCACCTGATTGACTGTTGGTTGGATTTGGTTATTTTTTACAAAAGAAGGAGGTTAGGCTATTGCACTGACTTTTCTACTGCTTTAATATGTATACCATGGGACTCCCACTACGACGACAGGGATAATTCAAGCATGAGAATCTATGAAAGATCCAATACTGGAGAAATTACAATTTACTTATGTAGGCTACTTTCATCAACCATACATTCTTAAATCTATACATATGAAAATTATTCACTGGAAAAAACAAAGAATACAGTTAGGCGTTATAAAAACATAGTTAAAAACAAAACAAAAACCACCACTGAAATTCACCAGTTTTAGTTCACCTAGGAAACTATAACTTGCACATGCACTGCTTATGTCCTACCATGACATCACTCATGACATGTTCAATAACATCATTCATGACATCACTGTTGACATTTCAAATGAAAGCATTGGTGACATAACTGATAACACAATAGTCCTTTAAATCATGGAGTTACAGAGTGTACACATGTGGATCCATGGTATGGAAATCGAGTAAGCCTTTGAGTCAATTGTAGTTGTGCATGTTGAAAGTTTTATGGTGCACCACTTACAAATTATTAAACTTAGGGATGAAAGTAGTGCTATAAGTAAAACAAGGTCAAGACTGAGCACACCTGATGTACTTTGTAGAGTAATGATTGAAGGCAGGTTGTGGCATAAAGCCAAAGCGTGTTCAAAAATCTGTGAGAAACGCTAAAGCTGCTGTTGTCAATAGATTATCCACAAGTGGACATGTGGCCACATGCCCATGTAAATAGTTGCAATACAGTGGTATACAAACATTTTACATAATAAGGATGTTTATAAGGTGCGGTGTTTATTTCCATAACTTTGCTGAAGATTTTGATACACAGTAGATTTTAGAATAAAATACAATGTAGAGGTGCTGCACTTAAATGTGGTATATCTCATAATGGTGTTGTAAGCATGGTTCTGAGGTTGTATGCCACAGTGTTCATCTCAGGAACATGTATAGTGTAACATTACTAAACTACAGATATATGTTCACTGTCTCACAGAGGGTGTCTTTTCAGTGGCAAATGTATACCGTTCAAACTCTTCCTAAAATTAAGAGTCATGTCAAGTCTGTGAGTGTCTAATCCCAGTAAGGTGATTAGATAATTGGCCATAGGTGTAGCCTGTTAAATTACCTTAAGTCCACAAAGCCCTTCGGATGGTGTCAATGATTGTAAGATGTCATCAATGTCGTCATTTAACATATCATTAGTGATGTGCTTTGTGAGGTTATAGGCAGTGCATGGCAAGGGTACAAGTTATAGTTAGCTCAGAAAACTGACGAATTAAATTTTTTTTTTTTTAAAATGTAATGTTAGCATTTGTATTACTTTTCAGCACCTAACTATAACTATACACTTTCATAAGTTTTTAGGATTTTCTTTTCTTTTTTTTAATTACAGTCTTTATCTGAGTCCAGGATCAGTTGTGTGTCATCTGCATAGGATGTTGTTTCGATGTTAAAAGAAGATATTTGTGAAATAAGCGGGGCCATGTAGATGTTGAACAAAAGAGGGCTAAGGGATGAGCCCAATTGGACGCCCGAAGTGATGGGGCGTTCAGTTGAGAGGAATGGTCTTAGGGCTACTGCTTGTCTGCGATTAGTAAGAAAGGATTTTATCCAGGCCAACGCAATGCCAGATTTACCTCCATTTTTTATCCGAGTTAGGAGAATGCGGGTGCAGGGTATCAAATACGGCTGACAAATCTAATAAGATCAGCACCGTATTTTTCCCTTTGTCTCACTGAGAATGTAACTGAGGAACTCTCATTGACCGCGATCTGGGATGTGGCCAAGGCAGTCATGAGAGGAGAGTGCTTAGTTCACACTACTGCCTTTTTCAATTACATAAACTCCAACAGGTGGAAATAGAAGGCATGACAATCAAAATAGAAAAAGAACTTAAAGAACATAAACAGACCACCCCACAAACTACTTATTGAAAGCTTAGCAAAGCGAGAGGATAATCCGAATCCCTGCTGAATAAAGATGCAGCCTATAAATTATTGGAGACTAAACATTTATGACGAAAAAGGGAACAAAATACAACAAGAGACTCCCTCATGACCTAAATACTTGTGCAACGAAATCAATCCAAAAACATACAATGAGCACCCACCCTGAATTATTGAGCCCACTAGACAAAAAATACCAACATTTATAAAAATATGATTCTTTTATTTCATTTCTTTTATCAAAACTTTCTTCATTATTATTTCTTTATATTTTCAACATACATTTTATATTTAAAAATAATCATCAATTGAAGAGATAATATAAACAACTGAGTCAAATACAAGCAGCCCAGGTAGAGAGAAATAGAAATACACACCAACTCATTCAAACCCTACTCACACACACCCAACCAAACCTTCACATACATAACATATCTGGGGAACACAACTACAAGATAACAATGTAATTGGAATGACCAAAGACGACAACTGCAGGTAGAAGGATGTTTTCAGGGCAGTGGTCGACGCGTTTCGATGTCTAAAGGATGATGGGGTGCCACCTTCACCAGGACCTGCCAGATATAATTTCCCAATCAAGGGCCACTCCATCCGGGAAAAGAAAAAAATCAAACTGTGCGAAATGTATCACAGTCCTCTAATTCAGAACAACCAGATGTTATCAAGATTTAATATCAGGAGTCTGGACACTCCTCAATCCGTTGCTAAAAGGCAATATTCTCAATACCTATGCGACTCAAAACCATATGACGTCATAAAGAGATGCCTGTAGAAGTTCCAGAAAAGTATTCTTCCTGTTTTAAATTATTTTAACTCGATGCGCATAACGCCAGGTCAAGCACATCTGAGAAGGTGTTCATGTGCAGAATATCAGGTATCCACGCCGCTTAGGTGATCGAAGAAATTTCCGTAAAATCTCTCCATGGCGTCCCTAGGGCTTCCTCCTCCTATCTTGTCAAATCTCGTATGTTTCAGTCTATAACTGGCTTGAAATGAATACACGCGGAAGTTCATGGCGATAACAGCACGTCGCGTCCTAGGAGCAATCCGGATGAAAAAGGTAACAAAGCCAATAAACCTTTGGCTTACAAGATTAGGAATTCTGGGCCACGAATTACAAAAAGGGGATCACGACTGCAGTGGGATCATATTTGACCTCTGATACAGACGTTAGTAATTCTTTTGTCTCCTTTTATAGGGATCTGTACCGGGAACCCTGGACTCAGTCACACAAGATGAGTACCTAGCAGAATTCGACTTCACAGATATCACTGAAGGAGTCAGGGAGGAACTGGATTTCCTTAGTTACGATAGAGGAGGTGAAGGCCACTATTAAGTCTCTACCAAACAATAAAGCCCCGGAACCCAATGGGTTCCCTAATTCTTTCTACAAGTCTTTTAGGGAGTTGCTGGTCCCTCATTTAACAAAGGTATTTAATTATTTCATGGACACTGGCTCAGTTACATCGTCAATGATATTGAAACCATCCAAATCCAGACCAATTGTGCTGTTTTACAGCGACGTCAAGATATTCACTAATATTCTAGCGAATCACTTGGCTGAGGGGTGGCCCACACTTATACCCCCGCTCCAAGTGGCTTAATTAGGCATATGAAGACCAGGAACAACATTAGATTAGCACTTAATGCTATTGAACAAACCATGACGGAAAGGTAAATGAATGCTCCTCCTGTCTTTGGATTCAGAGAAAGCATTCAATAGAGTGAACTGGCTCTGACGAAGTTAGGCCCATGTTTACAATCCTATTTTTAGGCAGATTGTGTTCATTCATCATAGAATAAACACAGGACAGGTCCCTTTTATCCTAATCGACTCCAGAACATATTTAAGCCATAATCTAAAGTGGGGCAAATGGACAAGAGAAAGATACACACACTCTTATCATGTTTTGTTCCTTACCTTTATTTCCAAAGTGCCCTCAAAAGCCATTTTGAAATTTGCTTGTACATCTTTTGTAAATACTCTTTGAAATGTTTGTTTGAATAACGAAGTGTTGAAGGAGTCTCCCATCACCATGTATCCGCTGTAAAAAAAATCAAAGATCACACAGTCGGTAATATTTAGATATGCAGTTTTCTCTAGCGCGAACCAGGTACCAAAGGGCATCACAGTGCTGTGCAGGTAAATAATATGCATGCAAAATACAAAACAAAGAACATATAAACAAACAATCTATCAATGAAGATTTTGAGGGAGACCCGAAGACTATATGAGCGTTTGCACCGTAGTTGGGTAATGATGAATAATTTTTTTAACAGACAAGCGGCTGGAGCAGATGAGGAACCAAAAAAATGATCTTTCTGACAGAATCCAGTTAGTTAGTGACAGCTACATGATAGAGGGTAGATATAACTGAGCAGAATGGCAAGTATTGAGACAAGGTCTCTTAACACTGCATTATTGCTCTCACAATCAAGTAGGATAGGGGAAGGGTAACAGGTATACGAGTCAAAGGATTTGAATCTGAGTGAGGCTAATTTTCAGCCCATTCCAATATAAGAACAGTGATTGGTTCAAGTCTTAACAGATGGCAGGAGAGGACAGGTAGGGCCATGCCTGTGCATGGGTTTAAGAAAAAGGTTCAGAAAGGTATGCTCACCTGTGGAGTGACTTGAGAAATTGACTAGGGGTATGCAGGAGCCAAGTCTGTAGCTCTATACCCAGAGTTGGCATCTCAAGCCCCAATGTTCCACCTTACAGTCGACATCAGACCCTTGCATCTGGACTAGGAGACGAGAGGAGGGAAAAGGTGACCAGTGAGCCACAGTTGGTGACCACAACTAGTGGAAGTATGGGGAAGAAATAATAGAGGAAAAGGTAAGGGAACTGGTTATTCAACTTTGTATTGAGTAGGGAAAGTGAGCTACACCTCCATCCCAGTGACGTACCTCCAAAACAAGAGCGTTCAAGTGTTTTGGGAAAGATAGGAGGGCACTGGCACATAACTTCCCCTTATACTAGGGAGATTCGTAATCTTGCAGCACTCCTGGAGAAGGAATGTCTCAGGGTTTGAGGCCTCTTAATTAGAAGGATTTTCCAGCCAAAGCTCCCCTTTCTATGAAGGTATTGTGAGCCTCCTACTAGATATCTGGGCATGTCAAGGTGAACCACTTTGTACATACAGTAGTATTCCAAGTATATGGACACTTATCTGAAGACAACAATTCACTTTGGAAACTTAAGGTAAACTGTTTTTAAGTACCTCTTTGTACTTGGATGCTACAGTGTTCATCTCTGAGCAACACTCCTCAGCTTTCATACAACAAGGCCAAGCAGCAAGGACTTTGTCCTCAATTACCAGCAATAACTTGCTCGGATCATACTACAACCTCCGGCAACAGCAGCCCAAAAATGTGAATTCCCTAGGCTCCCTTCCCACCCAGGTGAACTGTAAATTGGGCCAATCCAAGGTCCAGCAGCCAGGACAAACCCAGAAACCATCTTTAGCAGACTGCGCTCATTAATCCGCAATCTGCGTCAAGTGCAATCATTGTTCTACATCCCACTTTCAGGGTGGTGGCAGCTCCTGAGGTTCGCTGGGAGGATTCTGTGTCAGTGTGAGCAGCTAAACCTTGGAGCTCGCTATTACCAGCAAAGCTTGTTCAGCTATATCAGAGAGCGTGGGCATTATTTAGATGCTGGCGCCATAATAACTTTTAGAAAACTGTCACTCACCACTCAGGGCACTGTTTTATTGTTTTTACTGCCAAAAGTATTTCTAGTGCTTTTTCGCTCTTCTTGTGGCCTCCCTCGCCCCGTTCCACCGCGGCTGACTGTGCCGATTGTGTGGAGGGCGAGGCGCCATCTTGGGCTGTGTTTTCCTGGAGCGAGGCAGGAGTTCGCGGTCTAGCTCATTTGGGGAGGCAGGGCATAAAGTGACAAGCAGCGCAGGGCTCGCGGTGAACTTTGAGGTTGGTGGCAGCTCCTGAGGTTCGCTGGGGGGATTCTGTGTCAGTGTGAGCAGCTACACCTTGGAGCTCGCTATTACCAGCAAAGCTTGTTCAGCTATTTCAGAGAGCGTGGGCATGATTTAGATGCTGGCGCTATAATAACTTTTTTTAAAACGTCACTCACCACTCTGTGTACTGTTTTATTGTTTTTACTGCCAAAAGTATTTCTAGCGCTTTTTCGCTCTTCTTGTGGCCTCCCTCGCCCCGTTCCACTGCAGCTGACTGCCGATTGTGTGGAGGGCGAGGCGCCATCTTGGGCTGTGTTTTCCTGGAGCGAGGCCGGAGTTAGCGGTCTAGCTCATTTGGGGAGGCAGGGCATAAAGTGCACATGTGTCCCAGGGAGCGCAGCGGGCGCGACGATGGCGCGCCGAAGGTGCGCCTAAGGTAAGCCTGTCTGCGCCCGTCCGCGCATCGGCAGCGCACAGGGCCAGATTCGTTGTCGCTGCAGGGACTGATCCTGGGGGCTCACGCACTACTTATAGTAGAGAGTTACTATACTCCCTTAATAAATACTCCTATTGCAACATGTTTCCCTGGAATGTACTTCACTCTATGGCACGGACTTGCCCAGCATGCCAGTTCCAGTTTAGAAGCTCTACATCTACCTCAACCCCTCCTGTTGACACTGACCCTCACTCCAACATTCGCGCTGCACTTATTAATGCTCGCTCACTAGTCAAGCACACGGAGGAGGTTCATGAGCTGATCATAGATGAATCGCTTGACCACTTATTTATCACGGAGACATGGCTTCGTACTTTCTGCGCTCCAGTGATCGAGCTTGCCATTCCCCGGGGGTTTAAGATAATGAGGCTTGACCGGTGTTCTGGCAGAGGGGGGGGTCTAGCAGTGATTTACAGGGACAAATGGTCTTTGATGAAGGAATGCACAGGGGTTATTGTTGAAGGATCTATCGCCCCCCAGGTCCCCCTGGCTCCTTCATCAAATCACTAGAGGAGGTGATTACCCAGAGAGCACTGAGGTTCCCTAAATTTCTACTACTAGGAGATTTCAGTACCCATGCGGAAATCCCGACAGCCCCAGGGACCAAAGATCTGAGGGACCTCTGCGATTTTACTCACCTAATCCAGCAGGTTCATGACACTACCCACTTAGGAGGCCACTGTCTAGATCTTGTCCATTCCAACTTTAATATAACATTAGAAACCCCACACCCAGTCACTTGGTCTAACCACTTTTTGATTTGTTTCTCATGGGATATTGACAGCTCCCGCATACGGGGAAAGGAGTATCATGGCCCCCTTCCGCCGAAAATTAGTATCCCTGCTTTAGCAGATGCACTGGCCCACACTCATCCTGCCGAGGCCCATAATATAGAGGAAGCAGTTGAGAACTTCTCAACCTGGATAAACTCCACTATAAACACTTTACCTCATCCATCAGGGAATAGGCGTTCTAGAGCCTCTCCATCCTCTCCCTGGTATACAGAACATTTAAAAACTTTAAAGCTTGGTTGTAAGGAGCGGGAACGGGCCTGGCGGCGGGAATACTGCCCCGCAGCCAAGGCGGAACTCCGAGCTGCGCAAAAAGAGTACTATGCCACCATTAAGTCTGCCAAAGGTGACCACTTTGCGGCTAGGATTAGCAAGGCCAAAAACAATAGTAGAGAAATCTTCGCTATTGTGCGGAGTTTTACGTCCCCAGCGGCAGAAACCTCGTCGGCCCCTACATCTGCCGGCTGGTGCGAGAAGTTGTCCACTTTCTTTATAGAAAAAATTCCAAAATCCAAGCCAGCCTTAAGCTTCCCACTCTGGTCTACCCTCCTCCCATTCCGGTTGACCAGGACCATAATGAACCATCCCAGCTCCTTACCACTTTTAATATTGCGGAGGCAGTGGACGTGATGTCCACTTTTAACATTGTCGAGGTGAAGGATGTGATGTCCATCTTAAAAGCACTTAAGTCCGGTTCCCCTGCGGACCCTTGTCCTGCCAGGGTTTTAAGCGGAGTGGCGGAAGTAATTGCTCCTATGGTGACAGCCTTGGTTAACGATTCTTTACAATCAGGCATGATGCCTCACCAATGAAAACACGCAAAGCTCCTCCCTCTGATTAAAAAACCCTTGGCAGATCCTCTGATTCCCTCCAATTACCGGCCCATCTCCCTGCTCCCAGCATTAGCTAAGGTCTGTGAGAAGGCTGCTTTCAGACAGCTGGAGAAGTTCGTGGAGTCCTCCGGGGCGCTTCACCCTGCCCAATCTGGCTTCCGAACTTCTTTTAGCACAGAGACTGCGCTCGTGGAGGTCACCGAGGCCATTAGAGAATGTCTGGACGGGGGCGGCATGGCGGCTCTGATTTTATTGGACCTCTCTACCGCGTTTGACACGGTATCCCATTCCCAGCTCCTCTCTAGGCTGTCGGATGTTGGCATCACGGGCGCGGCCTTAAGCTGAGTTAAATCTTTTCTCACAGACCGCCTCCAACAAGTATGGATTCCCCCCTTCCACTCATCCAACAAGAAGGTGAAAACAGGAGTCCCCCAGGGGTCCACCTTGAGCCCCCTGCTTTTTAATGTCTATATGACCCCTCTCATTTACCTGGCGGAGTTTGGGTGCCAAAATAATGGCCTACGCCGATGACACCCAACTTCTCTTCACATTGGACGATGGTGACCTTCATACGGAGGGTGTCCAGCAATGCCTGTCCATGGTATTTGCGTGGCTTGCCCGGGCCAGCCTCAAGTGTAATGAGGACAAGTCGGAAATACTCCTGTACGGCCAATTCCCATGGCCTTTAAAGAATCACTCTGGCCCAAAGGATCACCATGCCCCAAGGGTGACTGTGGGGTTGCAAAAAACCTGGGGATTTGGTTCGGAGCTGATCTGTGCTTCGGCGAACAAATCACGAGGCTGGCGGGTACATGTTTTGGCACCCTAACCACCCTGAGGAAGTTTTTCCCTCTTCTCCCCCAAGTTGCAAAAGAAGCAGTAGCCAGGGCACTTATACTTTCATGCCTGGACTACTCTAATGCCCTTTATATCGGTGCCCCAGACTTTCTGATTCGCAAATTGCAAGTGGTCCAGAACGCGACAGTGAGGCTCCTCTTTGATATCCCCAGGAGGCTAAGCGTGCGCAAGCAGCTCTGCGAGCTCCACTGGCTTCCTGTTGCCCAAAGAGTGCGCTTCAAGGCCCTGGTACTGGCCCACAAAGCTTTACATGGCCCGTGCCCATCCTACTTAAGGGCCAGATTTGCGTTCTACCAGCCAACACGTCAGTTGCGATCGGCCACCCTCAAACATGTGGTGATTCCTAGGTTCAAGAGTGTTCATCTAGGTGGCCAATCTCTGGCAGTTAGAGCTGCATCCTTGTGGAACAACTTACCGGACGCTCTGAGGCACACGCCAAACCTGACTAGTTTAAAAAAACTTCTTAAAACTCATTTATTTCAGCAAGCGCTCTAGCTCCACTGTTCTCAGCTGACATTATGTCTCTCTTCCGCGCCAGGACAGTCTTGACTAACAGTGAGCGTTACAAATCAATATATAACATAACATAACATTTACAATCATATACACACCATCAACAGTAAAGCACTCCAATTCATGCTCATCACAACACACTCTTCAAAAATCCATGCACCTGACATAGCTGACATCCTTACAATCAGAACTTAGGCTAATTCTTCATCACAGAAACCTAGCTCACACATCATATTTGTCCTTAACACTGGAGACTACAACATTAAAAGCACAAAACAAGGAGGGGCGTGGCCAAGCTGGTGACTAAGATGGCAGCTTAACTTGAAAGTTCTGGGGACATCAAGCTGCAAATGCTAACATCTGCGGTAAAATTGAACATCCGCACCGCAAGGGAGCTACTGACGATGTGACGAAGGCTCTGGTTTTAAGAGCGGAGCCTGGAGGTGCTGGTAACCACAAGATCCGAGCGTGGCAATTCCGAGCCTGAAGCGGCCCTCCGAGGCCCTGAGTCGACAGGGGGCTACGGTGAGCCTAAGGACAGGGCTTGGAACGCGCGGAAACGCTAAAGACCTCCAGCTCGAAATCACCATGCTGAGGAGCAGCGGAATACCAGCAGTGATTATGTTCTCTTAGTGCCTGCGTTGATACCACTCCCTTGATGGTGCCAGGGAATACAACGTACCATGGTGGAGTCAGAAACGGCCCAGTTCCTGCCTTGTGAGGGCGGTAAGGGCCTGGTTCTGCGGGACTAAAGGTGGCGCTGCTAATTTACATAAGCTATACCTAGGCTTTCATGTTTTCAGTTTCTATTTTTGGTACATCCTGGTGGGGTTTTGTCAGTGTTTTCAAGGGATTTCAGTAAGTTAAAAAACTGCGGTTATCAGTGGTTACACATTTTCGCGCCATTAAAAACAACAGAAAAGTTTTTTCCGGTGTTTATGGAACGTTTTGCTTTTATTATTGCTTGCTTTCTGCACTGATAGCGTATGGTATATAGACAGTTTACGTACAGTGTATATGAGGTCCAAATAGATTTTTGCAAATTAAACTTATTGTAGTACACCATACAATACTTTTTCAGTGAGTCTTTGGTCGTGTGAGCTCGCTCTTTCTTTCCTATGTAAACTTCTGTGAAAAGGCCCTCTCAACATTGGCACTTGAGAAGGACAACGCCGAAACAGCCAGTGCACAATTTGTTAACTTTGGCCACTGACATAGCTTTCCATGCCAACATTGGTGCACTTGAAGATTACGATTCTCAGGGCAGGTTCTGCAACAAGTGCATTGAAATGGGCGCTTATGCCATCGGAGTTATTGAAGCGGTCAAAAATGAAGCAGCACTTTTGAAACTACAGAGGAAATTCCCCATTACGGAAGGGATCTAGAACTTGTACGGGGTACCATAGTTTCATTGACTTCAAATTCCATTGGTGGTGAAGGGACATTTCTATGCATCATTGCAAGCCATTTCTCATACATTGTAAAATAAAAGTTTCTGAATTGCTCTTCAACATTGCTTTGCTTACCATGTGGCGAGCACTCTGACATGGAACATCTTGAGGCGCCAAAGTCATTAAAGGGGTCGCCCAGCCTACTCTCCAGATATTTTACATCTACACCAATTATGCTGAACACTTGGAAGACAAGGATCATTTTTATTATGCCCACTACAGCAGTTATGTTTTCCTGTAAAAATCTAAGAATGCAGTAGAGTGTACTTTTTTCACATCACTATCAATATAGGACCAAAGATCCTCACATTTCTTGCCTTTGGCATCATCACTCAGCAAAAATGTTGTTAATGGTTGCCACATGGATAATATAGCATTCATAGCCTCTTGGACTGAGAACCATCAGCTAAGTGGCACAGTTGGAATGATTCTTTCTTTGATGCCACACAAAAGCACAAAATAATATTTTAGTTTTAGTTCCTATGCATAAGAAAACAGTGCACCAGAATGGACTAAAAAGTCAATAGCATTCCTCATTAACTCTGAAGTTTGTAAAGATGCTTTCAGCATACCATCTAACAAGTGGCAAGGATCTCTTACAGGGAAGCACTTCAGCTCAGGTATCAATTTTGACAGGTCATCACAGAACATTATCATATATACAGCTGAATCACTGCAAATAAGAACAATATCACTCCAATCTTTGTTGAACTTGGAAAGAACATTTTGTGCAGAGTATTCCAAGTGACACTGCGCTACATGTTTTCCAAAGGTTTGGTGTCATATTTTCACCACTATCAGAGATGCTTGGTGATAGCGCTCTATTCACTATACCTTGCATTGAATGTTTAAAGCCAGAGGTGTTGGAAATTCACTTACTATCAATACTGACTCACTAGAAACTTGGGGCTGATGTATTAACCACTTCGTTGCGGCGCGCATTTCCCCGCTGTCCGGGCAAATTCTACGAGTGCGCAAATTGGACGGCTCCCAGCCGTCCGACGCACACACCCATCATGACATCAGATGGCCGGGGGGCGTCCGGCGCACGGAAGATGTTAAGGGTTTTTACCCATTCTCTATTGGTAAATGTGATGACACATATTATGAAAGAGTCTTATGAAACCAGTCATTTTACCCATCAGTGAAAGAGTCAATCGCAGCCAAAATATCAAATATGATTTTGATATTTCCTGATTCTCTACAGTTTATAAAATAATTGAACACGATCTAAAACTTGCTTCTAAACCCTTTAGACCAAAGACCACAAAACTGAAAAAGCAAAAAGAAGAAGAAACAATATTTGAGTGGCATCCCTAAACAACAAAACTCAAGCAGAATAATGTTAGTCCAGTCTTTCTTACTGCTAGCTTGTATAACAAAGTTACATTGTATTGGCCCCTTCAGGAAGAAAAAAATTACTCACTCTCTTTTTCCTTTCTTTGAATAGCATTTAGTTTGTGGTTGGGCAGGTGTTTTTCAGTGTTTATATGTTTTCACAGGTGAGGGCGATTTCTCTTTCAGTTGGATTTTATCAGTTATTATAGGTTTAAACCTAAAACCGGACTGCCTAGCTATACCCCATACCAACCTGCACTGCGGTGGATCGCTGTTGCCTCTGGGGTATGTCCAGCACGATTACCGCTCTTGAGGCGCGGCTATATGACGGCTGGCCTTCACCCATTGCAAGTGTGCATGCTGCCCTATTGTGCAATGTAAATTTTAGGGGGCACAGCGCAATCTGCTGCTGATCTGACATAAGAGTGCCCTCCTTGCCCAACGTCCTTTCTTCCCTTGTTTTTGGCTGCCTTGTTGTATCGGTGGATTACTGGCCAGTGATGGGCCTCGCGCTCGACCAAATTGACATGCATGTTTGCTGGGCTGACCTTAACATGATCTCTTTCACTGGACTACCCCCATCCAAAGGCTTGCACCAAGCCTGATCTCTGGACTGTGAGCTGGTGCCATCTGCCTTTTCCCTGCTGCCTTAGTGAACCCCTGGCTGGCGCTACAGCTGTGTGTAAAGATGGGACGCATCAACCCGAAGCAGAAGCAACTGAACTTTGATGGGGGCAAGACCCCTAGGCGAGATGATGTAGACGAGGCCTCTGGCCCGGAGCAAAAGTCACTCCATAGTGCGGCAGCCATTTTGGCCGAGCTTAGGGCGGGATTTAAAGCAATAGACTCACGCTCAGACATACTTACACCCGCCTGGACGATATTAATGGGCGTCTAGAAGTGCATGATACCAGGCTGGATAAGGTAGAGCAGCGAATTTCTGACTTAGAGGATGGCCATCTCTCTATTCAGAAACGATTGGACAGGTCTGAAAGCCTCCTCAAGCAACTTGCGGCCAAGGGAGAGGATTTGGAGGAGCGCACAGAAATAACCTGCTGATTGCTGGGATAGCAGAATCCACCAACACAGGCCCCATGCCAAAGTACGTTGAAACGGTTTTGGCTGATCTATTTGGTAGGGAGGCCTTCTCGACCACATTTGCTGTAGAGCGGGCTCACGGGTCTCTGGGCCCACTGCCACCTCCGGGAGCAACCCCCCGGATTATCATCGCCGAGCTGCTCAATTACAACAACCGGGACAATGCGCTTCGACTGTCCAGGGAACGTGGTACGCTCTCTTATCAAGGCTCCAATATTTCCTTGTTCTCTGACTTTACACCCATGGTACAGGAAGCCCACCGAAAATACGGCAATGTGAAACACTAGTTCCAAAAAGCCAACATATGCTATGCGATGCTATATCCTGCTAGACTCCGGGTGCAGATTGGGAACAAATCTCAGATCTTCGATACGCCAGACGCTGCAGCCAAATTCTGGAAGAATCACCAACATACGATGCAACGACAGGACAAGGAGGACCGACGCCACCCTAAGGATTGAGACTCTTTTTTGAGTATTCGCTGATATGGTATGGCAAAAGAAACTCGGCCACCCTTTTTCCCTCTTCTTTGCCACGACGAAGCCGTATGGTCTGCCTGTTTTGATCCGTAGCCATTCGAGGCCTTGATTACGAACATACCGTCCTTGCCTGATCTTTTCTTGTGTGGGACAGCACGGATCTGAGAACTTGTGATGGCTGTGTGGTCATCTACCAAATAGTGACTATCTTTCCACATGATGGCTCTGATGGAGTGTTGCCACTTCCTAAAGGAAAATTGCCTGTGTCTTTTCTTCCACCTCTCTCCCTTCCCTCGCTCTCTCTTTTCCATTAATGTATCTTCTTTGCGATTCACTGGGTGCCGTATATTTGAGTATCCAATTGGGGTCGGGGGGGGGGGGTGTTGCAGTGGGATGTTTGTATTTGTTTATGTTTTAGTAGTCATTTTATTTCCTTGGAGCACACTAATGGGTGTAACACGCCACGTCTTGGTCTCTTATTATTCCCATGTATAATCACTTATTGATGATAGTATAACCACAAAAGAATCTACCACTACTGATTTACACGTTAAATGCCTATCCTGGAATGTTAGCGGGCTCTCATGCCCAAAAAAGAGTAGGCAGGTGTGCGAATATCAAACAAGCCATTCCATACAAATAGCTTTTCTTCGGAAGGCACACTATGCAACCCTCCCAACTCATGGCTTTGCAGCGTCATGGGGAAAACACCGTTTTTTTCCTGCTACAGTACCTACTCGCAGGGGTGTGTATACTTGTGCACCGTTCTCTTCCCTTTCGCACTGTGTCGGTTGTGACGGACCCAGAAGGAAGATTTCTCCTAGTAGGGCGTTATTGGATGGCAGCCCATATTACCTGTTAATGTCTACGCTCCCAATGTAGATACACCCGATTTCTTCACAACAATTGCATCACATATTGAACGATTTAGCTCAGACACTATACTGATGGGGGAAGATTTTAATCTTACATTAGACCCTACCACTGATACTAATGGACCAGGCAGCGTCACAAAGCCCCAAGCCACTAAAGACATCCTCACATTACTGTGTCAGCATTGCTGGCGGACCCTTGGTGCCTCAAATGCCCAAGATCTCTGAACTATTCTTTTTATTTAGCCCCATATGGAACTTGGTCCCGTATAGACCACTGGTATCTAACGCCTCAGCTGTTGATAGAGGTGTGCCGATTGGAATACTTCTCCCGTACTATCTCTGATCACTCCCCGGTGTTGTTGGTAGTTGCTTTCCCATCGATCCCCAAACAGCATCCCCAGTGAAGATTTCCTGCGAATGCGCTGCTGACTCAGTGTTCCATAGTGAGGTTGGTGATACTATCACAGAATTTTTTGAGTTGAACAATGGCTCTGTAGAGTCGCAGCTATCGCTTTTCGGGCGCCTTTGAGGCATTTATTCGCGGTGTATATATTTCCAAACAGGCAGGAGTCTTGCGCTCCATTCGGAACAAACTGGCAACCATTGAGCAGAAACTAAAAGATTTAGATAACCTCATGCAAACCACCCCGTCCTTGACGATTCTTCGAGACCATTCAGATTTGATGACTGGGTTTACAGACGCAGCGGTTCGGGTGCTTTAAGGGTTGGGTAAGTACGGTAGAGCACGGACGTACGGTGAGGGGGAGAGACCCGGCAGAATACTTGCACACCTTCTTAGACCACCTTCTTGGACTCAGGCAAACCATTGACGATAGGGACGGATATCATACAAGCTTTTTTTGACTACTATACCAAGATGTATCAGACGAGATGCCCGTTCTCGGCACAGGCCCTCGATGCGTATCTCCAAGAGATAGCCATGGTGTAGCTTGAAGATGGGCAGCGAGAGTTTTTAGCTTCCCCAATGGACGTTCACATAATTAAACAAGCAATCAAGGACCTAGCCAACAGCCGCGCTCTGGGGTCTGATGGGCTTTCCGGGGGATTTTTACAAAGCTTACCAACATGAACTAGCCCCCGCCTCCTGGAAATGTATGACGAAGCATTGCAGAATGGGTCCCTCTCACCGACAATGCATGAGGCAATTATTACATTACTGTTTAAACTGGCCAAGTCTCCCCAGAAATTGAAATCCTATAGGCCACTCTTGCTATTAAACCATGATTATAAAATTCGCTAAAATACTGGCTACTCGATTGGCATTGCTCGTTGACAACTCACTATGCCCTTTTCAGGCTGGCTTTATACCGGGTCGGTCTACGACACAACTTCCGCACAATTTTTCGTAATAAATCCATGGAGCCTACCTTACTAGCAGTCACGGTGATGCTAGATGCCGAAAAGGCCTTTGATTCTTTGGAATGGCCTTTTTTTAAGCGCAGTTATGCAAAAACTGGGAATCCCTATTGACTTTTTAAACTTAGTTTGCTTATTATTTTCCCCTCATGTTGCTCGACTTAAAATAAATGGACTGATCACACCACAATTTGGCTTGACTCGGGGCACCAGGCAGGGGTGTCCGCTCTCCCCCCTATTATTCATAATTGCTATGGTTCCACTTGCCCGTCATATTCAAGGAGAAAACAAGTTACTTACCTGTAACTTTAGTTCTCCAGTATTGGAATCTTTCATAGATTCACATGCCTGAATCATTCCCAGTCATCGAGACGGGTGTCTCCGGTATATAAAAAAGCAGTGCTTAGTAGTATAACAAACTGAAAAGAGGCCTAGGACCATTTCCCTTTTGCAACCCATAGCCTTTGTTATGTAAAAAAGGCCCAAGCTTTTCCCTGAACCAATCAGAGCTCCTCACCCTCTAGAACACTCCTCAGAGAACCTTCTGCCCCTCAGATTTTTCGCGCACTTGTGTATATAACACACTTCCTGTGCTAAATCCGAGGTGAGCCTCTCAGGGGAGGAGGGTGGGTACATGTGAATCTATGAAAGATTCCAATACTGGAGAACTAAAGTTACAGGTAAGTAACTTGTTTTCTTACTCCAGTATTGGAACTTTCATAGATTCACATGCCTGAATCAGAATAGCGAGCAGTGAAAAAACAAAGCACATTTTCCTGATACATTACATAATCATGCAATACCATTAGAAAATTAAGCATAATCTCATACATATATACATACTTATATAAAATGTGACTTTGTAAACAAGAGAAATTATGGATGGAGGGATGCAAGAAAGGCTCACCGTTACTGGATGATATTCCGCAGTACCGCCTCTCCCACTGCCGCATCCGATTCTGCAGCTGCCTCCGAGCAGTAGTGCCTGGTGAAGGTGTGCATAGATGCCCAGGTTGCAGCTCTGCAGATATCCTGGATTGGCACTCCTCCAAACAGTGCAGTGGATGTGGCCACCGCCCTTGTGGAATGGGCACGGACTTGTGCACTCAAAGGCTTTCCAGCAGCTTGATGACAGTAGACAATTGCACTGGAACTCCATCTGGCAATTCCCCTCTTTGACAGTGGGAAACCTTTCCTGGGTGCGCTGAAGGCGACGAATAACTGGGAAGACTTGCGAAACGCCTTAGTTTCTTTCAAGTAAAATTTCATACATATCTGAACATCCAGCGAGTGCAATACTCTTTCTGCCACTGTTGATGGATGAGGAAAGAAACGCTTCAACACCAATGGTTCGTTCAAATGAAAATCAGTTGGCACCTTCGGAATGAACTTCGGCTTTGTCCTGAGAATCATTTTATCCTCCTGAAACTGTAAGAAAGGCTCCTGAATCCTGAGCGCTTGTAGTTCACCTACTCTTCTCGCTGAAGTCAATGCAATGAGAAGAGCCACTTTCCAGAACAAGAATTTCAGGTCTGCCCTCTGTATCGGTTCAAATGGTGGCTTCATCAATTGAGAGAGTACAATATTCAGACTCCATAATGGTGGTGGAGGCTTTACTGGTGGAAAGACTCTGATTATCCCTTTCATGAATTGTTTGATAATCATTGAGGACCATAAAGATGGGCCTGACGATGACCTCCTGCAGCAGGATAACGCATCCAAATGCACCTTGATGGAGGCTTGTGCTAATCCTGACTTTGCTAACAGCAGAATGTAAGGTATAACTTGATGAGGTGCAGCAGTAAGAGGGTGAACATCATGTCTCTTACACCACAGACAAAACCTCTTCCAGTTCATCCTGTAGGTTTTGTTGGTACTCTCCGCTCTGGCCCTGGACAGGATCTCTCTACATTCATGTGAGATGTTCAGATGGCTAAACTCACAGTGTTCAGGAGAAAGGCTGCTAATCGCAAGGATTTCGGGTCCGGATGGCGCACCTGCCCCTTGGACATTGTCAGAAGCGATGGAATTAGGCGCAACCGAATTGGACGGTCCTCCGTCAGCAGCAGCAGCAGTTCCGTGAACCAATGTTATCTGGGCCACCACGGGGCTACTAGGATCAGCCTGCACGGCTCTTTCTTGATCTTCACCAGTACGCGGGGAGAAGAGGAATTGGGGGAACACCGTAGGCAAAGATGCCGGACCATGCCATGGAAAACGCATTCCCCCAAGATCCCCTCTGGGGAAGCCAGCTTGCGAAGCACTGGCATTTTCTGTTTTCCCTTGTAGCGAAGAGGTCCACCATCGGTGTTCCCCATCTCCGAAAGATGCTGTCCAGGATCCCCTGGTCTAGCTCCCATTCGTGGCCGGGCGATTTTAGCCTGCTGAGAGTATCCGCTTTGACGTTTTGATCCCCCGGGAGGTGTTCTGCTGCCAATGATATTCCTTGCTGAATAGCCCATTCCCATATCTCCTGGGCTTCCTGAGACAGGGAGAGAGATCTTGTTCCCCCTTGCTTGTTCACATAATGCATCGCCGTGGTGTTGTCTGTCCTTACCAACACCGGCGCACCTTTTATCCTTGGCAGAAAAGCCAGTAATGCCAAGCGGATCGCCCTGAGCTCCAGCAGATTTATATGTAATTGCTGCTCCTCTGCTTTCCAACGACCGCTGACCTGAAGGTCCTGAAGGAAAGCTCCCCATCCTTCTAACGACGCATCCGTCGTTACCACTAGCGGAGCCGCTCTTGCTAGAAACGTCAGTCCTTGAGACACATTTGCCTTTTGCGTCCACCACTTTGCTGCCTGCAGCATCACTGGTGTCACCTTTATTGTATCGTCGAAGGATCCTTCCGCCTGACGCCATGGGAGATCGATCTGTTCCTGCCATGGTCTCATCCTTAGCCTGCAGCAAGGTACCAGGGGAATACAAGAGGACATCGTGCCCAGTAAGGATTTGTACCTGCGGACTGAAGGAGACTTTCTTTTTCCCAAGTCTTGGAAGAGGGACACAATCCTTAGTTGTTTTTCCTCGGAAGGAAACGCTTTGTTGCATTCCGTGTCTAATATTGCCCCCAGAAATGTGATCACTCTTGCTGGGTGGAGGTTTGACTTTCCCTCGTGAAGAGTCAATCCTAGATCGGCGAATAAGTCTATGCAAGCCTGCACCAACGCTCTGGCCTGTGTCTTTGATGGTGCTTTGACTAACCAGTCGTCAGGTGAGGAAATATTTGATGTCTTTGCTTCCTCAACACAGCCGCCACTGGAGCCAGGCATTTCGTGAAAACTCTTGGCGCTGACTTCAAGCCGAATGGCAGTACCCTGAATTGGTAATGTCTTCCGGCTACCCAGAACCGAAGGTACTGCCTGTGTGCAGGATGTATCGGCATGTCCAAATACGCGTCTTGTAGGTCCAATGTGGTCATATGATCTCCTGGGTTTAATAACGGAAGGATGTCCTGCAGGGATACCATCCTGAAAGATTGCTTCTTGAGATAGGTGTTTAATGATCTGAGATCCAGAATGGGGCGCCACTGGAGCTTGTTTTTCTTGATAAGAAAAAAACGGGAGTAAACCCCCTTGTTTTCCTGGGATTTCGGTACCGGTTCTATTGCTCCCTTTTGGAGCATTTTCCGAATCTCCTGCCGGAGTTGATGCAGATGTTTGGCTCTCTGGTGCATCGGTGGCGTACAAGGGGGCGTCTAGGGTGTGACCGAATTGAACTATTTTGAAGACCCATGGGTCCGTTGTTATTTTCCGCCAATTGTGAAGATAGTGAGCAATCTTTCCACCCAGGGGAGCATCTGACAGAGCCGGAAGATGGAGGTTGTCATTGCCGACGGGTGCTGTCCTTTCCTCGGCCACCACGTCCTCTTGGAGTTGATTTTGTGTATCCTCCTGACTGACGCTGGTTATATTGCTGACTGTACGGCTGCGATGAGGACTGATAAGAAGACTAATATCTCCCATGTTGGAATCCTCCTCTATACGAGGATTGTCCTCTACCCCTGGAGCCACGAAAAGAGGTTTTCCTGTACTGTAGTGTTCCCAGAGCCTTCGCCGTATCAGTATCCTTCTTGATACTTTCCAGCGTATCATCTATATGTTTTCCAAATAATTCTTCCCCCTTAAAAGGGAGGTCTAAAATTGTGTTTTGCACCTCCGGCCTAAATGCTGTTGCTCGCAGCCAACCTTGCCTGCGCAGGACCGCCGCTCCTCCCAAGGATCTAAATGCCGTGGTCGCTATATCCATAGCGCAGTCTATGACTTCAGCCGAAGTCCTCTCTCCTTCCATGAGAATTTTCTTCGCCTCCTGCTTCTCTGGATCTGGCACCAGGTTAACGTATGGAGACAGGTCACACCACATCTGCCTGTCATACCTTCCCAATATAGCAAGGGTATTAGCGGCTCTTACAAGCAGAGCAGAAATTAATGAAAAACGTTTCCCTGCGTTATCCAACCTTCTGCCCTCTTTGTCTGGAGGTGTTGCAATCGGAGCAGATGGGTTTCTGGATTTCTGCTGTGCCGCCTGCGTGATCACAGCTCCTCCCAAGGATCTAAATGCCGTGGTCGCTATATCCATAGCGCAGTCTATGACTTCAGCCGAAGTCCTCTCTCCTTCCATGAGAATTTTCTTCGCCTCCTGCTTCTCTGGATCTGGCACCAGGTTAACGTATGGAGACAGGTCACACCACATCTGCCTGTCATACCTTCCCAATATAGCAAGGGTATTAGCGGCTCTTACAAGCAGAGCAGAAATTAATGAAAAACGTTTCCCTGCGTTATCCAACCTTCTGCCCTCTTTGTCTGGAGGTGTTGCAATCGGAGCAGATGGGTTTCTGGATTTCTGCTGTGCCGCCTGCGTGATCACAGAATCCGGTTTGGGATGACCCAAAAGGCAAGATGGAGCATATACCGGTGCTTTATACTTTTTATCCAGTCTGGCCAGAACCGGTGTTACCGTCGCTGGCGTCTCCATGACTTTTAATCCTTCCTTCCAGATATGAGACACTATAGGCAGAGATCGTACAGATTTCCGATACGAGTCTTTAAAGTCATATAGAAAACATTCAGTTTTCTCTTCTGTCATGGTCAGTGCAAATCTCTTAGTGGCTCTCTCTATCAAATTATGAAATCCACCAATGTCCTCCGGTGGAGAGTCCACTGGTCTCTGCGGAGGAGTTGAAGGTGATGGGGCGATATAGTCATGCCATTCTGCACCTGTGTCCGCAATCTCACCATCCTCCTGATCCTCATCCGAGGTATCTTGGTGTGTTGTCGGTGGTGGGGAATGATTCAGGCATGTGAATCTATGAAAGTTCCAATACTGGAGTAATGGCATCTACACCGCGGATTGCAACTCCATACAGGTCCACTCATTGCATCCTTTTATGCAGATGACGTGATGTTGTTTGTGCGCCGTCCTGAGAAGAATTTGCCTCCTCTCTTACGTGAGGTAGTTCGATTTGGAGTGCATTCAGGCTTGGTCATTAACGGGAACAAATCTGAAATATTTATCTTGACCCCAGGTAGTCTTCCATGTGATCTGAATTCCCCCTGTGTGGTGCACTGAACCTCCCAAGTATCTGGTTGTTTATCTACACTGCGACTCCTCTGAGGTGGTCCAGTTGAACCTGTGGTTGACCGGCTCGAATCGCAAATTCTTAAGTTTTCGAAACTCCCGCTTTCTATTTAAGGACGAATTGCTATCATTAAGATGGTAGTACTTCTGCGTTTTCTGTACTTTTTTTTTAAATATCCCCCTTTCTTTAACAATGGCCTTTTTTTAATACACTCTGGTCCCTTTTAATACGGCTGGTTTGGGCAGGTAAACAACCGAGAATGAACTGGGCTAAATTAACCATGCATTTTGAACGAGGTGGTTTCGGTGTCCCACATTTTTATCTTTACTACTTGGTTGCCCAACCCCACTTTACGTGCTATTGGTACCACCCGGATGCTCGACTACAGTATCTTAAGCCTGACAGATCACAGATTTACCCGCAATTACGGTCGAGATTCCTACCCCTGAGTCTCCCTCGCGTCCCCACAGAGATTCAGACGGTCCCCACTACCTGTTGGGCATGGGCTATATTGCGGAAATACCTGAACTACACAGCTCTATACTCCCCACATATACCATTGGCCAATAACCCAGCAATACCCCTGACTTTAGAAACACTCACGAAGAAAACGCAACTGAAGAATAGGCTCTTGAAATAAGGTGATCTGTTCCACAATTCCAGATCATGCTCGACAACTGAACTGGCCGAACGAGGCACTAACACATATATGAACACCTCTTGCTTCATAGAACTCGCAATTCCCTATTAAACATTTTACCCGATTTATCGTCCGAACCGGTCGATTTCCCACCTCTCACACTGGATATAACCTCTCCTGATAGCGCCCATTTGTTTTCTCGTATATACCACTTGTCTCTCCCCCTTCGCCTGCCAAAGCTAATATTATTATAAATGGCTCGGTGGTTGGGTCAGTTTTTGTTAAGCGTGGCCCTAGGCAAGGGTGCCCTCTCTCGCCAGTCCTTTTTGGTTTTTTTATTGAGCCTTTGGCAGTAGCACTAAGGAACTGTGCTGAAATTACCCCCCCGATTCCATCAATGGATGAAGTGAAACTGTACGCAGATAACATCATGCTGATTATTAATCCTAAATTAAGAACCCAAGTTAAGGTAGTTCAGCTTTTTGAGGAGTTTGAAGCTCTGGGGGGGTACCGGATCAATAAAAAGAAATCAGAAATTATACTTTGCGGGGGTAAAGCCTTGGAAGTGCATCCCGATTTATGTGCCTGTTTCAATACTAAGCCTAAGAGATATCTTGGAGGTTTTTTTTCAGCATCAATTAAAGATTTGAATATTCTGAATTTTGATCCCCTTCTTCGGAAAGTTCAAGCATTGTTCCTACGGTGGAATCCTTTACCTTTAACCATTCTGGGCCTCGTAGCATTGATTAAAATGTCTGTCCTTCCGTTATTTAATTTCTTGTTTTCCTCGATTTCATGTTTTTTACCAGGCTCATTCTTTACTCAGGTCGAATCTATTTTTTCGGCCTTTATTTGGGTATAAAAAGACTCCTCGTATTGCTTTAAGTACCCTATATGAGGAATTGGATCAGGGAGGACTTGCCCTCCCAAATCTTAGGGACTACTATAACGCATACTTTGCTCAGTACTTAGCAAGATTTAAGAACCAAACTCATGGTAAGGTATTTAACATCAATTTCTTTATTGATTTAATGTGTAAAGAAGCTAAGATTCCGGCCCCCTTACATGTGATCAAATCCCCAAAACTAGTTCGTTATAAGACTTTATTATGGTTTTTAAAGAAACGCCAGGCTTTATTTAGAAGATATTCGATTCCTGACATTAATGCAATTACAAGAAGGACTAGCTAGGTTTTATATAAGGAAGACTCAATGGAGTACGTATGTCAAGAAAAAAACGGTGGGTTTTTTGAAAGCCCTCACCCACCAACCTAGTTGGTGGCATGCTTCATCATCGGGCCCACCACAGTGGCACCTAACGTGCCCCGGGTGTGCTTCGACGCCAGATTACTGCGGAGCTGGTATAATTGCTGAGTGTGCAGTGTGGTGAGTGTGAAGGTGAAGATTAAAAAGCCATACAAAAAATCCCAGCACCCGAGGGTAAAACTATTTTAATATACTGGGTCTCTGTTGGCAAATTAAAAGGCAGACGGACACGGTGGAGTATGGATTATGACCTCCAGTGTCCAGTGGTCTACATGTTTCAGCCTGGCCTTTCTTAATTTAAAACAGGCTTTCCTCAGGACCAAGTGAGTATGTGTGGGTTTTAAATAGATAATTTACAGTGAGTGTTTTTTGTTTTTATGTGTAGCACTCCCTACGGTGCTATATGGGTGAGAAGGGGGTTCCCTCTCGCTTTGACAGTATTTATCTGTTCAAAGCCTTCTTGGGTCGCCTGGCAGAGAAAAAGACCGAAGATGTCGATCTGGTTCCTCCTTGGACCTGTCGTCCTTCTGCGGCGCCCGCAGAAGGACGACAGGTCCAAGGAGGAACCAGATCGACATCTTCGGTCTTTTTCTCTGCCAGGCGACCCAAGAAGGCTTTGAACAGATAAATACTGTCAAAGCGAGAGGGAACCCCCTTCTCACCCATATAGCACCGTAGGGAGTGCTACACATAAAAACAAAAAAACACTCACTGTAAATTATCTATTTAAAACCCACACATACTCACTTGGTCCTGAGGAAAGCCTGTTTTAAATTAAGAAAGGCCAGGCTGAAACATGTAGACCACTGGACACTGGAGGTCATAATCCATACTCCACCGTGTCCGTCTGCCTTTTAATTTGCCAACAGAGACCCAGTATATTAAAATAGTTTTACCCTCGGGTGTTGGGATTTTTTGTATGGCTTTTTAATCTTCACCTTCACACTCACCACACTGCACACTCAGCAATTATACCAGCTCCGCAGTAATCTGGCGTCGAAGCACACCCGGGGCACGTTAGGTGCCACTGTGGTGGGCCCGATGATGAAGCATGCCACCAACTAGGTTGGTGGGTGAGGGCTTTCAAAAAACCCACCGGTTTTTTCTTGACATACGTACTCCATTGAGTCTTCCTTATATAAAACCTAGCTAGTCCTTCTTGATTTTGACATATAATTACGGGGATCCGGACTAGCTTACCTAGTCCTCCCTCTCTCCTTTGATTCAGTGATGATTAATGCAATTACGCCACTGTCAAGTATTTTCCCGCTGATTCAGGGATCACAAGGAGCAGATCTAGTTGGTTATTGGACTGCTGCAGGATTTCTCAAAGTGTCAGACTTCTTGAGATATGGGGCCTGGATTACTTTGGCGGAAATGTTACAATTCATTTCTAATAATTTTATATTGATAGGGTCATACAATTCTCTCTATACATTTTTCGCACAATTAGACAATACTCAGCTGAGTCACCCTAATCAATTGATTAATGAACTTTTAAGTTTTGATGGTGATAAAAAGCCTGGGTACTGGAAGCGTTATCTTGCCCAGACCAGGAGGACCGATTTAAGTCAGAAGGCCATCAAAAAGTGGCAGGACCTGGAGAATCATGGAATGTCATCGAATACTTGGTCAGTCATTAATAGATTTAATTTTTCTACATTACGTGGGGCTAACTGGCGGAGAATGCTATTCTTCAGTAAATGGTTACTGTATCGCACACCTGTTTCTATTTCAAAAATGTATTTTAATCACTCAGCACACTGTTTTAGGTGTTCTGACTATTCACCCGCTAATTGGTCACACGTTATGGTATACTGCGTTACAATTGTGAAATTTTGGGAAGAAATTTTTATTTTTTGTCAGACCGAATGTAATATCACAATAACAGTCAATGAGAAATTAATATTATACGGTTTTGACCCTGATCTTTTGCTATCTGATCAGTTGGCTAAATTACTTTATATAGCTATGGCAGTTGCTAGATCTCTTCTTTTACAGCGATGGCGTACAGAACAAATTCCATCCATGTACGAGTGGTTACAAAAGATGAGACGTGTTAAAGTTAGTGAACAGATTTATGCACTACGGGCAGGGGGGATTAAAAGATTTGTTAAGATTTGGGGGACATTATTTGATTCGACCTGAGATGAATTATTTATGTTTTGGTTTTTTTCTGTTATTATGTTTATGCTAGAATATTTGGTGCATAAAACCTTGTTCTTTGTGGTTTATTTTGCGTGGATCGCATATTGCTAATAAACTGTGATGATGCTAAAGGACTTCAATACACAAATAAAAAAAAAACAATACCAAACATACATGCATTTTCTACCTCCTATCCTCCACCACTGCACCTCAAAGTGGACAACTTTCAAACTCCTATCACACCCTAGCATCAAATCATGCTGTAGCATTGAGACTTCTAACCTTTAAGTAAATTACTCCTTAACAATGAAAAAACATTTCCACTTCCTCCAGATTCATCTCAACCCGCTGACGCTTTTGATGAAGTTCAATCACCAACCACTGATCCAGAAACATGCATGGGCTTCACTGACATAGTCCTGCAATGGATCACTACACACCACAGCAACTGGTACCATTAATCTAGAAGGGTCGCTTAGATCTAACAAACTGCCTGCCTCCTGCAGAATACTCCAGAGACTCATACTTTCCCACGGTCTCTGCAATGTCTACATGGAACTTTTTATCCATACTGTCAGAAATGTGGTTATTGGTTAAGGAGGCTGTAAGCAACAACCACAATCCTGGTCAGGGCGAAGCACAAAAGTCACTAAATTAACATGGATCATTCCTCTGGTAGGTTGGCAAAAATCAGCCAGTCTTAACTTGGAGGCAATGTGTAAAGTATTTATGCAGCATACAAACAGTAATAAAGTGAAAACACAACACAAGAAAAATTCCAAGCCAATTTAGACAAATATACTGTGATTTAATAAATCAGTTTACACTAAAACAAAAAATCCAAGCTCAGAACAAGAGGCCAGCCAACGTACCCTTGGAGACACTCTTGTAGTCCTGGTTTCAAGCAGAAAGGCAGGCCTCAAGCAGCAGGGCAGTCATTCTTGTAGAGTTTGCAGGTCCAGAAGTCCTCTGGAGAGTTGGTCTCAGGTTCTAATAATTATATGTGGTGCCAGTTTGAAGCGGGAAAAACTTTTAGAATACACCCCCCACACACATTTGGTTCTGGAATTTCTGTCCTTACCTGGCCCCAAGGAGTATGGGTTGACAATAGACTGGTGTGAAGTCCTTTGAAAGTGTCCTGGAAAAGACTACTTAAGTGGGTGGCACGAGTGCTGCAGACCCAGGAGTAGCATTTCATTTACAGGCCCTGGGTACATGTGGCATGACTAAACTAGGGATGTACAAGTAAATTAAATGTACCAATACGGTGTAAACCCAATTATACCATGTTTACAGGAAAGAGCACAAGCACTGTGGCACTGGTTATCAGTGGTAAAGTGTGCAGAGTCCTAAAGCCAACAAAAACGAATTCAGCAAAACAAGAGAAAAAAATGGATCAATGTCCTTGCGTTTGCACCATACACAGAATTGTTTCCATTTAAGCTTGTGAGTCTTATTGGTGCTTTCATCTCTAGATTTGCCAATAATGTATTTGCAGTTTTGTAAAATTCTCAAATCTCTAAATTCAAAGAATTCATAAGCCACGCATGCAGTTGCAGAGAAGCTGGCTCCAGGTGACGCACTTGACCCTTGTTCTTTGTCAACAGCGTTGGTGTCGGCAACAGACGGATGGGTTGCGATTCCAACAGAAGGAGGAGTTCCGTGTACCAGTGCTGCCTGGGCCACCTGGGGGCTATCAGGAGAATGCGGCAACGCTCCCATTTCATCTTCGTGAGTACCCTGGGTATCAGAGGAATGGGGGGGGGGGAAGCGTATGTATAAATCCCAGCTCCAGTCTGTGTATGTGCATCTGCTGCTGAGGCAAGGACCATTTCCCTTGCACCTGTAGGTCCTGCAAGTGCCCTCCCCATCCTTCCATAGAAGCATCTGTTGTTACTACGTAATCTGGGATGACTGGAAGAAAGGAGTGGCCTTGGGACAGAGGTAAAGTACGAGTCCACCACATTAAGGCATCCTTCATCCGTGAAGTGACCTTGATTACATCGTCCAAGGAACCAGAGGTTTGAATCCATTGAAGCTGCAATACCTCTTGCAGAGGTCTCATGTGCAATCGAGTTAGCGGCACAAGATCTATTGCGGAAGAGAGCATTCCCAGCAGAGGTTTGTACACTCCCACTGAAACACACTTTTTTCTGTACAGTTTGAGTGCCAATGCTCTTAACCTTAGTTGCCTTTCTTCGGAAAGGAAAACTTGGTTTTGGATGGTGTCCAGTTTTGCCCCCAGAAATGTCATTATCCGGTTTGGGAAAATTGAAGATTTCTGAAAATTGACTGAGACCCAGTTTGTGAAAAAGAGCGAGGCAATCGTTTGTTGCTCTCTCAACTAGGTGAGAAGATGTGCCTTTAGCAGCCAGTCGTCGAAGTAAGGGAATACCTGATGACCTTTGTTTCTCAAGGCTGCCGCCACTGGAGCTAGGCTATTATGTGAACGTCCGTGGGGCCAAATTGAGGCCAAATGGAAGGACTTGGAAATGATAGTGGGTACCAGCCACTGTGAACCTCAGGAACTTTCTGTGCTTTGGATGAACAGGGACGTGGAAATATGCATCCTTGAGATCCAATGAAGTAATAAAATCGCCCTTGTTGAGGCGTCGTAGGATGTCTGACAGAGTAACCATCCTGAATGTCTGACTCTTTTAAGTTTCTGAGGTCTAGGGTAGGCCTCCACTCTCCCGACTTTTAGCAAATGAGAAAGAAGCGGGAGCAGAAACCCTTCCTCCTTTGGAAAAAAAGGGACCTTTTCTATTGCCCCTTTCTGAAGCATGAGACGTGCTTCTTTCTTGAGTAAGTGAATGTGAGGGGGGTGCGATCCCCTGGGAGGAGTATTAAGTGTTTTTTGGTTGAATTCCAATGTGTGGTCATAAGAGATGAGATCCAGGATCCACATGTCTGAAGTGATATATCGCCATTGGACGATATGCTCAAAATTCGTCGCATCACTCAGGGGCGAAGAAAAAGCAGCCGGTACCCCATTGGAAACATTGTTTTCAGCCAGTGTCCCGGCCTTCGTTTGGAGCCTTGTCTGGAGAAACTAGCTGTACTCGCTTGACGGTAGGATTGCTGTTAATATCCCAGGCTGTATTGCGGCCGATAGGTCTGATATGACTGGGAACGTTGGTAATTCCCCCTATAATTGGAGAAGCCCCTACCTCTGGCTCCTCGAAAGTACACTTTGCGGTACTGCAGGGTTCCAAGAGGCTTGGCAGTGTCAGTACCTTTCTTAATGGCAGTAAGTGCCTCATCAATATGGCTGCCGAATAGGCCGTCACCATCATAGGCCATATCCAATATCTTGGTCTGGACATCCGGGTGCAAATCAGCTCCAGCTAACTGCCTGAAACCAGTTGTGACAATGTCCATAGTAATGTCTATAATTTCAGACGCTGCTCTCTCTCCTTCAGTGAGTAGTTTAATAAACTCTTCCCTGCTATCTTCCGGGATGACCTCCTTCATTGAGCCAATGTCAAATCATATTTGTCTGTTTTAACAGGCTAAAATGGCCATAGCATTAGCCGCCGCACTGAGACTGCTGCCATTGAAGAGAACCTTTTCCCAATTGAATCAAGGCGTCGACCTTCCTTGTCTGGCGGAGAAAGCATAGGTGTAGATGGATTTTTTGATCATGTCGGAGCCGCCTGAGAGATCACAGTGTCAGGTTTAGGGTGACTCGTAAGACACGCAGTAGAGCCCTCCGGTGCTCTATATTTATTATCCAGCCTTGACAGCACAGGAACCACAGAAGCTGGTGCTTTCATGATTTTAATCCCTTCTTGCCAGATATGGTCAATATTGGGTATGGACCCGACAGTCTTCCTCGCCTGATCCTTAAAATCATAAAGGAAACAATCCAATTGATGAACAACCGTTGGCAGATGAAACCGTTAGCGGCTCTGTCCATGATATTATGGAATCCTCCAATATCCTCAGGAGGTGAGTCAGAAGGATGATGAGGCGGTGGGAATGGAGTTGGTGCTATGTAGTCATCTCACTCATTTGCTGGTGGAGAAGGGTCCGGTATCTCACCTTCTTCATGCTCCTCCTCAGACGCAGTAGGGTCTTCCCTGGGAGGAAGAGGAGTAATGGGACATGGTGTCATTCCAGGAGTGACCAGAGGTGGAGGCAGCGGTGTTTGCGGAACTTACTGCGGAGGTGGAGGAGGTACAACATCATCCTCTTGAGGAGGAACCATCTTTTATAGTCTGCCAACATATTCTGAAGGTCCAGAATTAACACCAAAGGAAATTGCGCAGGCTGATGCCTAGGATGTTCAGAATATTGTTGGTACTGAACAGGAGGGGCAGAATAATGCCGGTAATATTGTTCGTCATTGTCATATTCATCGTCCTCTTCCTGATATTTAACGTTTAGTTCAGAAGGACTATGTCCGGTTCGAAACTGGCCTTCGTCCTCATCAGAATCCTCAACATCCAAAAGATGGCTGGGAGGTTGTGGAAACATTTTTGGTGTCCTTAATTTAGCTGGCGCAGGCTGTTGGAACGGTGTTATTGCCTGTTTAATAAACAGAATTTTTCGATGGGGCAGTCGACGGGAAACCAGTAATAGTCGACGGTACTGTCACAGCCGGTGGGATTGCAATCGTTGGATCATCTCCAGTCGACGACGGTGTCGTCGACGATGGTAGCAGTTTCTTCGTCGACGATGGTGTCGTCAATGGTTTAGTCGTCAATGGTTTAGTCGTCCTCGGCGATGGTGATGTCATCGACAGTCTCAGCGTCGGTCATTGTCGATGTCTTCGTCTTTGATAGCTTCACTGACAAGCTTGTCGAGGATGTGGTCTTGACTCTCGACGGTGCAGTCGTCGTCGACAAAGGTAGCATCAACGGTATAGAACCTCTTGAACTCGCAGTCAATGTGGTAAACGCTGTCGACGATCTTGACGACGAGAGTCATAGTAGTCGTAGTTGAAGTGGAAACAGGCGTCGATGGTGAACCGGAGACAGAAGAAGACTTGTGGCCAGTTTTACCTCTAGAAAGGCTAGAAGACTCTGGTCTTTCCTTTGACTTTCCTGTAGTCTGAGGGGATCCAACCTCTGAGGAGACCTTGGGCTGCTTCTCCTTTTTAAGAGATTCCTTGGCCAGATGAGAGACTTTTGATTGTTTATTTCTATCTTCAGGCTGACCCTCAGGCGACCTGGTCCTCTTGTGTGACATAGAGGACGTGTTGCTTGTTCACATCAGAAGAAGAAGACTGCTTCTTTTTTTAGCCATAGTAGAAGCCTTCCTTCCCTATCCCTCAAGGTCTTTGTTGAGAACGTGCTGCAAATCTTGCATTGCTTTGTCTCATGGATGGGATAGAGAATAAATACAATCTTTGTGGGCATCGTCCACATGCACCCTCTTCTTCCCACAAGATTTACAGGCTCTAAATAACCCTTTTTTATTAGACATTCTGCTTCAAGAAATCGAAAAGAGACTTATCTGAGAATATGAAGAAAACTGAGCAGAGCTCAGGGCGACTCCCTTACACAACGAAGAGCGGTGAAAATCTGAGGCACTCAGCCTCTCTTGGGATGGTTCTAGATAGTGCTGGGTGCTGATTGGCTGAGTTTTCAGTTTGGTCCTAATTGTAAAGGAGACTAATAGGCTACAGAGTACATGGTTGCTACCATAATAGCCTATAGAAAGGTACTATTTACTTCTTACTACTTTGTTATTTATGAACCGTGGGACTCCCACTACTACGACGGGGAATGATTCAGGCATTTGAATCTATGAAAGATACCCCAATACTGGATAATCTAACAAACTAATTTGTCATCACAGAAACCTAGCCCACACATCCTAGATGTCCTCAACCCTGCAGACTACAAAATTAAATGCGAAAGCACAAGCGAGGATTCGCTGTCTTCACTTTAAGCACTACTAAACAGGCTATTCAAGCACCGGACCTGCCACTTCCCATTTTCACAACACCAGACACCCTCCATCAATGTGATCTACACATGCTGCCTTTAGTCTTCTAAGAATTCAGTCATGTTGGTGACTTGAGCACCAACACTATGAAAGACTCGCTCCACCTGCTCCCAAACACCGTGGGTGTTAAGGAGCAATAAATCAAATCTAGCCACTGTGTCAGGAGCCATGGCGCTAGAAACAACTGATCTGCCTCATAGTGGAGTATCTTTCCTTTTTGCATTGTTCAGTTTGTGAATTTCTAAACTTTTTTATGCGTGCCCTGGACATTGTCATTAAGTGGGAAAAACTAGGAGAAATTGTATTCTTGGCATCCTGCACTCAATGATTACTTTTTGCATCTAAGGAATCATGGGCATGCACAGGTACATATCCCTGACCAGTTCAAAAATAAACTGTGCATTTACCAAGAAGACTGTGCATTGATACCCGGATCAGACGCTTTGGCTTTTTGTGTTTTTTGAAGTTCAAAACAGATCTATGTCTGGTGTGCCCTTCCTGAGAAAATGATTTCTACAGCAAACTGTCTGCCTGAATTGCTCCAATAAAGCGGATGCCCATAAGCTGAGAGACTGCCTGAGTTCGCTAATAATCTGCGTGACCACCAATTCCATTTGCCTCAATGCAGTCAAAACTGGACATTTCCTTTCCGATAACATCTTCTAGGTCCCCATGCTGGTGGCAGGAAGAATACGGACCACATCTACCCCCTACAGATACTGTGGAAAATACATTTTTTGAGTCAGACTTACGATTTTAAAGTCAAGTTAGTAAACTATTGTCCAAATCCCTTTTTGCGCAGCGCACCTTGAGAAATATTCTATCCTTTCTACCAGAAATGAACAGGAAGCCATTGGTCCAGGGAATTCTCTAATTCTCCTAAAACTGTAACTAGCGTTATCTGCGAATCCTTGCAAGGCTGCAACATAATCAGAATGTGGCTTACCGCTGTATACTTAGCCTCTGCAAACATTCACATATTCAGGTCAGATAAAGTGCTTACACTGGCTCTTAATCAAGAACCGTTGCAAGCTTTAAGCACTGGTCTGGGTCATAAGACCACCGCTTTGCTTGTTTCATTTACTTGCAACGTTTGCTTAAGCCTTGTGTTTCCTCGAGTTCTTTAAGATCTCAATCTGCCTTCTAATTAGCTGTTCCACAGTTTTCTAAATTCTGTCAGGGGTGGGGGTAGTGGGGAGCTTTTTCGGTCTCCGCTGCTAATCCCTGGAATTCATTGCCCTCTGAGCTCAGAGCTATTCCTGATTTACTTTTATTAGGAGACTCCTGATAACTTATTTTTTCAAAAAAGTAAAATTCCCTGTCTTCCTATTAGTAGGACTTTTCCAAAATTGTTATTTTCAGCGCCAGGATTTCCTCTGGGTAATTGTTTGGGATTTCACTCATAAAATAAGCTTTCTTCTTGGCTTAGTCTGCCTTCTTCTATGTTTAGTCATCCTGCTACAATGCAGGAAAGTCCCACACAGGCCATTTTTAGATACTTTCCAGCGTTGGACTTTACCACGTAGGTAAGTTATTTCTTTTCAATTTGGCATAAGCACTAGGTAAGTTATTTTTTTTCTTTTCAATTTGACGTAAGCACTCGTGTGTGTGTGTATATATATATATATATATATATATATATTCACTGAAAAAAACATAGGTTTCAGGCCTTATATAGTTAGGAATTAGCATTTAAAAAACCTTTGAAATTCACTCAAAAAACTATAAGTTTTAGGGGGGTTATAGTTAGCTGGACATTTCACTCATACAAAACCATTGAAATTGCTCCTATATAGTTAGTTGTGCTAACTATATTTTGCGCACCCGCAATCCACTGCTGATGATGTCACATATTACATCATTCATGACATGGTCAGTGACATCACTGATGACATCTCAAATGACATCACTGATGACATCACTGATGACATCAACCACGTGACAATCACATACACCTTTTCATACACTAGTAAAATCTTTCATCACTCTTTGTAAAATACAGAGTATCATATTTGAATCCATTGACACAGCAATACAAGTATCTAAAAACCCACTAAGAGATTCCTAGATGTATACACACATCTAATCACTTATCTGTAGATTCACTCATACATGCTGTCAATGAACAATAGAACACTATCAAAAATACTTATACACCTATTTTTTTTTTTTTTAAATATATTTGCAGGAAGTTAAAGTAATTACAACGTTGGCAACTGTATCTTATCACAATCCAGTGCGGGTGGGATCCACACAACCTCTATACACGGCCATTCAGCCCACAACCCGGGGGACGGGTAGCGTGTGCCATTCTCTTGCAGTGTGTATCTCTCCATTCACGTAGCTTTCACAGGTAATAGCGTAAATCCCATCCGCTTTATCAAAACACTCCAAACAAAATACCCACCCTCCCTCCTCCTAACTTACCCCCCAGAGGAATAAAGTGTTGATCAGCACGACTCATTGTTCTGGAGCTTGATATAAATGAAAACATCCCACTTCCTCTATCCCCCACCCTCCACCCCTCTCGTCATCGGTATATTATCTTGTGGTCGCTCATCAAATGATAAAGTGGCCATGAGTCTGCTTTGGTGACGCCGTTCCATTATGGTGCGTTATTGGGATCTAGGCCGTCCCCCTCTGTACTGTCTGAGTCAGTATGAGTGTTATGGTCGCGCAGGGCCTGCACTATCGTTTCCCAAGCTCGCGCCGTCTCTAGTGCTCGCTCATCTTGTCGTCGCCTCGCCTGCTGGAATCTCAGCGTACTCTCACTCCCCGCCCACTTAAGCAGTTCAGTGCGCAATTTAGTGCCCGACGGACCAACCCGCGCCTTCCAGTGTCTGGTGATTTCCCGTTTAGCTAACAGTAATCCCAAATCGATGAATTTACTTGTAATTTTATTTTTAGGGGTATGCGGAAACCAGTGTAGGATCCCCACAGCTGCTTCCATCTGTAACGATCTCCCAGTCACCACAGTCAGCGTGTCTCCTACGATTGACCAATAAGCGGTCAGCATAGAGCAGGACCACAGCATGTGAAGAAGGTCCGCCCCGGCTGCCCTACATCTAGGGCAGGCTGCCGTCTCCAGACCAAAGTACTGCTGTAACTTCAGCGGGGTCAAATAGGCTCTATGTAACACATAGAAGTGGACTAACTGGAATCGTGCATTCCTCGTCCCCTTCCAGACCCTCAGCAGCAGCTGGGACCACGTGGCCTCTGGAATTTCTTTACCTATATCAGTCTCCCATCTGACTTTGAGGACCGCCAGGGGGGTCAATCTCTCTGCCACCATTCTGGAGTATAGGCACGATACTGCTTTAATTGTTCCCGCGGACATCATGACATATTGGCATGCCGCTGATAGTTGTGGTTCTTCATGACCAGTTCTCCAGTGAGCCTGGAGCGCTCTAGTGACCGCCGCATGTATCAAAAAGTCGCCTCTTGGGATGTCGTAACGGTCCAAAAGGGCCTGGAAGGGTATCAACGCTCCATCCTCGTAGAGGTCACCTACCGTCTGTATCCCCATGTCTTCCCAAACACTGAGTCGAGACCAGTCTCCGCCATGGGGCAATGCAGTAAGCATTCCCAGCGGGATCTCCGGGGCGTAGGGTCGCGGTCTGCCCAGTATACGATGTACCCGGTTCCAGCAGGAACGTATGGTGCGGTCCTCCTGAGTGAGGTGTCTCAACTCTAGTTTCTGTTGCAGCGCAATATACGATAAGACATGTCTGGGTGTGCCATTGCCCCTCAGGTCCTCTGGGCCTCGGAACACACGCGCGACTTCCTGGGTATAGAACTGTAACTGGGCCGCCAAATAATATGTCTCAAAGTCCGGCGCCGCTAATCCCCCCTCCACCCTCGGTCTCAGCAAGGTCCGGAGCGCCACCCTACGGCGGCCAGAGCCCCATAGGAATGACACTATCATGGAATCTAGGCCCCGAAAAATAGACCTGGGGATCCATACCGGGAGCGTTTGGAAGTAGTACAACAGTCGGGGCAGTGCCACCATTTTTAGTAGTGCTATACGCCCCGCTACCGATAGGGGTAGGGTGGACCAAAAGGACATACTACCCTTTAGTGCCCGAATGCCCCTGGAGATATTACCTTCTAGGATGTCAGCGGGGCGATGGTAAACATACACCCCCAGGTACTTAAAACAAGTCGGTTCCCATCTGATATCTCTGTGAATGTCCGGTTGGAGGCTATCATGGCGCATCGGAAAAAGACAGGTCTTAGCCCAGTTCACCTGAAGTCCCGACACCTCCCCAAAAGACGTGAGCACCGCGTCTGCTCCCGTCAGGGCCTCACAAGCATCTTGGAGGAAAAGCAACAGGTCGTCGGCATATAGGGAGATGTATTGGGGGCCCAGCGAAGACTGCAATCCCCTATAGTGGGCTCCTGTACGGATCGAGATAGCCAGCGGCTCCATTGCTAGGGCAAATAACAGTGGGGACAACGAGCATCCTTGTCTCGTGCCCCGTTCTACTGGGTATTGCCGAGATATCAGCGGGCCCGACTTCACTCTGGCCACCGCCGAAGCGTATAGCACCCTGGTCCATCTCAGGAATCCCTCACCCAACCCAAATCTCTCAAGAACTCAGTGGAGGTAGATCCATTCTAGGCTGTCGAAGGCCTTTTCCAGGTCTATTGAGAGAATCATAGGGTCGGGAGCATCCTCGTGCTCTCCCTCCAGGAGTCTGAACAATCGTCGAATATTCATCGTTGTGTTGCGTTTGGGGATGAAGCCCGCCTGGTCGGCGTGCACCAGGGAGCACATGTGTTCCAGTAACCGCGCAGCCAATATGCTGCTCAAGATTTTGTAGTCGACCGTGAGCATTGAGAGCGGTCTATAAGAGGCCGGAATACTTATACACCTATATCGACATTACACACCAGCACACACCCTATTCACATATGAAGTTATGGTACTCACTTATGTAAACAATGGATCATACTTACATATTTAATTAGCTACACAGTTATACAAACACCAGTTCATCTATTCATTTAGATAGTAAGTCATACTTAGTGTATTATAAAATCATTATTACAAGTATACAGTTATCCATATAGTCACTAACACAATCATTGAGTCTTATGTATACTTATTTATATACAACAACTGAAACATACACTGCCTTTTATTTTTCTAGTTTGTTGGACATGTACCATTGAGAAATATATTTGCTCATCACCACACCCATAAAGATATGCACTCACCCAAACAACTGTTAGAACATGTAGTTTTAACTTCATATATCTACTGAATCAACTATCCACACATCTTTGGGCAGTCACACACCCCCCACCGAACCACACACACATTCACTCTCCCATAAAAATACTCAATTAATTAATCAATAACTAATATAGACTTTCACATAGCTAGTAACCAACTGGAGAACCACTTTACACAACAACTGACTAAGTGATACAGATATTCACACAGTTTAGTCACTATTCACTATCTTTAGTGAGACACTATAAATTGTTAAAGTAAACAGTCAATTACACTGCTACTAAATCCTCCATCCAAATATTTCTTTTTATATATCCACTCATTCTTCAATGCAAATTGCTATATATATAATGCATATTTAAATAACAAAGCAAACCACATGCACTGGATAATGTCATCAGTGATGTCATCAGTGATGTCATTTGAGATGTCATCAGTGATGTCACTGACCATGTCATGAATTATGTAATATGTGACATGATCAGCAGTGGATTGCGGGTGCGCGAAATATAGTTAGTACAACTAACTATAAAGGAGCAATTTCAATGGTTTTGTATGAGTGAAATGTCCAGCTACCTATAACCCCCCTAAAACTTATAGTTTTTTGAGTGAATTTCAAAGGTTTTTTTAAATGCTAATTCCTAACTATATAAGGCCTGAAACCTATGGTTTTGTCAGTGAATTTGCAAGATTTTTTAAATGCTAATTCCTAACTTTAACATGGCTGAAACCTATGGTTTTTTCAGTGAATTTCAAAGGTTTTTTAAATGGTAATTCCTAACTATAACGTGGCTGAAACCTATGTTTTTTTCAGTGAATTTCAATGGTTTTGTAAATGATAATTTCTAAATGTATTGTTATATTTTTTGTACTGATTTACTACATTATTTCAAATTATTTATTTTTAGATATTTTATTTTTTAAATGACATTACATATTTTTAATATAAATTTAAAAAAAAATGTTTTCACACCTCTCTGCAATGCAGCCCTCTGGCGCGTTTGCAGAGGGGGAACTAATTCCCCTTGCATACTGGGGGCCAACTAGCCCACCTGGAACCTCCAGAATGCGCCAGGGGGCTGCATTGCAGAGAGGTGTGATGAGGCTATGCCCCTTTTTACACCTCTCTGCAACGCAGGCCCCTTGCGCGTTTGCAGAGCGGGAACGAATTCCCCTTGCATACTGGGGGTCCTGGGGGCCAACTAGCCCACCAGGAGCCTCCAGTATGTGCCAGGGGGCTGTGTTGCTTTGCCCCGGGGGGCGGCGGTCCCCAGGGCAGTGTGGGGGGGGATTGGGGACCCCCCACACTTCTTTATCACTATGCCCCCGCGATTTAGTCCCCTCGGGGGGTAATTTGAAAAAAAAACAGACCAGGTTTAAAAAAAAAAAATTGGGTCCTTGGGGGTCCTTGTGGGACCACCTGGGCAGGCCTAGGGGGTCAGGGTGTGCCCCCTTTTTGTGTTCTACATGTTTGTTTTTCTGCTTTCTTGTGCCTCGGTCTACCGAGCACAAGATGGATGCCAACACTTCCTGGTTTGAAGTGTTGACAGCCAATGAGCATGCAGCTTTCTCTGGAAGACATGCTGATTGGCTGCCACTGTCTGTCAGCACTCCAAAACAGAAATTGTTGGCAGCCATCTTGTGCCTCGGTAGACTGAGGCACAGGAAAGCAGAAAAACAAACGTGTAGAACTCAAAAAGGGGGCAGGGTTCTTTTTTCGAAAAATCGCGGGGTGCGCGCACGGTGAGCGCACGGTGCGCGCTTATAGATCTATAAATTTTTTCAAATTCGATTTTCTCAACAACTACTGGAGGGATTTATACCATTTAAACAAAAGGGCAATCTGCGAATCAGACTCTACCATTTTGCCAAATTTCTTGTAATTCCGTTCAGCCGTTCGGGCTGTAGCCGTGTCTAATCGTCCTATGGAAAATAACATGGGGAAAACACGTTTTGGGATCCCCCTATTTTCTCAGCCCCCACTTGACGAATCCCCCCAAAACTTTCAGGGAAGGAGCGGGCCATCTTCTTTGAGAAATTTGCGAATATTCATCAACTGGCGCCAAAGTTATTCCCAATAGAATGTTGCGGATTTCCTATGGAAACTAGGTCCTAACTATATATACCTACTGGCGACCGCCAGTAGGTAATACACACACACACACACTATATAATACATAGATAGATATTCTCGAAAAAGGTTACATGGGCGTTATAGTTAGGTTAAGATTGCTCATCAATAATTTCAAATATTGCAGTGATATTATCAATGATGTCATAGAAGATGTCATGACGGATATAACATTTGGGATAATCAACATGGCCAGGGTGCGAGTTTAAGTTACCTTAGGGCACGGGTTGTAGTTACTGAAAATAACTAGAACTGCTGAATTTCAATGTTTTTTTGTGTGTAAAATCTATACTGAACTATAACGCCCCAGTAGCCTTTATTTTTTTTAGTACATTTCTAAGGCTTTTTTAATTCTATTTCCCAACTATAACGTCCTTGCAACCTTTGGTTTCTTCAGTGAATTTCTATGTTTTTAATGGTATTTCTGAACTACAACGGCTCTGTAGCCTTTGTTTTTTCCGTGAATTTCGACTTTTTTTTTAATGTAAAGTAATATTACCACGTTAATCCTACCCCCTACAAGCAACCAACTCCACATCACGCACGGCCTAAAGCCATGCGCGGAGGGGGTAGTCTTCTGGTTGCCTTGCCAACTCCCCCAAAGACAGCTAACCTGGGAGGAAGGCATTTAACCACAAACCCCAGGCCGATTTCTGCCCCAGTAACCCCATCCCCTGCGGCCCCCGTTTTTTTTTCTATGGCTGTTTTTGGACCCGGGACCCCAGCCACCAACCCCCCCCCCCACTCCGAGGATCACCGCTGGATGTATGGGGGAGGGGAACATGTAGCCCTCTCCCCAGGCAGTCTGATCAGCGTCTTTCTGTGGTGTTTTTATAGGGTACTGTGTTTTGTGTTGCACAAATACTTTAAACATTGCATCCTAAGTTAGGCATGCCTGCGCAGAGCCGAACTACCAGAGGGTAAAAAGAACAAATGATGAATGGAATGCCAAACAAATCAAACATTCACCCCAGTCACAGGTCTGAGTTCAATCCATCATTTTGTTTATCACCACACCACCCCAGTTTGAACCCAGCCATATGCAAATCAGTCTTCACCCTTCTCCTCAAGGGAAGAGTCCATCCAGAACAGCCAGGCCAGGTCCTCCCTGGACCTGAAACAAGCATCCCGGGATTGGTTTTGTTTTTTCACCCCATATCAGCCAGGTTAGCTTGAATCCAGGGGTACAGTGAGCACGGGACCCACGTCTGGGCAAACCCTTTCCACTTATATGTTGACAAAAGGAAAAAGAACAAATGATTGACAGAATGCTGAACAAATCAAAAATTCACCCCCCAGTCACAGATCTGGGTTAATTCCTCATTGTTTTGGCCACCACGGCACCCCAGTTTGGGCCCAGCCATATGCAAATCAGTCTTGACCCTGCTCCCCATGGGCACAGCCCAGCCAGAACATCCAGGCCAGGTCCTCCCTGGACCGGAAACAGGCATCATGAAACTGGCTTCAGGGTATCACTCCTCAACCCAGAATTGGGACTGGGGGTGAATGTTTGATTTGTTCAGCATTCTGTCCATCATTTGTTCTTTAAGCTACCAGCGGGTGAGCACGGGATAATTTATGGTGTGTAACTGACTTACCCTACTTAGGAGTGTGGTCCCTACATGGACAGGATGCATACTTGTGCCAACATGAGTGACAATTTTTAACATTAGGTTTCAGGGATGGGGGGGGTAAGGAGTTTGTAGGGTTCAGGGCTGGTTACCTGGTAGTAAGGGTTTTAGCGTTCAAGGATGGGGAGGGAAAAGGTTTTTTATGTTTAGGGAGGAGTAGGAGTAATAAGGGGTTTTTGGGGTTCAGGGATGGAGAGGGGCAAGGTAGTAATAAGGGGTTTTCAAGGTTAAATAGGGCTATGTGGCAATAAGGGGGTTGGTGGTACAGAGCTGGGTAAGTGGTAATACGTTTTTAGGGTTCAGGGATGGGTAGGGTAAGGGTCTCTTAGGGTTCAGTTATGGGGAGGGCTAAGGGATTTTAGGATTTAGGTTTCAGTAGGGGTAGTTAGGGCTTTTTAGGGTTCACATATGGTTTGGAAGATGGGTTTTTAGGGTTCAGGGTTGAGCATGGGTAAGTGGTAGTAAGAGATTTTTAGGGTTCAGCGTTTGATAGCTGTAAGGGGTAGTAAGGAAGTTTTAGAGCTCAAGGTTGAGTAGAGGTGAGGGTTTAGAGTTCAGGAATAGGTTGAGGTAAGACGTTTTTAGAGTTCAGGGTTGGGTGGGGTAAGAGGGAGTAAAGAGTTTTAGGATTCTGGGATGGGTAAGGGGTAGTAAGGGTTTTGGGGTTCAGGGTGGGTGAGGGGTTTTCTAGGTGCAAGGAAGGGAGGGATAAGGATTTTTTAGTGTTCAGGAACGGGCTGGGTGGCGTTTTTTTGTTTCAGGGATGTATAGAGGTAATGGGTAATAACTTTTAGTGGTCAGATTTTGAAAGATTTCTATGGTTCAGGAATGGGTAGTGGCAAGGGGTAATAAGGAGTTTTTAGGGTTCAAGGTTGAATTGGGGTAAGTAGTAGTAAGGATTTTTGAGGTTCGGGCTGGTAAGGGGTAATATGGGCGTTTAGGGTTCAGGGATGGGGAGGGATAAATGGTTCAAAGATGGGTACGAGTACGGTAAGAGTTCAGGAATAAAAAAGGCTAAAGTGGAGTTCTAAGTTATGAAACCAAGAAAAAAGTCATTCATCAATTAAACATGGCTGACCAAGGTCTACCTGCCATCACTATGATGCACTGTTTATGACCTCACATATTACATCACTGATGACCGACAAAATCTATGGTGTTTGCAAGTTATACTTAAGTCAGATACATATACGTGCTCTAGAAACGGGAAGGAGTGTTCTTGGATACCCAGCACAGTCCTATTGGCTCTCAGGTTTTTTAAGCAGAAAATAGACCTCCTTCCTAAATCAGCTATCAGGTTTATGTTTGCCACAAACTGCACTGCCCTGTACATGTGCAAAGCACAGCGCTCGAATTCATCTTGCTAAGTAGAAGGGACACCACACTGAAGCTTTCAGAAGTCGTTCCTCAGGAATTTAATGGTGACTGGGGTCCACATGACGCACCTGCTACCGGATTCCAGACACTCAGTACTTGAAGGCACAGTGGGAAGTGTAAAGTTGAAGCTGCATACAAGAGTCCCAAAGGTAAGCTGCCATTGTGAGCTCTGGCCAGACCCTCACTCTCCCCAAATGTATAATTTGAAACAACAGAATTACTGCTTTAAAGTTTCCAGATCCAGTCTGACGCCTGGGGAATATTCACAGACTGAGGAATCTGTGGTTAGAAGTATCCATCACAAATGTGCTTTCTTTTGTAAAGTGTTACATAAACCTGCACGTGGCAAAGCTAATTAATGTTCAAGAATATCAGTTAAGATACTATGGTAGAGAAAGACCACTTTATAAAACAAGGGAACAAAAATATTTAGAAAAGACGGGATCTTCTCTCACTATGATGCCCTATTTGAACATATTTTAACACTGCCTATTGAGAACAGGTAAGAAACGATATGTTCAGTTTGTCAATAAGTATGTTAATATCTACTAATAGATCAAACAGAATGCAATGTAGGTCTAGAAAAGAACTAGGTTGCATGATGCTCCTATGCTGGACAAGAGTGGTATTCAGTTGTAAAGCTTTCTAATACAAGGCACTGCTTCAGACAAGATGTTACAAATTTTAAAATCTACATGAAAGACCAGGGGATACAGAAGGACCTTTCACATAAGGGGTAACACCAAGGGTCCTTATTACATTGTATGGTGCTGCAATCCATTTCTCTGTAGATTGAAAAGACAGCAGATTCAAGCATGCTTTATAACTAAGAAAAAAAGACAAAATTATATCCATAAGAATGCCTAAAATCATATTGAAGAAAACGGGGCAACCAAAATATGTTAGGCCATTGAATAAAAATAAATTAAGCACATTACCCAGTAAAGTTTGGACAGCATTTCATCTCCAGAAGCCCAGTCTGATCTAAGGCGCAAGCATAGATGTCAATCACATGCCCAGTTGTAGCGGCACGATTAGCAAGGGCCTCAAAATGCTACATAAAAATTAAAAAAATGGGTAAATACCATACATCAAACAGATCATTCAGTCGTTCTATAACAAAGGAAGATATTTTTTAAACAAACTTTAATAAGCAAGCAATTTTCCGCTACTAAAATCAATAGGGAAGATTATACCTGACTTAATGATTACATATCTAAACATTAAAAAACTATTTTTTCACATTGGTAGAAGGTCAGCAACACTGCAAAAAGGTAAAGTAATTCACCACGGTCCATCTACTTTCCATGTACAAAGCATGGTAGGAGGATACAGTGTTTATTTTCAGAATTTTTAAAATAACAAGGCAAGCCTGATTTTAATGAATGCCATTAAATACAGTAGGGAACGGTGATCAAACTCTGGGACCTAGAAAGGAAACAAGCGAGTAACATCAGAGGAGTTAGAGCGTAAACTAGTGAAGCCAAGATCATCAAGGATGCATAAAAGAAATGAGTGAGTGCAGATAGATAGCTACTACCCGATACAGAGGGATGATTCAATTGATGATTGGTTGAATTAACCAGACCATCACGCAATACCTTCGACGCCACGGAGGTGGGGGGCACACACACTATAAAACACAGCATTAGCTTTATATGAAGTCCAATAAGAAAGAGAGGAAGATGATTGGGGATACAAATGAATAAATCAATGTACACCCTGGTGCCCACTAAAGCTGCGCCCCTGGTACCCCTGCACAATACACCTGTGTATACGTGCAGACTAAAGAGAACAATTTTTTTTCTGTGAGCTCAGCTGGGAGGGTTGTTGCCTCAATGATTGCCCACAAACATATTTCAGATGGGAATACTTTATTTATTTATTACTCTTTGTTCTGTTGCAGAAGCCTTGATTCTCAGATGATATTAGCTAAAATGCAGCACCACCCATTGCTTAACTAGACATTGCTCTTGCGAACACTGCAGGGCACCAGTAAAGTAAGAGATGATGTAGGTGATGGTGTCAGGCATAGATTACATACGTTATTAAACCGTTATTAAAATGTGCGTATTTAAGTCCACGTTCAAAAAATGCACACAGCAATAAATAGAAGTACTCTTAAAGGGCTGCTGGCGCATATAAAGGAATTGATCTTGCAAAGCAGGCTCAATTGATTCCAGGACATGTGTCTTTTTAGGTCTCGCCTGAGATGGGAAATGTTCTTTACTTAAAGGGGGCTTAGATTCTCCCACTGCTTACCATTAGTTGTCTTTATTGTTCCTCACATTTGCTTTCTTTTCATTAGTTGGTGTATGTAGCATTAACTTCCGCTTCCTGCATTTGTCCCTCTCCTTGAGCATGGCCCAAGTACTTCCATTACTTCCTTATCGGGTGTTACTTTTTTAGGTCTCGCGCCTAGCGTTGCAGTGCACAGCATTAATCGCGCAGTGCGAGACATTTAGTAGTAGGTAAAAATGGGGTTTAAGAAGCTGACCTAGAAATAGCACACGCACGAGCGTGTGCATTTCCTTTCGGGGCACGTTATTGGCCTTTGCATGCGTGTTGTTTACAAAGCCAGCACGCAATAGGCCAAAGGTGGGCGCATTGTTCCGCCCATGGCCTATTGGTGTCTATTACGCGCACCAAGGCCATGTGGTTTCAATTATCGTGCCCAGACACGGGTGTGATAATTGAAAGCACATGTCTCCCTGTGGCACGCGCGCGTGCCCCACTCGCGGGCTTCTTGGATCCATTTCACGAGGAAGCAACTAAATGAAAGAACCGCTGACCTCTTGCGTGCTTCTTCTGCTGTTTATAAACCACCAAACCATGTACTTGACACGTTTACCCGCTACACTTCTCCCGACACTAACTACTGCCACTTGCAGACTTGGTCACACTTTCTTCATCACGCTGGTCGTTGCACGGCGATTCCAGGGGTAACCAGGGCCAAGGAATGGGCTCCAAAGTAATGTTTGAAGTACAACTAGGGGTGCATGGCTAATGCTCTTTGTTTTCAGCAGAAAAAAACGTTAGACTTGTGATGAAACGAGAATTCTGTCCACTGAAAATATACTTCTTACATAGTTTAGACCAAAAGACCTCCTGTTAGCCAACAGGTCTGGCCGAACATATGGCTGTCGACAGAATGTGTTTTTGAACGTCTTATTGCTAGTGATAGATTAGTCATTTCAGTTCACCTGCACCTAGTCTGTGACTACCATTCCACGGCTGTAATTAGCATATTTGTTAATTTATGCGCCAGGGCTCGCCTTAGATTTGCAGATGCTTTGCTTCACAGCTGCGGTCTGAACTTCTGCACGTTAAAGTGTTTAGATACAATTCAAGGAGCTGCGTGCTTTCCTCCAGCATCTGAGGCCAAGGCCTGCGTGCTATTCATTAAATCAAGCCCCGTTGCACAAGTTACTACTTGTGTAACGATATATCTGTAAGAGACATTAGTTAGTATTAGATTCCTTACCTTAGAATATCCCCAGGCGTCAGACTGGATCCGGACATTTTTGCGTAGCAGTACCCTTGCGCGTCGGTAGGCGTCGTCTGCGGCTCCGCGTCCGTCGTCGGCGTCGTGGGCGCCGTGATGACATCGTCGGAGTACTTAGACGCCGCCTCCGCGTGCTGACGTCAGTTCTTAGACACAGCTTTTTCGCGCCAGAAACGCAGAGCCATGTTAAAAACCAACACTGGTGCCATTGAAACTAGGGCCCTGAAAGGGGGTAACCCTAACCCTAGATATTGGTTCGCAGAACGGGGAGGATGGGTGGGTCGGTAAGGAATCTAATACTAACTAATGTCTCTTACAGATATATCGTTACACAAGTAGTAACTTGTGCATCTGAAAGAGACACGTTAGTATTAGATTCCTTACCTTAGAATAGATACCCCAGCAATACCAACCCCGGTGGTGGGTCTGCAAACCAATAATCACACCAGAAAGTCCTGGAGGACGGAACGGCCAAAGAAGCCATCCCTCCGGACTTGGCTGTCCAGGCAGTAGTGTCTTGCAAACGTGTGCAGCGATGCCCACGTAGCTGCCTGACAGATGTCTTGCAAGGGCACACCCCTGCCCAGGGCAGTGGTAGCCGCCGTTGCTCGGGTAGAATGAGCCCGCAATCCAACGATACACAGGATGATCCACCGGGAGATGGTCCTCTTGTGCACCGCTTTCCCCTTCTTAGCGCCCACGTAACCAACAAAGAGTTGGTCATCCACCCGGAACTGGCGTGTGCGATCCAAGTAGAATGAGAGCGCACGTTTTGGGTCCAGACGGTGGAGCCGCTCTTCCTCTTTAGAGGGATGCGGTGGTGGGAAGAAGGTTGGCAAGGTGATAGACTGCCCGATGTGGAAGGCCGTGACAACCTTGGGCAGGAAAGAAGGTTTGGTACGCAGCATCACTTTGTCCGGATGGACAGAAAGGAAAGGTGGAGTACAAGAAAGGGCCTGGAGCTCACTCACTCTCCTGGCAGAGGTGATGGCAACCAGGAAAGCAGTCTTCAAAGTCAGAAGGCGAAGAGGACAGTTGTGAAGTGGCTCAAAGGGAGCGCACATCAGAAACGTAAGAACCAGGTTCAAGTCCCACTGAGGCATCACAAACGGAACAGGGGGAAACGTGTGTGTGATGCCCTTAAGAAATCTATTTACAATAGGGGACTTGAATAAAGAAGGTTGATCAGGCAGCCTCAGAAAGGCTGAAAGGGCAGAAAGGTAGCCCTTGATAGTGCCCAGAGCAGAGCCCTGCTGGGCAAGAGAAAGAAGGAAGAGAAGGACCTCAGAAAGAGGGGCATTGAGGGGATCCACAGCCTTTGCTGCGCACCATGCCACAAATCTGTTCCACCTGCAGGTGTATACCGACTTCGTGGAGGGACGCCTGGCTGCCAGAATGTGGAGGTGGAGACTGGACAGGTTCGGGTGGAGGACCGTCCTCTGCTACTGCGACAGAAGGTCCTCCTGAAGAGGCAGACGAACCGGGGGATCGACTGACAGACTGAGTAGCTCTGGATACCAGTACCTTCTCGCTCAGTCCGGAGCCACAAGGATGACTTGGGCCCGGTCACGCTTGATCTTCTTCAGCACTCTGGGCAGAAGTGGTATAGGCGGAAAGGCGTACAACAGACCGCAACTCCACTCGCGACGAAAAGCGTCTCCGAGCGAGTGCCGCCTTGGAAATTCCAACGCGCAGAACTGATGACATTGCGCGTTCTCTTCGGTGGCGAATAGATCTAACCAAGGCTCTCCCCATCGCTGAAAGAGGCCTCGCGCCACGTCGGAGTTCAGACGCCATTCGTGATCCATCATGCACCGACGGCTGAGCTCGTCCGCCCTGGCATTCAGAGAACCTGCCAGGTGTTGAGCCACCAGGGTCACGCCCTGGCGTTCCAGCCATTGCCAAAGGCTAAGAGCCTCTTGACAAAGGGTCCACGACCCCACCCTGCCTTGTTTGTTGCAGTACCACATGGCGGTGGTGTTGTCCGTGAACACCTGCACTACACTCCCCCGGACAGAGGGGAGGAATGCCTTCAGTGCCAGACGAATCGCCCGGAGCTCCAACAGGTTGATGTGGAGCCGGGCCTCCGCCGGAGACCAGAGGCCTCTGATCTCCGCCTCTCCCATGTGGCCTCCCCAGCCCTGGAGGGACGCGTCCGTCACAACTACGTGCTCCGGTTGGGGAAGGGAGAGGGATCTGCCGCTGACCTAATCGCGGTCCGTGAGCCACCACTGCAGCTGTCTCCCAGTGCCCTCCGAGATCAGGACGTGGTCGGATAGGTTGCCCTGATGCTGGGCCCACTGAAACTTCAGGTCCCACTGCAGAGCCCACATCTGCCACCTGGCGTGATGCACCAGTAGGATGCAGGAGGCCATCAGCCCCAGAAGCCGCAGCGTCAACCTGACCGAGACCCGGGATAACGGCTGAAAGATGGGAATCAGAGCCTGAATATCCCGGACCCGCTGTTCGGGTGGATAAACCCGAAACCGCGCCGAGTCCAGAACCGCTCCGATGAAGAGGAGCTTCTGAGAGGGGCACAGGTGTGACTTTGGCACATGGATGGAGAACCCCAGCTGGTGCAGGAGGTCTGCCGTAGTCTGGAGGTGGCTGACGACTGTCTGGGGCGAGCCCGCCTTCAACAACCAGTCGTCGAGGTAGGGGAAGACAGAAACCCCTAACCTGCGCAGATGAGCTGCGACCACTGCCATCACCTTTGTGAACACCCGTGGGGCACTGGTAAAGCCGAAGGGGAGCACGGTAAACTGAAAGTGCTCGTGGCCAACCATGAACCGCAGTTAGCGCCGGTGGGCAGGCAGGACGGGGATATGAAAATAAGCGTCCTGCAAGTCCAACGCTACCATCCAGTCTCCTGGGTCCAGGGCAGCCAGGACCTGAGCCAGTGTCAGCATCTTGAACTTCTCCTTCCGGAGGAAGCCGTTGACGTTCCTTAGGTCCAAGATAGGGCGTAGGCCCCCTTTGCCCTTCTTGGGTACCAGAAAGTAGTGGGAGTAGCAACCACACCCTACTTCTGGCCCAGGAACGCGCTCGATGGCCCCCTTGGCCAAGAGGGCCGTAACTTCCTCCTGCAGAAGTCGCAAATGATCCCCCGATACAAGGTGGTACTGCGGTGGCATGGCTGGAGGAGTCGCCTCGAAGGGGAGGGAGTAGCCCCTTCGGACGATTTGCAGCACCCACCTGTCCGATGTGACAGTGCGCCAGTGGAGGTGGTGATGGCGAACCCTGCCCCCCACTGGCGTCACATGGGCCTGAAAGCACGGACTAGGAGGGTTTTGAGGCGGATGCTGCGGGGGAAGGTGTGGACTGACCTCGCCGTTGCCCCCAACCGCCACCGCGTTGGGTATTGCCCTGCGGAGCGTGGCTGGCGGCGCGTGTGGGCGCACCCCTTCCGTGTCCACGAAAGGAGTGAAAAGCAGCCGATTGCTGGCGCGGGCCGAGAGGCCCAAGGACTTGGCCGTAGCCCTGGAGTCCTTAAAGCGCTCAAGCGCATGGTCTGCTTTGTCGCCAAAGAGGCGACGGCCATCGAACGGCATGTCCATGAGTGTGTTCTGGACATCTGCCGAAAAGTTGGCGGACCTCAGCCAGGCGTGGCGTCTGACCGCCACCGTCGTTGCCATCGCTCTACCTAGCGAGTCGGTGGTATCCAGCCCACACCTGATGGAATATTTGGCTGCATCCCGGCCCTCCACAAGGGCTTGGCCGAGTTTGGCCCGTACCTCCAACGGACACTCTGGCAGCACCTCGCGACCTTATCACACACAGAGTGGGTGTAACGTCCCAAGAGGCAGGCGGTGTTGGAAGACCGCAGCCCAGACTAAGGGATGAGAAGATCTTCTTCCCATACTGGTCATACCATACTGGTCATACCTCTTGGATTCCCTGTCCGGCGGGGCCGACGGGAACGCGGTCTGGGAATTGGAGGCCTGGATGACCAGGCTCTCGGGGGTAGGGTGGGTGGACAGGAAACATGGGTCGTCCGGGGCTGGGCGGTGGTGTCTGGCCACGTTCCTATCTACGGGCGAACCCGTAGCGGGCTTGGACCAAGTGCCCAGAAGAACGTCGGTCAAGGCCTCATTAAAGGGCAGCAGAGGCTCGGCCGAGCTTGACTGCGGTTTAAGGACCTCAGTGAGGAGATTAGTCCTCACGGCCGCGATGGGGAGCTCAAGGCCCAAGGCCTTGGCAGCCCTCATCAGCACCACACTGTAGGTTGCCCCCTCCTCCGTAGCCACGGTAGGAGGGGAGACAAAACCAGTGTCTGGAGAAGTGTCCAGGCCACTGGCCTCCCCAAGGTCTCCTGTCCAGTCCTCATGAGACTGACACTCTCTGGTCAGAGGGTCCTCAGACCCCTCCCAGTCCTCTTCAGCACCCATCTCCTGAAACTCAGGGTCCTCAACTAATGGGGCCTGTTCATAGAAGTTAAACTCTCCAAACGACGTCTGGAGCGGCGCCCATCGGGGCCGTCCGGACGCCGGAACAGGAACGAAGGTAGGACCGGGGACGGCGCCGCCCGAGGACGGCGCCGGAGGCGACACCTGAGGGTCCGACGCCGGGGAGGTCGTAAGGTCCACCGGCGACGAACCAGATCCCGAAGGAGGTCCAGCGGCGTCCCGCGGCGCCGGGCCCGAAGGCGCTGGTGGCGCCGGAACAACTGAACCCCTCGGCGCCGGGCCCGAAGGCGCCGGCGGCGTCGGGATAGCGGGAACCTGCGGCGCCGGGCCCGAAGGCATCGGCAGCGTCGGGGCCGTAGCACCCGACGGCGTCGGGGCCGAAGCCCCCGACCCACTAGGGTTCCCAGACGGGTCCGCTGGGCCCGAAGGCGCCGCGGAGCCCGTCGGAGGAGAGAGATTCCTCATGGCCATGAGGAAGCGCTCAATCTCCTCCTGCGTCGCGTGAAGCCCAGGGACCGTAGGGTATGGGGCTGGACGCGGCGCCTGCGACTCCGTTGGAGCCGCGTGGGTGGTGTCACCCAAATCCCCGGCCGCATCGCGCGAGCGTCGGGGGGAGTCCGCAGATCGATGACGCCGCTTGGACGTCTTGTGCCTCTTACCTGACGACGACTTCGACCCGGAGGAGTGCGGCCTACTCTCGGAGCTGTGGTGGCTCCGAGCCCGAGACCTGTCCCTCGACCTCCCATGGGACCGAGACCTCTCGCGGCGCGGGACCGACTGCCGGAGTTCGAGTCGCCTGCGGGACCGCTCCCGCCTGGCTTTCGAAGAGAGGGCCCGGCAGTCGGAGCAGGCCTTGTCGTCGTGATCGACGCAGAGACAAGTTAAACACCGTCGGTGAGGATCCGTGACCGACATCAGACGGTCGCAATCCTCACAGTGCTTAAAGCCGGGCATCCCTACGGCACCGTCGGAGTCGAAGACTCGAGAAATGTTCAAAAGTGATCAAAAAGGTTAGTCAAAAAATGACTAGGGTTACTGCTTTTTCCAGATCTGCGCTTGCTGGCGCGGAAAAAAGAAGAACTGACGTCAGCACGCGGAGGCGGCGTCTAAGTACTCCGACGACGTCATCACAGCGCCCATGACGCCGACGACGGACGCGGAGCCGCAGACGATGCCTACCGACGCGCAAGGGTACTGCTACGCAAAAATTTCCGGATCCAGTCTGACGCCTGGGGATATTCTAAGGTAAGGAATCTAATACTAACGTGTCTCTGTCAGATGTGACTGGCAGTGTAGGGTGTACGAGCTCGAGCCGCCGGACCGTGAGGTGAAGCGTCTCGAGGACTCTGACAAAGGCGCGCACCGGCGGCGCAGGCCCCATGCCCGGGCTCCATTCGCCACGCCTCGCTGTGGTCTCGGGGGGGCTCCTGTCACTTCATTCACCGCGCCTCGCTGCGGTCTCGTGTGGCTCCTGTCACTCCACTTTGTTTAATGTCCAATTTTAGTGGAACAGAAGCTCCGGTGGCGGCCTCTGCCCTGAACTCTACCCCCTTTCATTTACTGTTCACGCAGCCCTGCGGGGGTCCTGGAATAAGTCTAAAGGGGGAAGCTCTTTCTTGCAGCGCTTTGAATTGAAAAGTTAGACGCTGGACGTACATCACTAAGGGAAGAGAGATATTACCCTTTAATTTTGCAGTATGCTAGTTTTAATTAAAGCAGCAGTTAACTTTAGCTGAAGCAAACATTACTCTGAGCAGAAGGCTGAGTTGGCTGAGCTGCCCCGCCCCTCCCCCCCTTCATGGGAACCCTTAGGGTTCGTCTGGCCTGGAGTCTGAGGAGGAGGGCGTCTTATCGAAGAACCTCAGCTTTGCCCATTCTCCTTTCTTCTCAATACTCTTGATTTTGTGGACTTGTGTTTTCTCTGCAGTGTTTAGTCTGCTCCACTAGCTTGCGGATTTGGGGGAAACCCCAAATTGTGTTTTTTGGGCAGGTGGGAGTGCCTTCGTGTAGATTGTCAAAACTGTAGCTAAAAGGAAAACACAAATGGACTTTGACAGTTTAAAAGCCGCAGCTCTGCCTGGGTGGACAATTATGAGACAGGCTTGGAGTCCGGCTTTAACTGGGCCAGGTCCTGTCGGGTCCAGTGAGTAATTAAAAGCTCACATTGAAATGGTTCCTTATCAGGACATATATTTGTGTCATTTAAATTTTACCCGTTTTACTCCCTCTTGTATTTGCTAAGATGATTTGCTTTTTCCAGATGTTTCTCTAGTGAGATCTAGCCTGGGCAGCGCATGTGCTACTCGGCGAGGCATGCTGTATTCAGGTATGGACGTGAAGCTCCACCCATATTTCCATTTGCTTGTTTTCAATTGCAGCAAGTTTGGTTTTCATCTTGAGGTTACCTAATGTACTGGCCCTTCCATACCAGCCACCACCTCACTCTGGAAGAGAGTGATTGTAGTGGAAGTTACAACTGGGAGAAGGCGGATAGCAAAATGGTGGCTCATGAAGATTCAGCTTGAGAGGGTGAGAGAGTCCACTGTTCTCCAGCACAAATACAAATCGACAGGCATGGACATTTTCAACAGCCAGTACTCCCACATATAACAGCATGATGGTGACCCTCGCCAACTGACCAGACACCGTCGATCAGCTTCCCTCTCCCTCGCAGACACACGTGTCCACCGGACCTTCAGTGTTTGACACTCATTCTCGCACCTGGCGGCCAAGACTTGTTTGGCTAGGTTTGTGCAACACAAATACCATATACATACAAGCATATTTCTGTCTCTCCCAGAAGTAGCCATACAGTCTTTATTACATCCTTCCACTGGTCTCGCATTACTGAAAATTAAAACTATTGGTGTGCCATTATTATTTGCAACGCCAAAAGCTCAAACTTTTACTAATGCGATACCTATTGCATTGCAAATGCTTGTTCTTTTTGTCTAAGCACTCTACTAGAAGGCATATCTTTTCTAGCAACCCCTCTTGTGTACCTGTCTGTGTTGCTTGGGTTCACCCCATGCCTTACTTGTTCGCTTCTCCCCCCCCCAGTATCCTCGTTGTTGCATGCGCTGACTCAGCGAGACCTAAAAAAGCACTATGTCACAGCTAGCACTGGCCGGTCATAGCGTTTTGTTTTTTTTAACTTTGTCATGCCGCATAGCAGCCATGCTATTTTACAAGATGGCTGAAAACTTTGACACAGTCAATAGGGCTCGTAGATGACACCTATTGGCTTTGCCAATGCTTTTTTATTTTGAAGCCACGTTGCACGGCAGTCTCATTGCTGTACAAAATATCTAAACATTGCCAAACCAAATAGCTCTTGTCTCGTAGGGGAGACCAGTTAGCTTTGCCAAAGTTTGTTTCCTTACATGGGTACATGTGGCAGAACTGTTTAACTTGAGCAAATACACACAGGACACATTTCGAGTTGCGTGTTTACTATGCAGTGCGTTAAATGGTTTCGCACCAGTTCATTTTTCAGAAAGGGCACCAGGGGAAAAAGTGAGAGTTGTTGAAGCACGACACATCCATTTCTTATAAATAATTTTTCAATCATTAATAATTACATTTAAAAAAAATCACAGACCACGAACAGGCCTTTTAAGAAATGAAATAAAAGAACTTTGCACGATTTCTGTTAGTTAACTAATCAAAAAAAGAATCCTCAAACATGAATTAAATTAGCTTATAAAGCACAAAGTGGCCTTAAAAATGTATCCCAGTGCAAGAGCAACTGACTGGAAGGCACATCAGTTCGCAAGAAGTTACATATAAGCCATATATAGCCGAATATCCTTGAGCGGCTGCGCAAAGAATAGCCGCACTCCGGGATTTATAGGGAGAAAAGATTGTTTATTGACTGACGCGTTTCAAGCTGCACGGACTTTGACAAAGACTGTGCTGGTTGAAACGAGTCAGTCAATCAACAATCTTTTCTCCCTATAAATCCCGGAGTCCAGTTAGCTCTTCTTTGCGCAGCCATGCGAGGATATTTTGACATTACCCCCTCATGGATCCTCCCCGTCCAAGTCCTTACTACGT